>NC_089841.1:75025891-75625891 GCF_035609145.1 Eleutherodactylus coqui
TGTACACTTGCAAGTCCAATCAGTGCCCCAGATTGCTTGGGGGTTGCCTTGGGGATGGGGGCACTGGGCATTTTCCTGGTTTGCCCCCCAGCACCAGCCCTGCATACACTCCATGCAGCATACTGCATATACTTACCCTCCATTTGTAGTCATGAAGGGGATGAGGAGTGCGGACAATTGATCCAATCCCTCCCGACATAGACAGCACCAGCAACTGATATTTGGAGACTCACAATTGAGTCCTAGGGGAGTCCACTAAGCTCTAACTGTGTGTATTTGGAGAGCTGAGGCACATAGTGGGAATATCCCGTACTGTAGTATGCTATATTTGCTGTCTGCCACTAGATGGCAGTGTAAATCCTAGAAGTGGGATCTTCTCTTCACCATTAATATTAATGGCACAATAAATAATACAATTATTACATATATTTTCTCTGCTTTGAATTTTTTTAATACTTCTTATCTGTAAGGTCCGTTTGCTCTCTTTCTTTGTCTGGAACCGAATTGGACCCTTAAACCTCTTCAAGCTGAATTTTTTAATGGATTATTTTAGATACCCATTTCTTTTTCATAAACCAGACTTTTTGACAACTTTCTATTGGAGGACTTTACTTCTGGACAGCAGTCACCTATATCACCGTGACAGTCTAATGCCTGCTGGTTTGTGAAACATCATAATTCTCCCTCTGTCATTAATCTTGTCACACAAGCAATAACTCCTCCGAGCAACTATTCACCACACCGCTAAACTCCTAAATGCAGAACATATTGGGAACACACCATCATCCTGTGTAGCAGTAGAGTCTCTCTTTCTGCAATATTGTACATTTAACCCCCTTCCCACCCTCCAACGGTGAGGGGTGTACGGAGTAAACCTGGAAGCAAAGCCCACTCCATACACGAAGGGTATCAGCTGTCGACACCTGGATGTAATGGCGCTGATCAGAGATACCTATGATTGTACCCCTTAACCATTTCGATACCGCTATTAGTTTTGACAGTGGCATTTAAATGACCTGACGGAGGGAGAGGGTACCTTCTGCTTCCCAAATGACCCCCTGCAATGAGATAGCAGGGTGTCGTTCAGGTGTCATTGCAGCCTCAGGCCTTGTGAATGCCCCTAATTATTAAGACGTGACTATGGCAGGGCCTAATAGAGTGCTTGCAGATATACAATATCAAACCATCGCTAGTTCAAGTACCCTATGGGGATTAAAAAAAGAAATAAAAATAAGTGAAAAAGGTTTTTTTTTAAATTATTACAAAATTCACAAAATAATATGTTACAAAACACTCTTTTCCCATTTGTAATATATAAAAAAGATAACACACACAATTGACAAAAGAATGAAAAAAAGTTTTCAGTACATTATATGGTAAACTAAATTGTGCTAAACCTGCAAAACGCTTATGTGCAGCATCGTGGAGTGGCCAATGGGGCAGCTAATGGGAGCCTATCCCCCCTTGCCCCCCTGCAGTCATCTAAACAGTCTGTGTGGAAGGGAGGCCCACCTCATTCCCCCCCTCCTGCAACGGGATCGTGGTGTGCAGATGGGCTGGTATGATGATAGCCCTGGCAGCATTGACTCCAGCATCTAAGTAGTTCAGAGCTGGAGCCAATTTTGATAGCAGATGTTGCTGGCAGCTATTAAAAATAGCTGCTTGACTCCTGAGCCTGCTCCATACACCCTTGGTGATTGTGTAAGGGGGTGTCCCCATGTGGTTCCACTGTAATGGGTAATGTGTCTCTAAATACCAGCCAGTTTGGAGGACTGTGCGTCCGGAGGTTCCTGAGTGTCGCTGCTCTGGCAATTAATTTTTCGGTTTCCTTCCCTGGTTAATCAGTCAGTGAGAAGCCCTGTGAGCGGCTTGGAGTGCTGCAGCGGTGTCTCCTGCACATGTGAATACTGCGGACAGGACCCAACGGGTTACTTACCCAGATGTGGGTGAGCGAGGCAAGGCTTATTGCCTACAAGCAGCGTGGAAACAGAGCTTGTTCTGTAATTGGTTGGTGCCTGCCTGGAAGCATTAAGGACTGTAAGGCTCATTCACATAGGCGTATGCGTATTTCAGTCACTTAATATGCAGCATATTTATGCGACCAAAATACGCATATTCCCTGCGTGTTTTAGACCTTCTGCATTTTTTTTGTGCATTTACACATGCTGAAGGGCCCATTGTTTAGATGCGCAAATATGCAGGTTACCAGTGTATTCAATGTGTATATATCCCCTCAATTGCATGATATATTTATGTTTTGCAGTTATTAAGGGCATAGTTTCCAACCAATGTGAAGCTCCTGGATGCAAAAATGCAATATAAAACCTCTAACAGTGCCCCCTACCTACCTGTTCCATTTATTATACTGGTGTCTTCTTTTATGCCGAAGGGTACCTTGGCCCTCTTAGGCACCAGAGCCCAAATGCAACTATTGCCTCTGCCCTCTTTATATCTATGACCACGCTCTACCTGCATTTGATAGATATGCCACATTGAATTAAAAGGGGCTGCTATTAGTATATGCAACTAATTTTTTTCCGGGGTCATAATTGTATTTTTCCATTATATATATATATATATATATATATATATATATATATATATATACATGAAAGACATTTCCTGTCACATACAGAGCTGCATCTAGAAAATAAAAAGACACGTCTCACTTGTTTGTCTCTTGAAAACAGAATTTCAGTTTTGCGCCTTATATTTATGATCCATTTGCTATTCTCCTGCTTGTATCTGTACAGTGCACTTTGTCCCATGTCTGCTTCCATTAGCAGAGATACTTCTGATGTCCATTGAGAGTAAAAAATGTAGCTACATGTTATAAAACCCTTGTAGTTGCACAACAAAGCTATGTTGTAGGGCTCTTAACTTTGTTCTATTATATATCATACCATTATATTTGCTGCCTCCAGCTCCGCTAAGGTGAAAGGTTTCAAAATATCCCAGCTGGGATTTTTTTCCATTTGTAGTGAAATTTTAGATAATGGAGTGCTTGGTAGATGCTACCAGGACCACATTGCACTGTGCATCTGGACTTGCCAAATATAAGACACGTTACATCATCAAAGAAAAGATGCAGCATAACATCTTCGGTTTTTGCTAATGGAGTTTATGAATGCGAGGTGGATCACTGTAGAACAAGAACGGGTTTTGTACATATTTATTATCCTTTTGTGCACATGTTATGCCTATGCAGCGGCTGATCATACCTAATTAAAGTGACCTGTAGGCTTCGGGATAAAATTCTGGCCTGGGACTGGAGAAGGAGGGAGGTATACTACCTGATGTTGTTCTTCTTTTCCGGTCCTTTGATCCACCGGGTCCGAGTCCTGTTTTTGTCCAATCTTCAGTCTACCTAATCCCCACAGTGCATTGGTAGTATTAGAGTACGAATGCACTATACCTGCAATATGATTGGCCAGATCTGATCACGGGATATGTGCTGGACAATCAAGAAACCATGCACTGTGTGTATTAGGTAGTTAGAATATTGCATCAGTCATCTTGGATGGCAAAAAATGGGATCCAGAACCAGAGTATCAAATGTATGGCAAAGAAAAACAGCTACATAACATATGCACCCCTTCTCCTGCGGTCTTGGGACCAAGTTTTGTCCTGAAATTGGAAGTTTGCATTAAAGCAACCCTTTGGTTCAAGACAAACAAAGATGGCCACACCTTTTTTCTGACTACATGATGCATTAGTATGCATTGGTAATCTAAAGACCCATTTAGACACAATGATTATTGCTCAAAATTAGCTCAAAAGCCGTCTTTTGAGTGATCGTTGCATCTAAACACGCAGCCATCATGCACTGTTCATGCACTATTCATTCATTGGTGATTTCTAGTAAGCTAGAAATCAACAATGACTCATCAGCGCCGCATACTGATTTTCTCAGTGGGCAGCGCTGATAGTATTCTTTCAGCTGGTATCCTACTGGCAGTTCTTAGCAGGACACCAGCTGAAAGCTCAGAGAGCAATGCAGCTGTTTGCATATACTAAACAGCTGCTTTGTTCTCGGAGCTATCACGGCGGTATCCCACTCTGCCTGCATTAACTCTTAAGTAGCAAATTAGCTACTTGGAGTTATGCAAAGATGATCGCTCAAAACTGTCACTCAAACTGTTATTTGAGCGAATTTTGAGCGATCATCGTTCTGCGTAAATGGGCCTTAAGACACTGCACGCTGCTCACAAGGGCAGCACTGGCTAATCAAAAAAGCATGTAGTGTCTTAGACTAATGATGCATACTAATACACAGTATACATCAAGTAGTCAGAGAAGCAGTCGGCCATCCTTGCTTCTCCCGGATTGGTAGGTCAGTTTAAGGCTAGGGCTACACGGCAACATAAAGATCACAGTGTCGCATCCAATGATTATCAATGGTGTTTTATTGCGACCTGCGACCTAACACAACTGAAATGCCACAGTTGCAAAAAATATAACTCAGCTGGAATTTGATCACATCGGAAGTGACTAATATACCCTAAATATCAATGTAAGGACTCAGTCACACGGGCCCCGATCGATCTGCCAGTGTTTCTGGACGATAAGACTGCCGCACTGCAGGTGCGGACGACTCTCCGCACTGGTCGCAAAAAAGAACACATGGCTGGTAATGGAGCCGGTCATGTGGAGATTCGTCTGCACATGGTGCGGTTGTCTTATCTTCCAGAAACACGGGCGGATCGGCGCCCGTGTGACTGAGCCCTAATTCGAATGTGACTGCTTCCTTCCTACAACCAGTCTGCAAATAGACACAACTTGCAACGCAACAGCAGGTCACAAACAAGTCATGCTAATCTTTGTTGCACAACTTTTATGTGACTTGCTGTCATGTGCCATGTGTCACCCTAGCCTAAGGTTACAGTCATGTCCCGTCTCTTTCTTACGTTCATCCCGAAAGACCCCAAACTTAAGTTATATAGGCATTATGGACGGCTACTGAAACAGTCACCGATAGGTTTCCATTTCAGCAAGTTTTTGTTAGATTCTGGCATGCTTTGCCGGAAAGAAAAACATGATTTGGGCAAGTTTATGTTCATTTCCAGCTCTCATTTCCAGTTATTCTTTGAGGCACAACAAGCCACAATCAAATGTAAACTACAGAAATTGTGACCTGTTGGTCTGTTCAGCTGCTGTCTGTAATGGTAGAAACAGCTTATATTCAATGGCCCGGCCCCAATCCCATTTAAGTTAGGACCTGTAAATGAGGAGGAAGCCTGATGTGAATGAAGCCTACTCACTGTATTCCAGATGAAACACCTCAACTGTCTATGTTTTTACTGAAGGAAACTACGGTTCTGTAAGTCCAGTTCAGTAGAACCACTCAGGGTTGGAATATGATATGCAAATAGGGATTGTCAAACACATGTATAAACGCCTCGCATTCGCGTGCAAAACGCATGTTGGCAAGAACGATGTTGGGTCGAGTTTCTCTTCCCAGTGTCACATTCGCCCATGTGAATGTAGCTTAAGGGTGGTTTCATACCTGTTCCCCTGGGGTTCCACTTTCCTGTTCCATTCGGTGACTCCATTGACTATAATAGGGTCCATTTGGATTCTGCTCAGCTTTTAGCCGAAGAAAAAGCATTGCATGCAGCACTTTTTCTTCTGGTATTTTGAGCCGGATCTGTGTTTGCTGTCCAAATATTTACTTCCGATGTTGATAGAGTTTGGAATGGAGGGACACCAGGATATTGCACCATGACTAATCTGCATGAAGGGGTGCTACCAAATGCAGTTTTGTAAGGAGGTTATCGCAGAACTACCCCCACTGATCCAAGATGGCCGCTAGCTACAGTTGGCCCCTCCCCTGTTGATGTCACTGATAATGTCAGCCACACTACTAGAGGGGAAGAGCTTAACGATCACAGAAATTGCATCACAAAAAGGTACAGGGCCTAGCAAAAGTAAGTGTGGTACTCATTTCTTCAATGTAGGGTGCATGGAGCTACTCCTCTAGCTTAAACCAAGTTGAAGGTTAACTTCACATGGGCAAGCGCGATATGGGGCCGTTAGTCCTGCCCCCATATCGCGCTCACCATCCATGTGAAATCTCTATGGATGCGAGGCGTTTTCATAGCAAAACAACCTGGCATCACTTCGGGGATGAAGCGAACCTTTGTGGCTGCTAACGACTGCAGTGGAGGTTCATGGAGTTTCTCCCATTGTTTTCAATGGGGGACATTGCATATCGTGCACACCTAGCATGTGGTCCGATGCTGCCGCCGGCCCCATTTAAGGCAATAGGTGGTGCTATGCGAGAGCATACACAAGATAGGACATGCCGCAATTTGATTCCCGCAGTGCCATGTGGGAAAACATCGCTCATGCGTATGACCCCATTCAAAAGAATGGGGTTCATATTTGTGCGAGATTTGTGTGCCTCACAACGCAGAAATCTCGCGTGATTTTATCGCCCGTGTGAAGCTGGCCTAAGTGTTCCACTTGCTGACTTGGCTCCACGGACAGCCATACATATTTGTATACAGTCGTATACAACAAACAGAACAAGGAAACCCTCTTGACAGTAAGCAGAATTTATTTGTGAAGTATCAGTCTTACATCACACACCATCCACTTGAATCCATTGGTCAGATCGGATTGCCGATAGAGGCTACTGCCATTAGGGAGTACCTCTGTCATGAAGGGGATACTTTGTGCAATGTTTACGTAGATGGTATGTGTCAAAGTAACATCCATATGAATGCCAGGACCCGAATATCCCAGCAGAACATTTCTCAGAGCTTCACACTCTCTGCCAGCTTGATTCCTTCCCATAGTTGATCCTGGTGCCATCTCTTCCCCAGGTAAGAGACACACATACACCCTGCCATCTACACGATGTAAAGAAAACGTGATTCATCAGACCACGCCGCCATCTTCCATTGCTCAGTGGTCCATTTCTGATGCTCATGTGCCCATTGTAGGAACTTTCAATGGTGGACTGGTATCAGCCAAGCACTTTGACCAGTCTGTGACTACACACCCCTATACACAGCAAGCTGCAATGCCCTAGGTGTTCTGACACCTTTCTGTCAGACAAGCAAGAACCTTTTCAACAATTTGTACTACAGTAGCTCTTCTGTGGGGTCAGACCAGATGAGCTGCTCTTTGTCTCCCATGCACATCAATGAACCATGGGTGCCTATTTTCCAAAAATAATTTTATGCAGAAAATGTTTCTTACACTCATTCCTGAGACTTTAAAGGGGTTATCCAATTGCAAACTACTAATGTTCTATCTGCAAAATAGACTATCAACAGTAAATCCGCAGGGAACTGCCGTGATGATCAGTTCTCCGCTGGACTGGTGTGCTTGTGTATTTAGTTAATTTCTTCTGGAAACAATCAGCTCTGTTCCTATTGAAGTGAATGGCCTGTAATACCAAGCCTGGCCACTGCACTGGGAATGGAGCTGTCTGTTTCCTACTGAAATCAGTTCAGTGCATGAGCACAATGGGCCAGTTAACAGCTGATTGGACAGGGTCCCACCAATCTACTATTAAAGGCCCATCCTAAGGATAAGCTATCAATAGTTTATAACCCCTTTAAGCCTGTGCTTGGAGTGATATTTTTAAGCTACATCTTGAACAATATCCAATTTTAACACACATTTAGACAAAATTATCATGTTATCATTTCTATACTGTTTCCTAAAATATGTTGTAAGATGCCAGACAGAACTTTTGCAATACTTCAGAATGTGAGCTGAACACCTGGCTGTTACAGCACCGCCAGCGCCAAGTTCTGGGTATAGTGACAGGTCCAGTGTGATATCACGTGATACACCTGTCAGAGCTTGCACAGCGTCATTCAGCACAATACGCAGAAGGAGTAACATCTTCCATCTGCTTGTATGCTGATTGGCAGGCCAGGTAGTCTTTTGTCCCAGCTAGCTTATCAGGAACTCAGTGAAGCCATTTATTTTGGCTCTTCTGAGCAGAGGATGCTGGTTGTACACTTGTATTCCTGGTTCCATCCAGTACTGTGTGGCATTTGCCTTGCATCTCTGGGTACTACTGTTATGGTGGTCTGTTTTGTTCTTGATAGATGTTAGTTTGCCTCTTCTCCTAGTCCTCTTTGTACTTTGCCTTTACTCCGTTTATCCTATACTGTCCTTCCCTGATGTAAATCCTTTTTCCATCTAAGGACATACAAGGAAGTCCCCATATTCCTGTAACAGGATTGCTTTTGTCAGGGCGGGTGCTCTGCCTAAAGTCAGGTTCTTCCTCAGTAAGATCATGGATAGGTCCTTGCTTTCCCCACATCTGTTGTCTCATATGTAACCTTCGATGTACTTCATGTTTCCCATTCCCTCTCCTTTATGGTTGTTTCAGCTTAGGTCTGGTCAGATGTGACACAAGCATGGCCCATGAACAAAAGCCAAACACACCACCAGGAAGGGGTCATCCACAATTTATGCCTGTGCCAGTGTCGTGCTTGCCAATCCAACCACTAAAGGTACAGTAAGTGCGTTCCTTCTTCGGTAACACAATTTTCTCTTATTTACTACAGACGCACTATTCTTTGAAATGTCTTTTCCTTCTTTTCTCCCTGACCCTTTATTCTCACCTCGTAAAACCTCTTTAATTTCTTGCTCATTTTTTTCTTTTACCTTTTTTATCTCAAAGTTTTCTGTATAAATCGCCTTTGTAATGCTGTACTTCCACAGCTTTGAAAATAGTGCAATGTACCAAGTCTAACAACCTATCTGCGACTATATATCAAAAAGGCATTCTTCTATACTTAAAAATAGTAACAGAGAAAGCCACGTAAAACAATCAAACCCTTTTGAGCAAAGCATTGCAATTACAATTAAACGTCGGCCATGCAATTGAACGTATTGAAGCCCACAAAACACAATGTAAGACATACTGTACATGAGCTAGATAAAATATAATCTTAGCCGTTCTCGAACGGTAGCTCTACAATGGGCCCAATCCACCTGAACTGCCTTTCATCGTTGTAAAGCAAGAGTTTTCTCAGAAAATTTATCTTGAGCAACTAGCTGACAATTTCACCTAGTCGGCTCAATTATTAGAAGAAAAAAAAATATTCCCGGTATTATTGAGATACACTTTGTCGCTGTTTGTTAGGCAGTTATTTCAACAGCAAATGGGCAAGCATGAATATACACCGACAAGGAGTCAGTTGTTCGGTTTTCTAAGAAGGCTAAGAGTAATCAAGACTGATTGCTGAGCAAAAACACCGGACCAGCATAGTTCATTGTGCCAAATGTGCAACTTTTGTGATACATTCGAAGAAAACAAAGAAAAAATAAATAGCTTGCGAGCCACACAGAACAATGCCTACTTAAGGGTATGTGTAAATTACAGTTTTCCATAGCAATCTTATGGAGATATTTGTGAACAGAGATAAAAGAGAAATACACGTATGTCTTTGTTTGCAACACAAAATTGGTTTTCAGACAATTTCTATAGGTATTTCTTATAATGCTTAGTTATTTCCATGTTAAAGGAGCTTTTTGTGCTATAAACTGTAATCATGTCATACGAGCAACAGCTTTGAGGGTCAAGTAGCTGGGACGAACAACAATACCAAATGCATTGAATATTAAAAGGGTTGTTTCATGATGATAACCCCTGGCCAAAAGCCATTTCAGGGCATATAGACATCATGGACGTCTCCTGCTTGAAACTCATCTATGAGCCAGAACGTGAAGTGGCATGAATGTTTTAGGTTGTCACAGTGAACATCAATAGAGGAATACTCGACAAAGACAAAAACTAGACATGGGCGCTTATTAAACTGGAGTGGAAACAGGTCTTTATTGGATTAGAATGCAAGCATAATATGTTTCATGGATGACCCCTTCATCAGATGCATAGGACATACATACAATCAAGCGGACATGCCAGATTATATATTCTTCAAAATGGCACCGATCAACAGTAGGATAGAGGGATCAAACTATAATACTGTGCATGAACATACAAGATACCCCTGCCTGTAGACCCTGTAATGTAGCATGTGTATTGAATTGTATCTAACTCCTGCGCATGTGGCAAGGGGATTAGTCCGAAACACATTTGAACTAATAAAGACTTGCCTTCATTTGTTTATTAAATTGGAGTGGAGATAAGTCTCTTATTAGTTCACAGAGTATAAATATAACAGTGCAGTCCACAGAATGTTCCTTGAACAAGTTATGGACAACTTGAGCCCAATTGCATGGTGCCTTATCCTGGAACATTCCATTAATGTGGGGGTACATAGAGTCCATGAAGGGCTAAATGGTCACCAAGTAGTGAAGCATAGCAGACACCGGTCAATGATGTCTTTAGGCAGACCAGTAGATCCAACCCATGCCATGAGAACACACCTCACAGCAGTATGGAAGCAGCACCAGCCTGCACATGGTCTTGTTGACAACTGGGGCCCATGGCTTCATGGGGTCTGTGCCACACACAAACCCTACGATCAGCCTTAAACAATTACAACATTACTGTAACTCAATGGACCATGTCACATGTATCCAGTCCTCTAAGTTCTAGTAAGCAACCTCACAATTCTAGGTGTCCAAGTCTGGTGTCTTAGTGTTAACAGAGGCACTCTGGTGGGTCTTCTACTCCCATATCCCATGGAAACTAAAGAACGCTGCTGTTAGGTTGTGCATCTGGGACCTGTAGTACTATGGGTTTCTAGGAGCACATTTCCACAGGTGTCGCATGATTGAGCTGGATGGGTGGGGTGCTCTCCAGCCAGCCAATCACCGCCGGTCTGTTTATAAATATTAGTCCTCCGGGTTGAGGGAGCTGGAGTTCCTCATTCCCCCTTGCGTTTGCATTCATGCTTGTTGCTTTGTGTGTCTGTGCTGGTTGCGAGGCATGTGGTGTGAACAGTCCTGTTTAGTTGTGTATGCGTCGCATGCTGTGTTAATGTGAACTGTGTCCTGTGCTGCTTGGATCTTTTACCATCTCTGGGCAAGTTAGGTCCTTAGGTTCCAGCGTAGGATCATTCTTATCGGGGTGATCGCCCTGCTTGCAGGCAGGTTTCCTGGGGTTAGTTGTCTCGTTAGAGTAGAGACCTGCAATACAACGAGGACCCTTGATGTGGGCTTGTGGGCTTAAGTGACTTGGCCAATCCACAAACTAATACTTTGTACATTCTTTAGTAATTCCACCTATTATGTGTGCAGGTATGTATGTTGCGTGCTTTGGGTTGTCAGTCATGGTTTATGTCTGTATTCCGTTCCACCTGTCACTGGTTGTTGGATGCCCGATTCATGTTTATTTGTCCTTACTCATCTGTTGGTAGGCGGGCGCACGAGAATTATCCTGTCCCATTTTTCCATTGGTAGGAGGATGTTAGGGCCTAGTTTGTCTGGCTGTTCCTGCGTCTATCCACTCATAAGGCAAGCTGACATATTCGTCCTGACTGAATTAGGACCATGTGATTCTAGAGTCCCGTTGGCAGTTCAGAACAGGCATAACAGCTGCATCGATCTGCGAGATATGGGTGTGGAGCCTCCTGAACTAAATGTGGATATGATTTCTGCACAGACAATTCTAGCCATACGACACTGGTCTTGATTATTAAGCACTCGTGGGAAACCACTGCGCTGTCCACTATGACATTTACC
Source organism: Eleutherodactylus coqui (assembly GCF_035609145.1). Taxonomy (NCBI): domain Eukaryota; kingdom Metazoa; phylum Chordata; class Amphibia; order Anura; family Eleutherodactylidae; genus Eleutherodactylus; species Eleutherodactylus coqui. Next base: position 75,037,514 of record NC_089841.1, read on the forward strand.
GAAACACGTGTGACACTGTAGATTGAGGAATGTTAAATATCCGCAAATGTCCCATCTGTATGGACACCCACTGTCATGCTTCATTCGAACTCTGATGCTGGCCAGTGTTCTACTTCACTCACAAGATAACACCTCAAAACTTATACAGATGTGGGGGTACCCAAACCATGACCTGAGGTAACGCCACTTCATAATCAATTTACATGCTGTTATCCTATGACTTTTGGCATGTCAGTTTATAATGTAAATGGGAACATGGAACAATACCTCTGCAGCACCACCTATTGGATGGCAACATTCCTGCAAGTCAGTGTCAGAATTTTTAGACAAGCCTAATAACAATTACTGGGAATTGTAAGCCAAAAACCATACACAGAAATCTGTTATGGGATTTTTGCCAATCATCACTGTGCAGTAGGTTTCTGGCTTGGCTAGTGAGAGGCCTTTAGATGTGAGTCAAGAAGGGTCTATGTATGTCTGTCTATGGTATTTTGGCTCAGCTTACAATTCCCAGTCATTGTTATAAAGCTTGTCTAAAAAGTCTGACATTGACTTGCAGGAATGCTGCCTGCCAATAGGTGCGGCTGCAGACATATTGGTCCATCTTCCATTTGCATATTTCGCAGAGGAGCATGGATGGCCTTATAAGTCTCCTCACACTTTCTAGGTGCTCTCCTTAAGGAGAAACCATACCCTTCCTGACCCAAGTTTATAATGTGGCATGTACGTATATTTGATTGTAAGTCCTGCACATGTAGTGAAAGGGTTATAACTGAAATGCTTTATGTTTGGACTCAGTGAACTAATAAAGACTTGCCTCTACTTGTTTATTGAACTGAGTGAAGAAAAGCCTTTATTGATTCACAGAGACCAAACATAATGCATTCCACAGTCCCCTCTTCACATGAACAGGACATACAGTACATACAATCAAATAGACATGCCACATTATATATTTCAGAAAATGCTCCTAATCAAAAACATTGGGGACACTGCTGAATATGCGCACAAGATTAGAGCTTTGGAGAATATTGCTAAGCACTGAGTTTGATAAGCAATTCTGCTTGGTCTTTTTTAAGTATTCCTCTACTGCTACATATGCGTCTGGTACATTTGGCAGTCCCCTAATGAGGCTACCTGCTCATCCTCCGAAACCAGTTGCCGATTTGACATTTTAATGGTGCAATTTTTTCACGCGCCCAAAAATCACCCACGTGAACGAATGCATTGAAATCCAATGTTTCACACGGCCGCGATTTTCGGATGATGTTTTATCGCGGCAAAATAGCCATGTAAAAACGCTTGTGTGAATGAGGCCTTCAGAGGAGCACCTTTCTCTATCAGAAATCCTCTCTTTCTATATAATAAAGCACATGTGTCAAACACAAGGCCGCGGGCCGAATCCGGCCCGCCGCCTCATTTTCTGTGGCCCGCCGGCTGTGCAGTAAGTTCTCTCACCTTCGTACTGCTGTCAGTAGGCGATATTCTCTCGGCTTGTTCTGTCTAATGCAGACAGTAATAGAGGAGTGCAGATAGCAGACTGACAACGGCCGCGTAGGAGGGGAGAAGACTGCAGAGAACATGATCTCTGCAGCGAGGAGAGCGGCGCTGAGGAGGAGCAGCTGCAGGGTGGGAGCCTGGTCAGCGCTGAACTCCTCTCACAGGCCCTAACTGTGCGCATGTATGTATATAATAGTGTGCGTCTGTGCGCATGTATGTGTATAATAGTGTGCGATATATATATGTATGTGTATAATAGTGTGCGTCTGTGCGCATGTATGTGTATAATAGTGTGCGATATATATATTTATGTGTATAATAGTGTGCGATATATATATTTATGTGTATAATAGTGTGCGATATATATATTTATGTGTATAATAGTGTGCGTCTGTGCGCATGTATGTGTATAATAGTGTGCGATATATATGTGTGTATATATATATATATATATATATATATATATATATATATATACTGTATATATAAAACAGTGTTTGCCACTGGCCACTATGGGAGACCTTATTACCAAACGGGCCACTGTAGGGGTTCACTTTTACTATACTGTCTTACAATTAACAATTAGAATCGGCCCTTTGAAGGCAACCATAAGGCTGATGTGGCCCTCGGTGAAAATGAGTTTGACACCCCTGTAATAAAGGAATCACTCTGTGGCCCTAGGCAGATTTTTTATTTTGTTAAAGCATAGCAGACATCATGTCGCTACGATTTATTATTATAAAGAGAAGACTGGTAGAGGGAGACAAGCTAGCAATTTGCAAAGCTTTTACATTTTTAGGGGCACCAGTGTTATGGATTTTTCCGAGTTTTGTCCAAATCACAGAAAATTCCTTTAAGAGGTTAACTGCGAGCTTCTTATTCTAAGCAACCACAGTTCATCAGGGACACCCATTTCTGTTAATAATGTATTGCCGCTCTCTTCCTGTATGTTTCCTTTACTCAAAAGCAGCACTTACCATAAACTAATCCGAGCTTTCAGTAAATAATTCCATGGTGTCCACATTATAGTTGGAAATATCACAGAATTTAAGAAAAACGGTCGTCATTTTCATTGTTTTCCACCAGGTCCGAAGAGGAAAAGTCTTTGTGCTTTTTCTCTGTCACTGACATCTGACATTTAATGAAGAGCTGAAATATTTATAACTTCCGAGGTACAGTGGATACATAGCGGTGAATCTTCTGGAGTGGAGGCATCCTGTATCGATTGATTAATTATTCCACCAACAAACTAACAAATATTGACCTCATGTAGTTGAAAAACATTTAGCCAGACATCAGTAATCTACATTGATCACTTAATGGAACATCAAAGCTGAGCCGGCTGACAGTTGTGTGTCTTTCAACGCAGTCTGCTTAATGAGCTGATGAGACAATAATCATCATAGACTTTACACGACCGCTAACTAACCATGGGGATAACACAGTATAGATCAGGGCTAATCAACTAGAAATATCCAAAGACAAACAATTTTTACATTCTGAAAGTATGTCACCGAATATTGTAACATGTAGTATATACTGAAAGCAACTAGAAATCCTGTAAACAAAACTTCATAATGATGCAATAATGGAAAGAATGACTTATAGGTTTAGTTTATTATTACACAGTAATTTAATAATAAATATGTAATGATTAGAGATGAGCTAACAGTGGAAAATGTGTTTCAATAACTATTCGGTGAATCCGGGCAACCAAATGATTCCTGGTAAATTATCAGCTGCTGAATACAGTATCACTACCCAAAGCAATTGGATACCTGAGCAGGAATCAAAAGTAGTATTTACTTCCATATGTTAATACTTAGTGGGGCTCCTTTGGCCTTAATGAGATTGGATACTCTCTGTGGCATACGTTCTACTAATGTCTGACACACTTCTGGTGTTTCCCTCCATTCATCCTGCAAATGTCTAGTAAGTTATCTAAAAGAAGATACATTGGTCCATCTACAATGGCGCAAGTAGTGTCATTATTGGACAGTTGAGCGGTGGAAGAAAATTCTATGGAGTGACGAATCATGCTGCTCCTTCTTCAAATTAGATGGATGTACCTGGGTATGAAGGATGCCAACAGTTAAGTATGGTGGAGGTTCCATTATGGTCTGGGGATGTTTTACGTGGCATCGTTTTGGTCCATTGGTTGTAGGGGCAAGAACCATGAAAAAAGAGATGTATCTTGATATTTTAGACAGGAATGTGCTGCCAACAATGTGGCAATACTCTGGGAATGCTCAGCGATACTTCCAACAAGACAACGTGCCTCGTCACAAATCAAACACTGTTTTATGTTAGTTTAAGGATATAGTTGTCCCATGATTAGACTGGCCGGTACAGAGTCCCCAGCTGAATCCTGTTAAACATTTTTGAGATGAACTGGAATGTTGGGTCAGGAAATATAAACAGAATCCATTTTCTTGGAGAGGACTCAGCAGATGTTTGCAGGATGAATGGAGGGAAATACTAACTGAAGTGTATCAGACATCAGTAGAAAATATGCTACAGAGCGTATTTGATGCCAAAAGATACCCTACGAAGTACTAACATATGTAAATAAATGCTACTTTTGACTCTTTCTAATTACTTTGGTAGGATAATTTATTGGTTAAAGTGAATGTCTACCATTGAATATCTTTTTCTTATAGCGATCAGAGCTGATAGTTCCAATGCAAAGCTCTAAAAGCACTGACAGTTATACAGATATAGCAACTATTAACATGACTGGCATATAGCTTGATTTACACAATTGTAGTGCATTGTAGTTGAGTTATCATAACATCAAGTTAATTATTCACTGTGTGTAACCCCTAAAATATAACTTTTAATAAATAATTCCTTAAAAATATTGGCCTCACAAACACTCAAAAACAAACAAAAAAAACAACAAATACAAGAACACAAATAGGAATCCAAGTGTCTGTCCTTGACTCCTACTAGACAAATAATTAGTTATAGGACAATACCCGAATAGATAGAAAGCTGTTTGATGACAAGTAAAGTATTGATAACGGGGAACCGATAATCAATTATAGCAGGTTCTCCAGAATACTAGGTGTAAATAGTAAATAGGGGGAGAGCTGATAGTCGTTTAGAGAAGGTTCTCCAAATTAATTGGTTCAACGCGTTTCGTCAGATGTAGACTCATCAGGAACCATAATAAAGCAACAACTGTCATCTATTGTATACGGTATAATACCTGTTATAATAATCCTAAAGATAGTCTTTAAATATCGGCTGCTGCCAATAGACGTCCACAAATTAGGGAAGCCCTTCTAGTCAGGATATCAGAGGTGTATATACAATGGTGAGTCACCCCGTGACTAAGAGTGCATGCCAACAAAATCCCCTATTACATGCAGGACCTCCAAAATTTTAGAGGAACAATGTTCTGAGGTATCCTGTAAAGAACTGAGCTAAAAAGTCAACTAGCACCGATAAGAAATGTATACTCATATAGTGCTGGTTAAAGTATTCCTCCTAGCATGAATAGTCAATGCTCAATCTATCCTAGGATGGTATTAGGAATTGAATCCCAGTTCAAGATAGAGTAAGGTGGGAAGAAGAAGAGGACAGGGCAGCATCTCCAGTCCGGATGGTAGACTGGAGGGAAACATCAAGTTAACATTTGCTTTATCTATATGATAAAATTCTGACTGACCACAGCAGCTAATATGCCAATGTGCATTAAACTCAACACAAATAAGGGAGATGGAATAATACCTCCACAGTGCCACCTATTGTAAGGCAACATTCCTTCAAGTCAAAGTTAGACTCTTTATACAAGCCTTGTAACAATGACTCAGAATTGAAAACAATTGTTACAAGGCTTGTATAAAGAGTCTAACTTTGACTTGAAGGAATGCTGCCCTACAATAGGTGGCACTGTGGAGATATTATTCTATCTTCCTTATTTGCATATTACCCAGAAGAGCACAAATGGCCTTTTGAGTCTCCTCAAAAAAATATAGCGTTTCTTAAATTTAACACAAAAACAGTATGCCATAGGCTCCTAAGCTTCCCTTAGTAGAGGTTTTGAAAGCTATGTGTATACCAGGGATTAAGAGCTCAGTTTTGGAAAAAGATAAGTTTTGATTACTAAAAAGATAAATTAAGAAACTAAGATTGACCCCCTAAATAGATCACGGTGTTAAAAGGTGACAAACTACTTTAAATAAGCTTCTCACTGGTATCTTTCTCGATATGTATGCCAATAGACATGCCATAGAGCTGTGATAAGTGTGGGTTTGTACAGTGCGGTTGACTGTCTCTGGACAAGCTTTGTTATAGTGAAATGTGTGTCAGAGTATTCTTTCGTGATGATTTGATATATGCTTTTTAGATGTAACTTTGGTCAAATGTTCTGCTAAGTATATAGGTCTTTTGTTTTTCTTGGCACTTTGTGAGGATGGTGACCCTGAGCTAGGGTAAACATGGCGATTACGTTAAAAAGGAAAGTTCATCCAGCTCCATAGTAATTAGTATAAAAATAAATCTTTATTGGAGACAATAAAAAACACATAACAATTTGACTCCACGTCTTCATGCCCCTGTGCCCAGCGGCAGTTGCAGAAGCTACTCTCTTCCTCCTTCTCTCTTTGCCTCCTGAAGTGTATGCTTGCATGCTCAGCCAGCCTCTTAAAGGGTCAGTGGATGTGCCCAGCTTTTCCATATCCAGCCAATCCTGACAGTTTCTGCCCTATCTTAGTCTTCATCTTCCATCAAAGGGTGCCTAATAGAGATGAGCGAGCACACTCGCTAAGGCAAACTATTCGAGCGAGTAGTGCCTTATGCGAGTACCTACCCTCGTCTCTAAAGATTCGGGTGCCGGCAGGGGGCGGGGGAGAACAGGGAGGAACGGAGGGGAGATCTCTCTCTCACTCTCTCTCCCCCGCTTCCCCCTGCTCACTCCCGCAACTCACCGCTGTCCCCCGCCGGCACCCGAATCGAGTAGTTTGCCTTAGCGAGTATGCTCGCTCATCTCTGGTGCCTAACCAATAAGCCTTTATAATGTGTGAAGATGTTTTCTGTTCTGTCCATTCTCCTGATATTTGATCCGTCTGTATAATGAGAGTACAGAAAATAGGCGGGGGAGATGGGGGTGGCATTGGGAGGATAGCCCATAGTCAACTTTACAGGAAAGGAAAGAAGGACAGGCAAGGTGGCGTGTGAAGTGTACTGTAGAAATGTTCTAAGCCCCACCCACAACCAGACCCACCGCTAGTCACACCCAGTTCCCACCCCTGGGCATGTCAAATCTATCAAAAAGAGGTATTTTTAGGGGTGGGACTCAAAAGTTTAACAATATATTATGTGAAAAGCCTGTGATATAGCAGACCACAGAAAGCTATCCCTAAATTAATAGGTACTACAGATACTACAGTTCTGATCAGAGGCAAAGGGTGCTGGAAGATGTGGCAAGAAGGAGCTGGGTGGGACAAAAGGGAGACTGCCAGAGATGGCGGGACAGCGGTTCAAAACCAGGATTGCCATATCAGGGACGGTTGAGAGGTACGCCCACAGGGCAGAGGTACAGCTAGGGCTGGTCTCGGGAAAATATCTGGTTCCAGGTGTTCACAATATATGGGAAGTGTAAGGGGAGCAGGGAGGTCTTACTGGATGAGACCACACTACCACAGTTGTGAAGCTCCAAAATCAACTTTAATCCCACAGTTCAATGGGGAAAAACCAATGTGGTTGTGTGGTAGGGCAGTACCTGACAACCATATAGCTCAGTTCCTACTGTGTGGCCTCTTCTCAGCATAGCTGACTAGCTGAATTTTGGACTCTCACTCCTGCACTCTGATTATAGCATAGCCCCTGTGTGCAGGTTCTCCAGTGTCACAGCCTGTACCACACTGTTGCAATCTCTACTCTTCCTCTCACCTGCAAATTTCTCTCCCCTGTTTATCTCCTTCTGTCTGTTCTCATGAGACCAGGTTGACCAGGCAGCACATTTCCACTTCCCACTATGCTATTAAAGAGACAATATCCTTTATTATTTAACAAAGCATGAGACGAAGAAAAGAGAAGAAAAATATTTACTCCCAGGGCAAACAAGCTAACAAACTATAAAAAATGGAGAGGCACTGAGAGACCACTATTACTTTGCGGGGCACTGAGAGACCATTTTTACTTGGGAACAGGGCATAATGCTTTGGTGAGTCACAAATGTACCACTATTATATAGCAGATGGATTCCTCTACATTGTGGGGCACTGAAAGCCCATGATTGCTCTGCAGGGGCACTGAGAGACCAGTGCTACATTGTGGGGACACTGAGGGACCAATATTTGTGGGCACACTGAGAGACTACAATTGCAGTATGGGGGCACAGCTGGACCACTACTACATTGTGAGGAAACACAGTGACTACCATTACTTTGTGAGAACTTTAAGAGATCACTATTACTATGTGGGTCACCATTTCCTTGTCGGAGGCACAAATTTAGCTTATTACTTTGCTCCATAAAGTGGTCATTACTACTACTATTGTGTGAGGGCACAAATTGCGATGCTACATATTACTGTGGGGCATAAAGGAGACATCATTACTTTATGTTGGCACCAATGGAGAACTTTTCCCCTGCAGGAGCGCAAAGGGGTAGCTATCACTTTGAGGGGGCACAAACGGGACATTAGTACGGTGAGGCACAAGGGAGGCATTGTTTTGTGGTCTGAACAATAAGGGAATTATTCCTGTGTGGGGGAATGAGTTGAGCCACTCTAAATAAGTTTTGACAAGGCAGCAGATGAAGATTTGCAGTGTTTCAAACTCCAGTCCTCATGACTCCCCAAATAGGTCATATTTTCAGGATAGCCTATAGAAAGAACACCTGTGCCAGTGTCTGAGGCACCGACAATAATGACATCACCTGTGCAATTAATCAACTCCTGTAAGTACATAAAGAAACTCACCTAACATATTCTATACAACATGCTGTTCAAACTGTGAGGACGTATTGAAGAGATGCACGTAAAGGTAGTTTTGACATGATGATATGCTACACTGTCCTTTCAATTTAGTATTTTATGGGTTGAAGAGACACATTTTTCAATGGACTTCGACCATTCATGGTAAGGTCCACGAATCACAATGTACTGGCTGGTGAGGTCACAGTATAAAAAGCCCTCGCCTACATTATTATTCCCCTATTGGGAGAATTATATGACCAGAGAATTCTATGTTATGGAATTAAAGTAAAACCCCCAGATCCTGTGAGCCCATCACCCCTACCCTGGCCAGGGATTTTATCTAATATGGTACCAGGGGTTGTAGTTCGCTCACGGTTACATCTGGTTTCAGCGCTAGCTCCATCTCCAGCTTTTAAGGCCTTCAGTGCTGGTCGTCGGCAACACCATCACGATGTCTGGCAATGCGGGCAGGGGGTCTCTCTCTCCTCCCACACGCTGTGATGCGCTTCACCCCAGGGATCCAATCGATCTCTCTTCTTGTGCCTCTGGTCCATGGCTACTCCCCAGCAAGAGGATACAGGCTGCTACTCTGCCCCTCTGAATTGGCCGCTGTCATGATACCTGTGGGCCTTTCTGGTATCTTGCCCACACAATCAGATCTGTCTCTTTGCCCCTACTGATCTGCTCTGTAACACAGCTTCTTTGCTTTATAGCAGGCTCCTAACACACCAAATGGTTCGTGCCCTGGGAAGGAGGCAGGCTTCGCACTGCATAATCTCTATCAGGGACAGAGTCATTGTAGTGGTGTCATGCTAGCTGTCTCATTGCTGCCTCACTACTTGGTGCAAAGCCTCCATGTAAAGTCTCCAAGAGGGTTAGGTAAATTGGCACGGCCCAGGGAGCTTCAATATGGCACCAGCATGGGCCTCTTCTGCTCCCCTCTCTGGCATTGGCTCTGCCGGCCAAGAGGGAACTCCCAACACTGCGTTTGTCATTGCTTCTGAGACTCATGAGGCCTCCTGCCTCTCCTCGCTTTCCCCTCTTGGCTGGGACTAAGTCTGCCCGTAGGCCGCTCCGACAGAGTTACTGCATGCTGCTCTTCTGCAAGGGGAGGGCAAGCAGTGCCTCCCCCTAATATAAGTAAAGAACATGTACAGTAATATGAACATGTCCTATGGAAAGTTACACAAACAAATAGGGAAAGGTTACTGAGCGCAGAACAAAAAGGAATTGACAATGGCACAAAAATGTAGACACATTGATAAGTAACGATGGAATGTTCTGCCAAACATTGTCAATGTCTACATGTGCAATAAAGCAGCAAGAAAGGACAATGGAGCGGTTGAAACTCGGCCTACCGGTACGTGCTTGTGTTACTGACATACAGAGCAGCTTAATGTGTCTAAATGAAGAACAATCAATACTTGCTAATTCATTGTTAAAATAATTGTTCAGCAAACTCAATGTCTCCGATCAGTTCTAAAATGGGGACACGGTGGTAGCTGCATAAATGCTTCATTAAACTGCTGCTACAGGCATCAATGTCATGGATTAATAGGTGCATGCTGGAATTAATTGGCTATGCTTATTAATTACATATACTATACTATACACAATAAAGGACAGCAGTGGGATAAAGAATATTATGATCATTTGTGTCAATTATACATACAATATTAAGAGTTCTTTTTTTGTATAGCGTACAAATGGGGCTGCCATAGAGATTCATGAGTCCACTACTATACGAATCTCATAGAAAAAAAATATGGCGTGATCCATCAGACTGTTTATGCATGGAGGTATTCTCTCCTAGAAGAATTGCCTATATGTGTATCACGTTTGCAGACATACAGATGTGTTCATTTTTTACCCCATTCCAATCCACTGTCTGACGTCTGAAGACATTCTGATTGAAGGCTCCGATGTTGGAAGACGTCCGGCAGGGTATTCTTACTGTATATTACTCGCCGCTCTGTTATCAGGGGCCTCTCCAGCATGTCCCATACCGCAGTACTGCCTCTAGCAAGCAGATGGCACCATTGTGTAATCGAGAGAAAGTCCCCTATGAAGCCCTGAATCCAAAATTGAATTGCAAAGCCTTAAAGCAACCCTCCAGTTTTGGATAAAAGTTCTGTCCCAGGAGAGTGGTATGTTACCTACAGTCGTTCTTGTCCATCTGCCCTCTGATCCACCAGATTAGGGCATCCAAGTTGACCATCACGATTTTGTAGCCCAGTCAATCAGAGAGCAGGTACAGTGAGGGCATTGATAATCTACCACTACCAATGCACAGTGGAGATTAAGTAGTCTGAAGATGATGTTGACCATCTTGAATAGTCAAAAACAGGACTCGGAAACTGTAGATCAGAGGGCCAGTAAAGAAGAACAACTGCAGGTAATATACCCCACCTCTAGTCCCGGGACAGAATTTGTCCCGTAACCGGAGGATCACTTTAACTGTTAGCAAATTTTGTCAAAGACTCCAATTTCTTACAATACAAATTCAATACATTATCATCACATGAAAAGATCAGCAAAAAATAGGTTCGCCTTCGGAGGTATGGAAAAACTTCGCCGCCGCTGACCGAATCGCGTTTCTGGTTTTATTATTGCTGTGACACTATTAATAAAGGCGAAGTCTTTCCATACCTCCGAAGGCGAACCTCTTTTTTGCTGATCTTTTCATGTGAATGTCGTGGGGGACTACACGACTCGCCGATGAGGTTTGAGATACAGCCGGAGTTCAAGGATCGAGTGTATAGCAAGAGAGGGCGAGCACAAATGCTTTATTATCATCACATGCTGGCAAACCTGGCTGCAATTCATGCTACAACAACTGAGCGGTCACATATAGACTGATATAGAGAATAGACATCTCACAACAGAGTATCATGTTTTTTTGTTTTTAAGACCGATTTCACACAGACAACAAAATTGTATGATTTTCTCGTGATGCGACAGCGCTACAAATCGCATGTATGTGAAGCCCATGCTTTCCAATGGTTTTTTCACATTAGTGATGTTCTGTAACCTGTTACATTGTGAGAGAAAAAAATTGTGGGTTGCTAAATATTGCCGTGATTTGCAAGGTTTTGTAGCCCATGTTTCCCTATGGAGCCTTCCTTACTGCTGCATCGCATTGCACGAAAACGTGCGGTGCGATGCAACTTTGACAGTAGCAAGTCCTATTGTAAAAGTCCCAGAATAAACCTTAGCTGCATAAAAAAATCAAATACATCTGGCTGTGATTGGTTCATCGAGCACTGGCTCTGGTTGGCTGAGCTGCGACACTCGAGAACCAATCACAGCCAGTGCTTCCTGGAGACAGGGATTTTAAACCTCCAATCCAGAAAGCGCTGACAGAAGACTTCAAACAAGTGCTGGAACTGCAGAGGAGAAGTGCGGCAGACCTGACAGTGGCTGTTAAGTAATGTTTTTCTTAAATATTTCAAGCCCCCTGAAAATTCCGGCAAAAGAGCGCTACAAAGCCGCACGACTTTGTAGCGACACAAAATATATTGCCACGAGAAATGCAGCAATATCGCACAGAACACAGATGCAATATCGCTGCAATTTTCCCACGGCAATATCTCTGTCGCCCGTGTGAAGGGGTCTAAATCAGGTCATCTTGTACCACATGTCTGAATATGTAGAGCCAAGGGAAAAGTAAAGAAGGACACGTCTTTACTGCAGAAAAAACTACTAATGCTGATAAGCCCTTGTCTAATGAGTTTTTTTCTCTTTAGATAAAGTTCAGTTGTGTCCCCAAATTACATTGCCATACAGATGCCAAGCAATGCTGCATACACTCCTCATACTCATGAATAAAATGTCCCACCGCTCAGACTTCTGACTCACTCCGTCAATCACACAGGCAGCATTACATAAGATCCACGGAGTGAGTCAGAAGCCTGAGCGGTGGGACATTTCATTTAGAATGATTTGACGTCTGGTTTCGCCTGCACCTGCTCCACTGACTAGAATTGATCGTGTTGTTTGCATAAACTTTGTGAACTTCTTGTACTCCTTGCACAGTCAGGAATGGGTGTACTGTCTTTACATACAGTGTGGACCACTAAGGAAGCTTCCACACAGGATGGAATAGGTAGTATCACACACTGCAAGCCACGGATAGGTAGTATGACCAACTGCAAGCCACGGATAGGTAGTATGACACACTGCAAGCCACGGATAGGTAGTATGACACACTGCAAGCCACGGATAGGTAGTATGACACACTGCAAGCCACGGATAGGTAGTATGACAAACTGCAAGCCACGGATAGGTAGTATGACACACTGCAAGCCACGGATAGGTAGTATGACACACTGCAAGCCACGGATAGGTAGTATGACAAACTGCAAGCCACGGATAGGTAGTATGACACACTGCAAGCCACGGATAGGTAGTATGACACACTGCAAGCCACGGATAGGTAGTATGACACACTGCAAGCCACGGATAGGTAGTATGACAAACTGCAAGCCACGGATAGGTAGTATGACAAACTGCAAGCCACGGATAGGTAGTATGACACACTGCAAGCCACGGATAGGTAGTATGACACACTGCAAGCCACGGATAGGTAGTATGACACACTGCAAGCCACGGATAGGTAGTATGACAAACTGCAAGCCACGGATAGGTAGTATGACAAACTGCAAGCCACGGATAGGTAGTATGACACACTGCAAGCCACGGATAGGTAGTATGACACGCGCTACCAACAGATTTTGATGTAGAATTGAGAAGGGCTTAAACCAGTTCACAATTCCATATAAAAATCTGCAGTTAGACCTGCAGATTTTTGTGTGGATTTCCGCAGCAGCGGGTTTGGCTGCATCCTGCGATGTAATTCCATCCCGTGTGTAAAGTCCGTAACACTTTCCGTACAGAGTCAGGTGTATACTCAATCACAGTCAGGGACCGGTGCACGCTTCTCACATTCAGGGCTCTTTCAGACGAGCGTTTGTGCAAATATGCTCACCGTAGTGCAGCGTATTTGTGCATGAACGTGGTTTGAAGAGCACGTAATCAGCCTGCTGCGCACGTGTCAGCACATATTATTGTAATATTTGTGCGCGCAGGGCCAGTTCACTCGTGTGTATGATACTCCATTTCCGTGGAATCGATTGGCTATTGAAGCCTAATGACGGCCAGTATTTCACCCTTCCCCTTGCATATTTGCGCACCTGCCATAGACTTCTATGCCAGTTTTGCTACGCAAAACGCAGGAAAATACAGCAGGTGCTATTTTATTTTGCATGCACAAAATGTGCCCGCAAAACGCGCTTATGAGAACGAACCCATTGAAATTAATGGGTTTGATTCTTTGTGTTTAGCATGCGCAGATTTTGCAGGTGCAAAAATGGCTGTGTGAGGGAGCCCTCAAATAGTGAAGGATCGATTGAGGCTTCTGAAGGCTCTTTCACACGAACATAGCGATTTTCGGTCGTCCGTGTCACAGCTAGAGTGCAATCGAGAAATTGCATGAACGTGATTTGTACACCAGCTTAGGCGGCCCGGGTCCAGGGTATATACGTCGAGCCTGGATTGCCGTTGGGCAGGGGGAGACAGTATAGCTCTGCTGGGGAGTCAGTTTAGCTCTGCAAAACAGTCTCCCCCTTTCCGCCCCCTCGCCGACTCTTGGCAAGGAAAGAGGTGGGAGCTAGTGTGCTCTAGCTCCCGCCCCCTCCCATTGCTGGCAGCCGGCAAGGGGCAGAGAGGCAGCAGAAGCTAGAGCACATAGCTCCCCTCTCCCATTCCAAATAGCTGGCAAGGAGCAGAGAGGAGGACGGAAGTGAGTGGGAGTTTAGCAGACACGCTTCTAAACTCCCTCTTACCTCTCTTCTCCGGCAGCTACCATAGGCTCCCATAGGAGTCTATGGGAACCGCTATCATATTCCGAACAGGAAGACAGTTCCTGAACTATCTTTCCTGGCAGGCGTAAAAGCACCTGGCCAAAATGCCCTATCTTGGCCATCTGGGCACTTTTACGCTGCGGGAATATGCCCATCTGCACTGGTGTATTGTAAACCAATGCATCAGATAAGTAGCATATATCGGCCTGAGATTACATTCACAAGGACGAGCGTGATAACGGGCTGAGAAAGCTGGCCCAATATTGTGCTTGTCAGCATGCATCTTACCCATGGATCACTTCAGTGAAATTGCAATCCTCTAGCATTTGTTTTACACACCTTGGAGGATCGGCAAGTGTTTCCCATTAACTTCAATGGGCAACAGCACATTGCACACCATGCAATATGTTGGACTGTCCCATTGAAAACAATGGCTGATGCGTTTGGAGGGACTCAAAAAATAGGACATGCAGTGTTTTTTTTTTTACCATGGAGTCCATATTTGTGTCTTGCAACGCACAAAACTCGTGCGAGATTCAAGCTTGTGTGAATTTAGACTTATACAGTCATAATCAGGGAGAAGTATACACACCTAATACGGCGTGATTTTCTCGCAAGGAAACCCCAACATTCTTCAGTAATTTTGTCATTTTTGACTGGTTCTCTATAAAAATTTACCTGTATTTCCCTTGTATGTTATAAAACAAGGTTTACCTAGAGCAGCCTTTTTAGCCTTTACCTAAAACCATCCTTTGAAAGGATTTTCATCGCCACTTTTCTAAAGCCATAACTTTTTAATTTTTCCGTCGACATGGCCGTATGATGGCTTATGTTTTGTGTGGCAAAGTGTAGATTTTAATGGCACCATTTTTGGGGTACATATGTAGTACCCCAGAGATGGGTATTCCAGCACTTTCTGTGATCATTACAGTGTTCAATCAGGTTTACTGTAATGTATGATATGTGTGCAATGTGATGTTATGGTGTTCATATTTCTCCACTGAATTACGTATACTGGTAATAATGGTAGAGGCCGGGAAGGAACAATGAGACCACCTTTACAAAGTCATCAGAGAAAACCAGTGTGGTGAGAAAGAGAACATCAAAAGTGTGAGCACTCACGAGCAAGAAGTGTTCAATAGGAGAGGAAAGAGGGACAGAGAGAGAAGAGGAGAGCAGAAGGAGATCTAAGTTAGCCATCCATAGGCACAACAAACAAGGAAACTTAGTCGGACAGACATAGGCACAGCCGGAGAATAAAGCTGGAAGGAAAAGCACTGGGGTTAAATGTAGTTCCCTGTACCAATCCCCTGAGTAACTGCAGAAGTAATTGATTCCTGCAACTGTAACTGTTTTTTCGAAAGTCACCTAATGTGAACTGTATGCAACAAGTCAAGTTATTGCCATTTTACTGCTCTTGAAGAATAAAGCTGTTTTGGTTTACTGCTACACCCAAGTCCTGGAGTCCCTTCCTACCACCAATTCAATCTACAACATCTGCACTGAGGCACGCTAAGCACTCTAGGCAGGACAGCGGTTTCACTCTCATTTTTATTTAGTTCTCGTTCTCCACTGTTTGTATATTATTATCCATACACAAGCTGGCGTCATGAGAAATCTACATCTTCCCCTACCTGACTGTGTAGGTGACACCCCACTGAGGTACCACCATCTTACCCTGCCTGATCCCGCAGGCAGCAGGCCATAAGTACTGCCAAAATTACTACAGCATGTGGCGTACCGCACCAGGTCATGATTTTCCACGTCTAAGGGAGCAGCAGAGCCACCGTTGACTACTATCTAATTCCCCGCTGATCATCCTCCTTCTTGTTGGTTTGCGCTTGGTTCAGCTCGTTGCAAATATAATGTACTGTAAAACTTTTATTACATTTCTTTGGAGGGAAGGAAGAAAAAATACACCTCAGTTCTGCCATTTTTTACAGCATTAATCATACAGCATAAATTAAATTTATATTTTTTTCTGCGGGTTTTTATGATTATGACGATACCTAAATTATATATATATATATATACACATATATATGTTTTAGGTTTTTCCACTTTTGCACACTAAAAGCCCTTTTTTTATTAAATTATTTTCTTTATTGCAGTCCTGCATACAAAAACCCCAATTTTTTTATTTTTCCATTGGTGGGCTTTTGTTTTGCATGACGAGCTACAGTTTTCATTGGTACCATATCGGGGTACATACAGATTTTTTGATAACTTTTATTTTTTTTTTGGGAAGTGAAATAAACAAAATAATCATTCAAGCTTTTCTTTTTACAGTTTTTGCTGTACAGGATAAATAGTGTATTCAATTTACTGCTCATTATGGATACGATTCTAAATGTGTGTGTGTGTGGGGGGGGGGGGGGGTTAGTCTTTTTTTTTTACACTAAGTGATAAGTGTGCAAAAAAGGGAGTTTTTGATACTATTTTTTTTTTACATGTTTTTTTTTTGCTACATACATACATTTTGCATTTTTTATGTCCCTGTAGGGAACTTGAACCAGAAAAGTTATGATCGCTATGATAATGCATTATCGCTTAGAATAGTTATTTAGGGCCATGGCAAGCTTAGATATTATTGTCTGGCATCAAGTTGCCATGGCTTAGCGGAGGGCCGATGACGTCATAGAGGGAGCATGCTTCTTCTGTGAACCCTTCACATGCTGCGATCTATATGTAAAAGATTAACAGTTTCAGTGGAAGGCCAGTTTTCAGCCGCAGCTGGCACAGGTTCACTTCTCAGCCCTTTGCCATCCACAGGACATACGTTTTCGTCCTATTGCATTAAATACCATGCACACTGGACGTAAACTTTTGTCCTGTGGTGTTAAGGGGTTAATGTGTGGGGAAAAATGAAAAAAGTTACTGCCAACAGTTTTCTAGAATCCATTGTATTTTTTTTTTTTTATTCGCACCATGGGCTTTATTACTACTCAACAATAACAATCTTTATTATGGATCTCCACTTTCTGTAGCTAGAACTAACATAATACGTCTTAATTATCTTCTCTTTGTGTTTTTTACCTGGTCATATTCACGTGGTTCCAGGCTGTTATTTTTTCATTCCTTTCACTGAATGTTCCTGTGAGAAATTCCGCAATAAACCACCAAAGTTGGTCCTAAATGAGTGGAGAACTTCCCACAATACTCTGTTTTGAGCAGATAGAAATGTGTTAAGGCTTGGGCTGTCTTGGAGAACACCTACCAAGGTTCAGTATCAGAAACCCAACATCTGCTTTGTGTTCCTAACACTTGGAGGGATTAAACAGACAACGACTTTATATCATTTTCCTTTTCTTCTTCTCGGGTAGTTTTCCTTTCACGGTTTTGCAGATCTGTGAACAGCTGCAGGCTATTAGCACCTCTTTATTCCAGCAGTCTCGCTAGCTGACAAAAATTAACACCCCCTAATTCAAATTTTACCTTTAACCCGTTGCCCATCTAATTGACTTCTTATCATGACCTAATCGTGGCCTTCACGCTGCTCTAAAAGATTTCTCTTTACTCTTGTCAAAGACTTTTCAAGGATATTATTTTAAGAAGTCACCTTATTTCAGACAGAGCGGCAAATTATAGCTGTCATTTGACCTAAGCTGATGGTATAGGTCTCCAGCTGCTGTTGAATTCTGCTCCCAGCATGCCCTGCTTGCTATTGATTGGTGAAAAATGCCTGGCATTAATGTAAACAACCTCTATTAGACGGTATAACATGCTGGGCACTGGCTGGTGATCATGCAGGGAATTGGATGCTAGTGAATATTAAAGAGAAGATCCGTTTTGCAGGAGCTTTATAGAAATTGTTATCTAAGGCAATTTCTTTATGAACATGATGATGATTGTGGAGGAATAATATGATGTTATTATTGGAATTGCTCCTTTCGTAAGTGGAAACTAATCCAATTCTATGCATGAAGCATTAAAGGGGTTGTACAGGGAGAGAAACACGCCCAATCCGTCCGGATGCATCAAACCGGTACTTCCGCTTCTGTCCTGGTTCCGATACTGGGTCATGTGGTATAGATCTTCCTCCCTTTTTTGGTGCAGGTGATGCGATTGCAGTTGGCTAACTACCAGGCTCATTTCAGTAAGTAGACCAGCCCCCTTACTGTCTTTGTGGCAGAGAAGGGGGCTGGCTTAGATATTGAAATGAGCCAGTCTGCCAGCTTCCTGCAATTACATCACTGATCCCAGATTGCAGGAAAGACCAATAGCATGTAACCCAATCTTGGAAATAAGTTGGAAGTGGAGGGGACAGCACCACTGGACCTGGATTGGGTTTTTCCCCTTTAAATGGATTGTCTCACAATAACCTCTGATCATATGTTCTCTTAGGACATATGACATATAGAGGGCTAAATTGGTCAAAATGGACAACAGAACAGCTGTGTAAGAACTAACCAAGTTGTGGCAAACACCATGCGCTCATATGCTACATGGACAGTCATTCATTTGGATGGCTAGCATGTAAAGCTATATCATTTAGATTGTGAGCCCAAATGGCAGGAGAGTGTGATGATAATCTCACATAGCACTGTGGAATATGTTGAGCTATAAAAATGAATACAATACATTTTATCTGCAATGGCTAGGTGGAGGATGGGGAATGTACCTATCCACCAGGGGGCTATAGCCAGAGGTGCAACCAATGAGGCCGTGGCTGGAGCTGTAGTGGCTGATGGTGGACAAACTTTAATAAAACAACAAGGCCGGTGCAGATACTTATTACAAAACAAAGTTCATAACTAATGGAGAAACAGACATAGATTAAGCATGATAGTTCTAGAAGAGTCCCGGTATTCCAATGCCTTACTCAACTGTAAACCTTTGGTAAATAACTATTTACAGTTTAGTTCATAGTCCTATCCAACTGTGTGCTCTGTGGCAAAGAGTTGTATTCAGTGCGGTAACCACAGATAAAGATAGTCACCTGGTAACTTCTCAACTAACTTGCAGCGTCTCTTCTTGAGACCTTCTACATAAATATGCTGCTCCACAGTCCCATACGGGAATGGAGGAGTATCTACAGGTGTTGGCAACCGGTAGTTCCAGAAGGTGAGCAAGGTTGGTGTCTGTGATGCTCACCTTGTTATCAATACAAGCAGATCATGCCTATAGGGTAGATTGCGCTTGCAACCCGTGTGGCGACCAGGTGTCACCTCGGGGCTGGGAAGATGGTAGGGTAGAGACTTTTGTCATGGGTGGCTCCACCATCCTCTACTTTTAGGCCCAGGGCGTAGCTGGCCCAGACGACCAGGGGTCCCGTAAATAACACCAGTGTAAAGAACCGCATAATACCTGGTTGTCTTTGTGACGCCAGTGCCCCATTAATAGTCCACAGAAATAACAAAGTCCATAGTCAAATGAGTAACTTTCCAAAAATGGTGGCACACGGTTTTTCTCTTTACTTAGAAATTCAAAAGTGCAGTTCCAATTCATGGCATTAACAGTCTCAAAAAATAACGTTACTGGAGGCATGAATTGAGGCACCATGCTCACGCCACCTCTGTCTCCAGGAAAACAAGATCTGTCCCCCACACTCTTCAAAGGAAAGGTACTCCATTGTCACCAGAGTGCACCCGGGACATGGCAGGGGTAAGCTCTGGAGCTCCTGCCTCCACCCATGGCTTTCTTCCTCCATTGCATCTCCACTTTCCTCTCTCTCACACACCACATCCTTCTCCGAGGACTCTCTACTCCAACTCCTCCCCCTAACACTTGACACATGTGTCACACCTCACTGGCACAACAGCAAAGCCAATACACATAACCAGACTAGACAGATATAATTCCAGACAGTAGACATTAACCCCTATGTGACCTGTCTGGGACAATACACATAACACCACACAATTTACAACATTGAACAGAACAAAAGGGACAAACATAATTATACTGACAAAGTCACAAACATCACACACCTGTAAGAGTAAGGCCACAGTTGCAGAACTTCAGGTCTGCATCTCTTCTCTTAGGGTGCCTGCTTTGTTCTGCTCCCTGCTTGGATACGGACCAGATTTTGCAGGAAGGGTCGGAGGAGTACCCATACGCAGTAATCTTATCTCCCCCTCAGGTCCTACAAACTCTGTTCCTCTTAAAGTGGACAAACTTATACAAAACAAACATGATTCAAACAATACCTTCTTACACCACTGTCCATGGAGATAACAGCTGATTACCATAGAGAAACTGTCAAAAGCTGATTTCACAACATTCCTGCAGGTCAGAACTGTAACGTTAAGCTCATGTAGCCCTGGTCTTGGTGTCTTGTTATGTGACAGAGTAGCTTCTGGACCCCTCAGGCATCAGCACCTAGATGCGACTGTTTTGATCTCCCAATAACTACGCTCCAGTTACATAAGGGCACATATGCTTGTAAAGGTAACATTTCCTACAAGTATGCCATAATTAGTCTATTTTGCAATCAATGTAGCTGTATGCGAGCTTGTTTTTTAGAGGAGTTGTAGTTTTCACTGGCACCATTTTGGGGAATGTATAATGTATTGAAAAAAACATAGCAACCCTTTCTGGGAAGAAACAAAAGAAACAGCAATTCTGCAACAGTTTTTTATAACATTCACCATGTGTGATTGTGTGATTATGGAACTTGTATTTTATTCATTAACATCTCTGCTCATTCTGAGCTGAACAGTCCAATGGGCGGTCCTATCAGTGACTGACAGCTATCTGCATATGACTCTACATACAGGAGTAGCTGTCAATCACTGATAGCTCCGCCCACTGGACTGTTCAGCTCAGGATGAGCAGAGATGTAAATGAATAAAATAGAAGTTCTACTGAATCTTTCCCCATAAAACTATATATCATTCTGCTCAGTTGGTCCCTGCAGTTTGGACAACGTGTTCAAGCTGACAGACTCCCTGTAAGGGAACATCCAGGGGGTGTTTCATTATTTAATGGGGTACTCTGGGAACATGCTTACTTGTTAAGAGGCATGCAGCGGGAATTTTATTGATTAGACTGCACTAAGATAATTTTACTATTTGTTAGATGGGCACTCAGGCGGCATGCTATTACTTGGGGTACATGGGGAAATATAACTTAAAGGGCAATCAGGGGTGTTTTAATACATAAAGGGGCACTCAGGGGCATTTTACTATGTAAGTGGGGACTCTGGCATTTACTGTATAAGGGTTTCCTCAGGCATTTTGCTATATAAAGGGATACTCAAGAGCATTTTACTATGTAAGGCAGTACTTGGTGCAGTGTTGCTTGTTAGGTGGGTATATTATATGACTTGTAAAAATACACTCTGGTCATTTTATTATTTAAAGGGGCACTTTGGGCATACTGTTACTTTTTAAGTAGGGCATTAATACCTTTAAAAAGGCACACAGGGACATTTTTACTTTCAGGGAACATTATTCCTGTCTAGAAGGCTAAAAGCATTATTTCTTGGAGGCATACAGGGAATTAGAGGGACAAGAGACATTTTTATACATTGTAAGGGGTACTATTGTGGGCATTATTACAGTGTGAGAGCACATAAGTGGCACTAACAAGAGCACTATTACTGTGTGATATAGAAACAACCGGAAAAAACTTTTTTCAGCTGCGCTTCAATACCGACCCTTAAAGGTATATAGGGAATGAGCTACTAGAAACACATGTTAATAGTAAGCTAAGTTTTATTCCCCCCCAAAAAACATATACATCCAGATAAAGATAAAAATGGGTTTAGATAATTAAGTAACGCGTTTCTGCGTCAACTGACGCCTTTATCAAGCATATACCACTTCTACCCAATCACATATATATACATGTAAAGCATACCTTAATCATACATCCCGATACGGTACATCTGGTTTCCTTCCTGCACCACGCTGGTGGTATCGGGATTATTGATTAAGGTATGCTTTATATGTATATATATGTGATTGGGTAGAAGTGGTATATGCTTGATAAAGGCGTCAGTTGACGCAGAAACGCGTTGCTTAATTATCTAAACCCATTTTTATCTTTATCTGGATGTATATGTTTTTTTGGGGGGAATAAAACTTAGCTTACTATTAACATGTGTTTCTAGTAGCTCATTCCCTATATACCTTTAAGGGTCGGTATTGAAGCGCAGCTGAAAAAAGTTTTTTCCGGTTGTTTCTATATCACATTATCCCCATTGTTTGGAAGAACTTTGGGGTACTTTTTGTGCTGCTGCTCTCCAGAAAGACATGGATGTGTAATATCAGATGCACATCTATATATATGTTTTTTTTGGATATTACGGAAGGCCCTAGACTAAAGAAACTCCTGAAAGGTAAACTTGGATTCCAGGTGTAGGCGGGACACAAAAGTTTGTGTTGCCCCGCCTGACACCCGGTAAGTAGGATTACCGACAGTATTTATTATCTTTTTTCTATGGATATGGCGCTCTCCCTAATTTGTGTTACTATTACTGTGTGGGGTACAAAGGATGTGGCTTATACTATGCGGTGCATTACCAATGTCTGGGGCTCTATCTGTTTGGCACGTTTATCTTTAGGAACACTGTTGGGGATAGCAATAGGATAGGGAGTTTGTGTAGGCCTTGAAAATGCTAGGGTGCTGCAAAAATGAGGAGCCAAAGATAAAGTGTTTTTCAGGAACTGTATTATTGATGGCCTATCCTTTGCGCTTGTGTTCTATCTATTTATCGATCTATCTAATATCCATTGTTTATTTTTGGGGGGGCTTTTGATTATTTAAGACACTAGCAACCCCCTGGGATGGAGAGGCAAATATCCGGCCCTCTTGGTCTAAGTGGCACAATTTCAGTTTTTCATTGTCTACTATTGTCTACTAAGAAAGCTGTATTTGTCTTTATATGAAATTTTGCGACATATCACTTTCCAAGGGTGCAGAAATGAAACAAGCAGGTTCATATTAACATTAAGTATGCAAATGGTTGATTAAGTAAATGGTAAATTAAAGAGGTTTTCTGTGACAACCAAATGTACAGCACCGTGCCTGGACAGAGAAGAGGACACAAGCGCCAAGAATAGGCCATCAATAATACAGTCCCTGAAAACTGCTTTAACATATAGGTATTTGGCTGTTTGAATATGAATGCTATCATGGCTGGCTGTAGCTATGTGTGACCTGTGTGGTTGCACAAGGCGCTGGCCACCAGCTTGGGGGGGGGGGGGGGGTACCAATTGGATGTAAATGGGGGCAATTGTCCCCCTTAGATCTGCCTAGCTATATGATCCACTTTTCACCGTTTAGCAGTGTCTTGTGAAGCTACATGAATAATCCACCTCCTGATTTTTTTTCCCTACCCTCTGATGTCCCAAGGCGCCACTGAATGCCCATTGGCACACTCACAACACATACCAAACCCGATTTTCAAAAGATAATTGTGAATTGGAACAGCTGATCCCGACTCCCTTTGATTTAGATGGGAATAAACATTGACTTCACTAACATGTTTGTTTTCTATTAATGTGGCTCATTTGTTAGCACTATTGCTTTGCATTGCTGGAGTTGTAGGCTCAAATCTGACCAAGGGCAACATCTGGATGGGGTTTTTCTGTTCTATTTGTGTTTATTCTTGCTGTTATTCTTTTCTCTTCTGGAATAGGACAGACAAGTGTGATGGCTCAGATGTTCGCAGCCAGCTGCTTTGTGTGCTGGAGTTGTAGGTTCAACTCTCACCAAGGGCAACAT
This sequence comes from Eleutherodactylus coqui, assembly GCF_035609145.1. NCBI lineage: Eukaryota > Metazoa > Chordata > Amphibia > Anura > Eleutherodactylidae > Eleutherodactylus > Eleutherodactylus coqui. Next base: position 75,061,474 of record NC_089841.1, read on the forward strand.
CTGGATGCAGTTTTTCAAAGTCTATATGGATGCCATCCCTGATGTTATTTGAGCCTAGGACTCCAGCACTGAAAGGCAATAGCTTGAATAACTGAGCCACAATAATTGAAGAAAACACACACACATCTTTTCTCCTTATTAGTAAAACTATTTTCTGTTGATTTTTTTTCTAAAAACAGTTCTGAATGACTTGTTCCGATTTTGCAAAAGTTGATACAATTTTATTGCCTGGCTCATCACGATGAACAACACTATGTATGCTATACGCTTCTAGCATTATAGTGTTATAAGCTTCTAGTATTGTACTGAAGTTGGTTCCAGTGCTGTATCTGTATCATGAACCTATTTCTGGTGCTGTTTTTAAGTAATGTGCTTGGTTCTGGGGCTGTATTTATATGTAGAGGCTAGTTTCGGTACTGCATTTATTTACTGAGCTGTAGCGATGTGGGGAAACTGCTATCTTGTTGCTTTCTACGCAAACAGAATACAAGCAGACTGCCTATCAGTGCAATATATTTAATTTTTTTATTCAAAAGGGGCACCAAAAAACATTCCACATAGGGTGCAATGTAACCTAGGGTCAGCACTGAATGCCATACAGTCAGTCTCTATCTCATGCTACTGGTGAACATGCAGGCTAAGATTTATTAAAACCGGCATTTCATACACCAGACAATCTGGGGCGTGCTGGCTTAAAATGCACTTAATTTCTTAAGAGTTGCACACTTCTTAACACATTTGTTGCATCTATTCCCTGTCCATGTGACAGAAAAGCAGGTCTATGGCAGCTATGAGCAGGCTTAGATCTGCGCTATAATCATCTACAGTTTCTGGTATAAATTATAGCAAATCTATAAGGCGAAAGGAGACCACTCCCCTCAGGCTACACACAAGTTTAAAAAAGAGTGTTTTGTAAAATTCAAAGAAAGTCACAAATTTTTGCATAAAAAGGTGTGCACCAAAATGTATGACTTTTTTACACTTGAAAACTGGCACAAGTGCCTTGATGAATGCCCCCACATCATCAGCTTTTACAGTTACAAACAGGGAACTAAAATGATGCCTTGAATAGTTTTTCCATATTTTTGCTGTCATTTCCAAGGTTCTGTCTTCATCTTTGCACCTAATAGAACTTGTAATAGTTGAATCTGCAATGAGTTTCCAAAACCAGAATGATCATAGTGTGTTCCCTGGCATATATTGTACTATCATCAGCCCATTATTGATATTGGTACCCTGATTTCATGTGAGAAAAAAAACGTAAGTGCAGCTTTTTGGTCAATATTCTATTTGTCCCAAAGAGGGCAGCAGAGATATTCGTAAGCAGTAAGCAGCATCCTGCTCGGCATTAGCTGGGATGTGTATTTGAATAGAAGCCTAAATCATACAAATCCAAGACAGAAACTAAGTTAAAAAAATAGATTGCATTAGTGAAGAGATTTGTTCTAATAATTATTGAAAGCCATGGGGAATATGGAATCATAGTGTGATATTCCGAGTTTCTGTGCGGTTGTTCCAAGTGAATATAGACTGAAATGCGCTATCGCTCTGGGAGACTGAAATAACAGTTATATTCTTTCTGAGAAACATTAAATAAAAACTGTTTCCAATATGAGTGCTAATCCTGCCCTTTCAGCTTCTTGAGCGTTTATTGATGCATTTTAGTAGTGTGTTAGACACAAAATAACTTGTTTTGCTTTTTTTTTTTGTGGGGGGGGGGGGGGGTTCAACTAAAATCCAAGAAAATATGATGCAAATTTTGCAAAAGCTCATTTATGAAAATGCACTTTTCCCATCGTACTGTGCAAATTATGTTTTGCATCATTATATGCCCATCTATGTGTGAGACCTGTATATATGTATTTACAGCTAAGGGTTACACATTAGGATGAAAGTAGAAGCGGATGTTTAGTTTTTTTTTTTAGTTATTGTTGAGTTATTTGCAAAAATATCAAATTATTTTGTGGAGTTGTGCATAGAAGGAGGGAAATTTATCAAAAGGATGGGAGTTGTCTTCATGAGACAACCCTTAAAGGGGTTGTCTCGCGAAATCAAGTGGGGTTATACACTTCTGTATGGCCATATTAATGCACTTTGTAATGTACATCGTGCATTAAATATGAGCCATAGAGAAGTTATTCACTTACCTGCTCCGTTGCTAGCGTCCCCGTCGCCATGGATCCATCTAATTCTGATGTCTTCTTGCTTTTTTAGACGCGCTTGCGCTGTGCGGTCTTCTTCCTGGTGAATGGGGCCGCTCGTGCCGGAGAGCTGGTCATCGTAGCTCCGCCCCGTGTGCCGATTCCAGCCAATCAGGAGGCTGGAATCGGCAATGGACCGCACAGAGCCCATGGTGCACCATGGGAAAGGACCCGCGGTGCATCGTGGGTGAAGATCCCGGTGGCCATCTTGGTGAAGGAAGAAGGAAGACGTCGCAGAGCGGGGATTCGGGTAAGTAATATGTTTTTTTTTTTTAACACATCCCTTGGGGTTGTCCTGCGCCGAACGGGGGGCCTATGGAAAAAAAACCAAACATTTCGGCGCGAGACAACCCCTTTAAAAGCCCGTTCAAATGGGAGTATGTGAGATTTTTGGGCGCATCTCGCATCGGACAGCGTATAGACACATGTTCGTGTTTTGTATGATACCCGTGGGCATTGAACATTGCATGTCCGATTCTGGTCATGCTGCAAGTTTATTCGTGCGGACTATTGGTCTACATGAAAAAACACCTCTGGTTTGCCTGATTGGCTATATTGGTCCGTGTGATGTCCATGAAATGTACAGATAGTATGCCTTCCAAGATTATGGCTCACATAGTAAAGGAGACACAATAGCACTATATAGGGTGAATACATCCCAAATATAAAAGGCTCACCTGTCCTGGTTATGCTATAGTCTTAACACTATTAGTAGCTGTAAGTGAGCCCCTTGGAATCGCAGCTATCATGGAAAAACCCCTCCTGGCAGGAAATGAGTAAAGTCCGAATCCAAGAATTCTGTGTTTAACCATAAGGGGCAAGATCCAATGGGGTTAAGAATGATTTATTGAAAGAGTAAAAGACAGAGCAATGTGTTTTGGGAACTAGAGTCCCCTTGAAGAAGAACCAAAAACAGAGATTGCCCAAAGGCAACAAAAAGGCCCACGATCATGATCCCTTATTGACACTTAACTTTTATTACTATCGGTTAAAACACCTATGCCAATAATCATCCTAGCATTGATTGTCCCTCAGAGGGTTAACTGTTTAATATCCGAATCCAGATGAATACTGATCTAATGTAAAATGTGGCAGTAAACCCTCAATAAATAGCAATTAGGATAAGTGGCACATATGGAACCAAGCTGCAGACTAGGCTACTATATCAAAGTAAAGAGAAACAAACACCCTAAACTAAATGGCAAGGTAGCCTTCCCACTGCATTTTTTGCCTGTATAGGCATCATCAGGGGAAAACTGCAGATTTTTGAGAAAACCTGGGAAATGACAGATCCAAAATAGTCCACATCGGGGTCAGTGGTAAAAAGCACCAATAACAAACATAGGTCAGAGGAACCAATAGGCGAGTCAGAGTGCAGCTGATAAAGCATAGTTGACAGCATGAAAAGCTTACAGTAGTTTACCGGTCAAACGATCCAATAAACTTTCAAAGCCCATGCAAAATAACAGAGAACTAACTGTAGAACATCTGGGAGGAGACACAGATTAGATATTAGAAAAAAACTTTCTGACGGTGAGGATGATCAATGAGTGGAACAGGTTGCCATGGGAGGTGGTGAATTCTCCTTCAATGGAAGTCCTCAAACAAAGACTGGACAAATATCTGTCTGGGATGATTTAGTGAATACTACACTGAGCAGGGGTTGGACCCGATGACCTTGGAGGCTCCTTCCAACTCCACTAGTCTATGACCCCATAGTGAGAGCACCTGCGTAGAAATACTGCTCAGCACATGCTAACTAACCCAAGTTTGAGACATATCTTTTGTATCAGACAGACCATGGCACATGTGTGTGTGTGTGTATATATATATATATATATATATATATATATATATATATATATCCAGGTCGTGCCTTTTTTTACTTTTCTGGTATCAGGTTTAATCATATAGCACCCATTTTCCCCATTTTCCCCTGATGTTGCCTGTATAAGCAAAACATGTTAGGTGGTGCTACCTTTCTTTTTAGTTTAGGGTGTTGCTCTTGATGTAGGAGCCTAGTCTACAGCTTGGTTCCATATACGTCACTTATGCTCATTGCTATTTATTGAGGGTTTACTGACACATTTTACATTAGATCAGTACTCATCCGGATTAGGATATTAAACAGTTAATCCTCTGAGCAACTCCCAACTCTAGGATTTCTAATGTCATAGGTGTTTTAACTGATAATAAAAGTTATGTATTATTAAGTGATCATGTCCATGGGTTTTTTGGTTGCCCTTGGGCAACCTCTGTTGTTGGCAGTTGTGTGATACCGTACATGATCCTGGGGCAATTTTGTCAGTGACCAGGCTTTGTGTGTTTTATTTAATGGATAAAGCACCTATAAAACCTACATTTCTAATCCCATCTCCTTAAAGGGGTTGTCTCGCGGCAAACCTCAAAATTTTACCTGTCACCCAACTGGCATAAAATAGCAAATTAAAGCGGTTTTTAAGCCGCTTGCTACTTACCGATCCGATGAAATAAGGACTTTAAAAAATCTTCTCCCAAGATGGCCGCCGGTCCTTTCCCAGGGATGCACTGCGGTTTTCTCCCATGGTGCACCGCGGGTCTTTTCCCATGGTGCACCATGGGCTCTGTGCATTCCATTGCCGATTCCAGCCTCCTGATTGGCTGGAATCGGCACACGTGATGGGGCGGAGCTACGCGATGACGTGTAGAAGGGGGCGGAGCCAGAACGCCGCTCGTGCCTGGACCGAGTAGAAGGGGAGAAGACCGCACAGCGCAAGCGCGTCTAAAAAAGCAAGAAGACATCAGAATTAGACAGATCCATGGCGACGGGGACGCTAGCAACGGAGCAGGTAAGTGAATAACTTCTGTATGGCCAATATTTAATGCACGATGTACATTACAAAGTGCATTAATATGGCCATACAGAAGTGTATAACCCCACTTGCTGCCGTGAGACAACCCCTTTAAGGCTGGCTGTCCACGGGCTATATTTTATATCATGATCCGTGGCGACAAATCGCGCGCGGATCACGCTTGAAACTCTTTCCATAGGATAATTAATGGAAAGCGCAGCCCGATGTACACGAGCGGGAAATCCTTAGCAATTTTTCCCTCGTATATAAAAATTGTGACATCCACGATTTGCTCCGATTCTCCGCAATGAACTTATCATTAAGATAGGCTCATCACGGTGACCTTTAGTGCTCCCCCGCGGTGGAAAATCACTCAGGATATTCCGTCATGGCCGTGAATAGGTGGCCTAACTGAAACACCTTTTGTCTATTAGCTCTCTGAGAAATCCTTTACACAGAGGTGAATCGCTGATCGGGGAGTGTTAGACGCAGCGAGAAGTGAGCGACCAGCATTGATTTTTATGTTAGTTGAAGTGAGCAACAAATGAAAAGTAAGCGAACAGTAAATGATGGCTGTGCATTTAGATATAACAAATATAACGCATTTTGTTCGTTTGAATGAATTTTGAGCAATAATTGTCCTGTATAAATGGCCTTTAAGTCACAACATATATAGATAAACACAATAAAACCACATTATATTAGTGATCAATGCAGAAATCCTAGTAACTCCAAAAGGGTCAAATTGCGTTTTTAGTAAATATAAATACATACAAAAAATTACAAAAAATGAGGCCATTAGTTTTGCACCAATTTTAATGTGGTTGTAGCAGAATTTCAAATTATTCCCTAGGGTATAACTTGCTGTCCGTTGGGGATCTCATTCTCGAGACCCCCGGCAATCTTGAGAAAGTGACCCTCATGTCCTGCTGACCTGTAACTATGGGATGGAGGGGGGTTACTTCTTTCCCCACAGTAACTTCACTCTGAATGGAGTGCAGTCAGTTCTCCAATCATTTTAATGGGGCTGATGGAAATACCCGAGTGGCTGCCGTTCAGGTATCTAAACAGTCACGGTTAAAGTGAATGAAGCGCTGGTGCGCTTGCCACGGACAGCACTTCATTCAGTCTTGGAGATGCAGTAATCCCACAGTGAGGAGGACCGAAGACATGGAACCCCTGTTGTTGAGATCAACGGGGGTTCCAACAATGAGACCCCACTGATCATCAAGTTATTCCATATCTTGTGGATAGGGGATAATTTGAAATTCTGGTACAACCCCTTTTATCAACAAATGTTAGAATATGCATCATATGATGAGATATTGAATCCCATAAATCGCTAATAGATTTGGGCATTATTTTTGTAATATGAATATAATAAGTAAAAATATATTTGTTTACAATACTAAAATTCTAGTTGAATTTTCAGTGCAGCATTTTTTACTAAAAAAGTGCACTGCTCCCAATAGAAGCACAATGTAGGCTGAAAGGGCATTCATTTTGACTTGCATTGTAAAGATCAAATTCTACTGAACCAAAAAGTAATGCAGGAAGACATGTCCGCCTTTTATCCCAGCCTAATGACAATAGCTGATTTGCTGATGTGTGCTACTGACACAGAAAACAATATACATTATAGCTGCAGACCATAGTTCAAACAGAGGATTTAATGCCATATAACCTTGAGCAAGTCAGTTATCTCTCAGCATGTCACGCAGCTGCATATGGTGTGCGGTGCTGAGCTCACATAGTTATATATTTTAACACAGCAGTTTGTTTGAGCCTTGTACAATTTATGATTGACTTTAAGGGGTGTTCCCATCTGGGACTTTCATAGCATATCCACAGCAGAAGCCATGAAAGTCTGATCAGACTGGGTCCTTCCTCTGGGATCTGCATCTTTCTCTAGTTCTGCCCCCCTTACCCTGGTCCAGTTGACTGCATTGGATGGGGGGTTATTGGGACTTGTGGAAACATCTAAGCAGGGCTTGCTATTCTATTTCCATAATTCCCATAGAGGTCAATGGAAGTTACTGAAACAGTGTAGGACAATAAGCTATATGGTTTACATGGAAACATAAAAAAATTGACGGCAGAAAAAGACCAGAGGGTCCATGTAGTCCGCACTTACATTATTTTCTTTTTTAAAACACGTACTGTGCTGCTCATATTCATTTATTGTTGCTTTTACAGCGTCTGTAGGACCTTTGTTCCAAATAATACTCTTTCAGTAAAAAAATATTTTCTGAAAAAACTTCTGGTCTCCCCACCTAATACTCAGAGATTGTGGCACCTTGTTCTAATGTTTAGCTTCCTAATAACAACACTTCCCACCAAAACCTTATTTATGCCTTTACCAAATACAAAGGTTTCCATAACGTGCCTCATCTGCCTTCTTTCCTCCTATAACATATATAAAGGCTTCTATCATATCTCCCTCTCCCTTCGCTCTTCCTTTAACATATATAAAGGTTTCCATTATGTCCCTTCTCTGCCTTCTTTCCTCATGCAACATATATAAAGAATTCCATCATATCCTCTCTTTCCCTTCTCTCCTCCTGTAACATATATAAAGGTTTCCATTGTGTCTACCTCTCCCTTCTTTCCTACTGTAAAATTTATAAAAGTATCCATCATGTCCCTGTCTCTCTTCTTTCCTCCTGTAACATATATAAAGGTTTCCATCATCTCCTTCCTCTCCCTTCTCTCCTCCTGTAACATATATAAAGATTTTAAAAATGTCTCCCTCTCCTTTCTTTCCTTCTGTAACATATACAATGGATTCCATCATATCCTCCCACCCCCTTCTTTCCTCCTGTAACATATATAAAGGTTTCATCATGTCCACCTCTCCCTTCTCTCCTTCTGTAACATATATAAAGATTTCCATCATGTCCTCCCTGTCCCTTCTTTCCTACTGTAACACAAATAAAAGTTACTATTATGTCCCCACATCTCTCCTCTCTCCTCCTGTAACATATATAAAGGTTTCCATCATATCCTCCCTCTCTCTTCTTTCCTCCTGTAACATATATAAAGGTTTCCATTTTGTTCCTCCTCTCCCTTCTTTCCTCCTGTAAAATATATAAAGGTTTCCATCATGTCCTCCCTTGCTCTTTTCCTCTCCTCCTGTAACATATATAAAGGTTTCCATCATGTCCCCCTCTCCTTTTTTTCCTCCTCTAACATACATAAAGGTTTATATCATGTCCACCTCTCCCTTCTCTCTTTCTTTAACACATATAAAGATTTCCATCATGTCTCCATCTCCCTTCTCTTCTTTTGTAACTTAAAAAGAGTTCCATCATATCTCCCTCTCCCTTCTCTCCTCCTGTAACATATATGAAGATTTCCATCCTGTCCTCCCTTGCTCTTTTCCTCTACTACTGTCACATGTATAAAGGTTTCCATCATGTCTCCCTCTCCCCTCTCCCTTCTCTCCTCCTGTAACACATAAAGGTTTCCATCATGTCCTCCTCTCCCTTCTTTCCTCCTGTAACATATATAAATGTTTCCATCCTGTCCCTCCTCTCCCTTCTCTCTTGCTGTAAAATTTATAAAGGTCTCCATCATGTCCCTCCTCTCCCTTCTTTCCTCTTGTAACATATATAAAGATTTCCATCATGTCTCCCTCTCCCTTCTCTCCTCCTCTAACATATATAAAGGTTTCTATCATGTCTCCCCCTTTCCCTTCTCTCCTCCTCTAACATATATAAAGGTTTCCATCATGTCTCCCCCTCTCCCTTCTCTCCTCCTCTAACATATATAAAGGTTTCCATCATGTCCTCCTCTCCCTTCTTTCCTCTTGTAACATATATAAAGATTTCCATCATGTCTCCCTCTCCCTTCTCTTCTTTTGTAAAATATATAAAGATTTTCCATCATGTCCCCCCCTGCTCCCTTCTTTCCATCTGTAACATATATAAATATTTTAAAATGTCTCCCTCTCCCTTCTTTCCTTCTGTAGTGTATATATATATATATATATATATATATATATATATATATATATATATATATATATATATATATATATATATATATATATATATATATAAAATATATATATAAAATATATATATATAGGTTTCCATCATGTCTCCCTCTCCCTTCTTTCCTCCTGTAACATATATAAAGGTTTGATTATGTCTACCTCTCCCTTCTCTCCTCCTGTTACATATATAATGGTTTCCATCATGTCTCCCTCTCTGTTCTCTCCTCCTGTAACATATATAAAGGTTTCTATCATGTCCCCCCTCTCCCTTCTCTCCTCCTGTTACATATATAATGGTTTCCATCATGTCTCCCTCTCCTTTCTCTCTTCCTGTAACATATATAAAGGTTTACATCATGTCCCTCCCTTGCTCTTTTCCTCTCCAACTGTAACATATATAAAGGTTTCCATCATGTCCCCCTCTCCATTTTTTCCTCCTCTAACATATATACAGGTTTACATCATGTTCCACCTCCCCCTTCTCTCTTTCTTTAACACATATAAAGATTTTCATCATGTCTCCATCTCCCTTCTCTTCTTTTGTAACTTACAAAGATTTCCATCATGTCCTTCCTTGCTCTTTTCCTCTACTCCTGTCACATGTATAAAGGTTTCCATCATGTCTCCCTCTCCCTTCTCTCCTCCTGTAACATATATAAAAACTTCCATCTTGTCCCCCTTTCCCTTCTTTTCTCCTCTAACATCTGTAAAGTTTTCCATCATGTCCCCCTTTCCCTTCTTTTCTCCTCTAACATATGTAAAGTTTTCCATTACATCTCCCTCTCCCTTATCTCCTCCTGTAACATATATAAAGGTTTCTATTATATCTACCTCCCCTTTCTTTGCTCCAGTATCATATATAAAGGTTTCCATCATATCCCCTCCTCTCCATTCTCTCCTCCTGTAACATATATTAAGATTTTCATCATGTACCCCTCTCCCTTCTCTCCTTCTGTAGCATACATAAAGTTTTCCATCATGTCCTCCGCTCTCCCTTCTCTCCTCCTGTGATGTTTAAAAAGGTTTCCATCATGTCTCCCCCTCTCCTTTCTTCTCTCCTGTAACATATATAAAGGTTTCCATCAAGCCCCCCCCTCTACCCTCCCTTTTTTTCTCCTGTACCATATATAAAGGTTTCCAACATGTTCTTCCTTGCCCTTTTCCTCTCCTCTTGTAACATTTATAAAGGTTTTCATCATGTCTCCTCCTCCTTTCTTTCCTCCTGTAACATATATAATAATAATCTTTATTTGTACAGCGCCAACTTATTCCGCAGCACTTTATATATAAAAAAATTCCATCATGTCTCCCTCTCCCTTCTTTCCTTCTGTAACATATATAAAGGATTCCATCATATCCCTTCTTTCCCTTTTCTCCTCCTGTAACATATATATATAGGTTTCCATCATGTCCCCCTATCCCTTCTGTACTCCTGTAACATATATAAAGATTTCATCATGTCTCCCTCTCCCTTCTCTACTCCTGAAACATTTATAAAGGTTTCCATGATGTCCCCCTATCCCTTTTTTACTCCTTTAACATATATAAATATTTCCATCATGTTATCCCTTGCTCTTTCCCTCCCCTCCTGTAAAATATATAAAGTTTCCATCATATTCCCCTCTCCCTTCTTTCCACCTGTAAAATATACAAAGATTTCCATCATCTCCTCCCTTGCTCTTTTCCTCTACTCCTGTCACATGTATAAAGGTTTTTATCATGTCTCCCTCTCCCTTCTCTCCTCCTGTAACATATATAAAGGCTCCCATCATGTCCCCCTTTCCCTTCTTTTCTCCTCTCACATATATAAAGGTTTCCATCATGTCTCACTCTCCCTTTTTTCCTCCTGTAACACATATGAAGGTTTCCATCATATCCCCTCCCCTCCCTTCTCTCCTCCTGTAACATATATTAAGATTTCCATCATGTCCCCCTTTCCCTTATTTTCTCCTCTAACATATATAACGTTTTCCATCATGTCCTCCTCTCCCTTCCCTCCTCCTATAACATATATAAAGGTTTCCATCATATCCTCCCTCTCCTCTCTTTCCTCCTGTAACACATATAAAGGTTTCTATCATATCCCCTCCTCTCCCTTCTCTCCTCCTGTAACATATATTAAGATTTCCATCATGTACCCCTCTCCCTTCTTTCCTGCTGTAATATATTTAAAGGTTTCCATCATGTCCTTCTTCTCTACCTTCTCTCCTACTGTAACATATACAAAGGTTTCCATCATATCTCCCTCTCCCTTCTCTCCTCCTGAAACATTTATAAAGGTTTCCATCATGGCCCCTCTCTCCCTATTTTCCTCCTGTAACATATTTAAAGGTTTCCATCATGTCCCCGTATTTCTTCTCAACTTCTGTAACATATATAACGTTTTCCATCATGTCCTCCCCTCTCCCTTCTTTCCTCCTCTACCATATATGAAGAATTCTGTCATATCTCCCTCTCCCTTCTCTCTTCCTGTGATGTTTAAAAAGTTGTCCATCATGTCTCCCCCTCTCCCTTCTTTTCTCATGTAACATATATAAAGGTTTCCATCATGTCCCCCCTCTCCCCTCCCTTCTTTACTCCTGTAACATATGTAAAGATTTCCAACATGTACTTCCTTGCCCTTTTCCTCTCCTCCTGTAACATTTATAAAGGTTTTCATCATGTCTCCTTCTCCTTTCTTTCCTCCTGTAACATATATAATAATCTTTATTTGTATAGCGCCAACTTATTCCGCAGCACTATTTATATAAAAATTTCCATCATGTCCTCCTCTCCCTTCTTTCCTTCTGTAACATATATAAAGGATTCTATAATATCCGTTCTTTCCCTTTTCTCCTCCTGTAACATATATATAGGTTTCCATCATGTCCTCCCTCTCTTTCTTCTTTCCTTCTGTAACAGATATTAAGGTTTCCATCATGTCCCACTATCCATTCTTTACTTCTGTAACATATATAAAGATTTCCATCATGTCCTCCCTTGGTCTTTTCCTCTCCTCCTGTAACATTTATAAAGGTTTTCATCATGATCCCCCTATTCCTCCTTTCCTCCTGTAACACATATAAAAGTTTCAATCATATCCCCCCCTCTCCCTTCTCTCCTCAGGTAACATATATAAAGGTTTCCATCATGTCCCCATCTCCCTTCTTTCCTCCTGTAACATATATAAAGGTTTCCATCATGTCCCCCCTCTCCCCTCCCTTCTTTACTCCTGTAACATATGTAAAGATTTCCAACATGTACTTCCTTGCCCTTTTCCTCTCCTCCTGTAACATTTATAAAGGTTTTCATCATGTCTCCTTCTCCTTTCTTTCCTCCTGTAACATATATAATAATTAGAGATGAGCGAACGCGTTCGTCCGAGCTTGATATTCGTGCGAATATTAGGGTGTTCGGGATGTTCGTTATTCGTAACGAACACCATGCGGTGTTCTGGTTACTTTCACTTCCTTCCCTGAGACGTTTGCGCGCTTTTCTGGCCAATTGAAAGACAGGGAAGGCATTACAACTTCCCCCTGCAACGTTTAAGCCCTATACCACCCCCCTGCTGTGAGTGGCTGGGGAGATCAGGTGTTCGCCTAATATAAAAGTCGGCCCCTCCCGCGGCTCGCCTCAGATGCGGTGTGAGTTAGATGAGGGACAGTGCTGTTTATACCGGAGCTGCTGTAGGGAAAGAATTGGTAGTTAGTGTAGGCTTCAAGACCCCCCAAAGGTCCTTATTAGGGCCACTGATAGCTGTGTGTTGGCTGCTGTTAGCAGTGGCATTTTTTTTTTTCTCAAAATCGCCTCTGCAGACCGTTGCACCTGGCATTAGGGACAGAAGTGCTGCATAGGCAGGGAGAGTGTTAGGAGTGAGTGTAGCCTTCAAGAACCTCAACGGTCCTTTCTAGGGCCATATTTATCCGTGTGCAGTACTGTCCAGGCTGCTGTTGGCTGTGCTGCATTTTTTTTGGGCTTCTCAAAATCGCCTCTGCAGAGCATTCCACCCTCCATTGATACTGCAGGGAAAGAATTGTATAGGCAGGGCCACAACACAGTTATTATTCATAGAATATACGCAGTGCTGCCTTTTGGTGGGAAAAAACTGAAAACAAATCTATTTGTCCAGCCTCTGTCCGTCCTTACGGGCGGTGGAGACGTGTGAGCTGCGTGAAGAACAGTGCTAAATCATACGCACCCAGCTACGCTTTACTGCTGGCTTCGCCATTTGCTTTCCTTAATTGGGAAAAAAAATACCTGCTCTGCCAGAGTTATAATAACTCTGCTACCCTCACGTTCAGTGACACATTAGCAGGGACACAGCACAGTTATTAAACTTCTCATGTTCATTGAATATACGCAGTGCTGCCTTTTGGTGGGAAAAAACTGAAAACAAATCTATTTGTCCAGCCTCTGTCCGTCCTTACGGGCGGTGGAGACGTGTGAGCTGCGTGAAGAACAGTGCTAAATCATACGCACCCAGCTACGCTTTACTGCTGGCTTCGCCATTTGCTTTCCTTAATTGGGAAAAAAAATACCTGCTCTGCCAGAGTTATAATAACTCTGCTACCCTCACGTTCTGTGACACATAAGCAGGGACACAGCACAGTTATTAAACTTCTCATGTTCATTGAATATACGCAGTGCTGCCTTTTGCTGGGAAAAAACTGAAAACAAATCAATTTGTCCAGCCTCTGTCCGTCCTTACGGGCGGTGGAGACGTGTGAGCTGCGTGAAGAACAGTGCTAAATCATACGCACCCAGCTACGCTTTACTGCTGGCTTCGCCATTTGCTTTCCTTAATTGGGAAAAAAAATACCTGCTCTGCCAGAGTTATAATAACTCTGCTACCCTCACGTTCTGTGACACATAAGCAGGGACACAGCACAGTTATTAAACTTCTCATGTTCATTGAATATACGCAGTGCTGCCTTTTGCTGGGAAAAAACTGAAAACAAATCAATTTGTCCAGCCTCTGTCCGTCCTTACGGGCGGTGGAGACGTGTGAGCTGCGTGAAGAACAGTGCTAAATCATACGCACCCAGCTACGCTTTACTGCTGGCTTCGCCATTTGCTTTCCTTAATTGGGAAAAAAAATACCTGCTCTGCCAGAGTTATAATAACTCTGCTACCCTCACGTTCAGTGACACATTAGCAGGGACACAGCACAGTTATTAAACTTAGATTATTCATTCACTAAAGGCAGTGGGGCCGTTCGTTTTCCAAAAAGAGCAAAAATAATATTTGGCCTGCAGTCTTGCGCCAATTTATTTCCTGCCTGTGAAATCAAATCACTGGTAATACAGCATGCTGAGGGGTAGGGGTAGGCCTAGAGGACGTGGACGCGGCCGAGGACGCGGAGGGCCAAGTCAGGGTGTGGGCACAGGCCGAGCTCCGGATCCCGGTGTGTCGCAGCCGACTGCTGCGCGATTAGGAGAGAGGCACGTTTCTGGCGTCCCCACATTCATCGCCCAATTAATGGGTCCACGCGGGAGACGGTTATTAGAAAATGAGCAGTGTGAGCAGGTCCTGTCCTGGATGGCAGAAAGTGCTTCGAGCAACCTATCGTCTACCCGCAGTTCTGCGCCGTCCACTGCTGCCAATCCGAATCCTCTGTCTGCTGCTCCTCCTTCCTCCCAGCCTCCTCACTCCACTACAATGACACATGCTCAGGAGCGGGCAGACTCCCAGGAACTGTTCTCGGGCCCCTGCTTAGATTGGGCAGCAGCGGTTCCTCTCCCACCAGAGGAGTTTATCGTCACTGATGCCCAACCATTCGAAAGTTCCCGGGGTCCGGGGGAAGAGGCTGGGGACTTCCGCCAACTGTCTCAACAACTTTCTGTGGGTGAGGAGGACGATGACGATCAGACACAGTTGTCTTGCAGTGAGGTAGTAGTAAGGGCAGTAAGTCCCAGGGAGCAGCGCACAGAGGATTCGGAGGAAGAGCAGCAGGACGATGAGGTGACTGACCCCACCTGGTGTGCAACGCTTACTCAGGAGGACAGGTCTTCAGAGGGGGAGTCAAGGGCATCAGCAGGGCAGGTTGCAAGAGGCAGTGCAGTGGCCAGGGGTAGAGGCAGGGCCAGACCGAATAATCCACCAACTGTTTCCCAAAGCGCCCCCTCGCGCCATGCCACCCTGCGGAGGCCGAGGTGCTCTAAGGTCTGGCAGTTTTTCACAGAGACGCCTGACGACCGACGAACAGTGGTGTGCAACCTTTGTCGCGCAAAGCTCAGCCGGGGAGCCAACACCAACAGCCTCACCACCACCACCATGCGCAGACATATGATGGCCAAGCACCCCGCAAGGTGGGACAAAGGCCGTTCACCGCCTCCGGTTTGCACCCCTGCCTCTCCCCCTGTGCCCCAACCTGCCACTGAGATGCAACCCCCCTCTCAGGACACAGGCACTACCGCCTCATGGCCTGCACCCACACCCTCATCTCCGCTGTCCTCGGCCCCATCCAGCAGTGTAGTTCAGCGCACCGTTCAGCCGTCGCTTGCGCAAGTGTTCGAGCGCAAGCGCAAGTACGCCGCCACGCACCCGCACGCTCAAACGTTAACCGTCCGCATAGCAAAATTCATCAGCCTTGAGATGCTGCCGTATAGGGTTGTGGAAACGGAGTCCTTCAAAAGTATCATGGAGGCGGCGGCCCCGCGATACTCAGTTCCCAGTCGCCACTACTTTTCCCGATGTGCCGTCCCAGCCCTGCACGACCACGTCTCCCGCAACATTGTGCGCGCCCTCACCAACGCGGTTACTGCCACGGTCCACTTAACTACGGACACGTGGACAAGCACAGGCGGGCAGGGCCACTACATCTCCCTGACGGCACATTGGGTGAATTTAGTGGAGGCTGGGACAGAGTCAGAGCCTGGGACCGCTCACGTCCTACCCACCCCCAGAATTGCGGGCCCCAGCTCGGTGCTGGTATCTGCGGAGGTGTATGCTTCCTCCACTAAAGCACCCTCCTCCTCCTCCTCCTCCTCTGTCTCACAATCAAGATGTGTTAGCAGCAGCATGTCGCCAGCAGTCGGTGTCGCGCGGTGTGGCAGCACAGCGGTGGGCAAGCGTCAGCAGGCCGTGCTGAAACTACTCAGCTTAGGCGATAAGAGGCACACGGCCCACGAACTGCTGCAGGGTCTGACACAGCAGACCGACCGCTGGCTTGCGCCGCTGAGCCTCCAACCGGGCATGGTCGTGTGTGACAACGGCCGTAACCTGGTGGCGGCTCTGCAGCTCGGCAGCCTCACGCACGTGCCATGCCTGGCCCACGTCTTTAATTTGGTGGTTCAGCGCTTTCTGAAAAGCTACCCACGCTTGTCAGACCTGCTCGTAAAGGCGCGCCGGCTCTGCGCACATTTCCGCAAGTCCCACACGGACGCTGCCACCCTGCGCACCCTGCAACATCACTTTAAGCTGCCAGTGCACCGACTGCTGTGCGACGTGCCCACACGGTGGAACTCTACGCTCCACATGTTGGCCAGGCTCTATGAACAACGTAGAGCTATAGTCGAATACCAACTCCAACATGGCCGGCGCAGTGGGAGTCAGCCTCCTCAATTCCTTTCAGAAGAGTGGGCCTGGTTGGCAGACATCTGCCATGTCCTTGGTAATTTTGAGGAGTCTACCCAGGTGGTGAGCGGCGATGCTACAATCATTAGCGTCACCATTCCTCTGCTATGCATCTTGAGAAATTCCCTGCAAACCATAAAGGCAGCTGCTTTGCGCTCGGAAACGGGGGCGGGGGAAGACAGTATGCCGCTGGATAGTCAGGGCACCCTCCTGTCTATTTCTCAGCGCGTACAGGAGGAGGAGGAGGAGCATGAGGAAGATGAGGAGGAGGGGGAAGAGACAGCTTGGGCCGCTGCTGACGGTACACCGGCTGATTGCCTGTCATCCTTTCAGCGTGTATGGCCTGAGGAGGAGGAGGAGGAGGAGGAGGAGGAGGATCCTGAAAGTGATCTTCCTAGTGAAGACAGCCATGTGTTGCGTACAGGTACCCTGGCACACATGGCTGACTTCATGTTAGGATGCCTTTCTCGTGACCCTCGCGTTGCACGCATTCTGGCCACGACGGATTACTGGGTGTACACACTGCTCGATCCACGGTATAAGGAGAACCTGCCCACTCTGATTCCCGAAGAGGAAAGGGGTTCGAGAGTGTTGCTATACCACAGGACCCTTGCGGACAAGCTGATGGTAAAATTCCCAGCCGACAGCGCTAGTGGCAGAAGGCGCAGTACCGAGGGCAAGGTAGCAGGGGAGGTGCGGAGATCTAGCAGCATGTACATCCCAGGCAGTGCAACAGTCTTTAAGGGCCTGGCCAGCTTTACGGCTCCCCACCAAGACTATGTCACCGCTGCCCAGTCACGGCTGAGTCGGCGGGAGCACTGTAAAAGGATGGTGAGGGAGTACGTAGCGGATCGCACGACCATCCTTGGTGACGCCTCTGCCCCCTACAACTACTGGGTGTCGAAGCTGGACACGTGGCCTGAACTCGCGCTGTATGCCCTGGAGGTGCTTGCTTGTCCTGCGGCTAGCGTCTTGTCGGAAAGGGTGTTTAGTGCGGCTGGGGGAATCATCACAGATAAGCGTAGCCGCTTGTCAACCGACAGTGCTGACAGGCTAACACTCATCAAGATGAACAAAGGCTGGATTTCCCCAGACTTCTGTTCTCCACCAGCGGACAGCAGCGATACGTAAGCAATACGTAGGCTGCACCCGCGGATGGAAGCTACGTTCTCTCTCACCATCCAAAACGGGGACATTTCTGCTTCATCAATCTGTGTCTAATATTCCTCCTCCTCCTCCTGCTCCTCCTCCTGAAACCTCACGTAATCACGCTGAACGGGCAATTTTTCTTAGGGCCACAAGGCTCACTCAAATAATTTTTCTTAACAATTTTTATAAGTTTCAATGCGCTTAAAAGCGTTGGAACTTTAACTTGAACCAATTTTTCGTTACACTGGGCTGCCTACAGGCCTAGTTACCACTTAAGCCACATTAACCATTGCTTACATGGAACGAAGACTGCGCTCCCGCTATACTGCTGCTTCAGAATTGTTACTGGGGCCTGTCTTGAGTGCTACTATTGCTTACATGGAACGAAGACTGCGCTCCCGCTATACTGCTGCTTCAGAATTGTTACTGGGGCCTGTCTTGAGTGCTACTATTGCTTACATGGAACGAAGACTGCGCTCCCGCTATACTGCTGCTTCAGAATTGTTACTGGGGCCTGTCTTGAGTGCTACTATTGCTTACATGGAACGAAGACTGCGCTCCCGCTATACTGCTGCTTCAGAATTGTTACTGGGGCCTGTCTTGAGTGCTACTATTGCTTACATGGAACGAAGACTGCGCTCCCGCTATACTGCTGCTTCAGAATTGTTACTGGGGCCTGTCTTGAGTGCTACTATTGCTGACATGGAACGGACACGTGGAGAGGACACGTAGTGCCTCAAAAACATCCCCCTCCTCCTCCAACAGGGAAAACATTGTTGGCAAATGCCTTTGCATTGGTTCGTCTGGTGGCAGTCCAAGAATTTCACCTTTACCGACACTACAAGAGAGCCCCCCCACATCCCCCCGCCACGGCCCACTTAATCCTGGCCACATTCCGAAAACCAACAAAATACAACCGTGGTACTAGGTCCGCAGTCACCACCACATTACCACCAACGCGGTTACTGTTAAGGTGCATATAACCACGGACACGTGGAGAGGACACGTAGTGCCTCAAAAACATCCCCCTCCTCCTCCAACAGGGAAAACATTGTTGGCAAATGCCTTTGCATTGGTTCGTCTGGTGGCAGTCCAAGAATTTCACCTTTACCGACACTACAAGAGAGCCCCCCCACCATCCCCCCGCCACGGCCCACTTAATCCTGGCCACATTCCGAAAACCAACAAAATACAACCGTGGTACTAGGTCCGCAGTCACCACCACATTACCACCAACGCGGTTACTGTTAAGGTGCATATAACCACGGACACGTGGAGAGGACACGTAGTGCCTCAAAAACATCCCCCTCCTCCTCCAACAGGGAAAACATTGTTGGCAAATGCCTTTGCATTGGTTCGTCTGGTGGCAGTCCAAGAATTTCACCTTTACCGACACTACAAGAGAGCCCCCCCACCATCCCCCCGCCACGGCCCACTTAATCCTGGCCACATTCCGAAAACCAACAAAATACAACCGTGGTACTAGGTCCGCAGTCACCACCACATTACCACCAACGCGGTTACTGTTAAGGTGCATATAACCAGTCTGACTGGGGCATGCAGACACCTTGACAGAATGAATAGTGTGTGGCACATAGGTTCCCCATTGCTATGCCCACGTGTGCAGCTCCTGATGGCGGTGGCACAGGATTATATTTCTCATTGCTTCTGTACAGCATTGTGGGCTATCGCCCCGCCCCTATTAAAGAGGGTCGCTACCTAGCCGTGCCAACCCTGTGCAGTGTGTGCCTGCGGTCCCTCGTCGTGGCAGACGCACTTCTAAATAGACATGAGGGTGGTGTGGCATGAGGGCAGCTGAAGGCTGCGCAGGGACAGTTTGGTGTGCGCTGTGGGGGGGAGGGGGTGCGGTTGGGCAGCATGTAACACAGGAGAAGTGGCAGTGGAGTGTCATGCAGGCAGTGATTGTGCTTTGTTGGAGGTAGTGTGGTGCTTAGCAAAGGTATGCCATGCTAATGAGGGCTTTTCAGAAGTAAAAGTTGTTGGGGGGGGGGGGGGCCCACTCTTGCCGCTATTGTGGCTTAATAGTGGGACCTGTGAACTTGAGATGCAGCCCAACATGTAGCCCCTCGCCTGCCCTATCCGTCACTGTGTCATTCCCATCACTTTCCTGAATTGCCCAGATTTTCACACATGAAAACCTTAGCGAGCATCGGCGAAATACAAAAATGTTCTGGTCGCCCATTGACTTCAATGGGGTTCGTTGTTCGAAACGAACCCTCGAGCATCACGGGAAGTTCGTTACGAATAACGAACACCCGAACATTTTGGTGTTCGCTCATCTCTAATAATAATCTTTATTTGTATAGCGCCAACTTATTCCGCAGCACTATTTATATAAAAATTTCCATCATGTCCTCCTCTCCCTTCTTTCCTTCTGTAACATATATAAAGGATTCTATAATATCCGTTCTTTCCCTTTTCTCCTCCTGTAACATATATATAGGTTTCCATCATGTCCTCCCTCTCTTTCTTCTTTCCTTCTGTAACAGATATTAAGGTTTCCATCATGTCCCACTATCCATTCTTTACTTCTGTAACATATATAAAGATTTCCATCATGTCCTCCCTTGGTCTTTTCCTCTCCTCCTGTAACATTTATAAAGGTTTTCATCATGATCCCCCTATTCCTCCTTTCCTCCTGTAACACATATAAAAGTTTCAATCATATCCCCCCCTCTCCCTTCTCTCCTCAGGTAACATATATAAAGGTTTCCATCATGTCCCCATCTCCCTTCTTTCCTCCTGTAACATATATAAAGTTTTCCATCATGTCCCCCCCTCCTCCTCTCCTTCTGTAACATACATAAAGATTTATATCATGTCCTCCTTTGCTCTTTTCCTCCCCTCCTGTAACTTTTGTAAAGGTTTCCATCATGTCTCCCTCTCCTTTTTTCCCCTCCAGAAACACCTATAATGGTTTCTATCATGTCCCCCCCTCTCTCTCTCCTACTGTAACATATATAAAGGTTTCTATCATGTCCCCCTCTCCCTTCATTCCTCCTGTAACATAAATATTTCCATCATGTCTCCCTCTCCCTTCTCTCCTTCTGTAAAATTTGTAAAGGTTTCCATCATGTCCCCCCTCTCCCTTTTCCCCCTGAACATATATAAAGGTTTCCATCATGTCCTCCCTCTCTTCCTTCTCTCCTTCTGTAACATATATAAAGGCTCTTCCTTCTCTCCTACTGTAACATATATAAAAGTATCCTCCATGTCCTCCCTCTCTTCCCTCTCTCCTTCTGTAACATATATAAAGGTTTCCATGATGTTACCCTCTCCCTTCTTTCCTCTTGTAACATATATAAAGATTTCTATAATGTCCTCCCTTGCTCTTTTCCTCCCCTCCTGTAACATTTATAAAGGTTTCCATAATGTCTCCTCCTTTCTTTCCTCTTGTAACATATATACAATTTTCTATCATGTCCCCATCTCCTTTCTCTCCTACTGTAACATATATAATGGTTTCCATGATGTCCCCCTTTCCCTTCTTTCTTACTGTAACATATGTAAAGGTTTCCATCATGTCTCCCTTCTCTCGTCCTGTAACATATATAAAGGAATTCATCATATCCTCCTCTCTCTTCCCTCCTCCTGTAACATATATAAGGGTTTCCATCATGTTGCCCCTCTCCTTTCTTTCCTCCTGTAACACATATAAAGGTTTCTATCATATCCCCCCTCTCCCTTATCTCCCCCTGTAACATACATAAAGGTTTCCATCATGTCCCCCTCCCCCTTCTCTCCTTCAGTAACATATATAAAAGTTTCTATCATGACCTCCCCCTCTCCCCTCACTCCTTCTGTAACATATATAAAGGTTTCCATCATGTCTCCCTCTCACTTCTTTCCTCCTGTAACATATATAAAGGTTTCCATCTCGTCTTCCTCTCCCTTCTCTCCTCCTGTAACATGTATATAGGTTTCCATCATGTCCCTTCTTTCCCTCCTCTCCTCCTGTAACATATATAAAGCTTTTCATCATGTCCCTCTCACTTCTATTCTCCTATAACACATATAAAGATTACTATCATGTCTTCATCTTCCTTCTTTCCTCATGTAACATATATAAAGGTTTCCATCATGTCCCCTCTTGTAACCTATGTTAAGGTTTCCAGCATGTCCTCCTCTCCCTTATCTCCTCCTATGACATATATAAAGATTTCTATCATTTTCCTCCTCTCCCTTGTTCCCTCATATATATATATATATATATATATATATATATATGTGTGTGTGTGTGTGTTTCCATCATGTCCCTCCTCTCTCTTCCTGTAATATATATAAAGGTGTCCATCATGTATCCCTTCTCTCCTCCTGTAGCATATATAAAGGTTTCCATCATGTCCCCCCTTCCCTTTTTTCCTCCTGTAATATATAACTGCAATGCCTAAAGTTGAGGTACTGTGTGAAATGTAAATAAATGTAAAGAAAGTAATAATGGAATGTTTTAGAAATCTCATTTCGCCTTATTTTATATTTCACAATAGAACATAGAGCAGATATCAAAAGGTGAAAGTGAGACATTTTTCTTTTCAGTTAAAAAAATGAACTCATTTGATAAACAACTGTGAAGTGAGGAGAACAATTGCTGGAGTTGTGGGAGAGGAATGTAGTCGCATTCTTGTCTGATGTAAGATTTTAGCTACTCAACAGTCCATGGTCTTCTCTGCTGGATTTTTGATTTCATAATGCACATGTCCAGCTCAGCAAGTGAACTCTTCTTCTGCGAAGCCATGCGGCTGTGATAGATGCGATTTGTGGTTTAGCTTTGTCTTGTCGAAGTATGCAAGGCCTTTCATGATAAAGACGTTGTCTGCATAAAAGCGTATGTTCTTCTAAAATCTCTTTATACTGCTTACATTGATGGTGCCTTTCAAGATGTGTAGGTTGACCATGCAATAGGCACTAATGCAAAGCCATACTATCAGAAACTTTTGAAGTAGCTGGTGATAACACCCTGGATCGTCCTTCTCCTCTTGACTCCGCAGGACACGGTGTCGGATGTTTTCAAAAAGAATTAAAAATTTTGATTAGTCTGACCATGCCACAGTTTTCTATTTTGCCTCCATCCTTTAAAATATGCTTTGGCCCAGAGAAGTTGCACAGCTTTAACTTGCATTTATGGATTGCACAGTGAACTGGGTTCACAGCCAATGATTTCTGAAAGTATTTCTTATCCCATGCAGTGATTTGTATTACAGAATCATGCCTGTTTTTAATGTAGTGATGCTAGAGGGCCTGTAGATCTTGAGTATCCAATATTGACTGTTGGTGTTGCCCCTTGTAAACATGTATTCCCCCTGATTCTCTGAATCTTTTGATGATATTATGTACTGTAGATGGTACTGTAGTGGCCCAGAGCTTGGGCTCCTCTCCAGCACCTCAAACTACATATTTTATGTTTGTGTTGTGCACTGTTTTGCCTATTGAATGAGTCAGATTTATGTGTTTTAGGTGTTTGCAGGCATGAAAGGGTTAATGTCCAGTCATGTCTGGAAAATGTATTGTTTTGTCCTTTGTGTTGTATAAAAGAGTGGTCAAATGTCTGTTAGGAGATCAAGGGAGAGCAGAGATTGAGAGAGCAAGAGAAGAGATGAGTAGAGGGGAGCTAGTGAGAGGATAAAGGTATGAAGGAAACCAAAAGGGGGTCCGCTGTTCCCATTCGGACCTAACCTTTCTTAAGAGACTCCCCAGAGCCATTAGCGACATGAGGGCATGAGCCGGGATGATGGTAAAAGCCGTGCAAGAACCGTGTGCATCTGGAGAGAGGGAGAGAGAAACCGACAGAGCGAGGAACAAGTGAGTGACTGACAGATTAAAGAGAGAGATACCAGGAGAGAGAATTTCCACAGATAACTGCGACTGTGGATGTACGAATGCCCCATGAATCCTCACTGCTTCACCACTGTAAAGAAATGTTTATTTGTTGTTTGCTATCATCATTTAAGTAAACAGACAAGGCTGAACGTTCCTGGTCCTCGTCCAGAAAAGACACTCTGTGTGTGGACTACTTTAATCTATGTCATGATGTCTAAGAGATCCACCGCAGAGTATGGAATGTTGGCGTCACAAGTGATAAATAGGACTTCAGGTAACCACAGTTACTAATTCGTGATCTTACCCTCTCAGTAATGAGGTCGTGTCCTGAGCTACCCTTAGGGAGGAGACGATAAAGCCCCGTGACAAGGCATTTCTCTACCCCACTGTCGACTGAGGACCTGCTTCTTAGACTCTGCAGGGCGGAACATTTTTCTGAAGTTTTTGCACAATTTTTAGTCACAGTATTTCACAGATTGGTATACTTCTGATTATCTTTGCTTCTGTGAGACTTTGCCTCTCTAAAATGCTTTTTTTTTATGGACAGTCATGTGACTTAGTAGAAGATTGACCCTCCAGCTGTCTTTCATTAGTACCACTTACTTTTACAGACTTTTGTTACGTCTGCCCCAACTTTTGTGAGCTATGAGCTATGTTGCTGCCATCAATTTATAAATTAGATAATTTTTAATGAAACTTCAGATGTGTTCTATTGTGCATACAATATGGTTATCTGAGATTTACAAATCATTGCATTATTTTTTATTTACTTATCATAGAATGGTAAAGTTGGAAGAGACCTCCATGGTCATCGGGTCCAACCCCCTGCTCAGTGCAGGATTCACTAAATCATCCCAGACAGATATTTGTCCAGTCTTTGTTTGAACACTTCATTGAAGGAGAACTCGCCACCTCCCATGGCAACCTGTTCCACTCATTGATCCCCCTCATTGTCAGAAAGTTTTTTCTAATATCTAATTTGCGTCTCCTCCCGTTCAGTTTCATCCCATTGCTTCTTGTCTTTCCTTGTGCAAATGACAATACGGGTGATCCCTCTGCACTGTGACAGCCCATCAGATATTTGTAGAGAGCTATTAAGTCTCCTATCAGCCTTCTTTTTTGCAAGCTAAACATTCCCAGATCCTTTAACCGTTCCTCATAGGACATGATTTGCAGACCGCTCACCATCTTGGTAACTCTTCTCTGAACTTGCTCCAGTTTGTCTATGTCTTTTTCAAAGTGGGGTGCCCAGAACCGGACACACTATTCCAGATAAGCTCTGACTGAGGAAGGGTAGAGGGGGATAATTACCTCACATGATCTAGACTCTATGCTTGTCCTAATACATCCCAGAATTGTGTTTGCCTTTTTGGCTGCCGCATCACATTGTTAACTCATGTTCAGTCTATGATCTATTAGTATACCCAAGTCTTTTTCACATGTGCTGCTGCTTAGATCAATTCCTCCCATTATGTATGTGCTTTTTTCATTTTTCTTGCCCAGATGTAGGACTTTTCATTTCTCCTTGTTAAATACCATTCTGTTAGTTGCCACCCGCTGCTCAAGCTTTTTTTTAGATCTTTTTGAATACTCTCTTCTCTAGTGTTTGCTATCCCTCCTAGCTTTGTGTCGTCGGCAAATTTGATCAGTTTCCCATCAATTCCCTCAACCAGATCATTAATAAAAATGTTGAACAACACTGGGCCTAGGCCAGAGCCTTGTGGTACCCCACTTGATACATTCTTCCACTTGGATGTGCAGCCATTTATGACTACTCTTTGAGTATGATCTCTCAACTAGTTGTGAATCCACCTAACAGTTGTCTTGTCAATCCCATATTTGGTCATTTTTTCAGTAAGTATGGTATGAGATACTTTGTCAAATGCTTTACTAAAATCAAGATATACTATATCCACCGTATTTTCCTAATCAACCCAGTCAGTGATTCTGTCATAAAAGGAAATTAGATTCGTTTGGCATGACTTGTTTTTTACAAACCCATGCTGGCTCTGGTTAATTACTCCATACATGCTAAGTATAGAAAGAAAGGCAGCTTTCACACTGCTAGATGAAATAAAAATTGACTTTATTCCACCTTGTCCATGGTGGCAACGTTTCGATCTCAGAGACCGAAACGTTGCCACCATGGACCAGGAAGAATCAAGTCAACTTTTACTTTATCTAGCAGTGTGGACACTGCCTTACTTTCTATACTTGGACTATGTGTGGATCTGGGTCCGATCCTTATTTGGGCTGATGTCCTATGCTTGTATCCACTCCACCAGTGCACTGGTATACATGTGAGTGCTGCAGCCCTACATACTTTTATATCTACTCCATACATGCTGTTTAATAATTTGTTCAAAGATCTTTCTTGGTATAGAAGTCAATCTCACAGGCTTGTAGTTTCCTGGATCCACCTTCTTCCCTTTTTTGAAAATAGGGACATTTGCCCTTTTCCAATCTTCTGGGACTTCTCCTGTTCTCCAGAAATTTTCAAAGATTATGGCGAGTGGTTCAGCAATTAGCTCTGCTGCTTCCTTTAGTGTCCTAGGTTTCCATCATGCCCCCCTCTCCCTTCTCTCCACCTGTAAAATATACCGTATTTTTCGCTCTATAAGACGCATTTTTTTCCCTCCAAAGTTGGGTGAAAAAGTCAGTGCGTCTTATAGAGCGAACGTGCCGAGATCAGACCCGGCCGGAGCTGAAAAGGATCGCGTATCCTTCTCACTGAGCTGCCGGCCGTTTGCATACAAATCCGGCACAGCACTAGAGCAAAGCGGCAGCACAACAGCTGATTGCTGGGGGCGGGGAAGGAGCAGGAAGCTATTGTACAGACAGGCAGCTCTTGCTATATTGCTGACAGTGTGATAAAGATAGCAGGTCCGCTCCACACCAGCACCCATACAACAGCTGATTAGTGAGAGGGAGCTGCTGGTCCCCCCTGCCTCAGCAGTCAGCTGTATGTACAGACACTCTCACATCTGCAAGCTACATAGAACAGGGAGAGGGAGGGGCAGAGGGAGAAAGAGCTGCCTGTATTGTGTATATATTTGTGCCTAGTTATGCATAACCATAATGATACATGCAGGGTTCCTGGAAAGTTGGGTGGCAACTAATGGAATCATTACAGTGTCACTCAGCTCTTCCAGGATCCTGAATGCCAACTGCAGAGTTATGCAAGCATGCATACCACATGCATTGCCCTAACTATTCAACGTGGGATTCAGGGCTCCTGGAAAGCTGGATGACAAGTAATGAGATCACCATTACATTTATACTCAGCTTTCCCGGATCCTGAATGACAAGTTGACCTAGTGGTATATTCTTCACTCCGAGGCGGTACTACTGCTGTTTATATTTTTTAATACCTCCCTCACTGCCTGGTCTGGGGAGTTCAAAATATTTTTCTCCTATTTTCCTCCTCTAAAACCCAGGTGCGTCTTATCATCCGATGCGTCTTATAAAGCGAAAAATACGGTAAAGGTTTCCAAGATGTCCCCCCCCCCCCCCCTTCTTTCCTGCAGGCTATGCAAATTAAGTTTTTTAAGTCTTTCCTAAGTTTTGTTCTGAGACCTTCTGCCATTTTTGAAGCCTGTCTTTGGCTGTGTTCTATTTTTTAAACGTTTTTCTGTAGGTGAGGTCTCCAGAACTGAGCACACTATTCCATATGTGGTCTTACCAGAGCTCTATAGAGTGGGATCACAATCTCCCTCTTTCTACTGATTATACTGTATCTATGCAGCCGAGCATCCTATTTGCTTTCCCTGCTGTCTGATCACACTGTTAACTCATTTTTCAGTTTCTGCAGATGCTATGTTAAGTGAACTTTTAATGGAATTACGGAAACAGGATGATGATGTCTGGTTATTATTCTGTAAGTCCCGACCACCCCAAGCTGCCGCATTCAGTGCAAGTGGATCTGTCAAAAAAATGAACTTCTATAAGGGTTCTATTACACAGGCACAGGTAATGCTTGCGTGTTGCTGATAAGTGACAATCGGCATCTAGATTTGCAACTTGAAACAATTGGAATTACATTTTTAGCCTGACAATTAGTGATATACTGCTAGCATTATCATTGACAACTAGCATTTGTCTACTAGCACCCTCATGCCTGCAAAGCTAAAGGATACAGATGTTAAATATGTAGTTATCTCTGAACTCACTTTCACTCTCCTGCAGTAGAGGCCCTTTTACATGCAACGATTATCACTCAGAATTCTTTCAAACGTCCGAAAGTGAGCGATAATCGTTACGTGTAAACGCGGGCAGTCGTGCATTTTTCTTTCATTATTCATTCATCGCTGACTTTTGATCTGCACAAAAAACATCCTTTGGCTGTTCGCTTGTTGCTTGGTTTAACCCCTTGAGTGGCACGCCCGGAAATTTTCCGGGACAAGCTCCACTGCTCATAGTGACATAGCCCGGAAGATTTCCGGGCTATGTATCACTATGGGAGCTGCAGAGCACAATGCCACAAGCTGTGACAGTGTGCTCTGCCTGCACAGACCCACACAGAGCAGTGCAAGGGCTTTGAAAAACCAGCAGAAGATATTGCCGATATGTCGGCAACCTCCTGCTTTGTTTACAGGTTGCCATAGAGACCATCGGCTTGTCAGAAGCAAGCCGATGGTCTCTGTGGCAGGGAGAGCTGGTTGTTAGCTGTGAGAGGACAGCTAGGTACTAGCTCTTACAGCAGAGATCAGAGAAAACCTCCGATCTCTGCTGTGTTAACCCTTTACATGCTGCAGTCTATGTGACTGCAGCATGTAAAGGGTTGTCACTGCAGCATGTAAAGGGCTGTCACCATCGGACCCCTGGAATGTGATCAGCGGTCCTGATGGGTCCCTGTGGAAGTCCCCTAAAGGGACAAAAACAAAATTAAAAAAAAAAAAAGGTAAAAAATTATAAAAAAAATAATAAAAACCCTTGTCTCCCTTTACTTTGTAAAAAAATCAAAAATACAATCACACATGTGGTATCCATGCGTTGTAATGACCCAGAGAAGGAAGTTAATACATTATTTAACCCCTTAATGACATGGCCCCTTTTTTTCTTTTTTTCCCCATTTCTTTTTTTCCTCCCCCCCTGTTTAAAAAAATCACAACTTGTCCGGCAAAAAACAAGCCCTCATATGGCCATGTCAATGGAAAAATGAAAAAGTTATGGCTCTTGAGACGCAACTGCAAAATTAGTTGAAATTCAATGATTAGACCATTTTAAAAAACCTGCCCTGGTGGGCACGACAGGGTGGTAGGAAACCCGCCACTCAAGGGGTTAAATGACATTTGTTCAGCCGTTCAGCGATTCGTGGGGAGAGGTTATCGCTTGGCGGGGTGTACTTGCTTGCGTCCAAAAAGGCAGAGCGATTGGCTGTCGGGACAACAAAGCAACTATTTTTACACGCCCTCCCAATGCTCCACCATCGCTAAGGCACACACACTCCTATCTAACTATCATCCACTTACTTTAACATATAAACGCTACCAAGCGACACACCAAACGACTGAAATGTCCTGACGCCATGTCCATGTCTAGCAATAATCGTTAGGCTTAAATGCTCATTTTAAAACTAAAGCCATCGCTCATTTTCGGCTATTTGAATGCATTTCGAGCTATAATCATTGCGTGTAAAAGGGCCTTAAACCGTTAAAGGGCACATGCTTTGTTTGCTAATTAAGCATCTAGGACTCCTACTGTTCTGTTTGTCAGAGCTTAGGGGTCTGATGGATGCATTATAAGGCAAAGTAGGGATCATTTTGGGCCTAAGGCCCTTTTGAAGCCATAGAAAAATGTTCGTCAGTGCATGGTTAGATGCTAGTTTATATGAAAATTCTTTCTTAGTTCTTTTTTAATGTTTTTACATTTGTTTACCTTCATCGTCCGGTGTGCAGTGAATATTTATTTTTCTGATTGCAATTTGAAATGACTAACAACATGAAGTAAGTAACAGTCCAAGTAACTGAATGCCGGAAGAATTAGAATAACGACATAATCAAGACTAACAGAATACTAAAATAACCAAACAGGAAACTAAAATAACCGGGAATAGAGGAAACAGGAAGCTGTGGGTTTAAATAATCCCAAACCACCACAATTGGCCAAAGCAAGTGAAATGATTAACCAACCAGCAAGAAGCGCATGGCTGAAAAAGGCAAAGACAAACATACTGCAAGTGTGAGTAGCCTAGTGGTGAAGTCTGTGAAGCATGGCAGATGGAGTCCCAAGTTCAAGTCTCAGTGAATAGCTGAGCAGATTGATATATAAGCTTTATGGGGAAAGGTTCAGTTTAACTTGTATTTTATTCCTTTAAATCTTTGAGCCAAGTGGTCAAGTGGGCGGTCCCATCAGTGATTGACTGCTATCTGTGTATGTACATACCAAAAATAATAAACTATGGCTGCAAAACATACACTCACAAACACACGATTCAGCACTTATACACACTTAATATCTGCATAAAAATGCACAACTGTTATTTATACTAATCGCAGAAAAATTCAAGATTCTTTGCACACAATGGTAACAATCTATTAAAGTTGGACATTTTTATACGGTTAGCATAAATAACAGTTATGCATTTTTATGCAGATATTGAGTGTATAAGTGCTGAAGCTAGTTTGTAACTGTACCTCTGTATGAACAGTCATACACAGATTGTTGTCAATCACTAATAGGATCGCCCAATGTACCAAAGGAGCAAAGGATTAATTAAATTGGGAATAAACTATACTGAATTTTCCCCATAAATTTTTCTCCTGCTCTATAACATGATGCCTGTAGCTAGGACAGCATGTTCAAGTTGACAGATTCCCTTTAAGTTCAATATACACAGTTGTAGACAATTTGTCTAGATTGATGCACACACAGGTCTTTAGGAGTGCTTTTTTAACCTTTTCCAGCTTCATACATCTCTATAACATGTCTTCTGAGGTCTGATGACCTAAGGATAAGACCTCAATTATTTATGAGTGAAGTTTTGAAAAGTTCAGTTCGGCCAATTCACCAAACTTGGGCAAAAAGTTTGGTTTGGTCCAACGTAGTTTGAACTGAACTGTAAGTTCACTAAAACCCCCTAAAATTTGTGTATAACACTGTCTAAGAGCCATAATAGCCTTGTGTTATACTCTGAGAATGTTATACAGGGCTCTTAGACAGTGTTATACACTAGTGATCAGAATTAGTATTTAATGAACTGATCCATTAGAACCCTGTTCCAGGGTAGAACTTTACTAAAAGCTTAGTTTGGGTTTGGGTCAAACCAAACTTTTAGCAAAGTTCGACCTGAGCAAGGTTCTACTTGTTTGGTTCATCCAACATTCTCCTCCATATTTAAGCTCTGAAAAAATCCTTTAAATGTTAATGTATATGTACCTTAAAATTATATTTAAAGGGCTATCCCGGCAATGCTTCATAAGGCGATAACGTGATTGTGCAATATAATGTTATAGCTTGTTTTACAAAGCTGCAGACATATTGCTTCTTCTGTGGTCTCCTCCCCTGCTAAGTTCTTAATTGGTATCCAATAGTCATCACCTGTACGCTCCGCTGTTGTACTGGTCAGGCATGCTCAGTGCCTTCATATTCTGTAATGATGACACAGTTTGTACAGCCATGAATATGCATTTATCAGGGCATGGGGCATTGTGGGAGTTGTAGTCTTTGCACTTCCCAGGGGCAATTTTGAATAATACTTGAGTTCAGTTCGAAGATTTTGGATGGGCATTTGGAATAATAGCAATAAGTGGAAATATTAGGAAAATTTTGAAAATTTTTCCCAGCCTCTGGAATACCCCTTTTAATGAATCCATAACTAGCCCTGCATAAACAAAGCCGCAAACAGCTTGTTGGACATAAAAAAAAAAAAGATAAAAAATGAAAAATGTATGGCTGACAGAATGCAGTGAGGCAATAAAGAAACACCCCTTACAGACAGATTGAAATAAACAATTCCTACACAAAGCAATGATACCAGACCCCTTGTGAACAAATGAAGAATACTTAACCTCTTCTCCCAACTTCACACTTAGTCGATAAGATTGCAAGATGCAAAGTTATGTTTTGAAAACAATTTCCATTTCAATCTCATTAAGGAAATTCACAACAGGAACACCAACCGTCAGGGAAAAATTAGCGCAATAATGAACGTAAATTAATCACAGAAAATGATTAAAAGCAAATTTCTTCTAGAGGGGGGGATCTGCTGTTCACAGCGGCTCACATTATTAACCACAGCCACTTAGCTAAATGAAAAGCAAAATATATGGTGTGGATGCACTCAATAAGCTTTCTAGATATGTTTGCATTAAACAATGTTATAATTTACTCTGTCACACATATTTTGTGAAATGAATATACTAATGAAGAAAAGGCATAAAAATAATTAATACTGGTTTTAGAAGCCAGCAGAGAAAACAAACAAGTTAAGAAGAATTATTTTCTGTCAGGGAGGATTTATGAGGGATACTAATCCATGTACAGGAGCTACTGGTTCAAAATAGCCTCATAAAAATAAATGGAAGCAGTCTATGGGAGGGATGGGTTACAGTGAAGATTATCCTCCCAGTCAGAGCAAAGCTGTGGGGAAAATGTTAGAAAAAAACTGGTTTTCTATTGTAGGTGTTCATTGCAACTAGATATATACACCGAATGGACACTTTAGTAGACACCTTACCTGGTAAAAAAAGTAAAATAAATCTTATTATTTGTATTGCACCAAGTGCTTTCAGGTAATTTATTTATTACCCCCTTACCAAGCTAGCTACTCATTTTCCTGACCTCGGAAGGATGAGTCAACCTTGAGTCAGCTACCTGAATGAACCATGTGGGAATTGAACTCGCAACCCTCAGGTCGTGAGCAAGAGCTTAGGACTAGAGATGAGCGAACGTACTCGGATAGGCACTACTCGTCCGAGTAATGTGCCTTATCCGAGTACCGCTGTGCTCGTGCTCAAAGATTCGGGACGCCCTGCGGAGCGGGGAGCTGCAGGGGAGAGCGGGGAGGAACGGAGGGGAGATCTTTCTCTCCTTCTCTCCCGGCCACTCTGCCCCGCTCCCCGCTCCGACTCACCTGTCAGCAGCGGAGCGCCCCGAATCTTTGAGCACGAGTACAGCGGTACTCGGATAAGGCACATTACTCGGACGAGTAGTGCCTATCCGAGTACGTTCGCTCATCTCTACTTAGGACTGATTTCTGCTGCCTTAACACTTATTCTTCAAAATTGAAGCAATTCATTGTGCATAGTTTCCGCTAGACGTTGAAATTATTCTGCAGAGATATTGGTCCGTGTGGACATGAAGCTTCTTGTAGCTACTGCAAAATAGATAGATCTACTGTCAGGCTCTGACCAACTAACAGGAATGGTTCATCAATTCATGCTGCCTGTGCCAAATTATGATCCTCCCAGAACATGGTGAAACAGAAAGCTATATTTATGACCAATTGATGATATTTTTGTGCAGCCTCTTCCTCTAGAGTCTCGCCTTTCTGTTTCTCTTAGACAGCAATAGCACTACAACTGGTTGTATGTCGTTATAGCCCATCCGTGCTAAAGAATGAGGAGTTGTGCATTCGGACACGTTGGTTGGAGCATTAGTGCTGCTTTTGGATGCAATTTGCCTGACTGTGCAACATCTATTTGCCAGAATGATTATTAACATCCTTCTTTGACCACTTCACCAATGGTTGCTTCCAACCATAGGATCCTTTTTCGCTGGATTTTTTTTGTCAATCACACCATTTTTGGTATATTCTCTACATGTTGCATTAGAAACCCCCACAAGGCTGTATTGTATGAAGTGTCACCGGCTAGTCTAACTCTGATGACGAGGCCTTGGAAGTCACTTAGATTGCTGGATTTTCCCATTCTAATGTGGGTTCATGCTAAAACTGATCCACCGAAAACTCCCTTACTTGAGCGTATGCTATACTTTGGTGCCTTGCTTTTCTTACTTCCATTTATTGTTTCCACTAGGATACACAATCAATTAGATGTATTTCTGGGACACTGACACTGCTGTGGCTCATGAAAACTACATGTAACACTTAAGAAAATGTTTTTGTTTGTGTTACAAGGAAATATAATGCAGTGTTTGGCAAAGTACCAATGTGCTTCAATAAACACAATAAAGAGGCTGCAATTTGCCACTGAAATTGTGATCCTGTATATAAGAGATAATAGTTTTCTTGGATTCTTATAACATCTCATCTCAATTAAACGCTCATTAATCTGACATCCATTGTTTGCAGTTACCAATATTTACAAATAATTACCTCCTACGTTCTCAGCACATAATGTGGTTAATGTGAAAACCGAATTAAGAAGAAAAATCAGACACGCAGTATGAACATAATGAATGCATGCAGTCAGAGCAAGCTCCAGATTCACAGCTGTGGCCTGCTAATAATATATATGCTGTGCAATGCTCTACCATAAAGAAGCACAAACAATATAAGTCAATGAGCTTTACTTTAAAAAGAAGTTCATTTTACAGCTCCTGCCACCAGATGGCATTGCTGTAAAATAATGCGTGCCATGCTGCTTTAGACCATTCACTGCTAAGGACATGTATAATATGTTGATTGCAGCTAGTGTAGTGGCCCAGAGCTACAGGCCACTTTAGAATGTCTTTCATGTTTGTCATGTGCATTTGTACTGTCAGCAATTTCTGTATGCATGAAGTGTATGTGGTGCACCTCTGCAGCGCTGAAAGTGTTAACTGTCTGGTATGGGAGATGTCTGGAAATGTATCATTTTGTGTTGTGAGTTTGTGGTCACCTGATCACCATGCTTTATATAAATGTTTGCAGAATGTGAGTGCAAGTCAGTCTGAGTCAGTCTAAATGAGTTAGCCAGAGGGTGCAGTCTAATTAGTCTAGTCCCGCCTGTCAGTTAGGCCTTAGTCAGACGGGCGTTTTTAGCCGCGATTTGCGCATGCGCATGCGTCCGGCGATTTTATAAAACCATTGCTTTGCAATGGTATCGGACACATGAGCGCTTTTTATGCGCTCGTCCGATAAATTATAGAACAGAAATCGCAGATCGCACCTATCTGCGATCTGTGATTCCTGTTCTCTTCTGTATATGCGCTCAATGGGGCCGGCGGCAGCAGCGCCGACCCCATTGGGAACATATAGTAGACAAATCATTCTCCTCTGCCACAGCTGTAACAGCTGTGACAGAGAAGAACGATGTTTGCCCATTGAATTCAATGGAGCCGGCAATACAGCCGCTCCATTGAAAGCAATGGGCTGCCGGCGTGCGCGGGGTGAATTGTCGGGAAGGGCTTAAATATATAAGCCCTTCCCTGCAATTCATCCTAAAATGTGTTAAAATAAAAAAAAATTGTATACTCACCTTTCCGCTGCAGCCGGAGTCCAGCCGCGGCCGCTGTCAGTTCTCCTGAACTGCTTCTCGGCACTATTCAGCCGGCGGGGCTTTAAAATCCCCGCCTGCTGAATGATCTGCCTCTGATTGGTCAATCAGAGGCAGGTTTCACTCACACACCCATTCATGAATTCATGAATGGGTGAGTGACTGCTGCCTCTCAGCGCTGAGCCAATCAGGGGCAGGTCTGACTCACATCCATTCATGAATTCATGAATGGGTGTGAGTGAGACATGCCTCTGATTGGCTCAGCGCTGAGCCAATCAGGGGGCAGGTCTGACTCACACCCCCTTCACACCCACTGCAGAACGGCCGCGCGGAGCTCTGGCTGCCGGGAGAAGGTGAGTATATATATATTTTTTATTTTTACACATTTTAGGATGAATTGCAGGGAAGGGCTTATATATTTAAGCCCTTCCCGACAATTCATCCCGGGCTCGCCCGCAGCGCATTGCTTTAAATGGAGCCGGCTCTATTGCCGTCTCCATTGAATGCAATGCGCTGGACAGCTCCGGCCCGTTTCTAATGAAACGCGGCTAGGAGCAGATTTTCGGGTGATTTGCGGGCGACTTGCACGCACCGGTCACGCGATTTGCGGATGCGCATCCGTCATGCGATCCGCAAATCGCGCGAAAAAACGCCCGTCTGACTAAGGCCTTAGTCTGCAGAGAGCCAAGACACTTGGAATATCTGTTGATGTGTCTTTGAAGCACTGTGGAAGTGAGAATGGAAGAAGCCGAAAGGTTTCCCCCATCTCCCTTGGACATCTCTGATCTCAGGAGACTTTAGGATAACTACAAGCCCCTGTGAGAAAGAGGAGATCACCATGCAGCACTAATAGGCGTCTGAACGAGTGAGTGTTGACAGCTT
Source organism: Eleutherodactylus coqui (assembly GCF_035609145.1). Lineage (NCBI taxonomy): Eukaryota > Metazoa > Chordata > Amphibia > Anura > Eleutherodactylidae > Eleutherodactylus > Eleutherodactylus coqui. The sequence continues at coordinate 75,097,304 of NC_089841.1, forward strand.
GAGAGTCCGGAGAGGAAAGAAGTGTGTTGTTTTCCAGGAGCAGAGCTGCACAGATGACTAGGACTGTGGACCTGATATTTATCCTGTGTTCTGCCTCCCTGTCTCACTACCAACTCTGCCTAAACCTGTGCTGTGCTTTGGCCTATGTACTGTTGAACTGTGTAATGTTGGTGTTTTAAGTAAAGCAACATTGCTGACTATTCCCAGCTTTGTTTTTAACAATACTCTGAGTGTGTGAACTATCATTTCATCATCCAGCTTCACTGCAGAGATAGAAACAGTGGCGTCACCCGTGACAACCCAAAGGAAGAACCAAAGTAACTCAGTTCCCGGTTACCTACTACTTTAACAGGCTGCCCGTGGCCCTGTTGGACGTGTTCCTGGCTATCCTCCGGGTGGGAGACAGTAGTGTCACCGTGACAAGGCCTACAACTCATCCCCTTTGTCTCCTAGGCTGCTCTTGTTGCCATTTCTAGACAAGAGTGCTAGCTTTCAAATGATGCCATGAACCAAGCTCTAGCTTTAGTATTAGAGGAGTTACACTTATTAAAATCAGCGAGCAAGATAAAAAAAGTTTTGCTTCCCATTTCTGTGATTATGTAGGGGAAGGCAAGTGGGAGGGGGCAGCTGCAAGTGAAAAAGGGAAGAAGGATCACAGCCTGCTACTGTAATCTCCCCCTATTCATCTTTCCTGTTACCCCAGAGTTTAATGCATAAACTTTTGTTGCATATCCCTCTACCAATGAGAACAGATATGGGCTGTCTACTAAAGGAGAAGATAAGCAGTTTGCATCCAATATCTTCCTGTGCCTGATCATGTCAATTGCCTTTGTCAAGAAGAAAGAAAATGGTAAAAGCTTCATTTAAAATACTAAAGGGGTTCTCCGAGGAAATGCTATTAATGACCTATCCTCAGGATAGGTCATCAATAGCTAATTGGCCGGGGTCTGCTGCTCGGGACCCCAACCGATCAGCTGTGTGGGTGCATGCTGTCAGTGCCGCAATAACAGAGGTTGGAGTGGAAGCCATCGTGCCGACATCCCATGTAGTGGCAGGCGCTTGTAAGTGCAGGCACGGCTCTCATTGAAATCAATTGAAAACCCCTTTAAGAATGAATTTCAAACCATTTCCAAAGTAAGATCACTCCTCCTTATAGTTCCTTATATTGTGGTGGGGTGAAAGAGCATGTTTCTTCCCCAGAAATCACAGAGTTAGCAGCGAAGAGTAAGAGCTCTCTCCCACAAACATTTGCTCCTGCTGGGAAAATTGCGTACTGTTGCATGCTGACAAACCCAAAATAGGATGATGTAACAATACCTCTGGAGCACCACCTCTTGGAAGGCAGCAATCCTTCAAGTCAGTGTTAGACTTTTTAAACAAGTCTTGTAACAGTGACTGGAAATTGTAGGCGAAAGCTAGCATAACCATACACAGACAGCTTCCATGGTTTTATCTATCTATCTATCTATCTATCTATCTATCTATCTATCTATCTATCTATCTATCTATCTATCTATCTATCTATCTATCTATCTATCTAAATATTTTGGAACAACCCCCATAAATAAGTTAGTAAAAAGCTAATAAATAGCAATTAATAATGTCCATGATGAGTCATATGAAAAATCAGTAGTAGAAGTAATTGGGTCTGGAAGGAACCTTCTCTGAATAGTGTTGATCCAAGGATTATTCTGACTGCCATTATGGAGTTGGAAAGGAATTTTTCCCCCAGGGTGGGGTAAATTGGCTTCTGCCTCATTGTTTTTTTTTGCCTTCCTCTGGATTAACATGGGGGGGCATAAACTGGTTAAACTGGATGGACATTTGTCTTTTTTCATCCTAACATACTGTGTTACTATGTTATGTTACTATGTAATATGGCGAGCACAGAAAAAAAACATGTGAAACATAATTGTCAGGGTACCAGGGAAAGCAGGAGTCGGGGGTCCCTGCAGCGTAGCCCACAACCCCTGTCCCTGCCTACTTGCCTCCACTCCTGGCTAACCCCAGGCGGGCAACTGGGCGACGGTCCCTACACTGGCTAGGGGAATGCTGAGGAAAACCACAATCCCTGGAAACAGAAAACAAATGGACAGACAGACAAACAGACAACCAGAGCAAGGCGCAAAGGGAAAACTGCAAACCAGTCCAGTAGCAAGCCAAGGTCAAGCACAAAAAGTCAGTCCGGAAAACGCAGTACAGGCAGGGGGGAGACGAAGTCAAGTCAGGGGAAAAGCCGAGGTCAATACACTAATAATCAGTAATGCAGAGTAATGCTGGTGAGTGAAAGGAAGCCTAATTAAACACTGGCAATGTCAGGAAGCAACTGAGGGGTTTAAATGCTGTCACAGCTCCTGCCCCAGCATCTGATTGGGGCGGAGCACCTGAGTTTACATCCTGGGAGCGGGGTACTTCCCGCAACAGGGCGTAAACTTACGTCCTGGGAATAGCCAATCACAGCCGGCGTCGCGCTGCAACAGCGGGGGGGGCATCAGAGATGCGCCCCCCGCTGTTAACCCCTTCCCTAAGTAGATTGCGGCAGGGAAAGAGTTCACAGAGGGAGCGCGCTCCCTCTGTGTATCCGGCTGGCTCTCACGATGTTATCGTGAGAGCCCGGCCTGTCGCCATGGCAACAGGACGCCAGACAATGGCGTCCTGTAGTGCCTATGCCTATAATCGCTGTATAAGCTGCCTTATCACAGCGATCATCAGGGCAGTGTTCTAAGTCCCCCAGGGGGACACAAATGTTGTAAAAAAAAAAGATTTAAAAAATGAATTAAAAAAAATGTAAAAAAAAGTTTAAAAAACCCCATTTTTTATGCTTTTTCTCATATTAGCATAAAAAAAGTAAAAAAAAATTAAAACCCCACATATTTGGTATTGTCACGTCCGTAACATCGCGTACAATAATTTGCACATGCTTTTGACTGTGCACGGAAAAAAGCGTTAAAAAAAACGCTAAAAAACTGGGGCAAAATTTTTAGCATTTTGCCTCACTAAATCCGCATGTACCCCAAAATGGTACCAATAAAAACTACAGCTCGTCTTGCAAAAAATAAGCCCTAATAGAGCTCCGTACATCAAAAAATAAAAAAGTTACAGGACTTTGAATGCAGCAATTTAGAAAAAAAAAAGATTTCCAAAAAAAGGGTTTTTATTGCAGAAAAGTGGAAAAACCTTAAAAAAAATGTAAGAATTTTGGTATCGCTGTAACCGTACCGACTCGCAGAAAAAATGGATTGTCTTATTTATGCTGCATGATTAACGCTGTAAAGAAAAAAAAAATCTATGGCAGAATTGATGCGTTTTCTCTCCCTGCTATCATAAAAAATAAAATAAAAGTTTTACAATATAGTCTATGTACCAAAAATGGCATCATCAAAAACTAGAGTTCGCCACGCAAAAAACAAGCCCTTATTTGGCCGCGTCAACGGAAAAATAAAAAAATTATGACTTTTGATAAATGGAGAAGAAAATCTGCCAAAAATCCTTGCGTCCTTAAGCCCAAAATAGGCCATGTCCTTAAGAAGTTAAAACAGAAAAAATGGACAAGTGGAAGGATAATGAGTTTGTGACAATGGTAAAATCATGTTGGTTAGATGACTGGATGAGAGCATCTCTACGTCTTGTGGAGTGTTCCCTGTACACAATGGTTAGTACCTATCAAAAATGGTCCCAGCAAGGACAACTGTGAACTGACGAGAGGGTTGTGGACCCACAAGGCTCATTGATGCACATGTGAAGTGAAGGCTAGCCCATGCATTCCGATCCCACAAAGGAGCTACTGTAGCACTGTTGGCTATGATAGAAAGGCATCAGAAGACACAGGGCATCACAGCTTGTTGTATATGGGGCTGCATAATAGCATACTGGTCAAAGTGTCCATGCTGACCCCTGCAATGAGCATGGGGAATTTAGAACTACTTCATGTATATAGAGATAGTCCCAATGACTCAAGATGAGAATACACCTGTACATATGCAATTCAATTTGGCATGCCACCATTTTGAGACATAAAGGAAAAAGAAGAGGCCTCATATACATCTATGGCAGCTCTTCTATGGCTCAGTACAGAACAACAGGAGAGGGTAATTTGTTAGAATATTAAAACTTCATATTTATTCAATATGCACTAAAATAAATGTGTTACAATCACAAATACCTGCAACAGATACACGGAACAAAAATAGGTAGAACCACAGGTACATGAAATGTTCTGAACCTAATGTACTCCTCAATCAGAGTCACCTCAAAGTGCCTAATAATGACATCCAGACATAGTAAAAAGAGATGAAACAATTTTAGCATCCAGACTCAGCACTGTCCTTTGCTCCAGAAGGCAATCATTTTAAACACAGGTGACTTCATAAAAGCAGCACAGTAAATACTACTGGGGAAAAAAGGGACCAGTTGTACCTATCCCTATTAATCCCTTATCAAATCCTGCAGTTTCAAGGCAAAGCGATTGCTCTGACAAGAGCAACCCTGCAAGAGACTCTATTATGAAGTCCCTAATCCAACATTGACAGGTCCCTCAAGATGATCCAGCACATTTGCAATCCACTGCCTGTCATTAAGCATTTAGCTTCTCTTGTAACAGGAACATAGGGACACTGCTAGTTACCACATGCAGCAGAATGGCAAGCATTCAGATGCTGCCTTGCAGCTGATTAGTGCAGGACTATGCAAGGTGGTATGGGAATATGGGAGAGAAAGTCCTGGCCAGTACAGTACTAGCAGAATGGTTAGGATATGCCTTTTCCTTTAGGTGGATTGCAAACAGTAGGGCAGCAGAAGAATAGGAAAATCTACATGAAAAACTGAATTGCTAGCGCTCAAACTGGGTGCAAACAGCAGCAAAGCAGCGGCCAATAAAGACCTGGGCCAGTTTTGATATTTTTTTGAAAACTTAGGTACCCTTTAGTCAAACCTGGAGAAAAAAAAAGTAGTCTTTTGCATTTGAGAAATAATATGAACGCCCGTAAACACACAATTTGAAACATCTAAAACAATTGTCATGTTGCAGATGAAAACTGAAGCCACCGACTCGTATTGCTTACAGATACGACTGCTGAGCTGGATGATTCTGTGTCCTTTGTATTACAGTATATGTCCCAGATATGCTTCACAAAGGCAGTGCAGTCAGTCTTGCATAAATATTTTCTCCATCTGTCCATCACATATTCTTTTGTATTCTCCTCACACTTCATTCCATCTATAAGCAAAAGCTACTGCATAGAGTACTAATCCACTACAGATTGCAAAAATTGAGCAGGCAGTTTTCATCATTCAGTGGAGGCAAGCACAGACTTAAGCCACGTTCACACTGAGGTCTTTTTTTAGACTTGTGATGAACTTGTCCAATCCATTCTCCGCTGACCTAAAAGTGACAAAAAGTAGGTAGAAGCATATGTCCTTTGAAGTGGAAGAAGCCAAAAATAAAGTTTTTATTGTTTCTGTTACATTTACGTCAATCGAGTAAAAATTTGGACAACTAATGCAGAAAAAAATGTTTCAGTCATTGAATCCCTTCCACACTAGTAGAAACTTCGGCTATCATGAACATGGAGTCAAAGGGGTTGTCTGCTGAATAAAACCCTTTTCAAATTACCTACTGTATTATGGCAGAGGTAGTCAACTAGTTTTAGTAAAGGTCTACTTTCCTGGGTCTGTGGTCACATGAAGGTTCAAGCTGAACGTCAACAGTAAATATGTAATCTTGTGAACATTTCACAGACATAGTGGAGCTGAAACATAAAGATGTATTATTATTTGTTAGAAGGAGAACTTGACTAGAACCCTAAGGGAATTTAGGCCATACCCCGAAACAATGAAGACCCTAGACCCCTAATGTGAATTAGACCCAAGATTAGACTCCCTAAATTAATGTAGACTTCAGATCAGACCTCAACCGCACCCCTAAAATCAATTCAGACCCCATACTAGTCCCTGAAAAATATTCAGACACCAGGCCAGACCCCAAATTAAAAACACAGACCATATTAACCCTATCATCCCATTCATAATAGACGGAGACCAGGTGGGGTTTGTGCGGGGGGGGGCGGGTGGGGGGCTGGGAAGCTAGGGATAACACAAACGAAACCCCACAGGTCAAAACAAATGGAATACTCTTGACACCCTTCCACATTAATAGTGGCAACAGACAGGGCAGACCCCTATCACCACTACTCTTTGCATTAGTCATGAAACATTTAGCTATAGCCTTGCAGCGAAACCCTAGTGTAGACTCTCTCACTATTGGTTCCCAGCAGTATAAGGCATCACTATACGCTGGCGATCTGCTTCGATACATTACCCAGGCTGTATTTTCATCCCTATTAGAAGTCCAAAAATATGGAAAAACTTAGCCATTTCAAAATAAATACAGTGGTGCCTTGTCATACAAATTTAATCTGTTCCAAGACGGAGCTCTTAAGCCGAAAAACTTGTATCTCAAATCAGTTTTCCCCATTGAAATGAATTGAAATGCCATTAATGCATTCCAATTAATTTCAATGGGGAAACTAACTACAAGTGAAAAAAGAAATCAATACTCACCTACCACCGGTGTTCCGCTTTGGTCTGCGGTGCTGCTGCAGTCTGTGGCATCCTCCTCCATGCCAACAGAGCATTGCTTTCTAGATGCGGGGCTTGAATGCCCCGCTTCCAGCAAGCTAATGCACTGATCGGTTAACTCAGCGCCGCGTCAGCCAATGAAAGCCGGCACTGGGTTAACCAATCACAGCCATTCAATGATGTCATTCAAGCCCTGCATCCAGAAAACCAAGCTATGTCAGCATGGAGGAGGGTGCAGCAGCCTGCAACAGCGCTGCAGACCATCATGAGGATAAAACGCCAGCGATAGGTGAGTATAGATTGCCCCCCTGAGCCTCAGCTTGCGATTTTTTTTGACTTGCAAGCAGGCTCGTATCCCGAGTTTTTGCTCGTAAATCAGAGAACAAAATTTGGTAGAGAGTCTGCTCGCAAGTCGAAAAACTTGCAAGCTGAGGCCCTCGCACCCCGAGGTACCACTGTATTGCTAAATCAGAGACACTAAATATCTCCTTGCCATCCTCTGAAATTCCAGCAGTTCCCATTTAAATGGTGAAATTCCAATATCAGATACTTAGATATGCTAATTTCCCAAGATCTTTCTTCCCTATACGCCTTGATCTACCTCCCCTTATTGGACCGCGGATCAACTATGAAAAAATAACCTTTCCTGGTTTGGCCGGATAAATGTTCGAAAGATGGACATTATCCCTAGCTTTCTGAACTTATTTCAGACCCTACCTATCCAGCCCCCAAGGATCTTCTTTAAGCGCTTATAATCTGCCTTTACTCAATTTGTATGGGGCGGAAGATACAGTTGTATCAGCTACTGAACCCTTTCAAAACCTAAAAGTGCCGGAGGGGCAGGGCTCCCTGAGCTTAAACTGTATCACACAGCCACCGTCCTTGTAAGACTCTTTGATTGGCATTTCCATGCATTAAATTAGATGATATTAGAATCCATCAGACTCTGAACAAAAATACACACCCTCCTTCACTGAACTTCAAAATATGCATCCAGAAACCTCATTCCCATAATTCTCATACATGCAATTCTCACACTTCCTTAACACCAACATACCCAACTCTGCATTCACCAGTGTCTCTGACTTTCAGGCCTTGCTAACCTACTCCCACAACATTAGGGCTGCCTTAGGGTATTCTCCCTCTCCCCTAATCCCTCTTTCCCCCTCTTGTATGTTTGTATCTCTCCCCCTCCTTGTTTCTCTTTTTTTTTTCATTTCCTTTTCCTTCTTGCATCTTCTTCCTCTAGTTCCCTCTGCTAAAATTCTTATTTTTTTATCATTTGTTCTAAGTTGGATAAGGTTCTGCTAAAACATTGTAACTAAGATAACACCACCTTTTAGGATGCTGATTAGAGATGAGCGAACGTACTCGTCCGAGCTTGATGCTCGGGCGAATATTAGGGTGTTCGGGATGTTCGTTATTCGTAACGAACACCACACGATGTTCGGATGTTCGGGTTACTTTAACTTTCTTCCCTGAGAAATCTTTTCTATATGCGCTCAATGGGGCCGGCGGCAGCAGCGCCAACCCCATTGAGAACATATAGAAGACAAATCCTTCTTCTCTGCCACAGCTGTAACAGCTGTGACAGAGAAGAACGATGTTTGCCCATTGAATTCAATGGAACCGGCAATACAGCCGACTCCACTGAATGCAATGGGCTGCCGGCGATCGCGGGATGAATTGTCGGAAAGGGGTTAAATATATAAGCCCTTTCCTGCAATTCATCCAGAAATGTGTAAAAATAAAAAATATATATATACTCACCTGGTGCCCGCAGACGGAGTTCAGCGCGGCAGGCTGCAGTTCTCCTGAACTGCTCTGAACAGCTGTGAGTAGTATTCAGCAGCCGGGGATTTAAAATCCCCGCCTGCTGAATGAGAGGCCTCTGATTGGTCACAGCCTGACCAATCAGAGGCCAGCCCTCACTCACACCCATTCATGAATTCATGAATGGGTGAGTGAGGGCTGCCTCTGATTGGCTCAGGGGCAGCTCTCCTGCCCCTGAGCCAATCAGAGGCAGCCCTCACTCACCCATTCATGAATTCATGAATGGGTGTGAGTGAGGGCTGGCCTCTGATTGGTCAGGCTGTGACCAATCAGAGGCATCTTATTCAGCAGGCGGGGATTTTAAATCCCCGGCTGCTGAATACTGCTCACAGCTGTTCAGAGCAGTTCAGGAGAACTGCAGCCTGCCGCGCTGAACTCCTTCTGCCGGCACCAGGTGAGTATATATATATTTTTTATTTTTACACATTTCTGGATGAATTGCAGGAAAGGGCTTATATATTTAACCCCTTTCCGACAATTCATCCCGCGATCGCGGGCAGCCCATTGCATTCAGTGGAGTCGGCTGTATTGACGGCTCCATTGAATTCAATGGGCTAACATCGTTCTTCTCTGCCACAGCTGTTACAGCTGTGGCAGAGGAGAACTTGCTGTGTCGTTCCCATCATTTTCTTTAATTGCCAAGATTTTCACACATGAAAACCTTAGCGAGCATCGGCGAAATACAAAAATGTTCTGGTCGCCCATTGACTTCAATGGGGTTCGTTATTCGAAACGAACACCCGAACATCGCGGGAAGTTCGTTTCGAATAACGCGAACCCGAACATTTTGGTGTTCGCTCATCTTTAATGCTGATGTGGCCGTATACTTATCTCTTTAGTTACAGCAACTTTTGTGTATCTGGTCCATGCACCGAACTCGAAAATATTGATTTCACAAATGTTGGGGGTTTTGCCCTGTTCTATAACAATGTTACATAAAAGCTAAGTTGCATGGGGTAATGCTGTAGCAATTTCTAGTTAAAGAGACAGTGCTTGATTACTTGATTGTCCAAGGAAAATGTCCAGCCACTACTGCAAAATGTCCAGCAGCGAGGGATGATCACAGGGACAGCAATCGAAATGGAGGCTTACCAATGGCACTGAATGGATCCACAGGCATTTCTGAGCATGGCTAATGACACATGGGCTCTGCCAAGGAACAGGACTTTATCACTTCAGGATCTTAACCCCTTAGTGACGGAGCTTTTTTGCTTTTTTCCATTTTTGTTTTTCCCTACTCCCTTTTAAAAAATCGTAGCTCCTTTATTTATCTATTGACGTTGCTGTATGAGGGCTTGTGTTTTGCGGGATGAGTTGTATTTTTCAATGGCACTATTTATTGTACCATATAATTTACTGAAAAACTTTAAAAAAATTCTAAGCGGAGAGAAATGGAAAAAAAACGACATTCCACCATCTTTCGGTGCGTCCTGTTTCTACGACGCACAAACTGCAACAAAAACGACATGATATTTTTATTCTATGGGTCAGTACGATTGCTACGATACCAAACTTATATAGTATTGTTTTTGCTGTAGTACTTGTATTTTTTTTTTAAGATATTTAATTTTTTTCAATTATTTTCTGCAGTCATTTTGTGCGCGCGATAACTTTTTTATTTTTCCGTCAACGTAGTTGAGCAAGGGCTCATTTTTTGCAGGATGTCCTGTAGTTTCCGATAGTATCAATGTGGAATACATATGACTTTTTGATCGCTTTTTATTGCATTTTTTCTGGGAGACAGAGTAACTAAAAAAGTGTATTTCTGGCGTTCTTTATTTTTTTTTTTCGGACTACGTTCACCGTGCAGAAAAAATAATGCACTACTTTGATAGATCGGACTTTTACGGATGTGGCGATATCAAATACATATTTTTATTTTATGATTTAGATTTTTTAATAATAGATATGGCAAAAGGGGGGTGATTTAAACTTTTATAACTTTTTTTTTTTTAACAATTAAAAAAACTTTATTGATTTTTTTTTTACTTTACTTTGAAGTCCCCCTGGGGGACTTTAACATGCGATGCTTTGATCGCTCCTGCAGTATGACGTAATGCTATAGCATTACGTCATACTGCTTTTTGACAGGCAGTCTATCAAGCCACCCTGTGTGGATGGCTTGATAGGCAGTCTGTTAAGGCAGCCCTGTGGCCATTCATTAGGCCCCCGGCTGCCATGACACTTTATTGATTTTTTTTTTACTTTACTTTGAAGTCCCCCTGGGGGACTTTAACATGCGATGCTTTGATCGCTCCTGCAGTATGACGTAATGCTATAGCATTACGTCATACTGCTTTTTGACAGGCAGTCTATCAAGCCACCCTGTGTGGATGGCTTGATAGGCAGTCTGTTAAGGCAGCCCTGTGGCCATTCATTAGGCCCCCGGCTGCCATGACACCTGCATGGCTCCCCCGATCTCACCGCGGGGGGGCCGTGCGGGACCCCCGAACAGCGTTCTGGGGATTTAAATGCCGCTGTCAGAATTGACAGCTGACGCCCGCGCTGTATGGAGACAGCAGGACGTAGTTTTACGATAGCGCCGTCACTAAGGGGTTAAGGCCCTTTTATATGAGACGATTATCGTTCTGGTTGTTCGAAACCCCGCACTCCCGTGGGGTTTTGAACGGTATTTATACAATGAATTGAAACCAATGCCTCAGATGGTTGCATATATCAGCCAGCCGTAAAAATGCGCCATATATGCGCTCGTGTGAATAAGTCCTAAAAATAATACTTTGTCGATGTACTTTTTGACTTTATGACAACATTCAGTCTTTTTGGGTAGTGTCTATCAGCATGGCACATCTTGACTTGGCAATCTTTGCCCACTCTTCCTTGCAAAAGTGCTTTAAATCTGTCATGGTTTGCAGCGGGTCACAGCCTGGTTTACAGCTGTAAAATGCTGCAGAAGCCCCGTGGAGTTTTACACTTATGGCCATGTGAGCCCGGCCATAGGGAATTTAACCCCTTCCCGCTATAGGATGTACATTTACGTCCTGCAGCATCAGAGTATGTATGAAGAGCAATCGTGGGGTGATTTTATCTTCATACTGCATGGGCGCCAGCTGTTTATTATAGCTGACACCCGATGACAACAGCTCCAATCAGCCGTGTGGCTGATCAGACCTGTTAACCCTTTAAATCTCCCAAATGATCGACACTTAAATCCGCTGAACAATGTTCGAGGGTCCCATTTGCTCTTCCTACAATGAGATCACATAGAGCCGTGCAGGTGTCATGGCTATCGGGCCCATGGGGTGGCTTGATAGACTGCTTGCCCGATAGCAGTATAAAGCAATCAAAACATCGCAAGTTGTTGTTCACTAGGAGGACTAAAAAAAAACAACCTAAAAATCAGAACAATACAGTTTTACTAATTCTTAAGAAAACAAAAGTAATAAAAGTTAAAAAAAAGCTTTTGCCAGATTTATAATAGAAAATCTAAATAATAAGACAAAAATACATATTTGGTATCGCTGCGTCCCTAAATGTCCAATCTATCAAAGTAATGCATTATTTACCCAGCACAGTGAATGTTGTCCAAAAAAAAAAAAAAGAACGCCAGAAATGCGCTTTTTTGGTTACCATTTCTCCAAGAAAAAATGCAATAAAAAGCAATCAAAAAGTCATATGTATTCCAAAATTGTACCAGCGTAAACTACAGGATGTCTTGCAAAAAATAAAAGTTATTGCGTGCAGAAGATGGCCGCAGAAAATAATTTTAAAAAATTGAATGTCTTTGAAAAAAAAAGTAGTACAGCAAAAAAAACTATATACATTTTTGGTATCGTACTGACCCATAAAATAAAGTTATCATGTCATTTTTGGTGCAGTTTGCATGTCGTAGATACAAGATGCAGCCAAAGATGTCCTAATGTCGTCTTTTTTTTTTCAACTTAATCCACTTAGAATTTTTAAAAAGTTTTTCAGTACATTATATGGTACATTAAATAGTGCTATTGAAAAAAGCTGTTTGCCCTGCAAAAAACAAGCCCTCATACAGCTACGTCGATGGATAAATAAAGGAGTTACGATTTTTTTAAAGGGGGGGGGGACAAAAATGGGGGGAAAAGGGGGCGTGTCATTAAGGGGTTAAACTAAAGAGGTTTTTTTATTGTAGGTGTTCATTACACTTAGATATATAAAATACACTAAATGGCTACTTTAGTAGAGACACCTACCTCTAGCCATGGACAAAAGTTTTGAGAATGACATAAAGTTTGCTGCCTCAGTGTTTTTAGATCTTTTAATCAGATGTTTCTATTGTATACTTAAATTCAATTACAGTATAAGCATTTGATAAATTCTAAACTTTTATTCAGGCAAAGACTCAATATTTACAGTCTTGACTAGAGATGAGCGAGTATACTTGCTAAGGCACATTACTCGAGCGAGTACTGCCTTAGCAGAGTATCTCCCTGCTCGTCTTTAAAGATTCGGGGGCCGGTAGGGGGGCGGGGAGCGGCGGGGGAGAGCGGGGAGGAACGGAGGGGAGATCTCCCTCTCTCCCACCCGCTTCCCCCCGCTCCTCGCCGCAACTCACCTGTCACCCGCGCAGGCCCCCGAATCTTTAGAGACGAGTGGGGAGATACTCGGCTAAGGCACTACTCGCTCGAGTAATGTGCCTTAGCGAGTATACTCACTCATCTCTAGTGTTAACCCTTATTTTTTCAAGACTTTTACAATTCGCCCTGGCATGCTGGATATCAACTACTGAGCCAAATCCTGACTGATGGCAATCCATTCTTGCCTAATCAGTGCTTGGAGTTTATCAAACCTTCTGTGTTTTTGTTTGTCTACTTGATTTTTGAAGATTGAGCACAGGTTCTCAATGGGATTAAAGGGGTTGTCCCGCGGCAGCAAGTGGGTCTATACACTTCTGTATGGCCATATTAATGCACTTTGTAATGTACATTGTGCATTAATTATGAGCCATACAGAAGTTATAAGAAGTTTTTCACTTACCTGCTCCGTTGCTAGCGTCCTCGTTCCCATGGAGCCGACTAATTTTCGCCGTCTAATGGCCAAATTAGCCGCGCTTGCGCAGTCCGGGTCTTCTTCTGTTCTCAATGGGGCTCCGTGTAGCTCTGTGTAGCTCCGCCCCGTCACGTGCCGATTCCAGCCAATCAGGAGGCTGGAATCGGCAATGGACCGCACAGAAGCCCTGCGGTCCACGGAGGGAGAGGATCCCGGCGGCCATCTTCAGCAGGTAAGTAAGAAGTCACCGGAGCGCGGGGATTCAGGTAAGCGCTCTCCGGTGTTCTTTTTTAACCCCTGCACCGGGGTTGTCTCGCGCCGAACGGGGGGGGGGGGGGGGGTTGAAAAAAAAAAAACCCGTTTCGGCGCGGGACAACCCTTTTAAGATCTGGAGAATTTCCTGGCCATCGACCCAGAATTTCAATGTTTGTTCACTGAGCCACTTAGTTATTACTTGCCTTGTGATATGGTGCTCCTCGATGCTGGAATAAGCATTGTTCATCACCAAATTGCTCCTGTATCATTAGGAAAAGTTGCTCTTCGAAGATGTTTAGATACCATTCTTTACCATGGCAATGTTCTTGGGCAAAATTCGTGAGTGAGTCTGCTTCCTGGGATGAAAATCAACTTCACACATGAATGGTCTCAGGGTGATTTACTGTTGGCATGACACAGGAGTCATAGTAGCGCTCACCTTTTCTTCTATGGACAGTCATTCTTCCACTTGTCCCAAACAGTCTGAAGGGAGTTTCAGCAGAGAAAATCCTGTACAGAGATTGGACTGCAAAGGACTGGGGTAAAGGTTTTCTTTTAATATAAAAGATTAGGAAAATAGTAGAGACAGCGCCTTGAGATTCAGATGAAGGTGATCAAAAAAAAAAACTGTGAGGTAACCAATCCACCTGTAATCCAAAATAAGTGGAGAACTGCAATAGTAAAAAAACAACCCCCCACCAAGAAATGGTGGGGGTCATGTAGTCAGAGTAAAGAATAACCTACTGCGCTCATGCATAGATGGATAGGAATATACTCACTCGGGAGAGGGGAGAAAATCAGCCCAGCGGTCCCAGGGTAGATATCTCCCCCCTCTAAATCCAGGGAAGCTTTGAATAAATATGGTGCAAAGTCCAACGTCCTGTGTCAGGTCTAAAAAGGCTATATAGCCGAAACGCGTTGTATGTGTTTGTCGTATATAATAAATTGGACCTTTCTACTATATGGAGTAATTGTGGATATCTACGGACCTGACACAGGACGTTGGACTCTGCACCATATTTATACAAAACTGGGCTGATGTTCTCCCCTCTCCCGAGTGAGTATATTCCTATCCATCTATGCATGAGCGCAGCAGGTTATTCTTTACTCTTTTAATATAAAGTTAAATTTATTAAAGTGCTATATAAATATAAAGTTATATTTATTTAGTGTTAAGCAATTTTCGATGAAAAATGGCACGGCACCCTTACCTCATACTCTGTCTTCTCCCGATCTCGCTCTGTGCGACTTTTTCTTTTACGATTGCTTTGAGCAGTGGAAAGAAAACAAATTTTCACAGCTGCACTTTGTAATCAGCCATCACAAAATAGGCAAAAAACTGAACTTGTTGGAAAAAGACCGCTGGAACTGAACAGAACCTTCCCCAAAAACGTCTGCTGGCCTACCACCTCAGAAGGGTTCTGCAGACATTCACCAAGCAACAGAAGCCTGGACTAGAAGAGTCTGTCTAAATATCAGGAGATTAAAAAAATGATGTTACTAACTATCCACATTCAGGGGGGTTGGGTGTTTTGGGCACCCCATTACCTGTTTAGCCTCTGTATGGCTTGATTAGTGGCTCTGTTGTTCTGTTGTGTTGTTATTCCGTTTATTGGTCATTTTCATGGGAAGGAGTGGAGCTGTAGATGCTACCTACTTCCTGTTCAGAGTGAGATGTGTTCTGTCGCTGATAAACCAAAATCTTGATGACTAAAAACCATTACCAAGGAAGCATCAGGTACTGCTGTTTTGGCCGCATTCATTAGTAAAGCAACTGTACCGTGTTTAATGGGAGATCCAGTTGGGTTACGTTGATTGAAATCTGCAGCAATGGCATATGTGGTTTGTTCACCTGACATAAGGACAATCTCAACATATACTGCTTGAGATAACACCATCATTCACATTGCCTGTAATGAAGAAAATCACTGTGTTAACATTAGAACAAATACATTTATGCAAAAATGAAGCTCTCCACTGTATTTCTGGTGAAATTCTCTGCCAGAATGATATATCACACATCTATCTTCCCATTGGAAACATTAAATTGAATCCAAGATGGCAGAATTCAAAATGGCCACCATGTTGGTGACTTGGCCTCCTTCCCTCACCCTATATAAACAATTGGACCACCATCTGCCAAGCCATTTTGATTTTATATGAGTGTTTCCACACTTTTGAGAACTCCAAAATTCCCTTTTTGACAATTTTTGCGAATGTGCCCAAAAGTGTGAGGCCCCCCCTAGTTGCCCAAGGTAATGAAGGCCTGAGGCACATGCCCTGTGCACTTTCCTATAATGCAGCTTACAGTACAGTGTGAACTTTTGTGCTTTGACTTTATATGGAATCAAAGTGTGATTCTATATCCTATAATTGCACCCTTTGACCCTAATTTATGACTTAAGTTTCTGTAACAGATTAGCAGACGCTCACAACCCAAACGCTGACAACATAAGAATTACGTGCTGTCATTTTTAATAGTCTAGCAGGCTTTAAATATTTTTTTTTCCCGTCTGAACAGAGATAGAGGATCTGCAGATGTTTTAAAGTATTAAATGAATGAATCAGGGTTTTTTTTTTGTACTTATGGTACTTTGTAGGACAATCACGTAAATTGTAGCTGTAGAGAATGCCTTTCACATTTATTAACTAATATGGGTAAGTGCATAGCTATAGGAATTGGTTTATGCGCCATTCACTTTGAGAGTAACATTTCTTGCTTGTGTGTTCTGTGGGCACCAAGACTGAAGATTTAGAAATATAGCATGAATAAGATGTGGGGTTATTGTATTACCAAAGAGCTTTTAACCCCTTATCAACCTTTAAAACACCTTTTTACAGCAGATGAGGGGCCATACTCTATGGCGCTATAGAATTATAGCAGCTGGAAGATACGATGCCGTAAATAGAAAGGCTTTACGATGGTTTAGGAAGTAACAATATTTTACTGAAAATTAATGAAAATAATTTACAGATAACCTGTATTCAAACAGCTTTCAAAAAAAGTACACAGTTACCGTATTTAACGGCGTATAAGACGACTGGGCATATAAGACGACCCCCAACTGTCGACTTATACGCCAGGAACACAGTGTAGAAAAAAAAAATCAATACTCACTTCCCGTGGCACTGCTGCAGGCTGTCGCTCCCTCCTCCATGCCGACAGAGCATTGATTTCTGGATGCGGGGCTTGAATGCCCCACCCCCAGAAAGCTAATGCTCTGATTGGCTAACTCATTGTGGCGTCAGCCAGTGTAAGCCGGCGCTGCGTTAACCGATCACAGCCATTCAATGATGTCATTGAATGGCGGTGATTAGTTAACCCAGCGCCGGCTTTCATTGGAGGAGGGAGCGACAGCCTGCAGCAGTGCCGCAGATCATCGCAGAATGCCGCGGGAGGTGAGTATGGATTTTTTTTCTACAGCTTATTCCCGGCGTATAAGATGACCCCCGACTTTGGACAAGATTTTCCAGGGTTAAAAAGTCGTCTTATATGCCGGGAAATACGGTATCTATTAAGAGAATAATGATATAAATATATGGCCAAGAGTCTTTTAAAGAAACGGTGTGCACCCAATAGTAATCACAAGCAGTATGCAGTGCACCCTGGTCAGGGCTATTTGAGTACTGAATCTGGTATCAAATTAAGTAATTTAGCTAAAGGCCCATTTACACGTAACAAAATTATCTAACAAAATTCGTTCAAACGACCGTATCACATGTAAACACGGGCACTGTGCACTTAAAATCCATTGCTCAGCTACTGACAGGTAAAGCAAACACCTTTATCTGTCAGTGGACTGCACACTGTTATCTCCAGGGAAGATAACATTGCAATGCAGAACAATGCAGCTGTTTGCACAGCTGGGTGTGTAATTAATCACATGCTGGGCTCTGCAAACAGCTCCTGGAGGGCCTTTTACATGCAAATGAAGATGAGAAAGTGTTAATGACCATTAATAGCTAGTAACACTTTATACAAAAAGATCGGTAAATCTTTCAATCTTTCAGTCATTTGAAAGATTAGCTTTGCATGTTAAAGGGGCCTTAAGGCAAATGTTGTAGCACTTCTAAGATTTGGTACATACTTAAAGGGGTTTTCTGATATTTTTAAAATTGGTGCCAATGAGGAAGACGACCTATGTGTAAAACAAATAACACGCGTACTAACCTTCCGCTTTTGTTAGCAGGTATAGTCTTTTCCCCTTAGGAATAGCCTCTATCCACAAACTAGTAGGTCATCAGATTACCTTAAAGTGAAGAATTTATCTCAGGGGTCACCCTCAGCCTAAAAAGTTGGATGGCTGTTGAGGTAAAAGCTACTCATGCTCACTTGTCAGAAGTGATAAGCAACTAGTGCAATAATCGG
The DNA here is from genome assembly GCF_035609145.1 of Eleutherodactylus coqui. NCBI lineage: Eukaryota > Metazoa > Chordata > Amphibia > Anura > Eleutherodactylidae > Eleutherodactylus > Eleutherodactylus coqui. The sequence goes on from NC_089841.1 coordinate 75,115,317, forward strand.
TTTGTGTCGGTATTGGATCGATTTCACGAAAATCATTGAGAATTGGGACGGCTGATTACAACTCCCATTAAAAAGTCAATGGTAGAAAAAATTGGGGTCACTGATTTTTCCTCTAGAAGGTCCCCAGTGCAGCTAAAGACCCCATATTGCATGGAAGCGATATATCTGGAGAACAATGTGCTCTTCCTAAATATTGGTCAAAATGGTGTACAATGATGTAAGTAGGTGTCAATGGTTTGACAGGGTTGTAACTGCAAACAAAGGAAGGCTCATATAGAGTCTTCTAGATCAAAAATTGCAAAAAGACAGAAGATGTGCTGCTTGTTTTAAAAGCAATGTCATAAAGTTTGCAAAGGACAAACTCCACCAGGTGAACAGAAAAGCCAAACATGGACCTTCTCCAAGGAAAAGCTACAGCTTTAGAAAATTTTACGTTTTGGGGGAGGTAAGAGGAGGAAACATGGCAGAAGCAAAAGAAGGAAAGCAGCAACTGTTGCAGCAGTCACAGCACCTTGAGGGCAGAGTGTGCTCTCTGTGGAAATATGAGAGCTGTAGCTTCATATTGACATTAGAGATGAGCGAACGCGTTCGTCCGAGCTTGATATTCGTGCGAATATTAGGGTGTTCGGGATGTTCGTTATTCGTAACGAACACCATGCGGTGTTCTGGTTACTTTCACTTCCTTCCCTGAGACGTTAGCGCGCTTTTCTGGCCAATTGAAAGACAGGGAAGGCATTACAACTTCCCCCTGCAACGTTTAAGCCCTATACCACCCCCCTGCTGTGAGTGGCTGGCGAGATCAGGTGTTCGCCTAATATAAAAGTCGGCCCCTCCCGCGGCTCGCCTCAGATGCGGTGTGAGTTAGATGAGGGACAGTGCTGTTTATACCGGAGCTGCTGTAGGGAAAGAATTGGTAGTTAGTGTAGGCTTCAAGACCCCCCAAAGGTCCTTATTAGGGCCACTGATAGCTGTGTGTTGGCTGCTGTTAGCAGTGGGATTTTTTTTTTTCTCAAAATCGCCTCTGCAGACCGTTGCACCTGGCATTAGGGACAGAAGTGCTGCATAGGCAGGGAGAGTGTTAGGAGTGAGTGTAGCCTTCAAGAACCTCAACGGTCCTTTCTAGGGCCATATTTATCCGTGTGCAGTACTGTCCAGGCTGCTGTTAGCTGTGCTGCATTTTTTTTGGGCTTCTCCAAATCGCCTCTGCAGAGCATTCCACCCTCCATTGATACTGCAGGGAAAGAATTGTATAGGCAGGGCCACAACACAGTTATTATTCATAGAATATACGCAGTGCTGCCTGTTGGTGGGAAAAAACTGAAAACAAATCTATTTGTCCAGCCTCTGTCCGTCCTAACGCCTGTGGACACGTGTGAGCTGCGTGAAAAACATTGCTAAATCATACGCACCCAGCTACGCTTTACTGCTGGCTTCGCCATTTGCTTTCCTTAATTGGGAAAAAAATACCTGCTCTGCCAGAGTTATAATAACTCTGCTACCCTCACGTTCTGTGACACATAAGCAGGGACACAGCACAGTTATTAAACTTCTCATGTTCATAGAATATACGCAGTGCTGCCTGTTGGTGGGAAAAAACTGAAAACAAATCTATTTGTCCAGCCTCTGTCCGTCCTAAGGGCAGTGGACACGTGTGAGCTGCGTGAAAAACATTGCTAAATCATACGCACCCAGCTACGCTTTACTGCTGGCTTCGCCATTTGCTTTCCTTAATTGGGAAAAAAATACCTGCTCTGCCAGAGTTATAATAACTCTGCTACCCTCACGTTCTGTGACACATAAGCAGGGACACAGCACAGTTATTAAACTTCTCATGTTCATTGAATATACGCAGTGCTGCCTGTTGGTGGGAAAAAACTGAAAACAAATCTATTTGTCCAGCCTCTGTCCGTCCTTACGCCTGTGGAGACGTGTGAGCTGCGTGAAAAACATTGCTAAATCATACGCACCCAGCTACGCTTTACTGCTGGCTTCGCCATTTGCTTTCCTTAATTGGGAAAAAAAATACCTGCTCTGCCAGAGTTATAATAACTCTGCTACCCTCACGTTCTGTGACACATAAGCAGGGACACAGCACAGTTATTAAACTTAGATAATTCATTCACTAGAGGCAGTGGGGCCTTTCGTTTTCCAAAAAGGGCAAAAATTATATTTGGCCTGCAGTCTTGCGCCAATTTATTTCCTGCCTGTGAAATCAAATCACTGGTAATACAGCATGCTGAGGGGTAGGGGTAGGCCTAGAGGACGTGGACGCGGCCGAGGACGCGGAGGGCCAAGTCAGGGTGTGGGCACAGGCCAAGCTCCTGATCCAGGTGTGTCGCAGCCGACTACTGCGCGATTAGGAGAGAGGCACGTTTCTGGCGTCCCCACATTCATCGCCCAATTAATGGGTCCACGCGGGAGACGGTTATTAGAAAATGAGCAGTGTGAGCAGGTCTTGTCCTGGATGGCAGAAAGTGCTTCGAGCAACCTATCGTCTACCCGCAGTTCTGCGCCGTCCACTGCTGCCAATCCGAATCCTCTGTCTGCTGCTCCTCCTTCCTCCCAGCCTCCTCACTCCACTACAATAACACCTGCTCAGGAGCGGGAGCACTCCCAGGAACTGTTCTCGGGCCCCTGCTTAGATTGGGCAGCAGCGGTTCCTCTCCCACCAGAGGAGTTTATCGTCACTGATGCCCAACCATTCGAAAGTTCCCGGGGTCCGGGGGAAGAGGCTGGGGACTTCCGCCAACTGTCTCAACAACTTTCTGTGGGTGAGGAGGACGATGACGATCAGACACAGTTGTCTTGCAGTGAGGTAGTAGTAAGGGCAGTAAGTCCCAGGGAGCAGCGCACAGAGGATTCGGAGGAAGAGCAGCAGGACGATGAGGTGACTGACCCCACCTGGTGTGCAACGCTTACTCAGGAGGACAGGTCTTCAGAGGGGGAGTCAAGGGCATCAGCAGGGCAGGTTGCAAGAGGCAGTGCGGTGTCCAGGGCCAGGGGTAGAGGCAGGGCCAGACCGAATAATCCACCAAGTGTTTCCCAAAGCGCCCCCTCGCGCCATGCCACCCTGCGGAGGCCGAGGTGCTCTAAGGTCTGGCAGTTTTTCACAGAGACGCCTGACGACCGACGAACAGTGGTGTGCAACCTTTGTCGCGCAAAGCTCAGCCGGGGAGCCAACACCAACAGCCTCACCACCACCACCATGCGCAGACATATGATGGCCAAGCACCCCGCAAGGTGGGACAAAGGCCGTTCACCGCCTCCGGTTTGCACCCCTGCCTCTCCCCCTGTGCCCCAACCTGCCACTGAGATGCAACCCCCCTCTCAGGACACAGGCACTACCGCCTCATGGCCTGCACCCACACCCTCATCTCCGCTGTCCTCGGCCCCATCCAGCAGTGTAGTTCAGCGCACCGTTCAGCCGTCGCTTGCGCAAGTGTTCGAGCGCAAGCGCAAGTACGCCGCCACGCACCCGCACGCTCAAACGTTAACCGTCCGCATCGCAAAATTCATCAGCCTTGAGATGCTGCCGTATAGGGTTGAGGAAACGGAGTCCTTCAAAAGTATCATGGAGGCGGCGGCCCCGCGCTACTCAGTTCCCAGTCGCCACTACTTTTCCCGATGTGCCGTCCCAGCCCTGCACGACCACGTCTCCCGCCACATTGTGCGCGCCCTCACCAACGCGGTTACTGCCACGGTCCACTTAACTACGGACACGTGGACAAGCACAGGCGGGCAGGGCCACTACATCTCCCTGACGGCACATTGGGTGAATTTAGTGGAGGCTGGGACAGAGTCAGAGCCTGGGACCGCTCACGTCCTACCCACCCCCAGAATTGCGGGCCCCAGCTCGGTGCTGGTATCTGCGGAGGTGTATGCTTCCTCCACTAAAGCACCCTCCTCCTCCTCCTCCTCCTCTGTCTCACAATCAAGATGTGTTAGCAGCAGCATGTCGCCAGCAGTCGGTGTCGCGCGGTGTGGCAGCACAGCGGTGGGCAAGCGTCAGCAGGCCGTGCTGAAACTACTCAGCTTAGGCGATAAGAGGCACACGGCCCACGAACTGCTGCAGGGTCTGACACAGCAGACCGACCGCTGGCTTGCGCCGCTGAGCCTCCAACCGGGCATGGTCGTGTGTGACAACGGCCGTAACCTGGTGGCGGCTCTGCAGCTCGGCAGCCTCACACACGTGCCATGCCTGGCCCACGTCTTTAATTTGGTGGTTCAGCGCTTTCTGAAAAGCTACCCACGCTTGTCAGACCTGCTCGTAAAGGCGCGCCGGCTCTGCGCACATTTCCGCAAGTCCCACACGGACGCTGCCACCCTGCGCACCCTGCAACATCACTTTAAGCTGCCAGTGCACCGACTGCTGTGCGACGTGCCCACACGGTGGAACTCTACGCTCCACATGTTGGCCAGGCTCTATGAACAGCGTAGAGCTATAGTCGAATACCAACTCCAACATGGGCGGCGCAGTGGGAGTCAGCCTCCTCAATTCCTTTCAGAAGAGTGGGCCTGGTTGGCAGACATCTGCCATGTCCTTGGTAATTTTGAGGAGTCTACCCAGGTGGTGAGCGGCGATGCTACAATCATTAGCGTCACCATTCCTCTGCTATGCATCTTGAGAAATTCCCTGCAAACCATAAAGGCAGCTGCTTTGCGCTCGGAAACGGGGGCGGGGGAAGACAGTATGCCGCTGGATAGTCAGGGCACCCTCCTGTCTATTTCTCAGCGCGTACAGGAGGAGGAGGAGGAGCATGAGGAGGATGAGGAGGAGGGGGAAGAGACAGCTTGGGCCGCTGCTGACGGTACACCGGCTGATTGCCTGTCATCCTTTCAGCGTGTATGGCCTGAGGAGGAGGAGGAGGAGGAGGAGGAGGATCCTGAAAGTGATCTTCCTAGTGAAGACAGCCATGTGTTGCGTACAGGTACCCTGGCACACATGGCTGACTTCATGTTAGGATGCCTTTCTCGTGACCCTCGCGTTGCACGCATTCTGGCCACTACGGATTACTGGGTGTACACACTGCTCGATCCACGGTATAAGGAGAACCTGCCCACTCTGATTCCCGAAGAGGAAAGGGGTTCGAGAGTGTTGCTATACCACAGGACCCTTGCGGACAAGCTGATGGTAAAATTCCCAGCCGACAGCGCTAGTGGCAGAAGGCGCAGTTCCGAGGGCCATGTTGCAGGGGATGTGCGTAGATCGAGCAGCATGTACATCTCAGGCAGTGCAACAGTCTTTAAGGGCCTGGCCAGCTTTATGGCTCCCCACCAAGACTGTGTCACCGCTCCCCAGTCACGGCTGAGTCGGCGGGAGCACTGCAAAAGGATGGTGAGGGAGTACGTAGCGGATCGCACGACCATCCTTGGTGACGCCTCTGCCCCCTACAACTACTGGGTGTCGAAGCTGGACACGTGGCCTGAACTAGCCCTGTATGCCCTTGAGGTGCTTGCTTGTCCTGCGGCTAGCGTGTTGTCGGAGAGGGTGTTTAGTGCGGCTGGGGGAATCATCACAGATAAGCGTAGCCGCTTGTCAACCGACAGTGCCGACAGGCTAACACTCATCAAGATGAACAAAGGCTGGATTTCCCCAGACTTCTGTTCTCCACCAGCGGACAGCAGCGATACGTAAGCAATACGTAGGCTGCACCCGCGGATGGAAGCTACGTTCTCTCTCACCATCCAAAACGGGGACATTTCTGCTTCATCAATCTGTGTCTAATATTCCTCCTCCTCCTCCTCCTGCTCCTCCTCCTGAAACCTCACGTAATCACGCTGAACGGGCAATTTTTCTTAGGGCCACAAGGCTCACTCAAATAATTTTTCAGAACAATTTTTATAAGTTTCAATGCGCTTAAAAGCATTGGAACTTTAACTTGAACCAATTTTTCGTTACACTGGGCTGCCTCCAGGCCTAGTTACCACTTAAGCCACATTAACCAAAGCGATTAATGGGTTTCACCTGCCCTCTTGGCTGGCCATGGCCAATTTTTGGGATGTACATTAGTACTGTTGATACAGCAATTTTTGTGGGCCCTCGCCTACAGTGTAATCAAATTAATTTTTAGCCCACCTGCATTACAGCTGACGTTACCTCAGCTGTGTTGGGCAATGCAATGGGATATTTCTATGTACCGCCGGTGGCTTCCTGGCACCCACCCAGGCAGTGGGTCCACAGGGAGTTAAACCTACATGTGTCCACTTGTAAAGAACCCCAGTCTGACTGGGGCATGCAGTGTGGGCCGAAGCCCACCTGTATTACGCACGACATTACTACCTCAGCTGTGTTGGGCAATGCAATGGGATATTTTTGTGTACCGCCGGTGGGTTCCAGGGAGCCACCCATGCTGTAGGTGCACACTGAGTTTTTAATACATCTGTACACTTCTAAAGAACCCGTCTGACTGGGGCATGCAGTGTGGGCCGAAGCCCACCTGTATTACGCACGACATTACTACCTCAGCTGTGTTGGGCAATGCAATGGGATATTTCTATGTACCGCCGGTGGCTTCCTGGCACCCACCCAGGCAGTGGGTCCACAAGGAGTTAAACCTACATGTGTCCACTTGTAAAGAACCCCAGTCTGACTGGGGCATGCAGTGTGGGCCGAAACCCACCTGCATTAACCCTTTCCAGTCCACTGTGTGACCTGTGAAGACATTAGGGTTTAAGGCTGTACAGCTCCGTTGTTGGTAGACGTCCGTCGGGGTTCTCTTACTGTATATTGCCAGCCTCTCTGCTGTCGGAGCCTATCCTACGTGTTAGCTCATGCAGTACTGGCTTTAGCCAGCATATAGCGCCGTTGTATAACAGCAGAAAAAGAGTAAGCCCCCTAGGAAAACCATATACAAATTGGATTGGAAAGGGTTAAGCACAACATTACTACCTCAGCTGTGTTGGGCAATGCAATGGGATATTTCTATGTACCGCCGGTGGCTTCCTGGCACCCACCCATGCTGTAGGTGCACACGGAGTTTTTACTACATCTGTACACTTATAAAGAACCCCAGTCAGACTGGGGCATGCAGTGTGGGCCGAAGCCCACCTGCATTAAGCACGACATTACTACCTCAGCTGTGTTGGGCAATGCAATGGGATATTTCTGTGTACCGCCGGTGGGTTCCAGGGAGCCACCCATGCTGTGGGTCGACAGGGACTTCACAATAGGGAGTTGTACCTGCCTGTGTCTATGAATTAAAAAGCCCGGTCTGACTGGGGCATGCAGACACCTTGACAGAATGAATAGTGTGTGGCACATAGGTTCCCCATTGCTATGCCCACGTGTGCAGCTCCTGATGGCGGTGGCACAGGATTCTATTTCTCATTGCTTCTGTACAGCATTGTGGGCTATCGCTCCGCCACTTTTAAAGAGGGTCGCTGCCTAGCCGTGCCAACCTCTGCAGTGTGTGCCTGCGGTCCCTCGTCATGGCAGACGCAATTCTAAATAGACATGAGCGTGGTGTGGCATGAGGGCAGCTGAAGGCTGCGCAGGGACACTTTGGTGTGCGCTGTGGGGGGGAGGGGGGGCGGTTGGGCAGCATGTAACCCAGGAGAAGTGTCAGTGGAGTGTCATGCAGGCAGTGATTGTGCTTTGTTGGAGGTAGTGTGGTGCTTAGCAAAGGTATGCCATGCTAATGAGGGCTTTTCAGAAGTAAAAGTTGTTGGGAGGGGGGGGGCCACTCTTGCCGGTATTGTGGCTTAATAGTGGGACCTGGGAACTTGAGATGCAGCCCAACATGTAGCCCCTCGCCTGCCCTATCCGTCACTGTGTCATTCCCATCACTTTCCTGAATTGCCCAGATTTTCACACATGAAAACCTTAGCGAGCATCGGCGAAATACAAAAATGTTCTGGTCGCCCATTGACTTCAATGGGGTTCGTTGTTCGAAACGAACCCTCGAGCATCACGGGAAGTTCGTTACGAATAACGAACACCCGAACATTTTGGTGTTCGCTCATCTCTAATTGACATATTTTTCATTGGAGATAAAGGTGGAAGGAGGAAACATGGTGGAAGCAGTAGAAGGAGAGCAGCAACACCACCACCAGCAGCAGAGCCTTGAGGGCACAGTGTGGTCTTTGATATAAATCTATGCTCAGTCATGTGTAAGTAAAAATTACCAGCATGCTAACTAATCAGTAGAATCTGCCACGGGGGTGCATAAGTCAGGGGAATCCATACCTGGTTCATTTTTATAAACATCGGCCGATCCACATTGCAGGGGATCACACCCCCCAGCTGTGCTGAGCACTGCTTCTCATAGCACACTGGCAGTGGGGAAGGCAAGCACATCTAAAGCATGTTTTGCAAGTTCTGTTCACTTGTTCAGCTTAGACAACCAGAAGTCAAAGGGGTCAATGACATGTCTGGGGACATCCACACAGGAGCTGACATACTTTTGGACCATCATGGATAGGTCCTTCCTTTGACTGTCAGTCCTACCCTGTGGTGTTGCTGCAGGCTGTGACAGGCTGAAAAAAATATGCCACACCTTTGTTAGACTTCCCCTGCCACTGGTTGCTGCGGACGCTTCCTGCTTGACTGCCATGAGACTCAGAGTTGCAATCCATTGCAGGTGCATCCCAATGGCCATGGGGAAATGCTGTGCTCAAGCAGATTTTTGAAGTCCCTCTCCACTGATGGAATGAAATTTGTCATTTTGGCCTTGTAGCGGGGATCAAAGAGGGTGGCCACCCAGTAATGATCTGATGTTTTGATATGGGCTATGCGATGGTCCTTCTGCAAGAACAGCAGCATAAGAGCACTCTTATGCCTCAAACTGTCTAACTATTGTTGATGGCCCACATACATCAGGGTCAGGCCTAAGAGTGTCCTCTGACTGGTCTCACCAACCATGTAGAATAGCCCCCTACCCAGCCTCTGGTCCTATATTATCCCCCCCTCTATACTATTTGCATGGGTGGAGAAACGTGTAGGAGAAGATGCCACCCTTTCTTACCCAAAGCTACCCTCCCTGAGGTATTGAGTAATGGCGGACTGGCCAGACAGCTTGGCGATTGGTAGCCCTTCCTCCTCATCCTTTTCTTACTGTGACAACAACACTTCATTGTCCCAGCAGGCAGACATTAGGGATGGTCATACTGACCTGTGCGTCATCTCGATTCACCATTTTGGTTACTTCCTCAAGGTAGGCTAAAACAGCACATACGTCTTTGATCTGCAGCCACTTTACAGGCGTCAAGCGACTGACTGCCATATAGCACCTGCTAATGGCATACACTATCTGATACTCCATGGTCACTCTCTGCTGCTGGTTGAACTTCTACAGCATATGCAATGTAGAATTCCACTGTGTAAGCACATCACAGATGAGGTGATGGCCCGAACTGACGCATCTCTGCCAGAAGAGAGGTGGCTAGGTGTGAACACCAAAAGTGCAAGCACAGTTTCCTGGTCTTTTCCAGCACTGGAAGTAAACTTAGGTAATTATTTAGTACTGCACTACCAGGTTCATCATATGGCCCAGGCATGGTACATGTGTGAGATTGCCGAAACGAAGGGTTGCCAGAAGGTTATCCCCATTGTCACACACAACTTTGCCTGGCTTCAGATTGTGCGATCAATAGCTCTTTGGCCATGTGGCTGCACTCCCCTAGACATTTGAGTTTTAGGACAGCATCCTGGCTTTTACAACATGCACCGCTGTATGGAGGTCAAATTTTGTCACATATGGATGGATATCTGTGCCAATGTGGAGAGTGTTGAAAGGTGTTACATTTATGGAATAACTTTTAAAACAAGCAGTACATCTGTTGTTTTACTTGGCATAATTTTTGATCTAGGAGACCCTATATGGGCCTTCTTTTTTTCAGTGACACCCCTGTTCTACGAGTATTTCCCAGATGCATGGCTGTATTATCATGCAATTTGGGAGTCTTTGGCTACATTGGGGTTTTCGGGAGGGCAAATTAGTGAAACTGATTTTTATTCCTATTGGCTTTAATGGGATTTGGATTTGACTGTCCTGATTCATGATGATTTTCGTGAAAGGGGCCTTGTTCACATGAGCACTGTTTTTATGCATTAGAGGCACATGAAAAAAGTGCTTTTATAAGAAGCAATGATTTCCTATAGAAGCGTTCACATGAAGGAATTTTAGACGTTCTAAATACTCGCACCAATCAAAGATAGGACATGTGACTGCAAAGCTCGCATCTAAGGTCAGTGGCGCAAAAAAAGATAGGACTTGACCTATCTTTGGTGCACGATGTACAGGAGTTTCCATAGACTCCTATGGGAGCAGGAGTCTATGGAAACTCCTGCGCAGGAAAATAAGATTACAAATCTCATTTGGAGGATTTCTGCCAACAGAAGGAATTTCCCGCTGCTTACAGCAGGCAATTTAAAACATGCTTCCAAAAGAGGAAGCCCCGAGGGTTCCCTTATTCCCCGTGGGGACAAATAGGAATTTAAAATGTGCTTCTGTAAGCTCATTTTAAATGTCCCACTGTAAGCAGCTTGGAATTCCTCCAGCACCACTGCTGGGCAATTCCCCAGCAGCAGGGGGCAGTAGGGGACTCCCTTCACCTTTCTCCCCAAGGGATTTCCCTATAGCGGGGAGAGAGAGAGGGCGGGGTTACAGGGTTCCTCTGAGGGCTTCCCCAAGAGTGTGGGAGGAGAGAGCAGGGCTAGAGGGATCTGCCTCTAGCCCTAGCTCCATCTTTGCTATGTGAGAAGCCCTATAGCCATGCCTCTCTCTCTAGCCCCACCTATTATCTCTGCGCTATGGGGATATCCCTTGGGGATCCCCAGAACAGGGAAAGAGGGAGCGGGGCTATGGGTTTATCATCCATAGCAGGGAAAGACAGAGCTGGGCTATGGGTTAATCCCCATAGCCCCACTCTCTCTCTCCTTGCTAAGGGGAAATCCTGAAGCCCTACAGGGCTTCTTCTCTCTCTCCTCCTGGGGCAGCTGCCCATTCACGCAATTTTTAGCACAGTATATTATAAACCACTTGCAAATTACCTGAAGTTCTGAGATCAGGGTTCTTATAATATACTCTTTTGTATACTAGTTGTTATAATGATGTCAATGCATATTTGAAATTTACTAGTTAGTGTAGCCTAGTCTGCATTAAATTCTCAGCGTCATGATGCTATCACCAAGCGGATTCTTCAGATATAGTCATGATGATCAATATATGGCTGGCATAGAAAAAAATGGAAGGATAAAATGAAGGCACAGTGAATAATTATAATGTCTGCAGAAAGTGGTTATACATAGTACACATTCCCTTTAATTGCCTGAATGTTAAGCTTTTGAATAACACCTTTCATTATGGACTCTATTTATTCTGTAATTGCTACAATATGTAAATGGATTCCAAAAGCACGTCAGGTAATTTCATGCTGCTACATTTGCAAACGATTAATTATACATTTGATCTTACATTTCCTTTTGCAAAAAAGATCAAAATATATACCCCAAATATAACAACATAAAACTTGGTGTATTCATAATTCCAGCTCCAGCGAAATGTCTGAATTTACATTTCTGTGAAACGCCATTGTAATTTAGGCAAGGTCATTACATATAGACACAATGGAAATAGGACCTTTTAGCATAATCCATAGCAGCCTGCAATTTTCTTTTAATCACGATAGTCATTTATTCTTTTTAATTTGACATAATTTCAGAGGACGCTGCTACATGATAGCACATTTCAGCTGCCTGGTTTAAAGAAATCTTTTTTAATTGAAAGTGGTGAGAATGAACCCGGAAACTGCCTTTCAACAAAAGATTATAAATATTGCTGCTGTTTTATAGAGGTCTTTATAAAGGTGGAGCCGGGATTGGCTGCCTGGATTGTTGGCCAAGAAACCACAAAAAATCTGCAACACTCCAAGAAGTCCAAAAAAATAGTGCATTGAACCTGAGTGAATGAATCCCACTGTTTTTGGAGTGCTGCAGATTTTTTATGGCTTCCTGGCTGTATGTGACTTTGAATCAAAGCATGATCAATGACACCCTAAGGCTTTATTCCCACGAGCATATATCATTTGCACTTTCACGTCCGGCTGATATACGCTGCTCATCTGATGCATTGGTTTACAATGCAACAGTTCAGATGGGCGTACTACCACAGTGTAAAAGCACCCGGACGGCCAAGATAGCGCATACGAGTGCATTTCGGGTGGGTGCTTTTACGTCGGACAGGAATGAGCCTATGGTAGCTGTCAGAGAAGGGTGGTGAGAAGGAGTTTAGCAGCGTGTCTGCTAAGTATCCACCCCCTTTCCTCCTTCTCTCCGCCCCTTGCCGGCTGTTTGCAATGGGAGGGGGCGTGACGGGGCAGGAGATAGTTGCTAAGCTTCTGCCCCGTCCCACCCACTCCTATTGCTGGCAGACACCAAGGGGCGGAGAGGGGAAGGGAGCTTAGTGCACTAATTCCTGTCCCCTTCTCTTGCTGAGAGCCGGTGAGAGGGGGGAAGGGGGAGAGCTTCCCCGCCCAATGACAATCTATGTAAACTGTCTCCATAGGTAATAATGCCATATTTTCTGCCCTATTATAAAATTAGTAGTGCCATCTTTCTTGCCCCTGTAATTAATAATGCAGCCTTTTCTGCCCCCTCCTCAGGTAATAAAGCTTTTGTGTTTTATGCCCCCCATTATTATTGTCAACTTTCTTGCCCCTGTAATTAATAATGCTGTCTTTTCTGTTCCCATTATTAATATTGCCAACTTTTCTGACTCTATAGCTATTAATGCCTTTTTCTGCCTCCATCATATATAAAGTTGCTTCTTTTTTGACTGTTTTAAAAAATAAAACAGTCATATACTCACCTCTTCCACAGCACCCCGCAGCCACTTTTGACTTCTTTGCCTTTCTGTCAGCTCTTCCGGGGTCAAAGCGGACACGTGGTATGTGCGAGACACGGGCCCAGCACTAGCCTATCCCTGGCCTGTCAGCACCAGGCACATGCCCCGGCATGTATTACATGTCTGCACTGACCCCGGAAGACCCAGGGAAAGGCAGAGAAGTCCAGATCAGCTTGCGAGTGCTGTGATAGAGGTAATTATAAAGCTATTTTTATTTTTAAACCAGCTGAAAAGGAGGCCTAACAGCTTCCCACTGCATCTGATAAACCAATGAGAACCAGTGTTTGAGGTCCCCTCACCCCACTGAAGAGCAGACACCCAGGAGCCCCATGAACATAGCCAGTGGTCTTGAGCAAGTGGTCTATTGGCACTAGGGCTAATTTAGCCCTACTGGTCCTGATAGAAGCTCCAGCCATCACGTGCAGTTCATTGTACATGTGACCACTGGCTTCAGTGGTGATACTGCCATGAAAGACATGGGAATAATGAAGCCAGTGAATCCATGAAGGAAATGTGAATAATGAAGCCAGTGAATGGCTAAATGGTCATATGTGCAATAAATGGCACATGACCAGTGCAATTTCTTCTAGCACTGGGGTTACTGGACTGAGGGGGGGGGGGGGGGGGGGGGGGTAATTTAACCATTAAGTATGGTTTATTGTGTTATTTGAGACCATCTTCACATACAATCTTTCTTTTAGCCTTTGAAAACCCCTTTATACTATAATGTTCTTATTATATATTCTAAGAACATGGGTTAGCTGATTTGTGCTAGACTAGAATGTATATGAATACTACTGGAGTTGAGGTTGGCTTAGAGCTCATGGTATCCTTTATTGTTATATAGTGCCAAAATATTCTACTTTGCTGAACAGAGTTTGTCATCATTCACACCAGTCCCTGCCCCCTTTGTGTAACACAATCTCATGCCCCCCCCCCCATCTGACACATACACATACACGTACAAGGACCAATTTCCATTTTAGAGGAAATTAAGAAGCCTATTCATATATTTTTAGAATGTGGAAAGAAACCAGACATAAAAACTCCATGTAGATGTTGTTCTTGGTCGACTTGGAAGCCAAAACTGTTGTAAGTCAACAGTGCTTACCATTGAGTCACTGTGCTGTTACATAATAAAAAATAAATAAATAAATAAATAAATAAATAAATATATATATATATATATATATATATATATATGCAAAATTATAATTTCTCAATTTTCTTTTTACTTTGGCTTAACCCTATAATTTCTTTTGCTCAGACGTCATAAAGCATATTTTCAAAAATGTATCTAGAATAACTTTACTTTGTCAGTAAATGTAAAGGTTTTTCTTAATCAAATGCAAAAATAATCTGTATTTAGTCACTTATAAATTATTCATGCATTTTTAGTAGTAAGTGTCCCTTCACACATTTTGCCCTTTCCTTCATATCACATTGATTTTCCGATAAAACTGTCCTCCCTATTGTCAATCACCCACCATGGCACTTAACCTTCCTTCCTGGAATTCCTCAAGTAGCAGCGTATTCTATCTGTACATTCTTCCCATTCTTACATTCATGGAATATACATGTACTCTATATATGTATATATACATATGTGCGCTAAAAGCTTGTAGACTCTAAATGCTTGTAGACTTGATAAATTCAAAACTGAACACCACTTACCAAGATTTTATGGCATTAAAGGCATTTTAACATTTTGATTTCGTTCAACGAAAGTGGGGAAGATAATCTTAAATTATCGTAGAACTGACTACAGCATTTCTAGACCAAGTAAAATATTTCTCTCTTTCGCTTTTATGAATATGAAATGGCAAAATAATAAAAAGAAAAGCAAATATAATGCAAAGAATCTGTACCTAGGCTAAAACCACTCTATCACAATGGCTGAAGAGAATGCGAAGAGATTATGTTTGACATCAATGGAGCTTTCATGATTTTAAATCCAAAAGGTTTAATCTAATCTTTTTCAATCCAATTTTTTAATGCAGCCTAGACATAAAACGTAATCTTGGGCTTTTGCGTTTGTAGGTTATATCACATGAAATCTGCATGCGTTCAGACTACTTACTTTTGAAGGAAATTTAAAACAAATTTTCTAACATTACAAAAACATTTTAAAAAATCACCGACAAGCAGCTTGTAATTGATTCATTTTTATTTTAACCATAAATGTCTGACATTTCCTAAATGAAATAAAGATGGATTCTTGATACAAGTTTGTCAACCTACTAATGAAAATTTCTCATACTACTAATGAGTTATTATATCACAATTCTCTACCTTCCAGGCATTCAAATGTATCTCTCCCGAAAAGCTATAAATTTGGCCATAGCGCTATCTCGCACCTTTTTGCCAAAACTTCCTCCAGGTCAATACTGTTTAAGGCATTTTTTCATGGGCCAATTCTCTGCCCATTTCCCATTTAATGAGCTCTGATGAACTATATAGCGTTCAATGCTCGGGACAGTTTTTTATATGTAGTAGATTATCACCATTATAGGGGTGAATGATCGCTATTATGATTGTATGTCCCAATAGAGATGTGATTGATCAGCTATATGAATGAAAAATGCTCACTTGTTGGTAGCACCAATGTGTAAATAGGGAATGCACTGTTGATGAGAGAGCATTTTTTTAAATAAACGATATGATTAGCAGAGCAAGCAGCATTCCATCATTTGGTTGATCGCATACATATTTATGTAAAAGGGGTGCCCCACACCATCCCTTATGATGTAAATGGCTAGGCTGCTCAGAATATGTGACTAACAGCCACGCCATAAGCCTTGCCCCCTCCGGTCTGGTACCTGGCTGATAGGGGGAGTAGGGAGAGAGAGACCCAGGGTTCATTGAAGTGCCAGTGTTGCATTACTTGCTGGCTCTGTTTTGCAGTTCCCTCCACCAGAGGTGTGATTTGAAGCTTCTGGGCCCCGGTACAAAATCTGTAACAGGGCCCCCAAGTATAATGCTTTATTCATAGTACTTGGCTCCTTATATGGAGAAAAGAGAGGCCTGATGGGCCCCCTAAGACTCAAGTGCAACTGCATCCCCCATAGTTACGCCCATGTGGCTTCCACCATCCTTAGCCACAGCCTGTGAGGGAAGGAGCTGGGAGCTGTGAAGGATGCAAGGCACCATGATATCGAAGACTTATGTGAGGCTGCGTGAAAAGAAGGGTTCTATAACAGAAAGGAATAAGTGACATCAGCTCACAGGTCCTGCAGGTCACTAACAAGTCAGCCCTCTCCATAGGAGATAATGCATGGTTGAGCCCGCCCCTGCCCATAAGTCCTGCAAGATTACTGGCAGGCCTGTAGGAGGACTATATAAAGCAATTAGTGCTGTGTCACAGGGCAGTGTCACAACAGCAGAGTAGAAGCAGCAGTATCTAGAATCGGCACAGGGATGGAGAAGAGCACTAAGAATGTGGCGGCAGCCATTGTGGGGCTTGTAGCAGCTTGCAGCAGGAGGCTGCTTGAAAAAACTAAGAGTGGCATCAGGTGCAGAAGTGATGGCATGACAAACCACACATTGTGTGGAAGGGGAGGACGGGTCCTGGGAGAGGACAACACACTGCATCCAAGCCCAGAACGTTGACAGCTGCCAGACATGTGGGACCGTCCTCTAATGTTTATGCGTGTGCACACCTGAAGGACTAATCGGACTATGATGGAGGTATGTGACTGCTAAGTTAAGACCTATTATGTAGTGACTGGTTACGGTCTGTATTATGTGCAGACAGCACTTACGGTGCACTGAGGCCATGGCATTAGTGTGTGCCACAGACATTCTGAAATAGAGTATGAGTATAAAGAGGGACAGCTATAAAGAGGGATTGAAGAGCCTTGCCAGTCCAAGATTAGACAGACTATTAACCCTTTCCAATCCAATTTGTATCCTGGTTTTCCTAGGGGGCTTCCTTTTTTATTGCCATTATACAACGGCGCTATATGCTGGCTAAAGCCAGTACTGCATGAGGTGACACGGAGCTGTACAGCCTTAAATCATAATGTCTTCAGAGGTCAGACAGTGGATTGGAAAGGGTTAATGTGCATTTCTATGTGAGTTACAAAATGTTCAAAGTACTAGTGCCCTCCTATTGAGCACAAAGTTCTGTTAAGTAAAGTTTATTTTTATTAAAATAAACCCCCTGGCCTCGATCTCTGTCTGTCAGCTGCTGCGCCATCCTGAACCTGCATCGCACCACCACTGGTGATATCCACATAGGCCAATGATGAGACAAATAAACATTTCCTTTCGAACTTTAATGCCCGATCATTGCCTTGTGTAAAAGGGCCTTTAGGCTCTATGCCTATTGGTTTGGGCTCTAGATATGACATATACATCAGAAAATGTTTCTGATGTATGCCTAAAAGTACAAAAAATATGTGACAGCAGGTCAGGTGCAAAAAAAGCAAGAAAAACTTCCTCCTTCACAACAGTATTTCAAACATAGTTGCATCAAGCATGCATTTTCTTAAGTCTGTGTGCCATGTGTATGTCATCTGTTTTCATGTGCACAAATAAAAATGCAAGAAGGCCTAATTGATTTAATTTTTTTGTTTTCACTGTCTCATAGAATGGTAGAGCTAGAAGGGACATCCAGGGTCATTGGGTCCACCCCCTGCTCAGTGCAGGATTCACTAAATCATCACAGACAGATGTCTGTCCAGCCTTTGTTTGAACACTTCCATTGAAGGAGAACTCCACACCTCCTGTGGTAACCTGTTTTACTCATTGATCACCCTCACTGTCAGAAAGTGTTTTCTAATATCTAATCTGTGTCTCCTCCCTTTCAGTTTCTTTGCATTGCTTCTAGTCTTTCCTTGTGCAAATGAGAATAGGGCTGACCCCTCTGCAGTCTGACAGCCCCTCAGATATTTGTAGACAGCTATTAAGTCCCATCTCTGCCTTCTTCTTTGCAAACTAAACATTCCAGATCCTTTAACCGTTCCTCATAGGACATGATTTGCAGACCGCTCACCATCTTGGTAACTCTTCTCTGAACTTGCTCCAGTTTGTCTATGTCTTTTTTAAAGTGGGGTGCCCAGAACTGGATACAGTATTCCAGATGAGGTCTGACTAAGAAAGAGTAGAGGGGGATAATTAACTCACGTGACCTGGACTCTATGCTTCTCCTAATACATCCCAGAATTGTGTTTGCCTTTTTGGCTGCTGCATCACATTGTTGACTCATGTTCAGTCTATGATCTATTAGTATACCCAAGTCTTTTTCAAATGTGCTGCTGCTTAGCCCAAATAAACATTTCCTTTTGAACTTTAATGCCCGATCATTGCCTTGTGTAAAAGGGCCTTTAGGCTCTATGCCTATTGGTTTGGGCTCTAGATATGATATATACATCAGAAAATGTTTCTAATGTATGCCTAAAAGTACAAAAAATATGTGACAGCACGTCAGGTGCAAAAAAAGCAAGAAAAACTTCCTCCTTCACAACAGTATTTCGAACATAGTTGCATCAAGCATGCATTTTCTTAAGTCTGTGTGCCTTGTGTATGTCATCTGTTTTTCATGTGCACAAATAAAAATTCAAGAAGGCCTAATTGATTTAATGTTTTTGTTTTCACTGTCTCATAGAATGGTAGAGCTAGAAGGGACCTCCAGGGTCATTGGGTCCACCCCCTGCTCAGTGCAGGATTCACTAAATCATCACAGACAGATGTCTGTCCAGCCTTTGTTTAAACACTTCCATTGAAGGAGAACTCCACACCTCCTGTGGTAACCTGTTTTACTCATTGATCACCCTCACTGTCAGAAAGTGTTTTCTAATATCTAATCTGTGTCTCCTCCCTTTCAGTTTCTTTGCATTGCTTCTAGTCTTTCCTTGTGCAAATGAGAATAGGGCTGACCCCTCTGCAGTCTGACAGCCCCTCAGATATTTGTAGACAGTTATTAAGTCTCATCTCTGCCTTCTTCTTTGCAAACTAAACATTCCCAGATCCTTTAACTGTTCCTCATAGGACATGATTTGCAGACCGCTAACCATCTTGGTAACTCTTCTCTGAACTTGCTCCAGTTTGTCAATGTCTTTTTTAAAGTAGGGTGCCCAGAACTGGATACAGTATTCCAGATGAGGTCTGACTAAGAAAGAGTAGAGGGGGATAATTAACTCACGTGACCTGGACTCTATGCTTCTCCTAATACATCCCAGAATTTTGTTTGCCTTTTTGGCTGCTGCATCACATTGTTGACTCATGTTCAGTCTATGATCTATTAGTATACCCAAGTCTTTTTTTTAAATGTGCTGCTGCTTAGCCCAATTCCTCCCATTATGTATGTGCTTTTTTCATTTTTCTTGCCCAGATGTAGGACTTTGCATTTCTCCTTTCTAAATACCATTTTGTTAGTCGCCGCCCACTGTTCAAGCTTTTCTAGATCTTTTTGAATACTCTCTCTCTCTTCCCTAGTGTTAGCTATCCCTCCTAGCTTTGTATCGTCTGCAAATGTGATCAGTTTCCCATAAAATCCTTCTGCGAACCATTGTATAAGAGAAATTAAATGAAATTTCCTCAATACCTGAGGTGGTCAGACTCCTACTGTCTTCTATTAATTAGACAGGACAGGCTAATATCGAGACTCCGACCCCCATTGAGGAACCTGCTTATATACGTTCCTATTAATGTTCTTGTCTGAGTTTAATATATGTGTAATGTAATATAAAATGTAATTCTTTTATTATATGTCCATACTGTGAAGGGTTTTCCACTATTATATAGACTCCTCTGCCCCAGTGAAAAGGTAGCGGGGAAAGTATTGGCGCACGCTCTCATGTGAAGAAGCCCTTCATGTCTGATTTTGCTCTGAGTTTACAGACAAAAATAGGGCATGCTGTGATTTTCTTTTGCACCTGGGTCCACTGAAAAATGGAGATCTGACTACACCAATGTACTTAAATTGGTCACTGTGCTGTTCGTATTCAGAGCAAAAACGCATGGCCATAATCGCAACTACGCTCACCGCTATTGAGCGTAGTTGCGTATAAACAGGGTTTTTAAACTTTTTTTCTCAGAGTATTCAAACTCCACGCTATAGCGCACGAGTTTGAATAAAACAGTGGGAAAATAGTTCCTTCCTTATCTTACTCATCCGTAGTATTAACGGGCGAGATACCGCTAATGAAAACGAAAGCATTGAAAGCAATTTTCTTGATTTTAATTTTTTTATTATCCTGGCCGCATAACAGGATGAAATCACGCCCATGTGAAAAAGTGCTCAGTCAGTAAAAAATACAGACCGCACACCCACAGAAAATGCCTGCATGGGAATGGGCCCTGAAGTCCGAACATACAGATGTATCCACCTTTAACTTTCTACAGATACTATTTAATGGATTATTATGACATCCTAGCAAAATGCTCAGCAGACAGCACATCACAACCATTGGGTGGCCACATACAGACCGATATAGCATAACTAGTAATTATTAGGACATTATAGCACCAGTGTTTCTGATGGCACAACACACTCACAGTAGCTTGATTACCACAAAAGACAAACACAGCTTGGCTTCTCCCACAGCAGTGACATTACCACAAGTCCTTCAACCCACTGGATCTCTGTGGTGGTGGTAGGTCAACGTGTTTTGTTAGGACTGCTGAGTTGTGTAGGAAATTATAGTACCAGTGTTTCTGATGGCGCAATGCGCCACACAGCTCTGCTACATGGTACATGCACACACACAGCTCTACTACACCCCACACATCACACACACAGCTTGGCTCTTCCCACAGCAGGAACATCACCACAGGTCCTTTAACCCACTGGATCTCTGTGGTGGTGGTAGGTCAACGTGTTTTGTTAGGACTGCTGAGTTGTGTAGGAAATTATAGTACCAGTGTTTCGGATGGCGCAATGCGCCACAACAGCTCTGCTACATGGTACATGCACACACACAGCTCTACTACAACCAACACATCACACACACAGCTTGGCTCCTCCCACAGCAGGGACATCACCACAGGTCCTTTAACCCACTGGATCACTGTGGTGTTGGTAGGTCAGTGTGTTCTGTCAGGACTGCTGAGTTGTGTCTTATGAGATAATAATGGCTTAGTTGTATTCTCAGTGTGCTTATTTTTATCCTCCCCTTCCAAAAGCCCTTACTGTGTTGTTCTTCTGTCGGTCAGACTCTGTGTTTTATATATGTTGTAGGGCCTTCAAGGGCGCCACCAGGGCGCAGAGTGATGACGTCACCAGGGGCAAAGTATCAGAAGCACTCACATACTACAGGCAAGTGGTCGTTAGTTGTTTGAAAATCTCCCAATAGAGCATTATAAAATCATGTTTTGATAATCAAAGCTGATTATCTCATGCCACACATTTTGGGATATGTAGAGCCAAGAAAAAAGGTAAGGAAGGACACATCTGTAGTGTCAACATTACTTATTACCTCAAGTTTTGTATCTTTGCCTTTGTCCTTAGGGCTTAAACAGATGGGTGTATGTGCTCATATACTTGCCGCCACAGAGCGTATTAGTGAATGTTTTTTTGATTATTCAAACTCTGCACTATTGCACGCAAGCTTGAATAAAATGGGGAACGATAAGTCCTGCCCTATCTTTCCCACATGTAAAAAAACTACATACAAGAAAGATAGGGCAATTCCTATCTTTTCTCGCACATAGCATTAACCCACGAGAATCCTGATAGTGAAAACGAAACCATTGAAATCAATAGTTTCGTTTTGTCCATTATGGGGCCTTGAATTTCATGGCCGCATAATGGAACAAAAACACGCCCATGTGCTCAAGCCCTAATAGATTGTAAGTTACTATGTGCACAGCTTTCTTGTGGATGTTGGTACTGTCTTGACTCCTCAAAACCAGAAATTATTGTTAAAGGTTGTTTCCACTTTAGAAACAGTTGTCAAGTATTTTGGTCATCAGTTTAATGCATTTATAATTTTCTATTTGAGGGCAGGTTTGGGAGAATTATGTCCATTCACAGCCAACTAGGTTTAACATGGCTAAATGGTCTATGATGAATGAGAGCAGGCAATAATTGGAATCAGTTTTAAAATTTATAATTACAAAAATTTAAAAAAGATCCTATAGCCGCTTGTATGGATATTGTGAGTAAACTGTATGTTTTATGATGCGCCTTAATGAGTTTTTCCCACTGTAGACTTCATGGATGTCTGTCAAGCTATTGTCACAGATGAAAGAAAGCACACTTGAGAGAAGATTAACTGCAAATACATTTTATTGTTGGGTCATAGACATGTCCATTATCTTCTAAGCAGCTTAATATGATACAAACCTCACAAGGCATATCGGATCTCCCACACCTTGGTGACTTGTATCTCAGAAATATCCCATACTGGGAGTGAATGACCAGTCAGAAATGTAACGGTAGTGGCAGCCTATATGTATGAAACAGGAATAAATTATATTTGCATTTGATCTCTACTCAAGTGTCATGCACATTCTTTAATGTGTGAGTAGTTGTTGTGGATTTCCTCCTAAGGGCACAAATTCACATGCGGGCTGTAGTGCTAAACCTACTGCTTCTGATGTCGATGAAGCTGTCATGAGGTTGACATTGTTTGAAGTCAACTTAGACCCTTTATGATATTGAGAATGATATCAAAGATGACTGTACATGCATCACTGCCTCTCTACTAAACCCATTCATTCTTGACATCACTGAAGGTCCTAACTGTTGTGCCACCATAGTTGTACCCTTTTGATCTACTTTTAATAGTCAGCTACAAGAAAAAATATAATTGCGTAAACATCAGTTTTAGTTAGATACAGCATACATCCACATACCTTATATATGTAAAGGTTTACTGGCTGCAAAAAATTTCCCAATTTAAAAATCAAAAGAAATGTTCTACTTAAATGGTCACTGCACTTTGAACAAACTTGTGCTTGGTGATAGCCAATCTGATGACTACCAAAAGTGCAATTCAATATATTTAGCTAAAATGATGCTTTTGTGCTCAAAAATCATACTAAAGTGCTGGCCACTAGGCGCCTCACTTCCTTTTAATTTGCTGTCCATTACCTGTTGTTATGTGAAGTCCATCTCTAGTAACACAAACACCAAAATGAATTACAGGAAGGAGGGGGTTGTGCTTGTGGCTGTCTCACAGAAGTCTGTGGAGACAGAAGGGGGAAAAGGAAGGAACTTCTGGAGTGAGACAGTTGCAGGGTCACCTAAATATAGATTTGGCTGCAGATTTTAGTAAGTGATTTACTGGAATCAAACCTACACTGCTCAGTACTACTGTATAATGTCTTCCATGTTACCATTACTTATGAAAGCGTGCTACAGAGAGATAAAGAAGATATCCTGCTGTCTTATGTGTGCAGTATATAGGAGGAATCATATTGACAGTCTACACTCACCAGCTCAGGGAAAACTGAGATTTATAGATGGAGACTGCAGAGATGAAAAGTGATGATAAATACAGGATACAAGCCATATCTAATGGCCCGAAATAGTGTTATTCATCATGTGCACACCTGTCAGCTTCTTCTGAATAGTCACATAAAAATTAGGAAGGCTATGGTTTCTCTTTAGGGGGAGCATCAAGAAGGTGTGGAGAGACTTATAAGGCCATGCATTCTCCTTAGGGAAATATGCAAATAGGAAGATGAAACAATGCCTCTACAGCACCACCTACTGGAAGGCAGCATTTCTGCAACTAAAAGTCTGACTTTTTAAAAATGACTGGTAATATATGCAGGGTTATCTTTTTCTTCTGGAAAAGACTCTGGCTTTGGCTTATACTACAAGGCATTGTTAAAAGGCTTGCTAAAAGGTTTGACATTCACTTGCAGGAGTGTTGCCTTCCAGCAGAAGTATTGTTCCATCTTTATATTTGCATATTTCCCAGAGAAGCATGGATGGCCCTATAAGTCTCCTTACATCTTCTAGGTGCTCTCTTTAAGGAGAAACCATACTTTTCCAGACCCATGTTGAGGAATCTCACCCAATGAGCAACCTACTGCACAATGATGAGGGGCAAAAACCCTGAAATAGCCTGTCTGTGCATGGTTATCTTTTCCTTCTGGAGAAGACTTTGACTTATATTCCCAGTCACCATTACAAGGCTTGTTGATAGGTCTGACATTGACTTGCACGAATGCTTCCTTCCAATAGGTGGTGCTGTAGAGGCATTGTTCCATTTTCCCATATGAAAAGTTAGGACATGCTTTAAAGGGTCACTCCAGTGAGAGCACATTTTTCCTTTCCTGCTCCCCTCACCTGATGCCTGTCACACTCTGGAGATCTCCTCTGTGTATTCTAGCCACTTCCATGCCATAGATACAAGAATGATACATTTCGGTTTGTTTAGTGTTTTATTGATTTCAGCTTCTTTGTTTTTTCCTTTCATGACTATAGTGAATTATATTATTTTTGTGAGATACCGGTTTATGCTTTTTATAGAAAATTTTGGCATGTAGGAAATCAATATGCTGCAATTAATAATTGTGGCACTCTCGAAAAAGGTAAGATTTAAAGCGTACTTATAATTGTCTTGGCTTGAATCAGTAGTACATACTGTATACGTGAACATTTGTAAAGTATTGCATTAAAGTGACATCTTTCCCTCCTTCCAGCAGCCTATAGTTCTCTGTTTTTCTGCCTGCAGGCTTTTTGTAAATTTTCAGAAGCCTCTTGAGTGCACTTTAAAAAAGTACTGTAAATGGAAGACAGAGTAAGGGAAAGGAGGTGGATGCAGCTGTAATATCTCTCATTCAGAATTTCAAGGAATAAACATGAGTCTTGGGGGATGTTAATGTTTCTCCTTGTGAAAAGGACCATAAAGATGTAGGGAGTCTTATATAGACCATGCAATGCTTCCTGGGAAAAGCCATGTAAATAATTGATAGTATAATCCTCCACAGCACAACCTATATTATTCCATCACTCATTAGCATGGCTTTTTCCCAGGGAGCATTGCAATGCCTATATAGAACTTCCTACACCCTTGAATACTCTCTCCTGTAGTGCTCTAAATAAAGAAGAAACATTAGCATTACAGATTCACATTGATGGCTTCTCATTAGAGATGAGTAAGCATACTCGATAAGGCAAACTACTCCAGCGAGTAGTGCCTTATTCGAGTACCTGCCCGCTCGTCTCTAAAGATTCGGGTGCCGGCAAGGGGCAGGGAGCGTCGGGGGAGAGCAGGGGGGAACGGAGGGGAGATCTCTCTCTCCCTCTCTGCCCCCTGCTCACCGACGCAACTCACCTGTCACCCGTGCTGGCAGCCGAATTTTTAGGGATGAGCGGGCAGGTACTCGAATAAGGCTCTACTCGCTCAGGTAGTTTGCCTTATCGAGTTTGCTCGCTCTTCTCTACTTCTCATCTATCAAACCAGAACCCTACCATAAATTGAGGAGGGGCACGGCTTGTTCGAAGATTGGCTATTGACTCAAAGTAACTGCCATTTCAATAGGTGGCACTGTGGAGGATTATTCTATCACTCATTTTCAAAGAATAAACATGAGAGGCAAAAAAGAACAGGAAGAGAGAAATATCTAATTGTCTCAGAGCACGAAACACAGACCCTGCAAACATGCAGGGAAAATTTAAATTTAGAGAAACCAGAAAAATAGATTAAAAATGGACCCAAATGTGCAGATTTTATATAATGTTTCTGGCTGCAATACATCTAATATACATTTGTAGCTCTCAAAGGAGTTATTAGGATTGTTGTTTTTGTAACACTTTAGATTAAGGCTATACAGTGAGTCATGATAAAATCTCAACAATACCATTACTAACAGGTGACTTCATTATTTCCCTATGGGAAGATTATGCAATAATCACAAGAATTCCAATTTATAATTCTGTCTTAAGTCACCTACAAATAGCTTTTTTCTCATAAGGAAAATATTGAAGTTACAGTAATGTTGGGATTTCACAGTGACTATATAGCCCTACGATAAATTGAAAAGAGAATATTCACAAATATCTTCTAGAAACATTCTATTAAATAAAATCCAATTGGCATTCAACAATTTGTATCCAAAACTATCTCTACACTTCCTCATCTATACCTTTGGCCTAAGACAGTTCATAGAATTCCATGGCTTTTAGTATCACTTTTACAGTGATGACACTCGAATCTACACCACTCTGACACAGATTTTACTGCTGTGTTGTCCAGAATCCCACAGTATCTACCATCTATATCTTCCTTCTTCTCTTCCTGGCTTCTAAAATGCAACATGGAGAAAACTACGGTAAATTCGTCATCTTGCTTTCATCTCACTCAACCTCTCCACCTGACCTATCAATCACAATCAATGGCTCCACACTTTTACTAAATCTTACAAGACCACTGCCTTGGAGTAACCTTTAATTTTGTTCTGTTCTTTAAACCACACGAACAAGCCCTCACCACCTTCTGCCACCTTTAACTTGAAAACATCTCTCATATAAGATCTTTCCTTAACCTCAAATCAGCAAAAATGCTTGTGCATGCCATCATCATCTCCCATCAAGACTACTGCAGCATCCCTTACTATGGCCCCCCATTCGATGTTCTTGCATCCCCCCCAATCAATCCTCAACTTTCTGGTTGACTAATCCACCTCTCCCCTCTGGTGTTGAGCGAACCAAAATAGGTAAACCCTGTTTTGTATCAAACTTTGCTAAAAGTTCAGTGTGAACCTGAACCTTTGGTTGTTTGTCTCAACCAAACCCACTAAAATTCCTCTTTCATAACAAATGTGACTTAGCGGTTAGCACTGGGGTCCTATATTCAAATCTGACCAAGGACAACATTTGCATGGAGTTTGCATGCATGTTTGTAGAAACTGACTCAAACATCCATGCAGATTTAAAACTGGGACCACAGTGCTACAAGGCAACAGTGCTAACCACTGAGCCACATTTTTTGCTATTATTAAAAAGTAGAAGGAGGAGGCGGAGAATATGCTTTATGGCAATTAGACAGTTTTATACAGCAGTTTTAAGGGTATTGGTGAAGTTCTAGTTTGGGTTGACCCTGCCGAATAAAACTTTTCAAAAGTTTGTTCAACATTACTCCTAATTACACCTCTTCCTCTCCCTTCTGCCAACCCCTTAACTGACTACCCATATTCTAAAGAATCCAGTTCAAAATATTATAACTGCTATAAAAGGCTGTTGACAACCTGTCCATTCCATATACCTTCTGTTACGATCGTGTGGGCAAACTAAGAACGGGGCCCACATGATCATGACCAATGGGGACTGGGTACGCACATGGGTCACACAGGTTTCAAGCAGCTGGCCCTGGCTATAGGGAGGTTGACCTGGCCCTACCTAAGCGGGGACATTGCCCCTCTAAGGGCAGCCCAGCGGTCTTCAGATCTGGGCCCTAGCTGATCCTAGGAGCCACACACCGGAACAGGATGCATTCACATGCCGCATGACAGGGATTGAACAACAGGACACACAGAGCCAGAATACACAGCATACAGCAGCCACAATGCAAACACTAATAGCAGATGATAAGCTGAATATAAATGCGAGGTGTTAGTTCGTACATTGGCCAATGAACTTAAGCTGCAAGCCCCGGCAAGGCCCCTCGTATCTTGCAGTCCCTACACTAGCAAGACACATGTATTAGAGGGCCCTAGGGGCCAACCTATCACAGACATAGCAAACAAACTCAGCAGACCAAACTGACACAAAATAAACGTACAAACGGACATGAACTGCAAGGCACAGATCACACAGCAAGCTGCAACAAAACACATAGCAGGTCACACAGCAAACTTCAGCAGACAAGGATTCATGATTGCTCACCCTGAACACCATACAGAGACTGACCAGGAGCTGGGTTTATATGTGAGCACAGACTCAGGAGATTTACTAGCAGGAAGTATCACACCCAGCCAGCTCAATCAATTAACCCTGTGAGGTCTGTGCTGCTAGGAAGCTTAGAACTACAGATCCCAGCAGCACACGCAACACTTTCGACCCAATATCCCGATACTTCCCTAAAACATAATCTCTGATAATCAGAAGACCTTCTCCTCTGCTCTCCTCTAGGTTGCTCTTCACATAATCCTCTTCAGGACTTTTCATGTGTGTCCCCCATACTCTAGAATTCACTACACCACATGATCAAACTCTCCCCTACATTTGAAACCTTCAAAAACAACTGGAAACCTATCTGTTTAGAAGAACCTACAATTACCTGGTGCCACCACTACATGAGCAGCTTCTACCATCACTCCCTTCATGTTTAGATTTTAAGCCCTCATGGGCAGGGTCCTTTCTCCCTTTGTACCAGTCTGACACTCAAGTTTATTGTGTTTTTTTTTTAATCTTATGTAATGTACTTAAAACCTTTTCATATATACAGCTCTATGAAATTAATGGCACTTTAAAATCATTATTAAGAAGAAAAATAATTGAAATGATCTGTAAAAGCAAATGCACAAGCAACAGAATGTAAGTGAGAAAAGAACTGAGATTTTTCTCACACTTCTATCGTCTGTATTTTCGACAATGGCCGTTTAAAAAAAAAAACAACTATAAATTTGCAAGACTTTGCAAAACAAAGCACAAAGCTAACACAATGACTGAACACGGACAAAATATTTACCATGAGATAAATAAAAAATAAGAATGAAGTCCTTGTTTCCAGCTGTTGTTTGGCATACTATGAGTATTGATTGAAATGTCAGTTCTGTGAGCTCTCCCTTACATCATTGTGTATATGGGACTGGGGACTGTGCTAGATGGTATCTGGTGTGATCTTGTCTGTCTGGTTCATGTAAAAATACCTTGAATTATTAATCATTTAATCAATGGAAGTGCCTAACACCTTTGTAAAATTTTACAACAGAAGTAACATAGTCTCAAGCGGCAGACTTTTAGCATTTCATTGAAGGCCTGTTTTCATAAACTAGTCAGATGAAATCAAGCACTCAATCATCTGGTTCTCTCTTTTTATTACTTCAGTTGAGATAACATCACAAACACCTTCTCTGTTCTTCCAGATTTCATATAAATCAATACTGCTATTAACATACAAGTAATTTAACAGAAATGACCATGATTTGAACATTTCTAGTAGACACTTTGAAAGTTATGTACACACAACGATTAGGCTATGTCTCAGAGTTCCATTTGGATCGCCAAAAACAGACAGAACCTTGGGTAGAACCAAGACAGAACCATCGCTTTAATGTGTCAAGTGGAGATCAATTTGATACTTTAGGTGCTTTACACTTCTCACTCTAATTTTCTGAACTAGAAAGAAAAGTGGTTGTGTTTGTGTGATGTGAGGTTTTAAGACAGATTTAAGAATAGCAACTTTTAACAAAGTCACAAACTTAGTCACAACCTCACTCCAGTAGATGGGTAGCATAAAACATGACTCCATGTCTCTAGATATATTTAAAATGCTAAATTATTTATTATCAGCATGTGAAACTATGATAAATTTGTTGCAAATAACTGCAACATGGCCTAAAGCTTACTTGTCATGCAAAGTGGTCTAAACAGCTGGATTAAGGCTCCAGTCTCCTTGGAGGCATGGGTTTGAATCCCACTGCTGCCAGTTTTCAAGTTTGAAAGCTCTCATATTGCTTGTTAGTGTGATGCAGCAGCCAAAAAGGCAAACACAATTCTGGGATGTATTAATAGAAGCATAGAGTCTAGATCATGTGAGGTAATTATCCCCCTCTACTCTTCCTTGATCAGACCTCATCTGGAATACTGTGTCTAGTTCTGGGCACTGCACTTTAAAAAAGACATAGACAAACTGGAACACGTTCAGAGAAGAGTTACCAAGATGGTGAGCGGGCTGCAAATCATGTCCTATGAGGAACGGTTAAAGGATCTGGGAATGTTTAGCTTGCAAAAAAGAAGGCTGAAAGGGGACTTAATAGCTGTCTACAAATATCTGAAGGGCTGTCACAGTGCAGAGGGATCAGCCCTATTCTCATCTGCACAAGGAAAGACTAGAAGCAATTGGATGTAACTGAAAGGGAGGAGACACCAATTAGATATTAGACAGTAAGGGTGATCAATGAGTGGAACAGGTTACCACGGGAAGGGGGGGGGGGTTCTCCTTCAATGGAAGTGTTCAAACAAAGGCTGGACAAATATCTGCCTGGGATGATTTAGTGAATCCTGCACTGAGCAGGGGGTTGGACTCGATGAACCTGGAGGTCCCTTCCAACACCACCATTCTATGAAAATGTTTTTTTTTTGGTGGGGGGCACTAATGGATTGTCAAAGTAGTGTATATTAAAGTTTTGGTGACAGGTTTTTCAATGATTTTTATAAACTTTTAAAACAGTACAACAAATAAAATACTCATCATTCTTGTACAAGGATTTCTAAACATAATATATTATGTAGCACACAGAATCAATTGTACAGTAGTCAACGATTTGATTTAAATTTGTAAAACATATAAGTAGAAAAGAAAGGGAAGTAAAAAAGAAAGCCTATAGAGATTAGTAGTTACCAGGTTTGCAAAAGTGGCATGATCAGTATTGAACATATTTGCCAACTCGCCCTGACGGCTTGCAGGCATATTCCAGAGATAAGGTCATAGTCCCCATAGTGCTAGCAGACCATATTCTCTACATGTGATAGAAATTGGGAAACATAAAGGTGAGCAAGCATTTGCACACACACATGATTTATTGTGGTTGCAGTTTCTCCTATGCTAGGGACATCCAAGCTTTTCCAATGTCTCAATATGGTACAACTAGACATAGCTAGTAGCTTGCGAACTAAAATCTGAAACCCTAGTGGGATTGCGTGTGAGCCAATGTTTAACAAGGCTAAGTAAGGGGCTTTCAGTACTACACAACCCACCAAGGAGGATAATATTTAATATACGGATTCCCAAAATTGTTGGAGAAGTTGGCCGCTCCTCAAGACATGCCACAATGTACCCCTATTGCCACAATTTCTCCAACAGTTGACTTTATAGTTAGGATACAATTGGTCTAAGTGGACTGGAATATAATACCATCTCAATGTGATTTTTTATTAATGCCTCCATGTGTGAACTGTATTTAAGTGCTTTATGTGTCAGAGAAAAGGCTTTGTTTCCATTCTTTATCACTGAATGTTTGAGCAAATTCCTTCTTCCATTCCTTTAGGGGATATATTTTTTGGAAAATTACTTGTTCAGGCCTATATAGATAGTCTTTAGCCCTTTAGTTCCTCTGGAAAATTTATTGAATATGTTTAGGTTACCATGAAACAAAGAGGGTTTATGGGTAGAGATGAGCGAGCACCAAAATGCTCGGGTGCTCGTTACTCGAGACGAACTTTTCGCGATGCTCGAGGGTTCGTTTCGAATAACGAACCCCATTGAAGTCAATGGGCGACCCGAGCATTTTGGTATATCGCCGATGCTCGCTAAGGTTTTCGTTTGTGAAAATCTGGGCAATTCAAGAAAGTGATGGGAACGACACAGCAACAGATAGGGCAGGTGAGGGGCTACATGTTGGGCTGCATCTCAAGTTCCCAGGTCCCACTATTAAGCCACAATAGCGGCAAGAGTGGGCCCCCCCCTCCCAACAACTTTTACTTCTGAAAAGCCCTCATTAGCAATGCATACCTTAGCTAAGCACCACACTACCTCCAACAAAGCACAATCACTGCCTGCATGACACTCCGCTGCCACTTCTCCTGGGTTACATGCTGCCCAACCCCCCCCCCCACGACCCAGTGTCCACAGCGCACACCAAACTGTCCCTGCCCAGCCTTCAGCTGCCCTCATGCCATGCCACCCTCATGTCTATTTATAAGTGCGTCTGCCAGAGGAAAAGCAGGCACACACTGCAGAGGGTTGGCACGGCTAGGCAGCGACCCTCTTTAAAAGGGGCGGGGCGATAGTCCACAATGCTGTACAGAAGCAATGAGAAATCCAATCCTGTGCCACCTCCATCTGGAGCTGCACACGTGGGCATAGCAATGGGGAACCTATGTGCCACACACTATTCATTCTGTCAAGGTGTCTGCATGCCCCAGTCAGACCGCGTTTTTTTATAAATAGTCACAGGCAGGTACAACTCCGCAATGGGAATTCCGTGTGCACCCACAGCATGGGTGGCTCCCTGAAACCCACCGGCTGTACATAAATGTATCCCATTGCAGTGCCCTGGACAGCAGAGCTAATGTCAGATTAAATGCAGGTGGGCTTCGGCCCACACTGCATGCCCCAACCTGACCGGGGTTTTTAATACATAGACACAGTCAGGTACAACTCCTTATTGTGAAGTCCCTGTGGACCGACAGCATGGGTGGGTGCCAGGAAGCCACCGGCGGTACATAAATATATCCCATTGCATTGCCCATCACAGCTGAGGTAATGTCATGTTTAATGCAGGTGGGCTTCGGCCCACACTGCATGCCCCAGTCAGACTGGGGTTCTTTAGAAGTGGACACATGCAGTTACAACTCCCTGTGGACCCACAGCATGGGTGGGTGCCAGGAAGCCACTGGCGGTACATAAATATATCCCATTGCATTGCCCATCACAGCTGAGGTAATGTCATGTTTAATGCAGGTGGGCTTCGGCCCACACTGCATGCCCCAGTCAGACTGGGGTTCTTTAGAAGTGGACACATGCAGTTACAACTCGCTGTGGATCCACAGCATGGGTGGGTGCCAGGAAGCCACCGGCGGTACATAAATATATCCCATTGCAGTGCCCAACACAGCTGATGTAACGTCAGCTGTAATGCAGGTGGGCTAAAAATTAATTGGATTACACTGTAGGCGAGGGCCCCCAAAAATTGGTGTACCAATAGAGATGAGCGAGCACCAAAATGCTCGGGTGCTCGTTACTCGAGACGAATTTTTCGCGATGCTCGAGGGTTCGTTTCGAGTAACGAACCATATTGAAGTCAATGGGCGACTCGAGCACTTTTGTATATCGCCGATGCTCGCTAAGGTTTTCATTTATGAAAATCGGGGCAATTCAAGAAAGTGATGGGAACGACACAGAAACGGATAGGGCAGGCGAGGGGCTACATGTTGGGCTGCATCTCAAGTTCCCAGGTCCCACTATTAAGCCACAATAGCAGCAAGAGTGGGCCCCCAACAGCTTTTACATCTGAAAAGCCCTCATTAGCAATGCATACCTTAGCTAAGCACCACACTACCTCCAACAAAGCAAAACCACTGCCTGCATGACACTCCGCTGCCACTTCTCCTGGGTTACATGCTGCCAAATTCCCCCCCCCCTCGACCCAGTGTCCACAGCGCACACCAAACTGCCCCTGCCCAGCCTTCAGCTGCCCTCATGCCATGCCACCCTAATGTCTATTTATAAGTGCGTCTGCCAGAGGAAAAGCAGGCACACACTGCAGAGGGTTGGCACGGCTAGGCAGCGACCCTCTTTAAAAGGGGCGGGGCGATAGCCCACAATGCTGTACAGAAGCAATGAGAAATCCAATCCTGTGCCACCTCCATCTGGAGCTGCACACGTGGGCATAGCAATGGGGAACCTATGTGCCACACACTATTCATTCTGTCAAGGTGTCTGCATGCCCCAGTCAGACCGCGTTTTTTTATATATAGTCACAGGCAGGTACAACTCCGCAATGGGAATTCCGTGTGCACCCACAGCATGGGTGGCTCCCTGGAACCCACCGGCGGTACATAAATATATCCCATTGCATTGCCCATTACAGCTGATGTAATGTCGTGCTTAATGCAGGTGGGCTTCGGCCCACACTGCATGCCCCAGTCAGACTGGGGTTCTTTAGAACTGGAAACAGATGCATTTACAACTCCCTGTGGAGCCACAGCATGGGTGGGTGCCAGGAAGCCACCGGCGGTACATAAATATATCCCATTGCATTGTCCAACACAGCTGAGGTAGTAATGTCATGTTTAATGCAGGTGGGCTTCGGCCCACACTGCATGCCCCAGTCAGACTGGGGTTCTTTAGAAGTGGAAACAGATGCATTTACAACTCCCTGTGGACCCACAGCATGGGTGGGTGCCAGGAAGCCACCGGCGGTACATAACAATATCCCATTGCATTGCCCATCACAGCTGAGGTAGTAATGTCATGTTTAATGCAGGTGGGCTTCGGCCCACACTGCATGCCCCAGTCAGACTGGGGTTCTTTAGAAGTGGACACATGTAGTTACAACTCCCTGTGGACCCACAGCATGGGTGGCTCCCTGGAACCCACCGGCGGTACATAAAAATATCCCATTGCATTGCCCATCACAGCTGAGGTAGTATTGTCATGTTTAATGCAGGTGGGCTTCGGCCCACACTGCATGCCCCAGTCAGACTGGGGTTCTTTAGAAGTGGACACATGGAGTTACAACTCCCTGTGGACCCACAGCATGGGTGGCTCCCTGGAACCCACCGGCAGTACATAAATATATCCCATTGCATTGCCCATCACAGCTGATGTTATGTCAGCTGTAATGCAGGTGGGCCAAAAATTTATTGGATTACACTGTAGGCGAGGGCCCACAAAAATTGGTGTACCAACAGTACTAATGTACCTGAGAAAAATTGCCCATGCCCAACCGAGAGGGCAGGTGAAACCCATTAATCGCTTTGGTTAATGTGGCTTAATTGGTAACTAGGCCTGGAGGCAGCCCAGTTAAAATAAAAATTGGTTGAGGTGAAAGTTTCAACGCTTTAATGAGCATTGAAACGTATAAAAATTGTTTAGAAAAATTATATGGCTGAGCCTTGTGGGCCTAAGAAAAATTGCACGTTCGGCGTGATTACGTGAGGTTTCAGGAGGAGGAGCAGGAGGAGGAGGATGAATATTATACACAGATTGATGAAGCAAAAAGGTCCCCGTTTTGGATGGTGATAGAGAACGATGCTTCCATCCGCGGGTGCAGCCTACGTATTGCTTAGGTATCGCTGCTGTCCGCTGGTGGAGAAGAGAAGTCTGGTGAAATCCAGGCTTTGTTCATCTTGATGAGTGTAAGCCTGTCGGCACTGTCGGTTGACAGGTGGGTACGCTTATCCGTGATGATTCCCCCAGCCGCACTAAACACACTCTCTGACAAGACGCTAGCCGCAGGACAAGCAAGCACCTCCAGGGCATACAGCGCGAGTTCAGGCCACGTGTCCAGCTTCAACACCCAGTAGTTGTAGGGGGCAGAGGCGTCACCGAGGACGGTGCTGCAATCGGCTACGTACTCCCTCACCATCCTTTTACAGTGCTCCCGCCAACTCAGCCTTGACTGGGGACTGGTGACACAGTCTTGCTGGGGAGCCATAAAGCTGGCAAAGGCCTTGGATAATGTTCCCCTGCCTGCGCTGTACATGCTGCCTGATCTCTGCGCCTCCCCTGCTACCTGGGCCGCGGAAATGCGCCTTCGGCCACTAGCGCTGTCGGATGGGAAGTTTACCATCAGTTTGTCCACCAGCGCCCTGTGGTATAGCATCATTCTCGAACCCCTTTCCTCTTCGGGAATGAGAGTGCAAAGGCTCTCCTTATACCGTGGATCGAGCAGTGTGTACACCCAGTAATCCGTAGTGGCCAGAATGCGTGTAACGCGAGGGTCACGAGAAAGGCATCCTAACATGAAGTCAGCCATGTGTGCCAGGGTACCTGTACGCAACACATGGCTGTCCTCACTCGGAAGATCACTTTCAGGATCCTCCTCCTCCTCCTCCTCCTCTGGCCATACACGCTGAAAGGATGACAGGCAAACAGCATCTGTACCCTCAGCAGTGGGCCAAGCTGTCTCTTCCCCCTCCTCCTCATGCTCCTCCACCTCCTCCTCCTCTGGCCATACACGCTGAAAGGATGACAGGCAAGCAGCATCTGTCCCCTCAGCAGTGGGCCAAGCTGTCTCTTCCCCCTCCTCCTCATGCTCCTCCCCCTCCTCCTCAACGCGCTGAGATATAGACATGAGGTTGCTCTGACTATCCAGCGACATACTGTCTTCCCCCGCCTCCGTTTCTGATTCCAAAGCGTCTGCCTTTATGCTTTGCAGGGAACTTCTCAAGAGGCATAGCAGAGGAATGGTGACGCTAATGATTGCAGCATCCCCGCTCACCATCTGGGTAGACTCCTCAAATTTTCCAAGGACCTGGCAGATGGCTGCCAACCAGGCCCACTCTTCTGTAAATAATTGAGGAGGCTGACTCCCACTGTGCCGCGCAAGTTGGAGTTGGTATTCCACTATAGCTCTACGCTGTTCATAGAGTATGGCCAACATGTGGAGCGTAGAGTTCCACTGTGTGGGCATGTCGCACAGCAGTCGGTGCACTGGCAGATTAAACCGATGTTGCAGGGTCCGCAGGGTGGCAGCGTGCGTGTGTGATTTGCGGAAATGTGCGCAGATCCGGCGCACCTTTCCGAGCAGGTATGACAAGTGGGGGTAGCTTTTCAGAAAGCGCTGAACCACCAAATTAAAGACATGGGCCAGGCATGGCACGTGCGTGAGGCTGCCGAGCTGCAGAGCCGCCACCAGGTTACGGCCGTTGTCACACACGACCATGCCCGGTTGGAGGCTCAACGGCGCAAGCCAGCGGTCGGTCTGCTCTGTCAGACCCTGCAGCAGTTCGTGGGCCGTGTGGCTCTTCTCTCCTAAGCTGAGTAGTTTCAGCACGGCCTGCTGACGCTTGCCCACCGCTGTGCTGCCACGCCGCATGACACCGACTGCTGGCGACGTGCTGCTGCTGCTGACACATCTTGATTGCGAGACAGGGGTTGCGTAGGAGGAGGAGGAGGAGGGTGGTTTAGTGGAGGAAGCATACACCCCCGCAGATACCACCACCGAGCTGGGGCACGCAATTCGGGGGGTGGGTAGGACGTGAGCGGTCCCAGGCTCTGACTCTGTCCCAGCCTGCACTAAATTCACCCAATGTGCTGTCAGGGAGATATAGTGGCCCTGCCTGCCTGTGCTTGTCCACGTGTCTGTTGTTAAGTGGACCTTGGCAGTAACCGCGTTGGTGAGGGCGCGTACAATGTTGCGGGAGACGTGGTCGTGCAGGCCTGGGACGGCACATCGGGAAAAGTAGTGGCGACTGGGAACCGAGTAGCGCGGGGCCGCCGCCGCCATCATGCTTTTGAAAGCCTCCGTTTCCACAAGCCTATACGGCAGCATCTCTAGGCTGATCAATTTTGCAATGTGCACGTTTAACGCTTGAGCGTGCGGGTGCGTGGCGTCGTACTTGCGCTTGCGCTCAAACACTTGCGCTAGCGACGGCTGGACGGTGCACTGACAGACATTGGTGGATGGGGCCGGGGACAGCGGAGGTGAGGGTGTGGGTGCAGGCCAGGAGACGGTAGTGCCTGTGTCCTCAGAGGGGGGTTAGATCTCAGTGGCAGGTTGGGGCACAGGGGGAGAGGCAGCGGTGCAAACCGGAGGCGGTGAACGGCCTTCGTCCCACCTTGTGGGGTGTTTGGCCATCATATGTCTGCGCATGCTGGTGGTGGGGAGGCTGGTGGTGGTGGCTCCCCGGCTGATCTTGGAGCGACAAAGGTTGCACTCCACTGTTCATCGGTCGTCTGCACTCTCAGTGAAAAACTGCCAGACCTTTGAGCACCTCGGCCTCTGCAGGGTGGCATGGCACGAGGGGGCGCTTTGGGAAACAGTTGGTGGATTATTCGGTCTGGCCCTGCCTCTACCCCTGGACACCGCACTGCCTCTTGCAACCTGCCCTGCTGCTGCCCTTGCCTCCCCCTCTGAAGACCTGTCCTCAGTAGGTGTAGAAAACCAGGTGGGGTCAGTCACCTCATTGTCCTGCTGCTCTTCCTCCAAATCCTCTGTGCGCTCCTCCCTCGGACTTACTGCCCTTACTACTACCTCACTGATAGACAACTGTGTCTCAACGTCATCGTCCTCCTCACCCACTGAAAGGTCTTGAGACAGTTGCCGGAAGTCCCCAGCCTCATCCCCCGGACCCCGGGAACTTTCCAATGGTTGGGCATCAGTCACGATAAACTCCTCTGGTGGGAGAGGAACCACTGCTGCCCAATCTGAGCAGGGGCCCGAGAACAGTTCCTGGGAGTCTGCCCGCTCCTCAGAATGTCTCATTGTAATGGAGTGAGGAGGCTGGGAGGAAGGAGGAGCAGCAGCCAGAGGATTCTGAGTTGCAGCAGTGGACGGCGCAGAACTGTGGGTGGACGATAGATTGCTGGATGCACTTTCTGCCATCCACGACAGGACCTGCTCACACTGCTCATTTTCTAATAAAGGTCTACCGCGTGGACCCATTAATTGTGCGATGAATGTGGGGACGCCAGAAACGTGCCTCTCTCCTAATCCCGCAGCAGTCGGCTGCGATACACCTGGATCAGGAGCTCGGCCTGTGCCCACACCCTGACTTGGGCCTCCGCGTCCTCGGCCGCGTCCACGTCCTCTAGGCCTACCCCTACCCCTCAGCATGCTGTATTACCAGTAATGCAGAAACAGAACGCTGTAATTAAATGTGCCGCTTATTGGCCTTTGGTTGGAGGCTGACTTCGCTTACGGAACGCCAGGAAATAATTTGCGCAAGCCTGCTGTAACACTTAGCTGGCTGCGTATGAATTTGGAGAACTACTACACCCAGCACAGACCCAGAACACTGAGGACACTCACAGGCAGCCCAAATAGATTTTTTTCCTCAAATTTTTTTGCAAAGGCCCACTGCCTATATTCAATCAATATGTCTTCTGTCCCTGCCTAAGCGCTTCTGGCCCTGGAGAATGTCAAAGAACTGCAGAGTGTTGCACTGTGAACTGCAAAACAGCGGTGATTTCACAGCCCAGACAGAGCCAGGAAATAATTTTGCGCAAGCCTGCTGTAACACTTAGCTGGCTGCGTATGAATTTGGAGAACTACTACACCCAGCACAGACCCAGAACACTGAGGACAGTCACAGGCAGCCCAAATAGATTTTTTTTCCCCAAATTTTTTTGCAAAGGCCCACTGCCTATATTCAATCAATATGTCTTCTGTCCCTGCCTAAGCGCTTCTGGCCTTGGAGTATTACTGCAGGGCGCAATGCTCTGCACGGCCGATATACCAAAAAAAAAAAAAGTGCAACACTGCAAAAAGCAGCCTCCACACTACTGCACACGGTTAGATGTGGCCCTAAGAAGGACCGTTGGGGTTCTTGAAGCCTAAAATACTCCTAACACTCTCCCTATAGCAGCTCCACCAAGATACCACTTTCCCTCCTCTATGTCAGAACGCATCTGTGGCGAGCCGCGGGAGGGGCCGATTTTTATACTCGGGTGACACCTGATCTCGCCAGCCACTCACTGCAGGGGGGTGGTATAGGGCTTGAACGTCGCAGGGGGAAGTTGTAATGCCTTCCCTGTCTTTCAATTGGCCAGAAAAGCGCGCTAACGTCTCAGAGATGAAAGTGAAAGTAACCCGAACATCGCGTGGTGCTCGCCTCTAGTAACGAGCATCTCGAACACGCTAATACTCGAACGAGTATCAAGCTCGGACGAGTACGTTCGCTCATCTCTATTTATGGGCATTTAAAAATTGTGGTTGAGGGCTCAGTCAGACGGGCGTTTTTTCGTGTGATTTGCGCATGCGCATGCGTCCGGCGATTTTATAAAACCATTGCTTTGCAATGGTATCGGACACATGAGCGCTTTTTATGCGCTCGTCCGATAAATTATAGAACAGAAATCGCAGATCGCACCTATCTGCGATCTGCGATTCCTGTTCTCTTCTCTATATGCACTCAATGGGGCCGGCGGCAGCAGCGCCGACCGCATTGAGAACATATAGTAGACAAATCATAACAGCTGTGGCAGAGACGAATGATGTTTGCCCATTGATTTCAATGGAGCAGGCAATACAGCCGGCTCCATTGAAAGCAATGGGCTGCCGGCAATCGCGGGATGAATTTTCGGGAAGGGCTTAAATATATAAGCCCTTCCCTGAAATTCATCCAGAAATGAGTAAAAACAAAAAAAATATATATACTCACTTTGTCCCGGCAGACGGAGTTCAGCCGCGGCCGGCGGCAGTTCTCCTGAACTGCTCAGAGTAGTATTCAGCAGCCGGGGATTTAAAATCCCTACCTGCTGAATGAGCTGCCTCTGATTGGTCACAGCCTGACCAATCAGAGGCAGCTCTCACTCACACCCATTCATGAATTCATGAATGGGTGTGAGTGAGAGCTGCCTCTGATTGGTCAGGCTGTGACCAATCAGAGGCAGCTCATTCTCTGAGCAGTTCAGGAGAACTGCCGCCGGCCGCGGCTGAATTCCGTCTGCCGGGACAAGGTGAGTATATATATTTTTTTTATTTTTACACATTTCTGGATGAATTGCAGGGAAGGGCTTATATATTTAAGCCCTTCCCGAAAATTCATCCCGCGATCGTCCGCAGTGCATTGCTTTCAATGGAGCCGGCTGTATTGCCGGCTCCATTGAATTCAATGCGCTGGAGAGCTCCGGCCCGTTTCTATTGAAATGCGGCTAGGAGCAGTATTTTTGGGCGATTTTCCGGCCCCGATCACGCGATTTGCGGATGCGCATCCGTCATGTGATCCGCAAATCGCGGGAAAAAACGCCCGTGTGACTAAGGCCTTAGTAAGTATTTGTAATGATCTCCAGGGGTCAAATGGTACGAAGACGCTAACTGATTATAGAGTGTAATGATAGCCAATAAGATCCACTTAGAGATATTCAGGTAGTAGATAGCATGCTGGAGCAAATCCAAAGGAATGTATTCCCCTGGAAGAGGTCTATGAGCTTTCGCATGATTGCAAAATGTTTTTCACACAGTTGAAGAGATGCGGGTCATCTGGGGGAGGTATGACAGTATAGGTAGTTGCCATAGAGAGATTATGACATTTAAGTGAAACAGGAATTGCTTAATAATTCTGTATGTGTACCCAGTGTTTTTGGGTGTCAAACCTGCACCATGGAGCTAATTAAGAGACAAGCGTAGTTAGATAGTAAACATAACTATCTTGAATGCCCAGTCCTCCTACCTATCTGTCGATTGCAAGCAGTTTTGTTAGCTGCTCCCAGATAAATTGTGACAAACGGTCGATTCACGGTAGCAAAAAAGCGTTTTGGCAAAGCAATGGGGGGAGTGCTGAACAATATAATAGTTTTGGTAATAAAAGCATTTTAAAAGTAGCTTCGAATTTAGAAAGTTTTTGAGATTCTTCCTGTAACACCTTTAGCATGGACTCAATATTAGATTGGTACAAATGTTTATGTAAAGTATTATTCTATTACCCATATATGATACCCTCAAATTGCCAATCAAAGGAGTACTTTTTTTGGTGATCATTTTCAGAAAAGTTTATTGGTAAGAGCTGTGATTTTTGCATTTTTTTTTTGTAACAAGAAGAGTCATTGCTCAAATCCTTGATAACCTCCAGTGCAGTACCTAGGGAGTGTATAGGGTCTGTTAAAGATTATGTAATATTATATCTAAAAAGTGGGTAATATTTAGTACTCGAATTGTTTTGTCTGGTGCTTGGCGGCCTTTCACAAATCCTACCTGTTCTTCCCCAACTAATGCTGGCAAAATGGGTGCCAAACCAATCTAGAGGCCAATGTTTTTGCATAGATTTTGATATCTGTGTTCAATAGTGAGATGGACGGAAATTTTGGAGAACATCAGGGTTTAGGAAGTATTAGAGCTTGTTGGTTTTCCTTTGGAAAAGAACACTGTGGCCATTAGTTGAAACGTTTTACACATATATGGAAATGAAGTCACTCAGAAGGTTTTATAATAAGTGTTCGTAAGCCCATTTGGGCATGGTGATTTACCCTCCGGCAAGGAATTAATATAGTAACATTGTGTGTTAGGCTAAAAGAAGGCCATGTCCATCTAGTTAAGCCTGTTTCCACCACCTTCCCCTTTTTTAATCTAGAGGAAGGCAAAAACCCCTCAATGAGGCATAAGCCAATTTGTTCAAGCAC
Organism: Eleutherodactylus coqui; assembly: GCF_035609145.1. NCBI lineage: Eukaryota > Metazoa > Chordata > Amphibia > Anura > Eleutherodactylidae > Eleutherodactylus > Eleutherodactylus coqui. Next base: position 75,157,009 of record NC_089841.1, read on the forward strand.
TTCTGTTACTATGATTGGAGAGTCAAGAGATACTCACTGAGACACGAAAAGGGTTGGTAAATTAGGCTTTCGTTATAATGTTTGAACATGATGGGCTACACTGGGAAATGTGAAAGAATCGTCCTTCAGGTTATATAGGGCTGAATAATAATGTCTAAAACTATTTGCTGTGTCTATTGGATTTGTTAATTTCCCAGTGTTATTTGGGACTAATAGGTATGGGATTCGAGATTTAAGATATTGGGCCTTACGATGAGACAGCACTAGTTTCCCAGATTTGTTGTTTTGTGAGTAGTACTGGGCGTTGATTCTTGTTAGTTTCCTGATAATTCTGACTCAATACATTTCGGAGTGCCTGTCTGAATTGAAACAGTTCTTCTGCTTGTTGTGTTGTTTGTATTACTCTATTTGGTCTTTCAAGGGCCTTCATTTTATTAAGTCTCTCCTCTAGGCTTTGGTTCTTTCTTTTTTTTATGTAGTGTCCCAGACTCCCAATCTTTTAAACGAGCCTCTGATATATGCTCTATGTGCTTTCCATAGGACATTAGGATTTACCTCAGAGGATGCATTAATATTGGAATATTGCTTTAGGACTCTTTCAAGAGTATTTTTGTGACGAGATAACAAAAATTGTTACTTTGCTACAAGTATGTTAGTTTTTGTTTTTATTGTTCCTCAATAGTTAAAGACATTGCTGCATGATTGGACCACGTAATTGACTTGAATTCTGAGATAGTAATAATACATTCTTATCAATTATGAACATGTCAATCCATGAGTAACCGTTTTGAACACGTGAATAAAATAAATAATTAGGGATGAGCGAGTATACTCGCTAAAGCACTACTCGCTCGAGTAATGTGCTTTAGCCGAGTATCTCCCTGCTCGTCCCTGAAGATTCGGGGGCCGCCGCAGCTGACAAGTGAGTTGCTGCGGGGGGCAGGGGAGAGCGGGCGTGAGAGAGGGAGAGAGAGATCCCCCCTCCGTTCTTCCCCGCTCTCCCCTGCCGCTCCCCGCTCCGCGGCGGCCCCCGAATCTTCAGGGACGAGCAAGGAGATACTCGTCTAAAGCACATTACTCGAGCAAGTAGTGCTTTAGCGAGTATACTCGCTCATCCCTAGAAATAATCCTTCTCAGAGCTGTGTATAGCTCACCAAACATCAAAACGTTCTTCTTTCTACCATATGTCACCCAGGAATAGGATGTATTTACGCATTTTAGAGATTGCTATTTTTCTAAGTGTATAGATGGTGTTATTTATAGAGCAGACTACTATGGCATACCTTCCTTGTAAGTCCAATTCCTCTTTATCCCTTAAGGATGTGGCCCTTTTTTTAATCTTAGTTTTTTTCCTTTCCACATTCAAAAAATCATTACTCTTTTATTTATCCATTAGTGTAGTTCTCTGTGCAGAGGTCTTGGTTCTATGATGTGCACACTGTTGCAAAAGGATATGCTAACTTTATCCCATAGGTCAGTACGATTATTACAATACCAAATTTATATAGTTTTCTTCCTGTACTACTTTTAACTTTTAAAATATCTTTGGAAAAAAGTAAAATAATTTCCTGCCGCCATCTTCCGACAGCCATAACTTTTTATTTTTCCTTCAAGATAGTTGTTCAAGGGCTCATTTTTTGCGGGACGTCCTGTAGTTTCTATTGGTACCAGTTTGGAATACATAAGACTTTTTGATCACTTTTTATTACATTTTTTTAATACCATTCATCGTACAGGGTAAATACTGTGTTACTTTGATAGATGAGACTTTTATGGATGCAGCAATACAAAATATGTCGTGTGTTGATTTTATTGAGACTTTTTAATTATAAAGATAGCAAAAGTTGTTTTTTTTCAATTTTTAATCTCTTTTAATAATTAACAAACTTTTTAAAACTGATTTTTACCCTTTTTAAAAATCCCCATAGGGAACAAGAACTTGCAGTGGTCTGATTGCTCCTTCAGTATGATGTAATACAATAGTATTACATTATACCATGATTAACAGGTTGCCACGGGAGGTGGTGAGTTGGCCGTCAATGGAAGTGTTCCAACAGAGGCTGGATGAATATCTGTCTGGGATGACTTAAGCCCTATTTACAAGCAAAGATGATCACTCAAAATTCATTCAAAAGACAGTTTGAGTGATCATTTTGCATAAATTACCAATGGGCACTAATGTGCATTAGTAGCTTATTAGCTTCATTTGCATGTAAATAATGCTCCCTTCGCTGTATGCAGATAACAGCAGGTGGTCTGCCATCTGCATACAGTCTTTGTTCTGCCATGGGGCTGCAGCTGAAAACAATGTTATCAGCGCTCCCATTAAGAACTCAGCATGAGGTCCCTGCTATCATGAATATCATGAATTATGGATTTCATCCTCACATGAAATCCATCGTTTGGCAGAAAAGCAAACGATGGTACAATTTACACGCAACGATTATCGCTCAAAAGCCATTGTTTTAACGAATTTTAAGTGATAATCATTGTGTGTTAATGGGCCTTTAGTGAATCCTGTACTGAGCAAGGGGTTGGACCACATGACCTGGAGGTCCCTTCCAACTCTACCATTCTATGATTCTATGATCTGAGAGGCAGTCTACTAAGCCACGCCATAGGCATGGATTGATAGTCGATCTGCAATGGCAGTCCTGGGGGCTTTCAAAAGGCCCCCGGCTGTCATGGCAAACACACATTACACCGCAATCTCATCGTGAGAGGCCGTTTGGGACCTCTGAACATCAACTGGGATTTTGTAATACTGTTGTCAGAATTTAAGTAGCATTTAACCCTTTCCAATCCAATTTTGGATTCAGAGTTTCTTAAGGGGCTTTCTCTTTCTGCCATTATACAATGGCACCACCTGTTGGGTAGAGCCAGTTCTGCAGTGTGTGACATGCTGGAGAGGCCCCCTGACAACAGAGCGGCCAGTAATATACAGTAAGTATACTCTGCCGGACGTCTTCCGACATCAGAGCTGTATAGCCCTCAATCAAAATGTCTTTGGACGTCAGACAGTGGATTGGAAAGGGTTAAAGGGTTAACAGCTCCGATAAGTGGTTGTGCAGTTTGGAGCGGTTTTGAGCGGGTATCAGCTGTAAAAAAAACAGCTAGCACCCGAATTGAATGGAACAGGATTCATCCCCGAACCCCCACCATACAAACCCCAATGACGTAAATGTACGTCTTGGAGTGTTAAGGGGTTAATAAGCTGGAATGCTGTTTTGTTTTTTAATTGCAATTAACACTTCTCTAGATATAAAACCGTGATGAAATTGAAATATGTTAGGATAGCTTGGATGCTTTATGCGAAAGGCATTTTTTAAGACTATGTGTGTCTTCTGTGCACAAAAAATATCCGGAGACAGTGACTTTACATTTTCCCAAATGTATGTCCTTTTGGGGAGCTATTCAGTCTTTTAAAATTTTAGGCCTCCCTCACACAGATGTTTTTGTACAGCATTTAGCGCTGCCTTTTTCAGCGCTGCACTAAACGCTGTAGAACACTCCCATTCATTTCAATGGGGCTGCTCACACAAGCGTCAAAACGCTGCGCTTTGACAGCGATGCATGTTCTATCTTTGGCTGTTTTCATCTCTGCGTCATCCATTGAAATGGATGGGCAGTGGTTTCAGCACTGCTGAAAACGTGACACAACTCGGTACCACGTTTCTGGCAGTGCTAAATGCCAGCGCTACCTGCACTACGTAAACAAAAAAAAAGGAATACTCCCCTAGCTGGTGCCGTCTGGGACACTCCAGGGCTCCGTGCAGGATCCCCGCCACTTATCAAGCCGACAGAGGATCGTTTGCTAGTGACGGGGATTAAAATCCCCGCCTCCAGCAAGAGATTGCTCGGATTGGCTGAGGGCGCTAAGTGTCAGCTAGCTCCGCCAATCAGAACTGGCGCTTGATACACCAATCACAGCCAGAATGGTTATAATGTGCATCAATGAGAGATATGTGATGTTGCAAAATCCACCATATTTGTCTCTACATGGTTAATTCTATGTTCTACTGCAGTGATAGTGGAGGTGATGGGTTAGATAAGCTGAGCAAAATTAGACTGTATAGAGATTTGTAGAGGCTTTAACAAAGCCTTCATAGTGGTATCTGTGACTGATGTGTTAGTTACTAGGATATCGTCAAAAATGTCCACTAAGGGAGAAAATGCATGGCTGTATGCGCGACTACACTATGGAGCATAGTTGCACATGAACGTTTTTTTTCTTCTTGAACTAGTGTGCAAGTTTAAAAAAACAGTAGGAGGATAGGTCATTAGGCGAGACCTTTTCTCGCATGCGCTATTCACTAATACCGTTAGTGAAAATGAAACAATTGAAATCAATGGTTTTGTTTTATCCCGATATGCGGCCATGATAATCATGTTGATGTAGACTTCCAGGACTGCCATTCATGGATACCTAATAGGCAGCATTGAAAATCACTATATACTTCAATACTAAAGTATTGCATCATATAGTGAAGTATAAGACTAAAGTATTGCTGTATATAGTGTACACAATCAAGTAATTGATAATTCAAGTCCTCAATGGGAGCTAAAAAAATGTTGAAAAAGGTGTATCAAAATTTGTTAATCCGTAAGGGCTCACTCGCACATAATATGCACCAAAATGGGACATGTTGCATTATTTTTACATGCGTAATACATGCATAAAAAAACACAAGTGTGAGTGCCCCAATAGAAATCAATGAACTTTAAGCACTTCGTACTATGTGTGTGATAATTATATGTATAATACATGAGACACATATGCCGAAGTATGGGAACCCTTAAAAACCCGTAAATTCAATTAATCCCCTTTTCTATTATAAATTTAAACAGTGAAAAAACAACAACTACATATTTGGTATTGCTGTAATTGTAAAAGTCTGAACTATTAAAATATAGCACTATTTATCATGCAGGGTGAACACCGTAAAAAAAAAAAGCGCAGAATGCCAGAATTGTATGTTTTTTTTGTTACCCTATCTCCTGAAAAATAGGATAAAATGTAATCAAAAATGCTACTGTTAAAGCTACAGACCACCCTGCAAGAAAAAAAGCCCTCACACAACCCATCAATAGCAGTAAAATCATAAAAAAATGCAATATAAAAATCAGGGCAAAAACACACAGGCTTATGCGCAACTACGCTTGTGGCTGCAGAGCCTAGTTGAGCATGAACAGGGATTTTTTTTCCCTTCTCCGGATGTTCAAACTCCACACCATAGCTCAGGATTTCTTTTCTTTAAAGCAGGAAAATAGGTTCTGCCCTATCTTTCCTGCATGTATTTTTAACCCCTTAGGGACATGGCCTATTTTGGGCTTAAGAACGCAACAATTTTTTGCGGATTTACATCTCCATTTTTCAAAAGCCATAGCTTTTTTATTTTTCTGTCGACGCGGTCGTATAAGGGCTTGTTTTTTGTGTGTCGAAGTGTAGTTTTTATTGGTGCCATTTTTGGGTACATAAACTATATTGTAAAACTTTTATTATTTTTTTATGATAGCAGGGAGAGAAAACACATCAATTCTGCCATAGATTTTTGGCTTTTTTTTTTTACAGCGTTAATCATGCAGCATAAATGACACAATATATTGTTTCATCGGGTCGGTAAAATTACGATACCAAAATTCTTACATTTCTTTTAGGTTTTTCCACTTTTCTGCAAAAAAAACCCTTTTTTCGAAATGCTTTTTTTCCCTCTAAATTACTGCATTCAATGTGCTATAACTTTTCTATTTTTTCCATGGACGCAGCTCTGTGAGGGCTTATTTTTTGCAAGATGAGCTGTAGATTTTATTGGTACCATTTTGGGGTACATACGTTTTTTCTGATCAAGCCACGTTTTGTGGGAGGCAAAATGCTAATTTCCAGTTTTTTAGCGTTTCTTTTTTAATGCTTTTTGCCGTGCAGGATAAAAAGTGTGTTCAACTTATTGTACACATCGTTACGGACACGACGATACCAAATATGTGGGATTTTATTTACTCTTTAAGTTTTTATGCTAATATAAGAAGACGCACGAAAAAGGTTGTTTTTTTTTTACATTTTATTTTACATTTTTCTTTTTTGTACATTACTTTTTCTTTTTTTTAAACCATTTGTGTCACTGTGGGGCACTTACATAACAGTATTGATGATCGCTATGATAAGGCATTGCAGGACTTCTGTCCTGCAATGCCTTATCGCTTGTTACAGTGATCATAGATACAGGCAATACAGGACACCGGTATCTGGCATCTTGTTGCCATAGCAGCCAGTCGGACATTCCGCGATTATATCCCGAGAGTCCGATGACGTCACAGAGGGAGCACGCTCCCTCTTTGAGCCCTTCCCATGCAGGGAAAGGCTTAACAGCAGGTGTTGCTGCTCTGATGCACCCCTGCTGTTGCAGCGGGAGGCCGGCTACCAGTGACAGCCGTCTCCCACTGCCGGAGAGTGCAAGATGTCTTCTGATCTTGCACTATCCACAAGACGTAAGTGTACGTCGTGTTGTGGGAGGTACCCTGCTGCCAGGACGTAAACTTAGACCCTGGAACAGGAAGGGGTTAACTACATGCCGGAAAGATAGGGCAAGTCCTATCTTTTCTAGGGCGTAGTATTCAAGCCCGAAAAAAGAGCTAGTGGAAGCGAAATCATGGTTTAGTTTTGTCCCTTTATGCGGCCGTTATTATCACAGTAAAAACTACACCTTTCCTCCAAAAAATAGTGCAATTACATCCCATTTCAACATCTAAGAATTTTTTTTCACTGCATTATATGGTACCCTAAATGCTACGATTAAAAATACAATTCTTCCGACAAACCCACACATAGCTGTATTATTGGAAAAATAAAAATGAATACGGTTCTTGGAAGGTAGGGCAAAAAAATGCAAAAATTAAAAAAAAATGAAATCTCTCAGATCTTGAAGGGGTTAATGTTAATACAGATACTGTTAATACAGATAATGTTAATACAGGGGTTAATACAGATACTTTTTACCGAGAGAACTTGAAGAGACTTCATGGATTTATGGAAACTTTTGAAACTTTTTATAAATGATTTATTGTATTATAACATTAAAAAGTCCCGATGATTAATGATTATCTGCCTCTAGTAGACATTGACTGAGATATTGGATTGTTTGTAATCTGAGCTTGTCTTTTAGAGACAGTACAGATTTAGTACATTGATTGGAAGTACTGGAAGTCAAACTGATGATGGGTTTTTCATTAATCTTGTTTGGAGAAATTCAGCACTGTGATGCAATTGTGGGATCAGGATAAAGAAATTACTTGTTCTCAAGCTGTGAAAACTTCTGACAAATCTTGTGTAGTCTGAGCTTCAGTCAAAGACATGCAGATGTAGCAGTCACACTTGGGTCCTAGTGCCCAAAGGCTCCCCTCCAACATACTGTACGACACCATTATTATAGGTGTCACATGGTAGGTGGGGACTTGTTACTGATTTGGCATTAGGTGCACAAGCTTTCATTTCCCCCTATACATGTAATCTAGTGATATTTGCATCGGTTTTGGACACTTTGTACTAAAGAATTATTGCAAAATATGCTTTTTATATCTTTGTCTTTTTGTACTAATATTGGACCCTCAGAATAATTTGCCCAAGCAGTCCTTTCTCTGCTGCCTACATTTACTCTTGCAGCAATGACAACAGTCAGGGAAATAGAGCATTCCCAAACTTTTTGGAACATGACCTGCACTTATGTACATACATTTTCTATACTTTTGTTTATTTGAAAGAGAACGGCCTTTCTGTTTAAACTTTGTAGCCCTTATGACTGATACGCCTGTTTCCTGTAGCCTCCACTGTCTACTAATTCTGCCTGTGTGGCACTCTACTATTATATGGCCTAGACCTCTGGACAATTGTTGTCAGATTTTGGCTGCAGACAACTTATTGACAACCAATAACACCCCACTCTTGACTTTGCACTTGTCAATATGGTTAAACCACCGTACTGACTTTGGACTTGATCCTAACCAGCTTGTTGTAACTTGTTACTGACTGAAGGGGAGAAGTCTGGGTCAACCAATGGGAAATCCCCACACTCTGAAGGGGTGGAAGAGGCATGAAAGAGAACAGCAGGGCTAGACCCAGATCCTTCAGGGTCACCAATGTCTGGTCAACATATACGGGCAGTGGCTCCAACAGACCCTTGTGGCTTGGATCAGGCCACACCAAGTCAGTTTGTGGTCTAGTGGCCAATTGGGCCCATGACAGAGCAGGGACCCACAGGCGCCACTTGCCCGAAGTATAGTTGTGGGACGCCATGTTGCTTCCTAACAAAGATTTAATCAAATAGATCAATCAGAGAGAGCAAAAACTCAATTCCAGTTTTTGGAATAACATTATGCAGTTTGTCCGCGTCTACCAGGTTTTGTATGAGCCCGTTGGGCGAGAAATGTCTCAATATCTTGCTTGCTGGGAATACATGCTCACATGTCTCTGTGCCCACTACTGGGTTCATATAGAAATGGCGGTTTCCAATGCAAACATCCTTTTTTTCCGAATACGGTGCAGTAAGGGGAGCATAATAACTTCCGTCTCTACCTGAGTATCCTACCTATGCTGAGCATACGGATGCTACCCAACTGATACAGGAGTCCAGAATTCCTGTAGTGCTGTAGGCTTACAACACAGGCTACTTCAGTGAGTATCCCTTGCTTCTGTTTGTGCAGAGTTGCTGCCTCACTCTGCCCACTTTGTGATCCCCAGAAGAGACTTAGTCACAATACTGCTGCCCCTTTTTGTCACTGAAAGGGCCTGAGACTAAAATATAACTTTTAATAATTTTTAAAAATTAAAATTACCCTGATTAACCAGGGTGGTTACGACCCAAAAACAGACACAAGTGTAACAAACAAACAAAAACAAAACTTCCGAGTGGGATTTGAACAATTAGTGAGTATATAGAGTCTCACCAACCTCCTAGCCACCAAGGTAAGTATGACCAAGAGGACTGATAAGAAATGGAGTGAACTTACACGACCTTTGGACAAAGATATAAGGCCAAAAGTGTCGGACCCCAATGGGTGATTAATGGTCGTTTTTTGTTAATGGAAACGTGCACATTATTCAACGGCACCGTTCCAGACCATAAATATCAATCACTCCAAGAGTTATTAAATAGTGGATTAATAATAGTCTATTGGATCCACAATATTTAATGGAGGTAATGTGCTCTTCTACCCGCTTAATCACAACACTATGCTGTGTTAATGTGATTTGATATTGTTAAAGTTTACTTCCACGTCGGAACAGTAATCTGTCAAGACCCAATTTATAATGTATGGGTCCAGGTTATGTTTATCAGACAACAAAACTGGAGAACTGGACTTGTATAGTCTAGACTTCCTTGTGCATATTATTGTCCGAAGGAGTCAGGACTATAATGATGTGTGCCAGTACAAGTACAGATTTTAATACATTTGTAAATAGTTGACTAAAGTCAATTAATGACTGAAGCAACCAAAATCGTCCAAGGTCGCCAACGCGTTTCCACAGTGCAGGAAGGATTTTTATAGTCACTGCTTCATCAGGACGAAAAAGAGGACTTGAATGTGTTTGAAATTGACACAAAGTACAAAATTGTACTCCGTTTGTTGTTAAATTCAAATTGGGTGGTGAACGTCAGTTGCGCAATAAGAAGATATCAAGAATTAGCGCATATAAACTGACGTTCGTCACGCTACAAGAAAACGGGCTGGAAGATTGATTGCACAGTGTGTAAGAGCAAATAAGGAAAGTATGTTAACCACTGCGCATGATGCAAGCTTAAGTATATAGACAACACCAAACTTAGCAAACCATCTTAGATAGGTTCGTTATTGGAGCACCATATAACGAACATGGATGCTAGTAACTTGGGTGTCTTAGCGCATGATATAATAGCGTGCAATACCCCTTGCAGCATAACATGCCAGGGAGGTCAGTTTAAGGTTACTATGATAAGAGCACCTGACCTGGCTAACTGATAGTGCGGTCCCAAATGGTGACCGTTAACTGTGCTATACTACCAGCCCCTTATGAGGCAACACTTCAATTTGACAGACCTGGTAACTGTCTGTACCTGGTCGGTTTATGTAGGGCTAACTCCTCCTTGTGGGAGGGGAGTGAATTAAGATTCCAATTGGGTAATCCATAGCAATAGGAGGGCCAAAAGTGACGTGTCATTAGGAAAGGGGGCGAGGCCAGGGCCGTTGCTAAGTAACATATGTTTCCATGCAAAAGACACGCCGAATCACGTGATACGTCACGGCACGTAGTATGTCATTTGTGCACGGGCTAGCCGATAACAGATAGCAACAGCGTCTGATGTTGATGACGCCACTGCTTACATATTAACAGGGCGCCAAGTCACGTGGTGTGGCGCCATGTATGGGAGCCGATATAGCGCGGCCGAGCCGTAGTGACATGACTCGTCTGGCACCGCCCACTTGTGTGAGACGTGTAATCATATAGTTGTGGAGATGCGGCGTCCGGCGCGGTGACGTCATCGCGTCCGGCGCCGCCTCCTTATGTGAAACACGCCAGCACTTGGGAGGCGCCCCGGTCAAGGGACAAGCCCCTGCAATAGGAGGACGTAAGTGCCGCTACGTCACCAAATCCAAGGCGGAGTTTGGCAGAGTTTAGCTTAAGAATAATAATACACGGGGACGATAAAACCAGGGTGGGGGCGTGGCCAAGTTACTGTATTCCAAAGATGGATAATATTTATATAAATGATGAGGTAAGAGACAATTTAGATGTAACACATCTCCCCACTATAAATTATACAGTGGCATACTAGACAAAAGGGTCAATAATGAGATAGCATAAACTGACCAATCTCATTGGTAAACACTAATGCCTACTTGGCTATAAAACAGGCAGGATAATAACCTGACTGTTTATAATTCTAATGTCCGTTATTATCACTAAAGGACCATAGATTTTCACGTAACCCACATATTCCAAGGATAACTGCCCTGGTCAGATACTGATAAATATGCATGACTTGTGCCTAACTGCTTGGATTTTAGATCTAGAATATGACTGCTATGTATTACTGTACCCAATTGGATTAAATTATAAATTAATGGGTGCTCTAAAACTGATTTAATTTGTCCAATTTAAAATAATTGATTGATCCCAACCTCTAACCATAACGTGTAAAAGCAACGATACAGCAGAGAAAACTTCTAGAGATGAATTCCTATATAAACGAAACAAAGGATATATTTTCGTTTAACCCCTTGGGTGCTAAACAATCCAATTTATGGATCCAAAAGGCCTCCTTTTGGAGCAGTCGTCGATTCATATCGCCTTTGCGGCCGTTGTCTCGTACTAATTCAATGCCTCTGAATGAGACGGCTTCGGGATGGGCAGAATGGAATTCACGCATATGAGTAGAAAGACTTGTGTCCTCGTTTCTATTAATATTTCCAAGGTGGGCTAACGTGCGTCTCCGTAGCTGTTGGATAGTTTTGCCCACATAATCTTTGGGGCAAGGGCACGTTGCCAAATACACGACAAAAGATGATCGACAATTTATGAAATCACGAATGGAAAAAGTTTTTCCGGTTGTTGCGCTTTGAAAGTGTTTTGTTTTTTCCATAACTGGGCATGCCTTACAGCCATGGCAATGATAAAACCCCACCATTGGGCTTGTCGTAAGCCAAGTTGAGGGGCCCGATGATCTTATATAGTGACTCCGCAAGAGGCGGTCTTTAAGACTCCTACCTCTTCTGTAAGTAATTGCGGGAAATGGTTGCAAGGAATCCACTAAATCGGGATCTTCAAGTAGGATGTCCCAGTATTTGGAAATTGCTTTCCGTACCCTGGGGGCCTCATCATCGTAAGTTCCAATAAGTCGTATAAGACCGTCCCCTTCTCTTTTGCTTCTCCCATTTAACAATTCAGGTCTTCTTCTGGTGTTTGCTCCCTCACGTGCTTTTTCCAATACAGCAGTGGGATAACCTCTATTTAGAAATCGACGTGTAATATCTTCTGATTTTTTGTTGAAATCATCTTCATTGGAACAATTACGTTTAGCACGGATATACTGTCCCTTCGGGATGCCATCTTTTAATGACCTCGGATGATGACTGTCATAATGCAGAAAATTGTTGGTAGATGTGGGTTTTCTAAATAGTGTTGTGGAGATGAACCCTGATTCGGTTTTTGAAATCTGAAGATCCAGAAAGGTTATGGATTGTTGTTGGATTTCTGATGTCAAGAAGAGGCCCAAGGAATTTTTGTTGAGTTGACCAACAAATTCCAGAAATTGGACTTCTGTACCCGTCCAGAGGATGAAAACATCATCGATATAGCGAATCCACATATCGATGTATTGGGTCCAAATAATAGTAGTATCAGTGAAGACGTACTTTTCCTCCCACCAGCCCAGGTAAAGACACGCGTAATGGGGAGCACATGGGCTCCCCATCGCGGTCCCCCTGAGCTGGTGGAAGTACTTTCGGTCGAACACAAAATAATTGTGTTCCAGAACGAACTGTAAAAGTTCTAGAACCATCTTGTTATGGTCCACAAAATACCTTCCCCTTTGTTGCAGAAAAAAGCTGATAGCAGTTAGACCACCCTCGTGTGGAATGGAGGTGTAGAGTGCCTCCACATCAAGGCTGGCCAACAGGGTAGTATCAGAAACATATAGATCTGCTAGACGCCTAAGTACATCGGTCGTATCTAATACGAATGATGGTAGTGATTCTACGAATGGCTTGAGAATCGTCTCAATGTACTGGCTGGAGGCCTGTGTGATGCTGTTTATGCCAGATACGATGGGGCGTCCTTTGAGTGGTGTAAAACCCTTATGGATCTTGGGGATACCATAAAAGGTGGGTATTTGAGGGTGTTGTGGATACAAGAAATTGAATTCAATGTGACTGATAAGATGTTGGTCTTTGGCTCGTGTCAGTATCCCAAGCAAATCCTTTTGGAAGGAATAGGTGGGGTCCCGATCTAATCTGCCATAACTGGTATTATCACCTAAAAGGTTCATACACATCTCCCTGTATGCCAAATCATCCATGATGACAAGGTTACCGCCCTTGTCAGATTGTTTTATCACTATACTCTTATCATTCTCGATCTCAAGTAAAGCTTTTTTTTCCCCCTGGGTTAGGTTTTGGTGATGAAAAGATCTTTTTTCTGATAAGGGTTTTAGTTCTTCAGATACCAATTTTTCGAACATATCGATATAAGGGGAGTCAGTTATGGGTGGCATGCTCGTACTCTTCAATTTAAGCGTGGTAAATGGGCCCTCACCCGGTGATGTAGTAGCTTCTCTTTCCAAATCCTCAAGATCGTCAAGGGCTTCTAAATCCCCAACATCGAGACCTAATTCTGCACTTTTTTTGCGATTCTGTGAGGCATAGAATTTTTTCCATTTAAGTTTCCTGAGGAACAATGATATATCTTTTTTCCATATGAAGGGATCGTAACGAAATGTAGGGACAAATGACAGGCCTTTGGTCAAGAGTTTAGTTTCATCTCTAGAAAGGGGTCTTGAAGATAAATTGATAATTTGAAAATCATCCTTGTCTAATGTTGTAGGATTTGGGGCTACAACACCGTGGTTTGTACTAGAAGATTCTTCATTAGTTATTGGGTCAATCATTGTGGTCATTGTTGGTGCGCAGGCTTCCTGCGTTCCCGCATGAAATAATTGGCAATAGGTGGGCCTAAAAAACGATCAGAGGGGCTGTTGTAATTCCTACCCCGGTTTTTGGCTCTACCACGGCCTTGGCCCCTACCTCTCTGTTTAGGGTATTGATAAAGTCTTGCGGAGTCGCTTCCAGAGAGCTCACTCTCAGAAGAACTCAGATCAGATGGTCCCGATGCTGCAATATCATAAACTTTATTATCTGTAAAATCCTTCATATCCCGTTGAAACTGATGGTGTTTCCTATCCTTGAGATAGGATGTATATTTTTCAACTGTTGATTGTAAGATTTTTTCTTTCTTATCATACTCATTATTCTCAGAGTATTTTTTTGTTTCGATAATTGCCGCATCGAGTATTTTACTATTATTTTCATGGATCTGTTTTTCTTCTGTTAACAATAGCCTCATGAATCTAAAAGAGCTCTCTGACACCTCTTGTTCCCAGATTTTCATAAACGCAGGGGTACGCATCTTGACCGGTGGTAAGGTGTTTATCCGTAATCCTCTAGGGATTATTTTATTGTCGAGATATTTTGTGAGTCCCTGAATCTCCCACCATGATCGAACAAATTCTTTATAGACCATGGTGAGGTTTTTAAAGGCATGATTGATGGAGATCAATTGAGTAGAATTGGACAAATTTTCATTTGAGAAGACCAAGTTGGCCTCAGCAGCCCAAGGTGTCGTATCAACACCGCACGATAAGAAACTTGCCATTTTATAAGAATACTAATCACTGTGACAACCAAGGCTCTTAGAGCAATCTAAACTATTTGTCACTGAAAGGGCCTGAGACTAAAATATAACTTTTAATAATTTTTAAAAATTAAAATTACCCTGATTAACCAGGGTGGTTACGACCCAAAAACAGACACAAGTGTAACAAACAAACAAAAACAAAACTTCCGAGTGGGATTTGAACAATTAGTGAGTATATAGAGTCTCACCAACCTCCTAGCCACCAAGGTAAGTATGACCAAGAGGACTGATAAGAAATGGAGTGAACTTACACGACCTTTGGACAAAGATATAAGGCCAAAAGTGTCGGACCCTAATGGGTGATTAATGGTCGTTTTTTGTTAATGGAAACGTGCACATTATTCAACGGCACCGTTCCAGACCATAAATATCAATCACTCCAAGAGTTATTAAATAGTGGATTAATAATAGTCTATTGGATCCACAATATTTAATGGAGGTAATGTGCTCTTCTACCCGCTTAATCACAACACTATGCTGTGTTAATGTGATTTGATATTGTTAAAGTTTACTTCCACGTCGGAACAGTAATCTGTCAAGACCCAATTTATAATGTATGGGTCCAGGTTATGTTTATCAGACAACAAAACTGGAGAACTGGACTTGTATAGTCTAGACTTCCTTGTGCATATTATTGTCCGAAGGAGTCAGGACTATAATGATGTGTGCCAGTACAAGTACAGATTTTAATACATTTGTAAATAGTTGACTAAAGTCAATTAATGACTGAAGCAACCAAAATCGTCCAAGGTCGCCAACGCGTTTCCACAGTGCAGGAAGGATTTTTATAGTCACTGCTTCATCAGGACGAAAAAGAGGACTTGAATGTGTTTGAAATTGACACAAAGTACAAAATTGTACTCCGTTTGTTGTTAAATTCAAATTGGGTGGTGAACGTCAGTTGCGCAATAAGAAGATATCAAGAATTAGCGCATATAAACTGACGTTCGTCACGCTACAAGAAAACGGGCTGGAAGATTGATTGCACAGTGTGTAAGAGCAAATAAGGAAAGTATGTTAACCACTGCGCATGATGCAAGCTTAAGTATATAGACAACACCAAACTTAGCAAACCATCTTAGATAGGTTCGTTATTGGAGCACCATATAACGAACATGGATGCTAGTAACTTGGGTGTCTTAGCGCATGATATAATAGCGTGCAATACCCCTTGCAGCATAACATGCCAGGGAGGTCAGTTTAAGGTTACTATGATAAGAGCACCTGACCTGGCTAACTGATAGTGCGGTCCCAAATGGTGACCGTTAACTGTGCTATACTACCAGCCCCTTATGAGGCAACACTTCAATTTGACAGACCTGGTAACTGTCTGTACCTGGTCGGTTTATGTAGGGCTAACTCCTCCTTGTGGGAGGGGAGTGAATTAAGATTCCAATTGGGTAATCCATAGCAATAGGAGGGCCAAAAGTGACGTGTCATTAGGAAAGGGGGCGAGGCCAGGGCCGTTGCTAAGTAACATATGTTTCCATGCAAAAGACACGCCGAATCACGTGATACGTCACGGCACGTAGTATGTCATTTGTGCACGGGCTAGCCGATAACAGATAGCAACAGCGTCTGATGTTGATGACGCCGCTGCTTACATATTAACAGGGCGCCAAGTCATGTATACTGCTGCCCCCACCTAAAGATACAAACTTCCATATACAAGGTCCTATACTTAACAATACCAACAAGAACATTAGTATAACAGTAACCTGTTAGATTACAACTGTTGATTACAGCTGTGATAAAAAAAAAAGCAGTGCGTCTTCCAAAACGTGTCTGAGCGTGGACATGGTGTCACACAGTAACTATCATTTATGATTTAGCATGTTTTTGTAAGAAAAGAAGAATAAAGAAGTGTTTTTAAGGCGCCGGCTTTTTCTCCTTTGTTGCCACAAATGTTGATCCTGATGTTTGTTAACTATGTGGACTGCATGAAAAGATCTAATCTAACCGAGATGAATTGAATGGGTTCAAGAAGGGAGGCCACATGCTAGAATGTTCCCGTAATCTATGATGAGTGTATGTGTAAACATTTTTGTTGACTCAAGGTTCACTAATGAGGTGGTAAGGATTCAGACATGTGGCCTGGAAAAGTGTCAAAAGGGAAGGCAAACATTTTCTTAAAGCAACTCTCCGGTTTTGATACATTTTAAGACCAGGAAAATTGTGGCACCTTTAAAGGGGTTTGTACAAAAATTGCAAGCTATCCCATATCTACAGAATAGGGGATACGTTGCGGATCGGTGGAGATCTCACTGCTGATACCTCCATAGATCCAGGTGAGGGGGTTACGTGTTCCCTGTCCTCCTCACTACACCACCCACAGCGAGACAAGAGCAAGTGCACTGACACACGTTTATTGGTATGGCTGAGATAGTTGAGCATCAAGCACTCGACTATTTCCATCAGCCTTGTTAAAATAAATGGAGCACTAATCATGCATGCTCAACAAGTGCTCCATGTACTCTGACGTCACTGCGGGGGAAGAAGTCACGTCTGCAGTGACAGACAGAGGGGGACATAGGGCCCCTGTTCTCGAGATCGGTGGGGGTCTGAGACCTCTGCTGATCAGCAAGCTATTCCCTATGCTGTAGACAGGGGATAACTTGTGATCTTGGTACAACCCCTTTAACTGAAATTACTTTGAGCTCTTAATAGGGATTTATCTCCCACAATGCATTTCAAATAATGACTACTAATGCTTAGTGAACCTGATTGACAGTTCCTTTTTTAGTACATTGCAAAAATGTGTTTTAATACTTTGGCTAATATTCGATTTTTCTGGTGAATACATTTATGAATAATTTTAGTTTGAATTAAGCTAGTAAGAGTAATTTAAAGGATGGCGAGCACACAATAGTAACAGTAACAATAGCAAATAATAGCTTTATTTCTACCAAGTTATATTATTATAATGTGCCTATTATTTCATACAGTATATAAAATGGTAATGAAGTCTTTCTAAGGCTATTCACAACATAACTGGTTATGGGCTGACCACTGGGAATTTTATACAATGTGAAGCTGATTATTGTTAGTAAAATCGTGTTTCACCTCTCTATAGAAAACTCTATAACCTTCATCTGCTATTTAGTGTAAGACGTCATTTTGATGATTAATAACATGATAGAACATCTTATTAATATGTGTTGATTGATCTACGTGGCTCTATTGGATAGGTCTTAACCTATTAAAATGTTTTTCCCGGCAATTTCTGTTGATGACCTATTCTCAAGATAAATCATCAATAGTTGATCAGCTGGGGTTTGTTGCTTGGAACCCTGGCCAATCAGCTGTTCAGGAGCCCACTGTCAGCGCCACTCCATACACTGTATTGTGGTGCTAACCTGAAATGGTTGATCAACTGGGGTCCTGAGCAGTGGACCCTGGCCGATCAACTATTGATGACCTATCCTGAAGATAGCAACAGCAAGAAAGTGTGACAGCATTGATGGTGCAAAAGTAAAAAAGTATCATTATTCCTCCATGACGACAAGCAACATTTTGAATGCAAAGCCTTTGCAAGCCTACATTTAGGGCTAATGCCCACAGCTGGATTTCTGCCGTGTTCTATTGAACCTAATAGCTCAATGTTCAAGAAAGAAATCGCGTCATGTTCTATTTGCTGTGGGAATACGCGCGGCCGGCTTCTATTGTAGTCAATGGAAGCCGTCCGTCATGCTATACTTCCACTGTAGCACACCACCGGCCTCGTCATCCGGCACTGCCCGCTTGTCACGCACCGTACTGCGCATGCGCACTGGTCCTGCATGCGGGATGCGTACAGTGGATCAGGAGTGGTGAGTATGAGGGTTTTGGGGGGCGCCGTGGCGGACTCCACTGCGATATTCTGCTGGCGGAGTCCGTCACGGCTGTGGGCATGAGGCCTTATAGTCAAATACCAATTAACAAACCACAAATCACAAATAAAGCCCCATTGACACTGAAAGATGATCGCTCAAAGATCGCTCAAACGACAGTTTCAGTGACAGTTTTGAGTGATCATCTTTGCATAGTCTATAATATCTAATTAGATACTAAAGAGCTATGCAGGTGGAACGGGACACCGCCGCTGTCGCTCGGCGAACAATACAGCTGTTCTGCATAAGCAAACAGTTGTATTGTTCTCCGTGATTACAGCTTGCGTCCCGCTGTGAATCACCAGCGGGGCATGAGTTGAAAGAATCTTATCAGTGCTGCCGACTGTGATAACAGTCTGCACCACTTATAGGGTGCCTGTCCTCGGGCGTGATTTCGCTGGCGGTAGCACTGCTATGGAAAGCGCCGGCACACTGTCCACGAGCGGAGAATCATTGTGATTCTCTGCTCGCGGCAGGCAATTCACACCATGCTGCGAATTGCCCGGATTCTCCGCGGTCAGCCTATCAGATAGGGATGACGGGCAGAGATTCGGCGGCAGCTCCTGCGGGATACCGCAACAGCCTTGGCCAGGGGGCCATAAGAGTTCATTGCTCAGTTCTAGAAAAGTAGAATTGAGCGAGGAACGAATCGTGCATGAAAACCGCACGATTTCCATGTATTTAGACGCAACGGTTATCGCTCAAAAGATGGCTTTGAGCGAATTTTGAGCAATAATCGTTGTGTCTAAATGGGCCTTTAGTAACACCTATTTTAACCCATCTCCCTAAACAGGTGATCTTACATCTGATAATGGCCTATATAGGCCAACATCCAATATATAATTAAAGTAATACAAATGCATTTCCACAGAATACTCCTTTAATAAACAGATTTTTTCAAAGGGAATTACTTGCACAAATAGTAGGGGGAGAAAAATACTGGATATACAAGAGGCAAAAGATGTAGAAGAATGGCTTTCTTAATATTACTGATTTTATCCATACATTGATCAATAGAGGGGCCAGACGGGAATGCACATGTTCATTTTACATAGTATACACCACGATCACCAACAGATAAACATCTAAGAAAATGTAATTAAAAACATGAATAAAAACACTGAGGAATAGCTCAAAGACAGACCAGTTTTAAGTATATGGATACACATTACATTCAGGGTCTGTACGTCGCCATTATGATACCACCATAATTTCCACCAGTATGTAAGATCTCCTGTTTGGTGGGATGGGTTAAAATGAGAGTTACGAACTTGTGATTTGTCTATTTGTTATTTGGTATTTTACTATAAATGTACGTTCCTCTTTGTATATGTTATTTTATGCTTGAAAAAGACTTTGCAAACATTACTTGTCGTCATGGAGGAATAAAGATCCTTTCTAACTTTTGCACCATCAATGCTGTCACGCTTCCTTGCTATTGGTATCTATTTGGCCCCCTGATTCAGGTTCCCTTGTGACTTTGCATTGAAACTGCCTCGCTGGAGACAGCTATTAAAGGGGTTGTCCCGCGAAACAAAGTGGGTCTATACACTTCTGTATGGCCATATTTATGCACTTTGTAATGTACATCGTGCATTAATTATGAGCCATACAGAAGTTATCAGAAATTTTTCACTCACCTGTTCCGTTGCTAGCGTCCTCGTTTCCATGGAGCCGTCTAATTTTCAGCGTCTAATCGCCAGATTAGACGCGCTTGCGCAGTCCGGGTCTTCTTTTCTGAATGGGGCCGCTCGTGCCGGAGAGCGACTCCTTGTAGCTCCGCCCCGTCACCTGCCGATTCCAGCCAATCAGGAGGCTGGAATCGGCAATGGACCGCACAGAAGCCCTGCGGTCCACCGAGGGAGAAGATCCCGGCGGCCATCTTCAGCAGGTAAGTAAGAAGTCACCGGAGCGCGGGGATTCAGGTAAGCGCTGTCCGGTGTTCTTGTTTAACCCCTGCATCGGGGTTGTCTCGCGCCGAACGGGGGGGCTGTTGAAAAAAAAAAACCCCGTTTCGGCACGGGACAACCCCTTTAAGAATAGTGCTGCTGACACCTGCCTTTTTTACTATCCTGAAGATAAGTCAGTCATCAATAGACCACAGGCACCTATACAGCTGATTAGCCAGGGTTCCAATGGCAGACCCAACCGATTAACTATTGATGATCCCTCCCGAGGATAGGTCATCTATAGAAATTACGAGGAAAGGGGTTCTGTCATTGACAAAAAAAAAACCTCTATACTTACCTATTCCTCACTAGGCAGTCTTCTTACCAGATCTCCACCTCCCTGATCCTCTCTTGGCTCCTCCAGTCCTTCGGGTCACTTCAGCTCCAGCCGGCCAGATCCTCTTCTTCCTGTGACATAGCGTTCACTGCCTAGAAGAGAATGCTGAATCCTCGGCAGCCTGCTTTAGTGCGACTGCACATACGTGATGTCTTGCCGCTAGTGTTTCATATACTATGTAGATAGATAGATAGATAGATAGATATGAGATAGATAGATAGATAGATAGATATACATATAGACATACAGACGTGACATAGATAGAAGGCCAGTGAATACGAAACAGATATATATCTATAGTTACAAAATGTCCTATTGTAAAGAATGACAGATACTATAAAGGAGTGTAAATAATGCATTAGAGTATAGGCACACACATAAAGTACAGTTTCGTAAATCACCCGTGAAAATGCAGCATGTCTCTCTTATGTCAGAAATTGGTGAAGATGGAATGTAAACAACTTTCCCGGGGTTATAACTGAATTCCGCAGACGCTGAAGCTCCTGTTTTGCCGGCATCACTTGTACTTAAACTGTTATTGATGTTTGCAGAAGGTTCTGTGTTTATTTGTCCCTGTAAAGTCCTTTGTCAATGTGTTTGCCTTTGCTAATGTGTGGTAAATGTAGCTTGACAAAGCATGAAATGTCCACAACGTTCACTTCCCCCCTTGAAAAATAACAGATCTGTATTGGGCAGGCTTAAAGTTTTTCTCAGTCTTGATCACACAGCTGAGATTTTTCTATGAGTTAACAATTAACTAAAATTCTTCTGATCCTGGACACCAAAACGCGTGGACTGTACACACAGGTCATGGGCTGGTGTCTAGAGGAAGTGAAGGAACATTATAAATCATTCCTAATAAACAATCTTCCTCCCCAAAATGTGGATTTAAAACACTTGAGTGGTGGACAGATGGCACGATCATGCCGCCTCTGTTTATACAAGCTGTTTGACTTGAGACAACAGCAGTGTGATACTAGATTACCATAAAGTAAGTCAATATTTGCAGGTGACTTACCAGCTGTTTTGTAGATGCCATTAAGTGACCAGAGTAAAATCAGCTGGTAAAGCCACCTATGATGCACCTTCTACCTGCATTTACTACATTGACATTCTTGGGTTTCACAGCAGCAGGAAACACCAATAACTATAATATGGCAGCAGCGACTTTTATTTCCCTATAAGGCCTTTTTTTTTGTTTGAAAGCAGGTAATAATTTGGATGTTTGCATTATATTTTATGAATCGACATTACATTGCAACCAAGTTAACCGGGCAGCAAATGAATTGTTAAATATTGATCAATTAATATGGATAAATAAAGATGTGCTGTGAGTAATGCGGATGAAATTATAATTGTATTTTCTAACAAAGTGTCTGGGTAACTTTGGGATTTTTTTGAACAAACAATACACAATTGGGTATGTCCACTGTTGAGCACTATCTTGTAGTTTATTTATGGATTTAACTACAGAACATTTTCAATCACTATGTAAATTCATTATAGTATATTACTTGTCTTATACTAATTCTAAGTAGAGAGGACCAAAATGCTCGGGTGCTCGTTACTCGAGCCGAGCTTTTTGTAAAGCTCAAGAGCTCGTTTCGAGTAACGAACACCATTGAAGTCAATGGGAGACTCGAGCATTTTTCAATGCTCTGTGGCTGCTGCCAGCGCCTCCATTGAAAACGGCTCCATTCATTCGTTGAGGGCTGCCTGTGTTTGGCTGTGCGCCTCAGCCAATCACAATCAGCTCTTTCAGCAGGCGGGGATTTTAAATCCCGTCTGCTGATAGATCAGCACTACAGAGCTGGGGACAGCGCAGAGAAGACGTGGCTGAGCCCCGGAAGCTGAAGGGAGGTGGGTATGTATTTTTTTTGCTTTTTACACTACTTTTACTGTTTTTTCAGGGAAGGGCTTATATTTAAAGCCCTTCCCTAAAATCCAATGACAGGGTGCCGGCAGCAGTATCTTCTACTCATCATGTGTGACAGCTCCGGTAGGGAATTGAAGAATTCCTCTGCTGCATCTGTCACAGATGTGGCAGGTGTAGCAGCAGGGAATTCTTTTTACTAGCGGGGATGAAGGAACCATCTGCCACATGCAACAGATGTGTTCTGCATCCCCGCGACGCACACGGCAACAGCGGAGAGGTAAGTTATTTATTTATTTATTTTTTACAGAAAAATTATTGTTTTTCAGGGAAGAGCTTATATGTAGAGCCCTTCCATGAAAAACAATTCAGGGGTACCAGCAGACCATTGTCTACAATTGAGCCACCGGCAGCAGCCACAGCTCCATTGAAAACAATTTAGTGTGTGTCCTGGCCATCCGCACTATATAACAAGACTGTACTCATTTTACACTGTCTATTTTTTGCTAAAGTGTATGCAAAATACTATTTTGCATACACTTTAGCAAAGAATAAACATGTGGGGAGGAGACGGTGAAATTTTCTCGAGCATTGCGTGGTGCTCACTCGAGTAATGAGTACTTTCGAGTATGCTTATGCTCAACCGAGCATGCTCGCTCCTCTCTAATCCTAAGGAATAGCCTCTGTTATTTATAGTGCATGGTTGTCTATTTGCCATCAGTAACAGTCAACAGACTTGTCAAACATGTCCATAGGGGCCCCTATACACATAACAGACAAGTTGTCTAAACTTGCCATCTTCACGACTTGTCAACTATCTCATGAGTATGGGGGCCCCAAACTCTTGTCTTACAGATGATGTTGGGGGTAAGACTAGGCAAATTGAATATCATCCTATCCTTTTGTTTTTACTGCAGATAAGCCAACAAAACTGTCTCACAGTGGCTTTCTCCATTTTCCTCATTGAAAACACGTTTGTCGGCTGAGCCGAATTTGTATGTTTATGGAGAAGTCAGGAGAAATATCAGTATGGCTATCTTTAGTGTAACTTCACACGCAGTTTTTATGTGTGTTTTTTTTGCTGTACAAAAACACATGATTTTGATCAGCTAGGCAGTAAAATCTAGACACGTTTTGCAAAATCAGTTCAGATCATCCTGATGCGATCTTTAGCAAAAAATCTACTTAAAATCTTTTTACAAATAAGAGGTGTAGTGTAAGAGCGTGTTTTTGTCTTCCATGAATATGGCTCAGTTGCTATAACTTTTGCTTTTCACTGCTGAGGTACAACTTTCAAATTTCATCAAGGATAACATCTCTATCTGCATTGAAAAACTTCATCCAGATGTTGCCCATGTTTAGATTTGAAGCTACTACTTCACCAGTGCTAACAAATGAGCCACCACAATTGTTCATTGCACTCTGGACAATAAAAACAACAAGAATAAACACAAAGACAACATGAGAACCCCATCCTGATGTTGTCCTTGGTCAAATTTGAACCTACAACTCCAGCACTGCAAATCAACAGTATTAACAACTGAACCACCACATTTCTTTCTTCTCCGGAGGAGAAGATGAATAAGAATAATAAATACATAGAGAATAGAGATGAGCGAGCACCAAAATGCTTGGGTGCTCGTTACTCGAGTCGAACTTTCAGTGATGCTCGAGAGTTCGTTTCGAGTAATGAACCCCATTGAAGTCAATGGGCGACTCGAGCATTTTTGTATATCGCCGATGCTCGCTAAGGTTTTCATTTGTGAAAACCTGGGAAATTCAAGAAAGTGATGGGAACGACACAGCAACTGATAGGGCAGGCGAGGGGCTACATGTTGGGCTGCATCTCAAGTTCCCAGGTCCCACTATTAAGCCACAATAGTGGCAAGAGTGAGACCCCCCCCCCGCACTGTCAGCATAACGATCATTCTCCTCTGCCACAGCTGCAACAGCTGTGGCAGAGAACGATGTTAGCCCATTGAATTCAATGGAGCTGGCAATACAGCTGGCTCCATTGAAAGCAATGGGCTGCCGGCGATCGCGAGATGAATTGTCGGGAAGGGCTTAAATATATAAGCCCTTCCCTGCAATTCATCCAGAAATGTGTAAAAATAAAAAAACAATATACTCACCTTGTCCCGGCAGAACGATGTTAGCCTATTGAATTCAATGGAGCCGGTAATACAGCTGGCTCCATTGAAAGCAATGGGCTGCCGGCGATCGCGGGATGAATTGTCGGGAAGGGGTTAAATATATAAGCCCTTCCCTGCAATTCATCCAGAATTGTGTAAAAATAAAAAATAATAAATTCATGAATGGGTGTGTGAGTGGAATCTGCCTCTGATTGGTCAGGCTGTGACTAGAGATGAGCGAGCACCAAAATGCTCGGGTGCTCGTTACTCGAGACGAACTTTTCACGATGCTCGAGGGTTCGTTTCGAGTAACGAACCCCATTGAAGTCAATGGGCGACCCGAGCATTTTTGTATATCGCCGATGCTCGCTAAGGTTTTCATTTGTGAAAATCTGGGCAATTCAAGAAAGTGATGGGAATGACACAGAAACGCACAGGGCAGGTGAGGGGCTACATGTTGGGCTGCATCTCAAGTTCCCAGGTCCCACTATTAAGCCACAATAGCGGCAACAACTTTTACTTCTGAAAAGCCTCATTAGCAATGCATACCTTAGCTAAGCACCACACTACCTCCAACAAAGCACAATCACTGCCTGCATGACACTCCGCTGCCACTTCTCCTGGGTTACATGCTGACCAACCCCCCCTGCACGACCCAGTGTCCACAGCGCACACCAAATTGTCCCTGCGCAGCCTTCAGCTGCCCTCATGCCACGCCACACTCATGTCTATTTATAAGTGCGTCTGCCAGAGGAACCGCAGGCACACACTGCAGGGGGTTGGCACGGCAAGGCAGCGACCCTCTTTAAAAGGGGCGGGGCGATAGTCCACAATGCTGTACAGAAGCAATGAGAAATCCAATCCTGTGCCACCTCCATCTGGAGCTGCACACGTGGGCATAGCAATGGGGAACCTATGTGCCACACACTATTCATTCTGTCAAGGTGTCTGCATGCCCCAGTCAGATCGCTGTTTTTTATAAATAGTCACAGGTAGGTACAACTCTGCAATGGGATTTCCGTGTGCACCCACAGCATGGGTGGCTCCATGGAACCCACCGGCTGTACATTAATATATCCCATTGCATTGCCCATCACAGCTGAGGTAATAATGTCATGTTTAATGCAGGTGGTCTTCGGCCCACACTGCATGCCCAGTCAGACTGGGGTTCTTTAGAAGTGGACACAGATGCATTTACAATTCCCTGTGGACCCACAGCATGGGTGGGTGCCAGGAAGCCACCGGCGGTACATAAAAATATCCCATTGCAGTGCCCAACACAGCTGATGTAACGTCAGCTGTAATGCAGGTGGGCTAAAAATTAATTTGATTACACTGTAGGCGAGGGCCCACAAAAATTGCTGTATCAACAGTACTAATGTACATCAGAAAAATTGCCCATGCCCAACCAAGAGGGCAGGTGAAACCCATTAATCGCTTTGGTTAATGTGGCTTAATTGGTAACTAGGCCTGGAGGCAGCCCAGTTAAAATAAAAATTGATTGAGGTGAAAGTTTCAACGCTTTAATGAGCATTGAAACGTATAAAAATTGTTTAGAAAAATTATATGACTGAGCCTTGTGGGCCGAAGAAAAATTGCCCATTCGGCGTGATTATGTGAGGTTTCAGGAGGAGGAGCAGGAGGATTAGGAGTAGAGATGAGCGAACGTACTCGGATAAGCACTACTCGTCCGAGTAATGTGCTTTATCCGAGTATCTCTCCGCTCGTCCTGAAAGATTCGGGGCGCTCCGCTGCTGACAGGTGAGTCGCAGCGGGGAGCGGGGCAGAGCGGGCGGGAGAGAAGGAGAGAAAGATCTCCCCTCCGTTCCTCCCCGCTCTCCCCTGCAGCTCCCCGCTCCGCAGCGCGTCCCGAATCTTTCAGGACGAGCGGCGAGATACTCGGATAAAGCAAATTACTCGGACGAGTAGTGCTTATCCGAGTACGTTCGCTCATCTCTAATTAGGAGGAATATTATACACAGATTGATGAAGCGAAAAGGTCCCCGTTTTTGATGGGGATACAGAACGATGAGTTGTAGGTTCAAAGCTTTCCAAGGAAAATATCTGTATGAGATTTTTATGTTCTGTTTGTGTTCATTCTTGTTGTTGTTCTTCTCATCTAGAGTGAAATGGGTACACACATGCAAATTATTGAAGCCGGTTTTTACTTCCATTGATTTCAATGGTAGTCTGAATTGGCCATCCTGATTCATAATAATTTTTAGAAAATCTGATTTGGTATTCCTAATCTGAATATTTAATTAATCGCTCAACACCAATAGAAAAGCCTACAAGAAAACACATTCAAAATAATAATCTTTATTAAGGTTTACTCACACAGGTGTATGTTGTCTGTATATTATGCATGTATTTTTTTATGCGCGTAATACACAATAAGCAGCAAATGTGAATGTAATATGCACATTTACTAAATAATTTAAACACCCATAGCCTATAATGGGCATATGACACACATAATATGCACCAAAATAGGACATGCTGTGTTTTTTTCATGTGCGTAAAACACGCTTCAGAAAAATCCCTACAAGAGAAACACAGTGAAACAATCCTTAGAGAAAAACTCCAGTAACTTTCCACAAAAAAGTTTATTGACTGCCACAAAGACCACTCCTTCTAGAATTTAAATCACCAGAGAAAAGTTTATGCAGACCTTCAACTAATAAGGAATGACAGGAGATTTCAGCTCTGAAGCCTACAGTAATGTAAATCCAGAACTGCAGGATAATACAAACTGGATGATACAAACTGTAACTCCAGGTCAATACAAGAAAACTTACTTGCAAAAACAGATGAGATGCTGGACAACAACCATTCTTAGACCTTAAAATATAACCATCGGAGTCGGAGTAGTAACTCATCATAGCACATACCATAAATGCAACACAAATCTTCATTTTTATGAAAACATATTTTCCCTGAATGCCTCTGTCCTATTGCTCTGTATATCCTCCAAGTTGGATTTAGTCATAACCCAGAAGCCATATAAGTGTACAGCATGTGGTCTTAGGGGCTGCTCACATTAGGATTTTACCATCCGCCATGTGTATACATTTTAATGCAAAAATATTAAAAAGTATTGCTTGATAGAGCCATTGACTTTAGTTGGTGAAACATAGCTCAAAAGTACATACTTCTGAATATGTTAGACCTTCCTTATGCTTGTGTGTGTTTTTTGTGGGATAGAAAAACTTAGTATGAAGAAAGAGATGATATGGGGGACAGCACATCCAGCACAAAAAATCCAAACGCACTTACAGGTTCAAAGGTGCCCGATCCACAACAAAGGTCCGGACCCAAAGACCAAGAAGTAGCAAGAAGTCCTTATGAAGTAGGTTGAATCAGCACTCCGGGGTTTTTTAAATAAAAGTTGCACTTTATTCCTCAATGATAAAACATTAACGCCCGTGTTACTGCAGGTAAAAGATGGCCGCACTTCAGGACGGACGTCTCTCTGCAGCGCCAGAAGAAAGAACATGTGACCGGCTTCATTGCCGGTCATGTGTTCTTTCTTCAGCGCTGCAGGGAGTCCTCCATCTTGAAGTACAGCCGTCTTCTTCCAGCGGTAAGGGCTCAGTCACACGGGCACATCGGCGCCCGTGTGACTAAGCCCTTACCTGAATTCAAATTAGGAAACCCAAGATAAGGCTCACTGGTAAAATTAGCAAATTACTTTTCTCTATCAGTAAGAAAGCTGCTCACATAGTATTATTAGTAAACTCATACAGTTATAAAGTATACATTTCAATTATATTAAGTTACTATTCATGGGTGATAATATCTCAAAATACAGTGGCAAAATATGGGAATAGTGATAGAATTTTTTTTTTTTTAAATACTTAAAAAAAATATTTTCAAATTGCATAAAGCTTAATAAAGTCATAAAAATGTCCTTAGGATTATTTGCTATTCCTAAAATTATCCTGACATTAATCTCTACAAAAGATTAACAATATTTGGTGGTCACTTTTGTGATATGAAGTTAAAACTCGACTCATTAAAAATAACCAATAATTAGTACTTATTTAAATAAGTGATAATGATATCATTAATGCATATATGGTAATATAGATAAATAGTAAACATAGAAGTTAAAAAATAATGATATCATTAATGCATATACGGTAATATAGATAAATGGTAAATATAGAAGTTAAAAAATAATGCATATAAAATTACATTTTAAATGCAGATACAATTATTTTATACTTTTCCATTTACTTTTACAATTCAGTTTTTTTGCCTGCTATATTTTACATTTTCTAAAATATTTTTGTCACTTTGTTTAGCTTCTTTCAGGTTATGACATGATTTATTTCAAGTGAACATTAAAATAGTAGGTAGAGAATTTTTATAACAGTTTGAGAAACTGAGAACGGGTTTTGTGCTTCACATTACCCCTGGTATTTTGTGACCATTGCATATTTCCAGCTGGTATGCACGGCAATTATGGAATGATCTTTAAATTCGTCTCTGTGTATCAATGAGAGTCTTGCACATTTTTCAAAAGAAATGGCTGCTTGAGCATCAAGTATTTTCCCTCCCGCTGAGCTAATTTTCAAATGAGTAGATCCTTTTATGGCATTGAAAGAACTCAAAAGAAAAATTATGTTTTAAGCTACACGTTGCTTTAGAAATACTTTGAAGTCTTGACAGAAACGTTCAAAACACATACATTAAAAAAATAAGAGGAAAAAACTTTTGCTGTTGCATGCCTATTTATTTTTCTCCATTGTTTTAGAGCCTGCTCTATTTTTCATCTGATTTAAATTTCAAATACTTCGAAAAATTAGAAAAAAAATATATAGCACAAATACAGTACATACTACGGTCAATGTCATAGTAATACATTAACATATCGGTAAAATTATTGGTGTGCGGAATATGTTTTTGTGAATGTAATTAAATTGTTTGGAAGGTCTCATGCATGAGGATGGCCAGATGTTGTAGTAAATTATGCCTGGCAGTGGTAAAATATCCACAGACTGGACATCACTGCTGCTGACCATGTTTTCAGGACAGAGACCAGTGCAGAAGGACCAGAGCATGCAAAACAGAAGCAACTACAATGTCTAGAGCAGTGTTTCCCAACTCCAGTCCTCAAGGCACCCCAACAGGTCATGTTTTCAGTATATCCGATAGTAACAACACATGTGGCAATGTCTGAGGCACCAACAATAATTACATCACCTGTGCAATACTGAGGAAATCCTGAAAACCTGATCTGTTGGGGTGCCTTGTGGACCGGAGTTGGGAATCACTGGTCTAGAGATAAGTACAGTTAAACCTCTACAGAAGACCACTTCTTTAAGAAAATCAGTTCCTTATCCAGACCAGATAACCTGTGACAAATTTCCAGTTCCATCATATCCTATGCCTACTGGTTGTCTTCTTTAAGAGTACCACCTATAGAAGGCCATATTTAATACAATTTTGAGTAGTCATCTCGTTGACGTTCCAATGTACTTTGTACTTATTTCATTTTCTTATAGGGAGCTAAAATATTGAAGTTTATTTTTAAGGGTTGCATTTTGGAAACCCCATTAAAGACTTACTTAAGATTTTTTATAGTGGAAAAAAAACTTCTAAGACTTCTTATTTCTCTTCTTATACTGCTACTGTTTTTGAACACAGGGCTTTTTCATGCTTGGCTACTTGAGTTATTTTGCTTACAAGAGAGCTAGCATTTGTACACAAAAAATTGTTCTGTAGAGATTGTTAATTAAATTTCCACAGTGTCCAGTATTATCATGGCACACATATCATATCAGTAAGGTCACTTGTAATAAGTTATATGTTATTTGCAAAATCACATAAACTAGAGGTGAGGCAAGGTTTTTTGTCACCTGGGGCAAAATTTTTGTCCTAGCCCTTCATCTAAATATGGCCATGGCAGAGTGGCTTTTGGCACACCCCATTCTCTCCCTCTCATTCAGCACCCAGGGCACATGACCAATCAGCTACCCATTAACCCCTTCCAATCCACTGTCTGACCTCTGAAGACATTATGATTTAAGGCTGTACAGCTCCGATGTTGAAAGATGTCCGTAGGGGTTTTTTTTTACTGTATACTGCCAGCCTCTTTGCTGTTGGAGCCTATCCAATGTGTCACCTCATGCAGTACTGGCTTTAGCCAGCAGATAGCGCCGTAGTATAACATCAGAAAAAAAGTAAGCCCCCTAGGAAAACCAGGATACAAATTGGATTGGAAAGGGTTAATTATGTCACTGTACAAACCAAATAAAGCTGTAAGTAGGCTGTTACATTTCTGTTTTCAAATGCAGTCTTCTCATAATGGGACTCATGGACCATAATAAGGTTACCATGAACCATATATAGTCTCTAGTATATGGACTCTAAATTCTATTAGGGGCAAGAGCAGAGGAGACACAAGGGACCACATTTGTATTGCTGACTAATTTCCTATAAACAGCAGATTTCTCATTAAAAAAAATTATTGAAACCTAGAAAAAGTATGTAAATATCTTGTATTGAGCACTTTAAATGTTGCGAGGTGTATTATGATTCCTTCTCTAAGTACACAGCCTTTATTTTACCCCACCTCACACTTTTGTAATTTAATGCCTGCAAGATTAAAAATTCTGACTCTTCTATAGCTATTCGTTTCACCATTTTGAATTCATTATCCTGTTAGAGAATCAGCATTCACTGCATGCTGCTCAGGTTACTAGACTTAAGGTCCATTTAAATTGGACGAATGTTGGGCAAACGATGCCTGACACTCGTCCCTGTGTGTCCTCGCCGCTATGTTAAGTCAGTAGAGAGGGTCAGGGGAGCGTGAGAAGAGAACTCTCCTCCAGCCTCCCCACTGTGAGCCAGAGATACTAGCTCCCATGCAGCAGCACAGGAGCGAGTATGTGTGGGGACGAGTGTTGGACATCGTTTGCCCGACATTCTTCCTGTCTAAATGGACTACTTTTAAAAATTACTTTTGACTGGACAGTTTGAAAAGGTCCATTGAACATTTTCCCCAGACATAAATAACTGTATGTTTATGTAGTTCTCTGCCATAAAAAAGAAATAAAAAAAATGAGTCATATCTTGTAGAAGGTTTCTGTGTCAGTACTAAAATTTGCAATGTACGCCTGTAAATAATTTTTATAAATTTTGACACTTAATTTTGCTCATGATAAATGAAGGCTGCTTTCACATCTACAGTGGGGGTTCCATTTTCCTGCTCCACTCGGGGAGCAAGAAAGAGGAATACCCTGGCCGAACGGGTCCATCTTATGATGGAACCGAACAGCACCGAACAGACCCCATTGAGTATAATGGGGTCTGTTTGGTTTCCGCTCAGCTGCCTGGTATTGTACCAGAAGAAAAATGGCTGCATAAAGTGCTTTTTCTTCTGGTATTTCGTGTCGGATCTGCGATGAAACCTCTGATCAGATCAGAGGATCCAGCGCAGACAAAAAGACAGCCTAAGATCTCTTGAAAATGAAATATGATAGATGCATCTGTGATCTTTTTTGAGACTAGTAGTACTTGGGTATGTGATTGTAATTATCATTTTACAGCTCACGGTAAATGTTGGCAATGCGTTCATATCAGTATACTGAGGCAAAGACATGTATTTCTTATATTCTGTATCATTTATTGTGAGTTTTTTATCATTTGTTGTGGGTTTCCAATTTGTCCATACAAATTGTTCGCTGCCCATAATTTTCTGGTAAGTTGTTTAGAAAGTATAAACATTCAGATTGGTAACCCTTATGTCCAATCACGGAATATTTTTTATGTGCCCATTTAAGTACATTAATGTCATCATCCAGTTTCAGAACAAAATTCTGTCCCAGGACGGAAGGGGGTGAGGGTATTTTACCTGCAGTTGTTCTTTTCTGCCACCTCTCCAATATATGGGTCCTTGACCCCCTAATATGTCTGTCCAAGTTTAGAACAGCAATTTGTTAGCTATGTAAGGGGGTTTCTGAGTAACCCTAACATTGGTGGTAGAGGGGAGACACATAGTATAGTTGAAAAAAAAATAAAAATGCTCACCTTCTGCTGCAGACTGTTACCCCACTACTGCTCCAGTCTTCTATTTACGTCTGCAGTAGTAGTCACATGGGTTGTTTACCCACATTACCACTGTAGCCAATAAGGGGCCAGACAGCGACATCATACTACTACTACTACGCGTAGTAGTTTTGGGCATAGGAGGGCCAAAACTATATAATAAAACTCAGAAAACCCATTTGATGCACACTTTGCAATGCTGCTTGATTGGTCAGCACTAATCATTTGACCAGTCCTGGCCAATTGGAGAGCAGGCATAGTGCTCTGGTACTCTAACATTACCAATACATTGTAGAGATTAGGTAGTCTGCAGCTTGTGTTGGCCATCTTGATTACCCAAAAAAAGGGACCCGGACTGACAGATCGAAGAGACAGCAGATAAGTACAACTGCAGATGATATACCCGCCATCCACTACGGTCCTGTGACAAAATTTTATTCCAAATCCATAGGGCCACTGTAAGCAAGAAAGGGGTGGGGTAATTCTTACCTCTAAATTCCCTGCCTGTTGACATCAGAGTAGAGAAAATGGCCAAATGTTAATAAGTGACATCATCAACTGTTGCCACCCCTTTTATTTTACATACACAGTGCTGACCTTTAATTGCGGATGTTGGTAAAGTACATGGAGCATCTTAATCTCCTACGTTCAACTTGCTGCCATGGTGGAGAAGCAGTAGCTTGAAGTCATAATGACATCAGGCACTATGATTGACCACCAATGGGATTACGATAGTAGCTAAAAGATAAGAGACACATAGGAGACAATTTGTATCAAAAAAATATTTGCCACCAATTTGAAGGCAACATGAGGGTCTAACACAGTTGAATTTGCTACACAGTATGATTTTATCCACCATCTGGTCTTATGATGGTCCTAATAAGTAACATAATTTCAAATTCAAATAATATATATTAATGTGTAACCGCTAAATGATTTATTAGACTACCCCCCCCCCCCCCCTTCAATTTCCTTGTTGTTTAGAAAAAAAGTGAAGAAGCAGAATTGCATATCTCCCCCCAGTATATTTATATATTGTGAAAGTCTTTCAATAGTAAGTATTTTATCCAGGAGTTGAACTGTATTATTTTCATCCGTAGGCTTGCGATTTTCTTCTGTTACAATTACATCTTATTTGATATGGCAGTTCCTTCCAACTGAAAATTTTCTATTATTAAAGACAATGCACGCCTGAAAAATAGGTCAGTGCCCATTTCACTTCTCCCTGGAAGGTCACACCAAGATGTACGATTACAGCATCTAAATGGGTGTAATCATGCTGCCAGTAAATATGAAGGTATGCATTGTACAAGACTCTTCACAACAGCCCGACTTCCTTCCTTCAAGCAACGTCTTTATTGTTTATACATATACTCAATAAAAGCCATTGTTGGTTTGGCCAGTCACTAGGTACTTTAATGTTATATAAGCGTGGAGTTCCTTTTACACTGTACAATATGGTTTTCATTAACCTAGATGGAAAAATATACAAATAATGAGTGCTAGAAGTATTGTAATTGATACGGGTGTTTAGTGAAATCTATAAAGGTTAGAACTTGAAGGCTAAGCAATCTGGCTAAGGAAACCGGAATAGGAATCTTTTTAGTTAATTTCTATCTTAACATTCAAAAAGAGTCAAATGCATTTTGTATAATTATAATATATACATGTCAGTCTGGCACCTTACTGGACCAGCATCAAAAACTGAGAATCTGTATAAAACGAAAATACTTTTTTTTATATGGACCCACTTTGGATCTCTTCTACTGATCAGGTAGATAAGAAGAGACCAGACCATATTTCACCTCAATGTTATAAATCTGCTTTGCAATATGCACATAACATGTAAAGAAGTGTATACGCCTTCAATAACTGTTGGCCAGACACTTGTTTGTCCATTAGTCATATCTCTCGACAGTCTTTGGTTCAGCTGAGCGTTCATGTGTTCCTCATAGGGAGTGTGGAGAAAGCTGCAGCTAGAAAACCCTGGTGGTGGCTTTTTTGCCAGGTGGAACAAAAAGTTTAGGCTTCGAAATCCAACATGCCCAATCCTTCTTTTCCCAGAAGTCATCTGTCCAGGGGTGGGAAGCCCCCATACATATGTAGAGAAGCTGGGCAGAGCACAACTAAGGGGAAAAAAGCAAACTAGGAATAAAGCACAGATGTGCCGTTTTTAGGGACATTGTGAAGACTGCGCAAGTTAGGTGCTACCAGCCTAGTACTCTGGTCAACCAAAAGTCACGTTAGCATAGAATGCTGATGTGAAGGGTGTTAAAGAGAAACTAAAGCTCTGGGATGACCTCTTGGTGGGTAGTTGCTTAAAAGGGAGGGAAGCCAATGGTGTAGATTTAAAACACTTTATTTAGAACCATCAGGTAACATGTTTTGAGGTATATAGACACCTTCATCAGACAGCTGGATTAGATATGTAACAGTACATCATTTTCTAATGGTCCAATGTATATAACAGTTTTTATGACCATTGTTAACCACAATGAGGCCTTAGTGGCCGAGGACAGTACTGCCATATCTAAACCAGCTGTCTGATGAGGAGGTCTACATACTTTGAAATGTGTTACCTGCTGGTTCTAAAAAAAAGTGTATTTTTAATCTTCACTCTCTGTGAAGCAACTATCTGGACTCGTACTCTCTGCTCACCTGAACTCTCAGCAACTGCACACACATACTGCTAATGTCTTTTTCTCACCGTGTCAACATCAACCTGAGTATGAACAAGGCTTTAATACCCCACCCCTCCCCAAGACACTCCCAACCTAGTGATGTCATTATGGCCATGCTTCTCCTGTAGATTGCTTCCCGTCTGTCATGGCTTGCCAACTGCAAGTGAAAATTGGGACTTATGCTGGTGCATGCTTATTATCATTTCAGCACTGGAGGCCGATAGAGTCACTTCTCTGCTGGTCTAATAGATTGGTTGGCTGGGAGATTGGCATCCCAGCCAGCCAACTAGCTTTAGTTTGTGTATACATATCCCATTTCCCTTTTTAGTGTTTTCTTTTGCATATTTATGTTATCTATGCTTATATTGATTTAGGCCGCCTGCACACGAGCGGGTCGGATTCGGCAGCGAGAATTCTCGCAGCGGGACCCGACCCAAGAGCCTGCAGGGACGAGCACGTACTCACCCGCGCCTGGCGGCCTCGGCTCTCTCATGTGCCGGCTGCCGCGCAGCCGGCGCATGCGCAGACCGGCGCCGGCGGCCGGGTGAGTGCGTGCCCCGCACAAAAATAGGACATGCCGCGGTTTGTTTGCCGCGCGAGATTTCACGCGGCCAAACCGCGGCCGTCTGCATAGGAGTGCGTATTGTAATGCACTCCTATGCAAACTTTCAGTGGCGGAAATCCCGCGGCGGGATTTCCGCCCGTGTGCAGGCGGCCTTATACATATATTTGTTTGTTACAGGTAATGTGATACTATCATTACTAATATATAAATAGAAATAGCAGTAATTTAAAGAGACAACACAAAATAAAACAAACTAATAAAGAAATCTGTATGATCTTACATATTACCAGTTTTTAGCAGTATTTGGACAGTATTTTGGTAGCATTTGATCTGCTCTTGAATAATGTGTAAGCATTGAGATCAGCTAAGCAGTTGGCTGCTATACTTTTTTGTGTGACTGGCATGTTCAAGCATTATCTGTGTGCAATTGCAAGGATGTATTTACACATCAGTTTTATTGCAGTAATTTCTGTTTTATTCAACTCTTTTTAAAGGCACATTTAGACACAACGATTATCGATCAAAATTTGCTCAAAAGCAGTCTTTTGTGCGATATTCGTTGTGTCTAAATGTGCCCATCTTTCAGTTTTCTGCCGAACGATGGTTTTCAAGCAGAGCCGAAACAGCTGATAAGCAGGACCACACGCTGTGCTCTGCCCGTGGAGAGCTGATTACAGCTGATAACATTGTATTAGCTGTTCTCAGCTGTCAGCCACACTAGCAGATCAAAGGAATGTAATCAAGGAACAGTGGGTGGTCTGTTCCTTGACCACAGCTCCAGGCGGCTAACAGGATGCTACTTGGTACTATTATCCACCTTTTTGTTTTTTCCTTGTTGGTGGTTTGTCAATATATTATTTTATAATAATAAAATATCATTTTCTTCCATTTACTACTGGATTGAATTTTACTCCTGGCTTAGGACCTTAATACACTACCACCATGAATCTACAAGTGAGGATCAGCATTCTCATTTCACCCTCCGCTTCAAGTAAGTGCTGTTTCTTTATTTACCTTGTTATTGATATTTAGATGGAGTCTGAGCGCAGGAGCTTTTTTATTCACATATTTTGACTATATGGATGTCAGCAGTAGTCATGAGTAAAGTATGAAAAGCCCTGCAAACTCTGCATTTTAGCAGCATTTTTTTCCTAACCTTTGCAATGTTTTGGGGTCCATCACGTTTTTTCAAAATTTTAGCATGCTCAGGCTCTGGCGTTAGTTTTTGGCATTTTTCAATAGGCTGCTCTGTTAAAAAAAAGACAACAGCAAAAAAAAAAACAGTTTTTGGGGATTTAAAAAAAAAAAATTATGGGCAGGGAATGGGCTTAAATAAAAAAGAAGCTATGCTCACCAGTCAAATGTTCCCTGCGGTCCAGTGCAGAAGACCTGATCCCCGTCGTCCAAGTCCCACAATACTTCCACATCGTTCATGCATCCGTTCATTGTACATGTGAATACTCAGCCTGTTCCTAGCTTCAGCAGTGATACTTCAAAAATGTCATGTGACTACTAAAGCCAGTGATTGGTTGAGAGGTCATGTGTACAATGAACGGCATGTAACCACTGCTGCTACTCCTGGGACCAGACACAATGGTGGTTGGGACTCTTGTGCTAGATGTGACGGACAATGTGATAGGTGAGTATGACTTACTACAATACATTAGAGAATTTGTCAGCTCACCCTGCCTTGGTATCCCCCCCCCCCCCACACTGAGTGTATAGAAGTAGAGAGACTCTGATAGTAGACATAGAAGAAAAATATAACTATTCCAGCAACTCAGGTGGCATAGAAGGATTTTTTTATTTTAACATGTTTAGTAAAAATAGGGATCAAAAACCCAACAAGAGTTTTTTTTAACACCTACATGTTTCAAGCAGAAACTCTTAGTATAACATGATTCAGAAATTCTAATTGAAACAAGTAGGGATTTAAAATATGCCTGCTGAGTTTGTTTAATCCATGTTTTTTACTGGAATACTGAAATAAAGAAATCTTTTTAGAACACCTGAGCTGCTGAAAAACTTCTGTGCATACACCCAATCAAAAGAATTGGTGCGATTTCTGTTCAATTTTTGTGCCAATTTTTCGGTATGGAAACAATATCCAGGGCTGCCACTCCGAAAGACTTCTGCGGGGTCTTCAGAGTCCTCAGCCACCAACTTCTCCATGCTCATCAGGCTGTTCACCTCCTCTACCAATGTGGACCATGGCTGGACTTCCATAGTCTGGGAATGACGGTATGAACCGCCATGAGGAAGTAACATAAAAAAATCTTTTGTGACCGCAGCTATTGGGCCAGCTACAATAGCAAATGTAATGAACATTGTACACTTAAATGTTTTCAGATATGTCACAAGGAAATAAATGGGGACAGTTTTTGAGTATCGGAATACTCCATTAAGTTTATCTCAATTTGCTAATAGTGACTTGTGAATAGGAATTTTACATCCATATTACACATTGTTGTTAATATAGCCAACTACATTGGTACAGGTAAGAGTTAAAATAACAAAGTAGGGAATTATGTCCTTTAGGGTAGTTCCCTTTTAGTATAGCATGATGTGAGGACTTAAGGTAAATGTAAATAAAGTCCTCCATGTTGATCTGATTTGTATGCAGCAATTGCCAGCGTGTTGCCAATGGACGGTGATAAAGTGCATTTTTCTGCTTGGGCGGGTAGCCCTTTCATTTTTACAAGTGACAAAATAAAATTCTGCTGAAGAGTGAACATGCTGCTTTCACTGTGTCATCCCAGCCCCATAGGTCATTTTATTATAAAAATGTAAAAATCCAGTCAATTTTATTTAATCAGCTGAAAAGGAAAAGTGCTTCCAGGTCATTAATCAAATGCTCCTTCTCTGTGGGGCTTGTCTCTTCAAAAACTGCCATGTGAATCATTAATAAACCTGAAAAGATTCTGCCAGACGGTTTTAGAAACCTACATGGTATCGATATAACTGAAACTATAGTAATTTAAGGTCAGCAAAACCGCTTTATAGACTGGATGCAGGTTTACTGCTCCGAGCTACCTCATTAATTAATGCCAATAACAACTGCTGTCTGGGAATTTTTTAAACCAATGTTACATTAGGAGAAAATTTGCTTATTAACGTTAGTAAATTTCCAAAAATGATCAAGGTTCCAATCATTTTATGGTCATGTGGTGAATAGAGTTTGTCATGCTTGCATTAGTTTTTTTGTCACAGTATGGCTACCTTCACACGGGGGGGAGAAATATCAGATGGAGAAACCCAGGCCGATATCGTGCTTGTCAACAAGCATTTTTGTCAATGGATGCGAGGGGTTTTTCATGTAAAAGCGCCTTGTATCAATTCTGTGAAATTCCGATTCTTCGGTAAGTGTTTCCCATTGATTTTAATGGGAAACATCACATTGCACGGCATTCAACATGTTTAACTGTTCCATTGAAAACTTGTGATAAGTTATTCAAGAGGTTGACTGAGGTGGAGGATGGGGTTCTTCTCTATTGACCAGGGGGGTTACTGCTAGGAGTGCAACCGGTGAAGTCATGGCTGGACCCGTAGAAGCTGCGTGGGCAAGGATGGGACTACTGAAAGGTACGCTGTTACTCATAGCTGATGCTGGATAAACTTTAAAGGGGTTGTCCCGCGCCGAAACGAGTTTTTTTTTTTTTCAACCCCCCCCCCGTTCGGCGCGAGACAACCCCGATGCAGGGGTTAAAAAAGAACACCGGAGAGTGCTTACCTGAATCCCCGCGCTCCGGGCTTCTGTGCGGTCCATTGCCGATTCCAGCCTCCTGATTGGCTGGAATCGGCACGTGACGGGGCGGAGCTACACGGAGCCCCATTGAGAACAGAAGAAGACCCGGACTGCGCAAGCGCGGCTAATTTGGCCATTAGACGGCAAAAATTAGTCGGCTCCATGGGAACGAGGACGCTAGCAACGGAACAGGTAAGTGAAAAACTTCTTATTACTTCTGTATGGCTCATAATTAATGCACAATGTACATTACAAAGTGCATTAATATGGCCATACAGAAGTGTATAGACCCACTTGCTGCCGCGGGACAACACCTTTAATGAAACATCAAGGTTGGTGTAGACACTTAGTCCTTTTCTCCATTGGTTGTGGACTTTGTAATAAGATTAAGCATGATCGTTCTAGGAGAGTCCCGTCTTTTCAAGGCCATACTCAACTATAAATCTTTGGTGAATAACAATTAATAATTCAGTTCAAAGGGCTATCCGACCGTGTGCTCTGTTGTAAATTGTCATATCCAGTGGAGCAGCTGCAGGTAAAGTTAGTCTACTGCTAGCTTCTCAGTGAACTCTTCCTGAGAGATAGACACCTTATACATTAATGTGCTGCCACACAGCAGTCTCATGCTGGGGCAGAGGAGAATCATAGGTGCTAGATACCAGCCGATCCAGAAGGTGAGCGAGGATGGTGTCTGTAGTGCTCACCCGGTTATCAATGCAGGCGTGCAGGCAGATCATGTCTGTAGAGCAAATGGCACTCCTACTCTGTGTCACCTCTCTTAGGCTGCCTGCCCTGCTCTGGTCGGTATTGTGTCAAGAGTGGAAGGAGTGTGCCCACACAGCAATCCTCTCTTCCCCTCAGGTCCTCCACACTCTGTTCCTCTTTCTCTGCTTGTATTGTTTTCCAAAGCACTGCAGTCTGGAGGATTGAAACCTTATCAGATAATGTCATTCATTGTAAACTAACAGCTCCTCTCCCAGCCTGCTCCCCTGTTGTGCATTTACTGCCTTTTCACTGAGTTATTACAGAGGGCTTGTGTGACAGTGCTAGGGGATAATAGAATAGATCAGAAGGACAGAGAGCAAAGAAAGCTACTATTACAGAGGGCTGCAATTCATGCCAGGTGGATTTTTTGCTCATATCAGGAGTGAGGAGGAGCAGCCGCTACTCAGATAGAGAACACAAGATAGAAAGAGAGATAGCTGTGTAGCATTGAGTAGCCAAGGTTATGCTACACAGCCTATGAAAAATAGTTCACCAGATAATGCCTACCAGTCAGACAGTTGAATGTAGGACAACCTGCAAACCAAGTATGATGCTTTCCAAATGCATGAGGCTGAAAACTCAATTCAAAAACTGATAAGTGCATTTTCTTTTTCTGCAGGGATTTAGTAAGATATGTATGCATTGATTTTCCATGCACAAAGTTTTGCATAGCCTTTAATCGATTTAAATAAATGTAATACATCTACTAATTAAATATAGAGGTTGTAAAGTGTTGTGAAATAAGTTACTGACATATAAAGTGGCTATTACAAATTGAATTAAAGTTATAAAATGTAAAATATTTATGGCAGATTTTACAAATTTCATAGAAATGCATTATTTAAATATCCATCAGTAAACTGGATATATCAAAACAAAATAATCTTTTTCTTTTTTGGGGTGGAGGGTGTTCGTTAAATTCGATTTTTCCATCATAATTCTTTTATTCCTTTAGCATGGTAATTTTTCCTATTTTCTATTTTGTTTTCTTC
Organism: Eleutherodactylus coqui; assembly: GCF_035609145.1. Lineage (NCBI taxonomy): Eukaryota > Metazoa > Chordata > Amphibia > Anura > Eleutherodactylidae > Eleutherodactylus > Eleutherodactylus coqui. Next base: position 75,198,412 of record NC_089841.1, read on the forward strand.
TAAGAAGTTTGGCGTAGATGTAACAGAATTTTGGAATGAGAGATGGCTTTTACTGCTTTCATTTGGTTTTGTATTCTTTTCCCTGCCTCCCCTGCTTACATTATGCCTGTGTTAATTTGCATGTGCTCTAATTAGCTTTTCTGGCATGGTATCTACATATTATTATTGTAATTAGAGGACTAATTAGAGTCTAGATTCTCATTCTCTTTAATACACTATACCAAATAATGGTTTCTACAAAGAATAGCAGAAAGATATCAAAAGGAAAGCATTTCTTGGACAAACAAAACATAATTTCTAAGAAATTTATTAATTTTACACAAAACAGATATAATTTTATATATTTATGATTTGGTTCAGTCATGTGAATAGGTTAATTATAGGCAAAAAAGAATTGTGCTGGAAATATTATTGCACATTAGTAGATAGAAGCATAACTTGAAACTCCTGGGCTTCGATGCAAAATCTGTAACATGACCCTCCATTATAATGCTTCATTTATAGTACTGCTCTCTTTATATGGGGAAGAAAGACCATATGACCCTCTAAGACTTCAGGCCCGAGTGCCACTGCATCCTCTGCCCCCATTATAGTTATGTCCTTGTTCATTGTACGGAATTGATTATGTATAATGTAGATCTGTACTGTGAAGTCCACCTAATCTGGGAATTTTACCATTGAAACTTATAGACACTAATCTACATGTGTATTAAAGGGGTTGTCTGGGACTTTTACTATCTATCTTCAGGACAGTCATTAGTTGATTAGTGGGGTCCGTGGCCTGGGATCCCTGCCAATCAGCTAATTGCCGATCAGCTGTCAGTGCGGACAGCACTGTTCATATTGCACCGGCCCTGTTTGGTAATGCAGGCACAACTCCCATGGAGTCATTTAAATTGGGCCATTTAAATGTTGCAGTTATATTTCACAGTGGCATCTAAATGGTTAACAGCTGTGATCAGAGATATCTCCTATCACAACTTTTGCAGGAGAGTGTCAGCTGTCAAAGACAGACAGCACCCGCTATTGTATGCAACGGACTTGGTTTCAGGGTCTGCTCCATACAATCCCCGAAGCTAAAGGGCGTACATGTACACCCTTTAGCGTTAAGAAGTTAAAGATATATAACAGTACTATTAGCACTAGAGATGAGCGAACGTACTCGTTTCGAGTACTTACGCACCCGAGTACCGCCATTTTCGAGTACTTCAGTACTCGGGTGAAAAGATTCGGGGGGCGCCGGGGGGCGGGGAGAGGCGTGGCGGTGCGGGGGGTAGCAGCGGGGAACAGGGGGGAGCCCTCTCTCTCTCCCTCTCCCCCCCACTCCCCACTGCTACCCCCCCGTGCCGCCACGGCGCCCCCCGAATTTTTTCGCCCGAGTACGGAAGTACTCGGAAATCGCGGTATTCGGGCGAAAAAGGGGCGTGGCCGAGCACGTTCGCTCATCTCTAATTAGCACCCGACTATAAGCGGATGGACTATGTACCCATAAAAGAGCCAATCAGCTAATGAATGAATATTTACTTGTTTGTAGGCTGATCGCTGGAATTGTTACATGGCTCGATTATCGGGCCCTAGAGAAAACCCTTTAGGCTAGCCCTGATTGTAGATACCATATTATAGGTTACAGTATTGCTGACAGTATTTAGAGAAACCATAAGACCAAACAGGCAGCATGAACCAGGGACAGATAAGCCTATTCAACCCATGTATGTTTTCTATCACAATGTAGAAGTTTGATTCGGAGCTCAGCTAGAATGGTCAAAGAGTCAAAGAGGCACGCCAGGCTTTACCCACCCATGTCATCAAGAACTGACAGTCCTCTCTATACACGAGAAGGGAGAGGAGCCATCACTTTTGATACTGCGGGTGGGGAAAGCTCGACATGGCCTGCCCCTTCGACTTGAGATCTCCAAGAGCTGAGCTCTGAGTCAAACTTCTAAATGTTTTTTTTTTCTGAAACACAGCAGCATTACAGAATACGGCCTCCTTCACACGACTGTATGCATTTCTACGCTTGGCCAATCACCGATACAAAATCGCATGAATGACGAATAGCCATGATCAAGTCCTAAGCTTTAGCTGCATTTTCCCGTTCATTCACATGGTCGGCTGTGGCGTATTGGCGAAAAAATACATTGCAGTGCAGAATTCTATTGGTCGACAGAAATGATCAGAATGACTATTAAAGGGGTTGTCCCGCGGTGAAATCAAACATTTTTTTTTCTACATACCCCCACATTGTGCCCCGTTAAAAACAATTCCTTTGTTATTTAAAAAAAAAATCGCTTACCTGCATCCCCGTTCGGGCAGTTTCTTCTTTTAAAGATGGCCGCCGATCCTTTCCCAAGATGCACCGCGGTTTTCTCCCATGGTGCACCGCGGGTCTTCTCCCATGGTGCACCGTGGATTATCTTCTCCTGTCTTGCGTTCCACTGCCGATTACAGCCACCTAATTGGCTGATCGGCACCACGTGACGGAGGCGGAGCTACGATGACCAAGCGCAGACCAGCTCTCCGGCGCGAGCACGCCGGAGCGTCCCCATTCAACAGAGCAGAAGACCGGACAGCGTAAGCGCGTCTAAAGAAGGCTCAAGATACAGAAATTAGTCGGAGCCATGGAGACGGGGATGCCAGCAATGGAGTGGGTAAGTGTATAACTTCTGTATGGCTCATATTTAATGCACGATGTATATTACAAAGTGCATTAATATGGCCATACAGAAGTGTATAACCCCACTTGATTTCACGGGACAACCCCTTTAATGCTTAAATAGAGTCTATTGTCTTCGTTTCCCAGCATTGGACGCAACTAAACTCTCTCCTCCTCTCTTTTTTTCCAGTTCCCATAAAAGCCTATGGGAGCCTCTAGTGTATCTTGGCAAAAGATAGGGCAAAAAAACTATCATTTTTTTAAAACAATCTTATTTTATTGAGTATATCACAGATTGAAAATGCAGGTTACATTAATATTACAGTAATTCAGTTTGAAAGACCTGGAAGAGGCAGGAACACACAGGTCCCTAACTGAAATTATATGTTTAATTACTTGTTAACATAAAGTTGCAATTAGATTTGTATTATTTAAGTACAGAAGAGGTCATTACCTTCCTGCAATAATAATATTTTGGATTTAAGACAAACAAAATAGAAAACAAGTAAGGTAACCGATTAAGGCAATCGTGTCTAAAAGATTCTGTCATGTTATGTGGTAAATGAGAAAATTATTTGAATTCTTCAAACACGTTCGAGGTTTCACCCGAGGACGGATTTTTGGAAGTATTGGTGGAGTAGAGTATAATTCCTATAAACTTCTTACGAGATGGTAAGCCTAGATAAATTGAAACCTACGACCTCAGACTGCTGGTGGCGTTGTGTCCTTAATAGCGGCTCTCTGCTACACATCTGGTGGGAATGCCCTATGATTACACCTTATTGGTCACAAATAATAGAACATATCAACAAAATATGCTCAACTCACATCAAATTATCCCCAGTAAATATCCTCCTGTGGAAACTTCTGCCTATTTGTACCCCTCTAAAAAACCTACCAACTTTCCTAATTTCTGCTGTTAAACTCTTAATCCCGCTTATGTGGCACAGATCAGAGGCACCTTCTCTGTCCCAATGGGCGGAGAGGGTTTCACAACTATGCCGTTTTGAAGAAATTGCAAACTGGGAAAATGGTACAAGACACAAATTTGTAAGCATTTGGAAACCTTGGTACAAATACATCACTTCAAACCACTTCAGCTGAGGTCCACGATTTTCGCCCCATGCGCTCTACTACATCAAAAATTCTCTACAAAACTCCACAAAAATGTTTTGATGCATCGGTCGCTGTTGTAATATTTTTCCTGGCACAAATTTTTTATGTAGCTGAGAATTGCTCATCTGAATGAATACATTGGAAGCCAATGCTTCAGATGGTCGCGATTTTTAAATTTAGACGCGTATCTACGGTCGTGCGAATAAAGCCTAAAACATAGATGGGCCGAATGGGCATATCTGTCGTGGTTGAAGCACCATGAAGCTGGTGACAGGTTCCGTCTAATATAATAAATTATACAGAATATTTCTATTATAATATCTCATGTACAGGATTGCATGATGACATGATGAATGTTTTCCGTTTGATATGCTGGAGTTCTAGAATACCATGGGCACTTTTCTGTGATTTGGGATTTGAAATACTTTCATGTACTCAATGTTTTTAATCTCTCTTTAGAATACGTACTTATATTCACAGACATTGAAATGTGTGTCAACAGCTGAGAGTAAACCAACAAAAATGCACTGCACACCGACATAATAGTTAGGTGCCCGGGGGAGACTTGTAATAGTCTGAGAGGATTCATCACAGAAACAATGTACGTTATAGATTATTGTGCTTGCAATGTGTTGCATGATACCTTCAAGGAGTTTCCATTCTGTGCTACAGATGGAAGATGGCAGAAGAGTCAAAGCAGACACTTCCTCTCCTCCAGGAAACTTTCTCACAAAAAGTTGTTCTGCCTATCAAACTATCTAAAATAAGACAAAAAGTACCAACTGCCGGGTAACACTCAGATCTTTGAAAGGGATCATCATCATTGAAATGACTTTTTATTAAAATTAAGTTTTCATTGTGAATACTTATTATTTTTTTTTTATCTGTCAGTTTTATCACCTCGCAGCATGAACCTAATCGAAACTTTAGCAAAAGTTCTACTTGAAACTCGATTTTACTGATTCGCTTTGCACAACACTAGTCCTGAACACTGGTGTATAACACTAAAGCTTCATTCACATGAGCGTATGCCTTTTTACGGTCGCCCATATGCGCTGTAAAATCGCGTGAATGAAGAAAAGATGTGATCAAGTCCCAAGCTTAATTAGCATTTTCTTGTCAATTTACACGACCGTGCGCGACGTATTAGTTAAAAAATATGCCGCAGCCTGGAAATTCCTCGCTCAGCATAAATGCTTGGAATGACTTCTAATACCTAAAAAGAGGCACCTGTAAGCTTTCTCCCAGCATTGGATGCTGCTAAGCTCCCTCCCCCTCCCTTTTTTTGCAGCTCCCATAGGAGTCTATGGTTGCCGGCAGCATATATCGGTCGGGTGATAGTGCAAGACCTATCTTTTCTGGCAGCATATAAATTTGCTCATCAATTTCGGTTGCGTATTTGCTATTTTTTCCGGTGCAACGTTTTTACGCGGATAAAAATCGTTGATCTGAACGAGCAGATTGGAAGCCAATGCTTCAGATGGTTGCGATTTTTGGACAACGTAAAAACGCAACTAAATAGCTGTGTAAAAATGCTTGTGTGAATAAAGCCAAAGAGCCATAAAATGCCCTATATACTATCAGAGTGCTATACATGGATTTCATGGCTCTTAGACCGTTTAAGGGCTTTTGGTGAACTTCTGGTTTGGTTCAAAAGTTCGGCAAACTAGCCAAAGTGAACTTTACTAAGGTTCGCTCATCACTGCTCATTATCATTAGAAGGTGAGGGAGCTCTATTGTAATGCTGGATGCCTAGATAAGAAAAAATTGTAACACTATCTATGCATAAGAGTCCAAATGCATCTCCCTTGTCACTTCCTGGTGTCTGGGAGGAAGGTGTTTTCCTTCATCGCTTCGAGGACCCTATAGTAATCTATAACATGTGTCTCAATTGAAGGTCTTTTTACAATGGTCGGTTATTGAGCCCCAATATTCCTCCAAACACCTGTTCACCTGATAATTGGGCGGTGTAAAATAAAAAACTATCAGCAGGCAAATAGGGTGCACCCAATCAGCTGATAAATGAGAAAATACTCATTTGTTGGCTGATCACATATTTCTTGCAGGTTTTACACCCATACACAGCAAGGGTGTCACAGGAATGCCTCCACCAGGTCGCCACACTTCCTTGGCCTAACGGGTCGGCAGATTTATCACCGATTGAGCATTTATGGGACCAGCCAGGACACCAGCTTCGACAGTCTACGAGTGTGCAGGATCTAGAGGCCCAGTTGCAACATCTATGGGCAAATATGTGGCAGTATAACATATGAAGCCTGTATGTTTCCATGCTCATCATGTATCCAGATGAGAGGTGACCCAACAGAGTACCAGAGTTGCCATGGAATTGTAAAGTTTTCTCTAATAAACATCATTTTGCTCCAATATTGTAACCACTTACATATATCATCATTACATTCACACATAGAAAGTTTCATCCGATTCCTACAATTCCCTCTTGGTGGATTATTTTTTGGCCAATGAGTCTAGTATAGTTTTCTATGGACACACTATACTATGGCTTTATAGAGGATGTTGTACTGAGCCATAATACAAATGAGTTCATAAGAGTACGGGCAGACTAATATTGTCTTCCAATGTAAGGTAAAGCAAAGCAGTAGAAAATATTTTGGTTTTATTTCCATAGAATTAATAATTCCTATCATTTCCTCGCTACATTATTAAATATTGTAAGTGGAAAGAAAGGACCACATTTAACTTTATTATTTCTTTATTTTTTACAAACCAAATTAAATCCTTGGTTACTGTCAGTCATGTAAAGTGATAATTATGTGCTAACCATTAATTAGTACTTTTTATTAATGCAAATGTCTTGCGATATCTAAAAGAAATGAAAAATTGTATAAAGTCTAACGCTGTTTTAGTTCTTAATGACAGCGACTTTATTATTTTTGTTTTTAGAATTATAACCTTTATATCTGGCGGAACTCATGTCACATTTATAATTTGCTATAATTAAATCAACCTTTTGGCTTTAGAAGGCAGAACAATAGAAAACTTCCTGTGCTTAAATTTGCATGTTTTGTCAATCATTATTATAATATATCAAGACAAGTACCAGTGATTGCTCAGCGGTTGAGCGTTATTATATTGTCAGGTAATATGTGGGACACCTTAGGATATTGTTGCTCCCCTTAGGCAGCCGTGTGATGAGGAAAGCAAATGCCTGGATTATATGGCTGTTCTTTATGTTATGATACGTTATTAATAATAGGACATAGCAAGATATAGAATTAGAGACAAATGACTATATAGCTGTCAGCACACTAATACTATATAGTCCGTTCTCTTTTCTTCTGCTGTCAAGACGCCCACAACATGTGTATGCAGATATATGTATATGTATACTCACCAATTGCCTATACTTATTTGCCACTTCCTCACATAACTTCTCCTAAAAACATCAGAGCCTTTGTGACTTGGATGGGATATTTTTATATACCAAATTTAGCAAACCCTATTTATTACTATTTAAGATACATTTAATGCGTGTGTCCATAGAATCCTAGAATGGTAGAGTTGGAAGGGACCTTCAGGGTCATCTGGTCCAACCCCCTGTTCAGTGTAGGATCCAAAAAGTCCAGACAAGATAAAAGGCTATGGTGGCCTATGGGAACTATTTTTCCATTTAAATGTATGTATTTTGGACTAACAGTTAGAGATGAGAGAGCACCCAAATGCTCGCGTCCGCGTTACTCGAGTCGAGCGTTTCGTAAAACTAGAGAGCTCGACTCGAGTAACGAACCCCATTGACTACAATGGGAGACTCGAGCATTTTTGTATGTGGGACGTCGGGTCCTGAGCTTTTTTTTTTTCTTGGTTCTCTCTTTCTCTCTCTCTCTCTCATGTATAACTGCATATAGACACTGCAGTCTAGGTCTCTAAAAGGAGATCCATTAGTAAGGCTGGACTTACTGCTTAGGGCTTATTTACATGGGATGATTATCGTTCAGATTCTCGCTGGATCATGGGAATCTGCATGGTAATCTTTTAGTATAAATGTTACCGACGACTGAATAATGAACGATACTTTGTTGGCTTATCGTTTGTTCTTCAGTTTGTGCAGACATAATAATCAAACGATGATTGGCCAGTGCGAACAGGCAGTTGTTCATCTATAAAAAAAACTGCCTGTTTACTGTGAATGTAGACGGGAGGCTGGAAGAGATCTCTGGCCTACTCCACCTCCATTTACTGAGAGATCAGTGCTCCAGTGTGAAAGCACAGATGCAATATTTCCAAGGATGACTATCGGGTGCTTAAATGCCCAACAATCATCCCTTGTATAAGCACCCTACATTTTCAGCCATTATCCCTTCTCTGGTACAGGTTCTTACTGGCTGATTTTGGTGCAGTTTTGAATGCCAGTTACTGGGTTCGACAGCGCTTTTTAATGCAAACTATAATTGTGATAGGTGATGAGGTGAGTTAAAAGGCGCAAAAACACGACAAAATAGAGCAGACAGCTCTCAAAAATCACAGTGTTAGAAAACACTGTAAAATCGCATGTGAATGAATTCATTTGTTCTTCAATCACTGAATGATTTTACACAATCTAATGATTACTTGATTATAATCATTTCATGTATATGGGCCCTTAGACTGCAGTGTCCATATACAGTCATATGTAGAAGCTGCAGAAGACAAATGGAAGGCAAGAAGGCAACATTTTTAAGTAAACCCTATTGTAAAAATGATTGCCAGCCCAAAATACATGCATTTAAGTGAAAATTAAAAAATAACCCCGAAAGTGCCCATAACCTTGAACACATTGGGGGCCTCAATACTTGAGGACCTTCTTCACTCCCTCATCCTGTCTCCAGCATGGAGTAAATGGAAAACCCTATGCACTTTCCACTTGGCTGGCAACTCAAGTTCGTACGCGAGAGGGTTAATTACCCGCGTGATGGAAAAAGGGCCTACAAAGCGCGGCGCCAGTTTTAAGGATGGGACCTTCAATCTTAGGTTCCTGGAGGACAGATACACCTTCTGACCCACCCTGTAAGGTTCCGAAACTGAGAGGCTTCTCCCACTGCGCAACTGCATGCGAGACCCCACTACCTCCAGATTCTTCTGTACTTCCTTCCATACCCCCTGCAGCTCATCAGTGGCGACATTAGCTGCAGGACAGGCAGACGGGGTAGGAAGAGAAATAAGGAAACGGGGATGCTGGCCATAAACGCACCAAAACGGAGAGACCCCAGTGGAAGAACTGGTACGGTTGTTCAGTGCAAACTCAGCCAACGGCAGAAATTCAACCCACCAATGAGCCTTTTTGCTTGCAAACAGCCTTAAATATTGCACCAAATCCTGGTTCTTCCGCTCCATTTGACCATTAGTCTGCGGGTGGAATGCTGAGGAGAATGAAAGCGAAGTCCCAAGGTTTCTGCAAAAGGCCCGCCAAAACTGCGCCACGAACTGAACCCCCCGATCGGAAACAATGTTCTCAGGGACTCCATGGTGGTGAACAATTTCTTTAACGAAGACCTGAGCAAATTCAATCGCCGAAGGAAGTTTCTCTAACGCCACAAAATGGGCCATCTTCGAGAAACGGTCCACCACCACCAGAACGGTGGTGAACCCCTGTGACTCTGGCAAGTCAGTAATAAAATCTACCAAAAGGTGCGACCAGGGGTGCGACGGCACAGGCAACGGTCTCAGAGGACCCTCCGGACGCCGCCGGCGATTCTTGCCGCGAGCGCAGACAGAGCACCCCCTTACGAAGTCACGTATCTGATGAGACATGCCAGGCCACCAGTAGAGCCTGGAGCAGAGATCCAGAGTCCCTTGCACTCCTGGATGACCCGCGAAAACTGACGAGTGGGACTCTTCAATAACCGTGATGCGTAATGATTCTGGCACAAACCATCTGGCCTCTGGAACCCCTGGGGAGGCATCCTGCTGGGCACTCTGAAGGCGGGGAATGAGCCCAGAGTCCACCGCCGCAACCACAACCCCAGGTTCCAGGATATTTTCGGGAGGCAGCGACTTACATTCTGGCACCCCAAAGCTCCGCGAGAGAGCATCAGCCTTGACATTCTTAGTCCCCGGGAGATACGTCACTACGAGGTTGAATCTAGAAAAAAACAATGCCCACCTGGCCTGACGTGCGGTAAGGCGCTTAGCGTTGGCGAGGTATACTAGGTTCTTGTGATCGGTGTACACCGTGACGGGATGTCTAGCGCCCTCAAGATGGTGACGCCACTCTTCTAAGGACCACTTGATGGCCAATAGCTCTCGATTGCCTACATCGTAATTCCGCTCTGCCGAACTGAACTTCCGTGAGAAAAAGGCACATGGACTGTAGCCAGCCCTCCTGCTAACCACCTGGGACAACACAGAGCCAGCCCCCACCTCAGATGCATCAACCTCCACGAAGAAGGGGCGTAGCAGGTCAGGTTGGACGAGCACCGGGGCGGCCGAGAACGCCCTTTTGAGACGATCGAATGCCCCCAGGGCTTCAGGTGACCATCTTACCAAGCCAGCCCCCTTCCTGGTAAGGTCGGTCAACGGTTGAGCGATGACCGAGTAGTTTTTAATGAGCTTGCGATAGAAATTCGCAAAACCTAAAAACCGTTGGAGTGCTTTCAGGTTACCTGGTCGGACCCACTCGGAGATAGCTGCCACCTTATCTGACTCCATTTGCACGGAAGTCGGAGAAATTACGTACCCTAGAAAGGACACTTGTTGAGTGCCAAACAGACATTTTTCCAATTTAACAAACAGCTGGTACTCACGTAACCGGGTTAGTACCAACCTAAGGTGCTGCACATGAGAGTCCCAGTCAGGAGAATATACCAGGATGTCATCGAGGTAGATGACTAAAAACACCCCCAGGGCGTCGTGAAAGACCGCATTCATAAACCCCTGGAAAACCGCAGGGGCATTACAAAGACCAAATGGCATCACAAGACATTCAAAGTGTCCCAACGGGGTATTGAATGCCGTTTTCCACTCATCCCCCTCGTGGATACGGATCAAATTATAAGCCCCTCTTAAATCCAGTTTAGAAAACCAGTGGGCTCCCACCACCTGATTCAGGAGGTCAGGAATCAGAGGCAGAGAGCACTGGTTCTTGACTGTAATCTGATTCAAGGCCCGATAATCTACACAAGGCCTCAATGTCCCATCCTTCTTCTCGACAAAGAAGAGACCTGTCCCAGCAGGGGAACGGGATGGCCTAATATGATGTTTGGCCAGGGACTTCGTAATATAGACCTTGAGAGCTTCGTGCTCCCACCAGGATAAGTTAAAAATGGCTCCCTTAGGGATGAGTTTATCTGGAATAAGGTCTATCCCACAATCCCACTCTCTGTGAGGAGGCAGGGTCTCTGACAGGCTTTTAGAAAACACATCCCGGAAGTCAGACAAGTATTCCGGGATTAGCGCGGCATCTACTGAGCAGAGAGGAAGGGGAGCAAGATGGCCCTGGCAGGATGGGCCCCAATGTGTCTGTTTCCAGGTGGTCCAATGGAATTGAGGGTTGTGCAACGCCAACCATGGCATCCCTAGTACCATGTCTACCAACATTTGCTCCATCACCAGGAATGATAGTTCTTCCGAGTGGAGAATCCCCACAGTGAATTGTAACCCTGGGGTCTTCCATCGTACCAGGCCCGTAGCAAGAGGGGTAGCATCAATGCTAGTAAAACGAATTGGCGTCTTCAGCACCACAAATTCAGCCATCAGGGGTCTAACGAAACACAGGCTTATCAGGTTAGCGGCCGCTCCAGGAATCAAATAACGCCTGCCCTGGTCAGGAAAAATTCCGGAAACTAACCTGACAAGGTACCAGAAGCTTAGGAAGTACCTGAAGTCCTAGACGATCCTCCCTACAATCACCTAGGACTTGGAGTTTTTCGCCTGTGAGCTCTGAAGCCTTAGGGGGCAGGTGATCACCCGATGTCCAGCTTTCCCGCAGTAGAGGCAGAGATGATGCAGCAATCGAATCAGGCGTCGCTCTTTGGGGTCCAGCGGGTCCACCTCCATGGGCTCGGGAACCGAGACTGGTAAGGAAGAAGAGGGAACAGGACAACCGACCTCCCTGATTCTACGGGCCTGTCTGTCTTGCTTCCTAGATCTGAGCCTCCTATCTGCCTTCACCGCTAGCTCCATAGCCTCCTTTAAGGACCCGGGAACGGGATGGGAAATCAACAGGCCTTTTACCGCGTCCGAGAGGCCCTGCAGGAAAACGTCTTTCAGAGCGCTATCGTTCCATGCCGTCTCACCCGCATAACGTCTGAAGTTGGAGCAATAATCCTCCACACACAGTGACCCCTGATGTAACGCCAACAACCGAGAAACCGCCAACCCCGCTCGGTCTGGTTCGTCGAAGATACCCCCGAGTTCCTGAGAAAAGGAGTCCACAGACTGCAGGCAGGGGGGACCCTCGGGAATGAAAAAAGCCCAGGTCTGGGCAGAGCCCCGCAGCAGGGACATTATAAGCCCGACTTTCTGGGCCTCCGACCCGGATGAACGGGGGCGCATCCGAAAAAACAAGCGGCAAGCTTGTTGGAAAACAAAAAATTTGTTCCTCTCCCCAGAAAACACCTCGGGAAGAGGGCACTTGGGGTCTGGACCGGTAGAGGCGTCCGGACCCTGTGACAACCCCCGCTGCTCCTGGGCTGCCATACGAGCGGATAAATCCTGGACCACCAGCACCAGGGCTTGCAGCTGGTTTGCGAGAGCGCTGATCGCCTCCATAGAAAACAGTTTAAGGGCCAGTTATTATGGTACAGCACTCTGACCCCCGGGCGCCGGGTGGGGTGCCCTGAACTTACCACACCCCACTGTCCCTGCCTACTTGCCTCGACCCTGGCTAACCCCAGGCGGACAACTGGACGGTGCTCCCTACTCTGGCTAGGGACCTGGAGACTACACAAGATGGAACTAACTAACGGGGGACAGAGTACCGACAAGGAAAGGCAGATGGAGTGACCAAACAGAAAATACTAAGCTCCAGGCAAGCTGAAAAGGAGGCTGACAAGCAACTAGGGTGCTGACAGAGGAAACTGCAGACAGGACTGACTAGTAGCTGACAGAACCAATACCTGGCAGTGAGCTCAGGTCACTACCAGCCTTATGACTACAAAACTCCGCCTAGGGGCAGGGAGTGGGAGGAGCCAACTCCCCCACTCACCGTACCAGAGAGAGAGAGGAGTGCGGCCGGCACCCTATGGGCGGGCACGCCCACGTCGCTGCACGCCAGCCGCCCCATGTCGCCGGCGAAGCCCTGACGTCAGAGCTCCAGGATGCCGGAGCCGAAGCTGGGGCGGCGCGCGCCGACCGCCGGGCCCCGTGCCGCACTGCACGGTAACCGCTCCCGGATGCCGGAGCTGAGGCTGGGATGGTGCGCGCTGACCGCAGGACCCCGCGCCGCCCTGCACGGTAACACATGTCCCCTGTCCTCCTCACTGTGGGGTTACTGTTCCGTCGCAATTAGGAGAAATTGAATGGACTGCCATTTGCGCAAGTACATTAGCACTCCATTCACTTTCAATCGGACTCCTGAATACCAAAGTGGCAACCACTCATTCATCTTTGTTAGCCCCATTGAAATGAATGAGCACTGACCATGCATACTAAGCCAGCGCTCCATTCATAGTGATCTTACTGGCGGGGGAGAAGTTAACCCTGCAATGACAGGAGAGCGGGTCAAGATCAGCAGGGGTCTCAGCAGTTAGATCCCCACTTATCAGCAAGTTATTTCCTATCCTGTAAATAGGGAGAACTTGAAAGTAGCATACAATGCCGCAGGCAGTCTTGAACTAAGACACATCTGACTGGCTAGAGATTTCACTGTAAAAACTCCAGTATTACTGAAGTGCATGCACTGATTGGTTTTCTAGTCAATACATCAGGATCTACTAGTGGAATTCTGACTGGTCCTGTGACCACAGCAGGCGAATTGCTTGGCTGGCTGTGGTTTACCCTTGCTGGGGTGCCAAAAGTCCTAATTTATAAGCCACAATATTATTGTTTAGCAAAGACTATCATTTTTGTCTTTGCTCTGTCCACTGTGCCTTTTCATTTTCCTACTCTTGCTTTTCAGTCTCGACAATTATCACTGAATTAAGACAGGGCCCTTTAGTTACTGGGTCCCATAGCTACTGTTTCTGCTACTCTGGAAGTTATGCTCATGCTTGTTAGGCTATTACTATTGACACAGGTCCTGGTAGCTTTAATTTGCAAACTGGAGGTGCTCAGTTTACTTCAGCTTTTAGTAAAACATTCAGAAAACAATTTATACAGTTAATCAATGTGCAGAGGTATTGCTTTGCATTTAAACAACGTTGCTCCAAGTTCCAGTTCAGTACAACAACAAGTTAAACTTCAACGCTCTCCCCCTCTTCTGTATCGAAAGGCTACTTAGTAGAATTTCCACAGTCCTAGTTATCTGAGGGTTTACTTCTAGTAGGCGATTGTGCAGTTGATGAAGTTAGACTAAAGATGGGCCTTTTTTACTTTTCTTGGCTTTACTTTTAACAGGGGTTTGTGTAACTCACTGTTAGAAACATAAGTCCAAAACTTTTTCTTCCACACTGCGCTTGAAACTTGCGTATGCTTGCTTCCACCACCGGACAAAGTTAATCTTCTCTACACTTCTGCACCTCCTCTCACATCCTACTCGGACAACAATCTCCTCACTACTCTCCTTAAAGGGGTTGTCTCGCGGCGAAAGCGAATTTTTTTTTTTTAAATGGACCCCTGCATTATGCCCTGTGAAAAAGAAAGCATGTGTTAGTTTTTAAAAAGCACATTGTGCTTACCTGCATCAGCGTTCTGCAGCTTCTTCATTTCTTCTTTTAAAGATGGCGCCGCTGGTCTTCTCCCACGGTGCACCGTGGGTCTTCCCATGGTGCACCGTGGGTCTTCCCATGGTGCACCGTGGAGTTTCTTCTTCTGTCTTCCGCGTTCCACTGCCGATACAGCCACCTCATTGGCTGATCGGCACCACGTGACGGAGGCAGAGCTTCGATGACGACGCGCAGACCAGCTCTCCGGCGTGCGCGGCCCCATTCACCAGGCAGAAGACCGCACAGCACAAGCGCGTCTAAAAACGCCAGAAGACAGCGAAATTAGACGGAGCCATGGAGACGGGGACGCTAGCAACGGAGCAGGTAAGTGAATAACTTCTGTATGGCTCATATTTAATGCACAATGTATATTACAAAGTGCATTAATATGGCCATACAGAAGTGTATAACCCCACTTGCTGCCGCGAGACAACCCCTTTAACTTGTCCTTCACTTGCTGTCTTCTCTCCAGTACTTTCTCTTTAAACTCTTCCTAACATCCTGCCTTGCTATGCTCACTTTCCCGCTCTTGGCTCTCACCCTTCCCCCTCTACGAATCAGGGATAGAATGACAAACAGCCAATCAGCAGCCAGCTGTTGCCAAGTATATAGCTTAAGCTTGTTAAGAAAGGGGAAAGATAGGGTCTTTCCAACATACAGCACTCTCTATGTCTCCTAGGAGCACATAGCTAGGTGTTACAGGACTGATGATTTTGTGGCTACCCCCCGGACCAGTATATTACCTATTAAGAATTCCTTTTTTAACATTCCTCTTGATTTTTGACTTTTCCTAGATATTACTATAGTGCATATTTCTGTGTATAAAATCTAGATTTGAGTCAATCACAAATCTACATTATGATTCTAAGAAGGAAAAAGAACAGTGGTTTAAATCACTATTGAAGGCCCAACCAACATTCATTATGGTGTATCCTTTAAAGAGTCACTAATGGGAATTCGCTTTTTACATTCATGAGATAATCAGCCCCCCACTATATTTAAATCAGCTAGTGTTACCTTGTTTAGTTATTCCTTTCTATCTGAAAAATACCCTTCTGTTGGGTCATGTGATCTCATGGTGACCTTCTGGGAATTACTTGCCGTTCTGTTCTCTCAAGGGGTCACCAGAGTTTATTCACCAGAACGTCCTGTGTGATGAAATTACATGAAGTATATGATGCCTGCTGTTCTTAGGGGCTAAAGTAGCTCCTATCACATTACTACTGATTCTTAGAGGATCCTGTCACACAATTATAATGAAGAAGATTATACTTCATTCCCCATGACTGTATACTTATGATCTTTAGCTTATTTAGGTGGCATAGAGGTTAATGATATTTATACTGTTCTCCCTGCAGCAGAGATGGTACAGTCTGTAGTTGCTTATGAAATGCTGTGCATCATGGGATGGATAGTACACAACACAGTGAAAATGAAGGCAACATCAAGATGATGCCCGATAAGTATCAAACAGGAGGTTGCACTCCATGAAAGTGACTGCATGGGAGACCTTCAGAGTGTGACAGTCCATCAGGCTTGGTTACTGAGCCTGCTCCATACACCACTCATGATGGCCCACCATACATTAAAGGTGGGTGGTCATTAACAGTTTAACCTGAATTTTGTTCAGTTATACATATTTTCGTGACACAATTTAATCTCACACTATCCAGTTAAGAAAAAGTATACATTAATGTATAGGAATTTAATATGGGAGTCTATGAGTGATGGATTGGCAGTGGATGGCGTCCATCACAGTATGTGAAACACAACATATACTGCATATTAAACAAATACATATTTTTAACATGGAAGTCTATGGGTGACAAATGACTGGCAAATAACACCCGTTGGACATATACTTATTTCTTTACATGTTTGTTTGATATGTAATGTAATACATCATGGCATATATTGGGTATAAGCCTTTTTCATATAGGTTGATGATCAGGCATGAATATTTATCTGAACGTACATTTGCTCTGTCATTGGCCAGTCTGAATATACCCACAATCACCCAGTGAAGAAGCAAAATCTTGATCGTTAGCTGATTGGATCTTTTTTATGTGGGCAAAATATACAGTACCTTCTTGTCAGCAACACATTTTCACCTGTAAAGAGAGGGATGTGCTGCAAACAGATGCAATCTGTATAGTAATGATCATTTAGCTTCATGCCAGTGGTCATCATGAATGGCAGTAATGAGTGCCAATCAACATCTCATTTGTCGACTAGCTTTCTTTATAAATGGCAGAAGCTTTGTCCATGTAAAAGAGCCTTTAGAGATACGTTAAATGGGCTGCCCGGTTGTAAACTGCTGATGGTTTAACTTTAAGATAAGCCATTAATAGTTCATCAGAGGGAGTCCATCACCTGGGACCGCCACAAATAGCTGTTTGCCAAGTCGGTGCTAACATGTACTGAGCTAATTTCAGCCAGAAGCTCTGTTCTCACTGTAGTGGTCAGACTTGGTATTGCAGGTCAAGTTGTCAGTTCGGCCACTGCATTGGGATGGAGCTGTCTACTTCTGCAGAAATCAGCTCAATGCGCAAGCACATCACCCCAGAGAGCAGCTGATATGTGGTGGCCTCTGGGAGAAGACCCCAACTAATCTGCTATTGAAATGCTATCAATAGTTCACAACTGGACAACCCCTTTAAGGTAGGACATGTGTTTATTCAAATGACAAAAGACCTCCCAATAATAAACAATATATTCCCCAATAATAAACAATATATTCCCATAAGGCAGTCAGGAAAAAAACCTAAGCAGATGACTTAGAACAAAAATAGTGTGGTGCCCATAGCCAGAAAAATCTATGGAATATTAAGCACTCTTGTATAAAAAAGGCAAAAGCATTATAAAGGTTATACCTTAATAGCCTAACAGAAAAATTATATCAGCAATCTTTTCAGGCTACTTAGGCCTCTTCATTCGGCTACTGCTACAGACAATACCTGAAGAATATCTGAAGAAACACATATACAGTGGATATAAAAAGTTCCCCTTTGGTCTCATCAGACCATAACACATTCTCCCTCATACTCTTGGTAGACTTGATGTAGATTTTGGCAAAACGAAGCCAGACTGGGATGCTTTTCTTTGTTAAAAAAAAGGTTTCCTTCTTGCCCCCCCTACCCCACAACTCAGACATATAAAGAATACGGGAGAAGGTTGTTACATCCACTACACAACCAGCACTTTAATGTTGCAGTCCGCCTGGACCAATGTTCTTCTGGTCTTTTCATCAATTTTTGAGGAACATCCAGTTCTTGGTATTGTTACTGTTTTGCCAAATTTAATTTTGACTTTACTTCTTGATGACCGTTTTCATATATGTAGTTGTATCGTATATGTAATGCCTTGGAAATCTTTGGTCCCCTTCTCCTGACTAATAATTAGATCCCCTTGATGTGTTGTAACCACATTATTTTAGTTTTGTTATTTTAATTTTTTCACCCAAAAGATTTCAGTATATTTTTCAATGGAATTGTATAAATAACGGGACACATTGCAGGTAGAAATAAATCTGAAATGATTCATCTTTGTCAGACTATATCCACTGTATATATACCACCCTGTCGTGTATGTGTGTGTATATATATATATATTGTGAGGGATTAGCGTTTAGGATCGGTAGCAACCTGGGCATAAGCAGTCAGAGACAGTGACATTTGCGATAAAGTCTTTAGTCCAGGCTTCGCTTGGGTTTATTTCAGTGCAAGCAAAACAAAATACAGGCCTTAACGCCAGGCAAACATAAAGTAAATCCTGCTCGTCCGAGCACTTACTAAACATGTAGCGTCCCTGTCTACACACGGGTAACCAAATGGCTCCTGCACACAGCCAGCCAGGACTCTCAGGCCTGCAAAGGTCTCAGCTCTCTCCCCTGGCCCTGTAGGCCCAGGCTTTATAAGGCCTGGTACCAGCCCCACCTGGTACGTGGGAGTGACCATCCCACCCTTCACTTTGGTCACTCCAGGAAAAGCCAGCCCGGATTATGTGGCTTGGAGCCACTTACATACTACAACGTGTTAGTGGCTTAATGCTACTAACACTATACTGCCGGCTTCCTCCACCGAGCCCAGGCTGCTCGGTGGCATGCATCTGCCCAAGCGCTCCCCAAGGCAGCATAGGAGAGCATCCTAGGTGACACATACCTGCCCTCCAGCACCTTGCCGGTCACCGTCTCACAATATGTATATATATATTTATGTGTTTCTACAGATTTAGGCCTCAGGTCAAATGAACATATTTTTGGCACTCGACTAGGCGCTCTAAAAGATCACCGCTCACATGTGGAAAAGATCACGTGAACAGGTGAATTCCAGCTATTTGAAGTAGCCCGTTCACACGATCAGTGGTGCGGGGTACTTGTTTTCCAGCTCCCATAGGAGTCTATGGAAAGCATGCTCCAAAGATAGGTCAGGTCCTATCTTTGCACGCACCACGGACCTTAGATGCGAGTTGCACTCGCATGTCCTATCTTTCATGAAAATATTTTGCGTCTCTAAAAATCATCCATGTGAACCGTACCATAGAAACCCATTGGTTCTTTTAGAAGCGCTCTTTTCACAGGCCTATTCGTGCGCAAAAAAAACACCTGCGTGACCGGTCCTTAATGTGTGAGTACAACCTGATAACATGGCCTTAAGTAGCCTCGAAAGCTTGCATATGTAATTTTTTTTGGTTAGCTTGTAGAGATGTTACCTCTATAATACTTTAGATTTTTTGTAAATAAAAGGATGTTTAATTTTACAAAGGAGATCATTTAAATATAGGAAACGATGAAAAAAATATTTGTACTGCATTATATATAGAGAAATATAAAATATACTAATAATTGATTATATATATATATATATATATATATATATATAATTTTCTTTTTAAGTGAATGTTTTCATGCCTAAAATGTTTTGTTTTTTTTGTCTTCATGCAAGTTAAATGTGCTATGAAGATTGACAGAGTAATATCATAAAAATATTAAAATTAGCCATAATTACTATTCAGATTATCACATTTGGCTAAGTGGGTCTTGGTTGGAATTGTGAAAGATGCTATTTGGGGAAAAGCTTTGTGGGTCTCACATGAAGGTCAGAAGCACTGAGTGTGTAATAAGCAGGAAACTATAGAGCAGCCATTATCTTCCCTGTGACAACAGAGCAATTCAATGACCTGGCATGCTGACAAATGGAGAGGAAAATTCTGTACTGAGATGTAAATTCCTCATGCAGGTCCCTCATGAATATCTTGTCTCCGGGATGCAATCTAGTGACCTGGAAAACGAGGTTCCTCCCCAATCAAGATGACAGGCAGAGCTGGTTTCCTGTTGGGAAGACTACTAGGTGTGTAAAAAATTACTATTCCTGAAGAAAAAAATGAGATGTCACACAGAAGAAAATATTACTTTTAAATGGTCTTCTGCGGAGCCTTTGAATGGCAGCTGTTAAAAATTCAATTGTCTATATGTCACAAAGAACGCCAGACAGGGACTTCACATAGAAGGACATTTTCTTTTCCATCTTTATTATTTTAGTTAAAAAAGACCAATGGAAGAAAAAAAAAGATGTTATTGCACGCTAAATTCAAAGCGCATTTACATATTGATAGAATTTCTTATTGACCCTTAAACACAACAAAACGGCACGCATTGAAATATCATAGTGATTATTCCAAATAGATCAAATTTAAGATAGGATTGTCAAAAACTAGCTTTCCCAATGAATTAAAAAGTCTGGGACTGATAACCACGGAACCATGATTGAACATAGTGCGCAGTTCATTTTCTGGTGATTTGACTCTTGCAAGTAATTGGGTACAATGTGATGCCAAGAAGGGGCGCCCGTTCAAAATAAGAATTGACTCAATGGAGCTTGTTGAGTTTTTCTTAATAGGTAAAATTAAAGGAAATCTAAAGGCAGACATCAGTCTATTGTTTAGTCCTTTCAAAAGCAAAATCTTTTTGTCTTTTTAATATAGTAACATAGTGTGAAAAAAGACACATATTATCCCGCAATATTGATCCAGAGGAAGGCAAAAAAACCTATAAGGTAGAATACAATTTTCCTCATTTTAGGGGAAAAAAAATTCCTTCCAGACTCCAATCTGGTAATCAGAATAATCCCTGGATCAGCGACCCTTCTGAAGTGATCAGTGACTACAACATATAATATTGTTACACTCAAGAAAGGCGTCCAGCCTCTCTTGTACTCTCTTAGGCCTTGTTCAGACGAGCATGGTTTACACACTTGTTATAAGTGCTGCTGGGATCTGTAGTTCTAAGCTTTCTAGCAGAGCAGCCCTCACAGGGTTAATTGATTGAGCTGGCTGGGTGTGGTACTTCCTGCTAGCCAATCTCCAGGGGAGGTACTGCTAAGTGTGCTGCTGAGACATGTTGTATTACTGTGCTTTCAGCAGCACAGCACTCTTAGGGTTAATGATTGAGCTGGCTGGGTGTGGTACTTCCTGCTAGCCAATCTCCTGGGTCTGTGCTCACATATAAACCCAGCTCCTGGCCAGTCTCTGTCTGGTGTTCAGGGTGAGCAGTCATGAATCCTTGTTTGTTGAAGTTCGCTGTGTGATCTCAGTCTTGCTGGTTCATGTCCGTTTGTTCATTTATATTCTGTTAGTTCTGTGTTAGCTTGCTGTGTGACCTGCAGTCTGTGTAATGTCCTGTTGCAGCGTTCTGTGTGAACTCTGTCCGGTTTTGTTGGACTCCTGGTTAGTGTAGGGACTAGCAGTATAACCAGGAGCCGTGAAGTGGCCTGCTAGCTTTCATGTTTTGTACAAAATGTCTAATACAACTAATACCTGGTATTTATATTCAGCTTCTTATTTGTAACTAGTGGTTGCATTTTGGCTGCTGTATGCTGTGTATTTTGGCTCTGTGTGTCCTGTTGTCCAGTCACTGGCATGTGAATGCGTCCTGTTCTGGTGCGTGGCTCCTAGGATCAGCTAGGGCCGAGATCCGAAGACTGCTTGGCTGCCCTTATTGGGGCAATGTCCCCGCTTAGGTCGGGCCAAGTCAACCTCCCGGTAGCACAGGGTCAGTTTGCTTGAAACCCATGTTCGTACCCAGTCCTCTTTGGTCACGATTGTGTGGGCCCCGTTCTTGGTTTGCCCACACGATCGTAACAACACTGCTACAGCAGCTTGTAAACCACGCTGCTGACATGCAGGAATTCTGTGGTGAACGAGCTGCTCCATGCTCCGTGGGGCAGCCTGTTCACATGTCCGTGCTGTGAGCAGAGTGCTGTTAAGAGAAGAGAAAAGAAAATTGTGACATGTCCTATCTTTCTTTGTTTTGCGTTTTTTTTAATCTCTCATGTTTCTCTATGGAACCTCCTTTTTATCGCATCGCAAAGCATGAACTTGCAATTTTCGTGCAATGTGATTTTAACATTAATAAGTCCTATTGACTTCTGCACAAGAAAATCGC
The DNA here is from genome assembly GCF_035609145.1 of Eleutherodactylus coqui. NCBI lineage: Eukaryota > Metazoa > Chordata > Amphibia > Anura > Eleutherodactylidae > Eleutherodactylus > Eleutherodactylus coqui. The sequence goes on from NC_089841.1 coordinate 75,220,439, forward strand.
AAGTGGCAGTGATGCTTTTGTGAGAAAATGGAGCGCTATCGCTCAAAAACTAAGCTCCCTAGGAAGTATATGCTTACAATTAGAAGAGAAACAACAACATTTGTCTGGGGGGGGGGGGGTCCAGGACGCGATTAAAATTCAAAACACTATCCAGAACAAAAGACACAGGAGGAACGGGTTTACCCAACTTTGATCTATATTATAAAGCAGCGATTTGCAAGTGTGTCCTGGATCTCCTTCACAATAGGAGTACCAAAAGGTGGGTGGCCATGGAACAGGATTTTGCCTCAGGGCAAGTGCTAGGTATGTTTTAGATACCCAGGGGAGAAAATAGGAAGAGATTGAGCCTATCACCCCTCATGACAAAAATCCTGAATATATGGGATGGTTTCGCAGAAAGGATGGGTCTAGTGTCACGCCCAGGACAACTTACACCTTTAACAGGAAATTCCGGACTACCAATTCCAACAGATGATGGTTCTCTGCTGGCCAAATTGGGTGTTATGACACCTCGTATCAGAGATTTGTTGGAAATGGGAACATAAAAACACTACAAAGCATTTTGGGATCTGGTGGACCGGTGGCCGGAGTATGGTTTCAGTACCTCCAAATCTGTAGTTATGTCTGCTCCCTGGGCACAATGGGACAACTGAGTAGGCCCTTGACCAGGTTTGAGGAGTTGTGTGTGGCAGCTGATCCACCTAAAGCTGAAATCTCTAGCTCATCTTGCTAGCAGAGGAGACAAAGGACAATAAAGTGGGTTTTAAATCACACTGGGAAAGGGAGTTGGGGCACCCAATATCAGAAGGAGATTGGGTGAAGGCTTTCATTTTAACACATAAATTATCTATTTCCAACAAACTTCAGGAAACAAACTACAAATTGATCTCTCAATGGTATAGAGTTCCATCTAAATTAGCCAAGATATATCCACGGCAAACAGATAGATGCTGGAGATGCCTAGTAGAGGAGGGTACTTTCCTTCACATATGGTGGTTGTGCCCCTTGATCCATAGTCTATGGACTGATGTAAATAAACTTTATAACGCGCTGATGCATGCTGGAATCACTTTCTCCTCTGCATTTGCCCTTCTGTTGATTTTCCCAGGTTCCATCTCATGTGCAAAAAAAAGGATTACTAAAATTTTTCTTTCTGGCCATAAGACAGGTAATCCATAGGTTATGGAAATCAATAACACCCCCATCCAGAGTACTTTGGTTGAAAGCTGTGGACACACTGAGGCAACTAGAAGAAACCATAGCTACAGATGACAACAGATTTCAAAAGTATTATGAAACCTGGGCGATATGGCTAACACTACGTTCTACCAGTCGACTTAAAGACTGGCTCCTTAGAGGGGTAATTTACCCTTAAATCAGTAAGAAACTAGCAAAAGATGATATAATTAGGGCGGGCGGCCCGACCTGCCGAACACAGAGGAGCTTTTCTTTGTTTTTTCTTTTCTTCTCTTTTTTTTCTCTTCCTTTTCACTTTTCTTTATCTTGAATTTTTGATTGTTTTCGCTACTCTATGTCCTGATATTTACCTGCACAGGGAGACTCTCCTTTCGAGGACATCCTCAAACTATTTTGTTGATGTTGGATATAGTTTTATATATGTAAGACTCAATACTCATATAGTGACAGTTATATGAACAAGATTTTTTTATTTTTATTTTTTGCTGTGACTATGTGTAAGAAGTAGAGATGAGCGAGCGTACTCGGAAAAGTACTACTCGCTCGAGTAATTTGCTTTATCCGAGTATCGCTGTGCTCGTCCCTGAAGATTTGGGTGCCGCTGCGGCTGACAGGTGAGTCGCAGCGGGGAGCAGGGGAGAGCGGGCGGGAGAGAGGGAGAGAAAGATCTCCCCTCCGTTCCTCCCCGCTCTCCCCTGCAGCTCCCCGCTCCGTGCCGGCACCCGAATCTTCAGGGACGAGCACAGCGATACTCGGATAAAGCAAATTACTCGAGCGAGTAGTGCTTTTCCGAGTACGCTCGCTCATCTCTAGTAAGAAGCTGTTCTTATTGATTGATTTTTGACCAAATAAAATGAAATGCGTTTGAACCATATTATAGATCTCAGTATCCCCTCCTTTAGACTAAGAAGCCCCCGTGTCACCTCTTTATATATTTTGAGCCACCTATACCCACACTCCATTGATCCTACCTGCTGTCCCACTCCTATATACTATGATCCCTCAATGAACAACTCCTATATACTATGGTTTGATACCCCTGTGTCCCCCTCCTATATACTATAACACTCCTCTATACGCCCATGACTCACTGCTATATACTATAGTATGATCCCCATGTGGCCCCTCATATATAGTAGTGGGGGGGGGGGACAGCAGGTCATAGTTCATAGAATTGCATGCACAAAAGAGTCAGAGTACATTATATAGGAGGGGGGCATATCGGGATCATACTGTAGTATATAGGAGTGGGACACAGGGGGCTCATAATATACAGGAGGGCAAAGTATGAATATGTAGTTTGGAAGTTTGGAGTTGTGTGTTTGGTGCTCAATATGCTCACTTGTTGATATCCCTATTTTGTCTTCTTCATCCCTCCCTGGTCACATTAATCAGTTCTGGATCCTCCTCCGGGTGTGTCAGATAGGTGGGCACTGCTGGTTGTACTTGTGTTGTCTTTATAAAGCTGCAGCCACATCCTGATGATCAGCAGCTTCACTCCGCTCCTGGTGCTGTCCCGCCACTCTGACCAAGGCAGTTAAGGAGAAAGTTGGCCAGTGTCTGGTTGGTATATAGAGCTCAGTTTCCTTCCCCCCTGGCTTCCATCCCATCTCTATACAGGAAGCGTGAGAGCCAGGAGTAACCGAGCTGTTTTATACATTGACAAGTGCTGGGTCTCCTGCCTGTGTGTGTAGAAATGAAAGTAAGGTCCCCTGTCCACGGGCAGATCTCCGCCGCGGGAGCCACCGCCCAATAGCAGGAGCCACACACGAATCTCCGCCGGTCAGATTAATCTGATAGATAGGCTGACCACGGAAAATCGGGACAATTTGCAACATGCTGCGAATTGCCCGCCGCTAGCGGAGAATCGCAATGATTCTCCGCTCGTGGACACGGGGCCGGGGCTTTTTATAGCAATGCTATGGAAAGCTTTGGCCGGCGTGATTGGGAATCGGAGGAGGAGCGTGCAAATCAAAAACTAATGGTGAGGATTTTGACTCTTTTTTGTTTTGCACAAATACATATTTTGCAGCGGAATTTCCAGCTGCAGAATATCTGCAGCATTACCGCTATTTGTGTCCTGTTACATTAAAAGGTATTTATTAACATTTTACAGAATATTGAAACAGCATTAACAAGCAGCAAGGGTCAATCCCTGGTTCAAATATTATAATAATTAAGGCACTCGATATAGTAAAATATACCAATTTTTAGCCTTGGTGTGGAGAGAAAAAGAAAAGAGGAATAATATACAGGAGGAAACATGGATTAAACATAGTTAAGCCAGGGGTCATAATATCTGCCGGCAATAGTATAGTGCCAGCCACACGTAATGATACTAATATAAAAAAATCAGAATGGTCTTCGTGAAAAAGAAGCAAACAAATTGTAAATAAAAACGTGTACGCTCGTCGAATATGCAAGATGATGCCCCAAATAAGTTGAAAATCCAAGAAAAGTGGCAAATAAGGACGGCACTTACTCTGGAGGAGGGGGGTGTATCAGACAAGAAGCCCCCTCCTTGAAGTGCTGACTCCTCAAAATCCTCCTCTGTCGCAAATAATGCTGAATCTGCAAGTAGATTATGTCTTTACTTTTATTTCGGAATGGCAAGGGCTACGCGTTTCGGTGCACGCAGGCACCTTTTTCAAGCCGGCAATGTCATAAAAACTATATACATACATATATTTATACAATGAAATTACCTTTTACTTTCTCTGGTAATTTCATTGTATAAATATATGTATGTATATAGTTTTTATGACATTGCCGGCTTGAAAAAGGTGCCTGCGTGCACCGAAACGCGTAGCCCTTGCCATTCCGAAATAAAAGTAAAGACATAATCTACTTGCAAATTCAGCATTATTTACAACAGAGGAGAATTTTGAGAAGTCAGCACTTCAAGGAGGGAGCTTCTTGTCTGATACACCCCCCTCCTCCAGAGTAAGTGCCGTCCTTATTTCCCACTTTTCTTGGACTTTCAACTTTTTTGGGGCATCATCTTGCATATTCGATGAGCGCACAAGTTTTTATTTACAATTTGTTTGCTTCTTCTTTGGGGGCTATTCTCTGAGAGAAACCCCCAGACTGTCGTTGCAGCTCTTCTCATCCATGAAGGATCTGAAAATGCTAAGATAGATAACCCACCACTTATCCTATTGGCGCTATCTGAATTACTGTAGTTTTTGAACTTCCTGAAAAAGAGGACTGCTATTAATGTTCCAAACACTTATGTGGACACAGATATAATATATGCAAAATTGGGCGAGGCAAATAGTGTCATCAAAGGGAGCCGTAAGACATCAAATGCATCCTTGGTCTTTGTTCAGATGCTTTGCATTTTTTCAAGAAGTATAATAAGTGTAACCCAACTTCAATAGATAAGGAGGCAGACTTCCACCAATAGGCAATATGAATCTTTGAGGCCATAGCCGTTAAATGAATGAGTTTATGGGTTTTAAAATTGGTACCTGAGAATCTGTCACCAAGAAATAAAACTGAGGGACTCAGATTATAGTGAGCCAGCATGGAGGTGATGTTCATGGTGGCCGTTAAAATACATGTCACTCTCCCACCTGGCTACACTACAGTGCAAAGTGGGGGTGATGGTGAAGGGCTGGTCTCTGCTGGTTGGTATGATGGTGAAGCGTAGTGTGATGTCCCCATGAAAGGAAGAGTTCAGAGTTAGGATGAAAGTAACAGCCTAGCTTGCTGTAACTTGATACAGAAGTGCAATGGTTCCACATTAAATTGATGAAGATACAAAATTTTGTAATCCAAGTTCCAAGTCCAGTCATGAGGATGGTGGCTTTCTGACCATTGCCCCAGAGTCGAGAGTCTGTAGGCTGTTTGTAGGTCCTGTTTTTTAAACCAGCACTACACTATCTAGTCTCTTATTCTCTATGCTGTAGACTGAAAAACTGGAAATTAACTATTCTAGAAAGTTAGAAAAACTTTTTTCACTTCTTGTACTGCTTAGTGCTGATTGGCTGCAGCTAAAAGGAGCTGAGTCGCTGATATGTTCTATCCCTTTCTGTCTTCAGGTCTGGACATCAATAGATTACATAACACATTTAAAGGCACAGTTATACAATTTCTCAGAACTACCAATATCACTATGTAGTGACAGTTCTGGGTCACTGCAAAAGGAAATTGTCTGCTGAACACTGCTTAGAGCAAATTTACAACTTACCTCCAAAATGTTTGGACAATGGGACATGTCCACCAAATATGCACATGATCATCTGACTCATCATACCCATGAAAACAGATGTTTGGTACATCTGAGAACAAGAAGTATAATTAAGTGTGGACATAATATGCCCAATGTAGAACCTTAACAGCAGTTTCTACTAGTGAAACTTGGAAACTGCCTTTGGTAATAATTTCTCAGCAGTAGTAGCACCTAGTTGGAGAACTATTTAGGTCTGCTACCTATTCAGATAAAAATTTGGAGAAAGTGTCAGGTGTTTTTAAATATATAGTTCATTATTAGAGATGAGCGAGCATACTCGGCCATGCCCCTTTTTCGCCCGAGCGCCGCAATTTTCGAGTACTTCCGTACTCGGGCGAAAAGATTCGGGGGGCGCCGTGGGTGAGTGGGGGGGTTGCAGCGGGGAGTGGGGGGGAGAAGGAGAGAGAGAGGGCTCCCCCCTGTTCCCCGCAGCTACCCCCCACTCCGCCACGCCTCCCCCCCGCCCCCCGGCGCCCCCTGAATCTTTTCACCCGAGTACGGAAGTACTCGAAAATCGCGGTGCTCGATCGAGTAATTACTCGAAACGAGTATACTCGCTCATCTCTATTCATTATCAGAAAAAAAACATATATTTCTAATTGCCATTGCATGTTTTTTCTCTCAGTTGAAAAGTGAATAAAAGTATATTTTATTATACAAAATAATAGTTACAAAATAGGAAAGCTTTTGAAAAACAAATAGAAACATGATTCTTCGAGAAAGTTAAAGCAATCCTGGGAAAAGTTGAATGTGAAACTTTTTTTCTGGTCATTAGGAGTCGCTCCAAACCCCAATGTTATACTTATCAGGTTCCATAACTCCAGAAGCCCATGAGGAAGAAAGAACCCATGTCCAAGGAGCCATGAGGATTCTGGGGATGAATTCGATTTCATTTACATGATGTGCCTGACCTCTAAGGCCCATACCAGCCTGGGAATTAAGGGTAAAGAAACAAAAAACTAATAAAGTAATACAACAAAACATGTGAAAAACCCATTGAAAACATTATGTGGGAGCTGAGCCATAAAAGCATGACAATGGTTTATTGTAATTCAAATTTTTTGGCGATTTTTGTAATTATAATTTATTTGACCCTTTTTAATCCCATATTTCTAGTGCACAAAAAAGTTTGTTCTGAAACAGATTTCAACTTCTTTTGTGTCCTTCATATTATTATTGAATTCCTCTGCTGTCACAAATACAATTCTTTAATCCTGTAAGAACAAAAAAAAAATCCTTCTACTGTACGCTTCAATACAATCTGATTACAATTCAAAGTAGCTTGGAAATACATATACTTTATTTCTCATTCGTATTGTTTTCAGCCGGTAATGCTGTCGTGCCTTCAATACATGACAGACGGTTTTGTCTTGTAATCAACTTAGGTCAAGGATGCCCAGCAAAACATTCTTATTCAAGTTAACACTAAGTAAAGCAATGATAGACAAATCAGGGCCAATGATATATAGAAACTAATGCTCTTGAGAAATTTACATCTCGGGTCCGGAACGCCGAAGACCACGGCACAATAAATTAATTAAGATTAGTCTACTCAAAGTCCATTTCCCTTGGATCTCCATAATATTAGGGTACTCTTAGAGCATTCTGATAATATTCAGATGAAATTACCCGGCTGATTGAATTTCAAGAGAACGCTTATTTTGTTTCCACGATTATGGTTAATTTGTCTGTATGATTTCTAAATGCATTGCTGCTCTGCTCCTCAATGACATCTTGAAGCTAAAAATATGTTGATAAAATTGTAATCAAAAGCTATAACAATTCATAGTGGATTGGACAGCTATTATATTAATGTCACTAATCATATAGGTGATCTCATGATTATTCCAAGCACATGTCTGAACCAAACTGCTTATTTAAAGAGGATCTGTCATCTCTCCTGACATGTCGGTTTTAGTAAATAACTGCATTACCCTTAAAAATAACCATACATTGTGCAGTCCTTCTGTTGTTTTCTAGAAATGTATGTATACATTGACAATTAGGTGCTTATCCTGTTAAAGAGGTGTGTGCCTACACATATGTCCAGTCAGGGCTCTTTCACACGGGTGCTGCGATTCTTGGCCAGCTGTGTCATGGCCGCAGCTCGGCCGAAAATCGCATGAGCAAGTCACCCGGGTGTGGTGAGCATACGCCTAACCCGGAATACCATTGGGCGGGGGAAAGTTCTGCTAAACTCCCTCCCTCTTCCCTCCCCCTATTCGCCCCTTGCCGGTTGATGACAATGGGAGGGGGCTGGACAGGTGGGAGCTAGTGTGCTAATCTCTCGCCCTGTCTAACCCACCTTCCTTTTCTGGCAGCTCTCATAGGCTCTCATAGTTTATGGGACCAGCTGGAGTATTCCGGCCGAAAAGATAGGTCCAGAACTATCTTTTCCAGCCAGCAGTTTTTATGCACCAGAAAATCGCCCATCTGAACTGATGCATTGGAATGCAATATATATATTGCCGACTGTGAAAGCACGGCCAATATACGCTCATGTTAATAAAGCCTCAGGCAGTATTTTGACACACACAACTTACAAAGGGAATGGTAACACCCACTTGTCAATGCATTCATAAATTTCCAGGAAAAATAAAATGGGAACAACACAATGTAGTGTTATAAGAATTGATGCAACAGACTTGTTATTTTATGGGCATTTGCTAAAATAGACACATCGGGGCATATGTAATATTTTCCTTGTGCCAGAGTTCTAGTGGAAAAAAGTTGCAACTTTGATGCAAGTACCAAAATTGTGAATTTTGTAACATGTACACCATGCCCCAGTATTTAAAAATAAATAAATAAGGGAGAACCAGAGTATAGGGTTAAGGTCACAAGGCCCTCACACTTAATATAATCTACATCAGAAGCTTGCATAGATTATAACAAAAACTTACTCTAGCTTCTAGCTGGCATAGGTTCATTTGGGGTAGGGAATAAATGTATTAAGAGGCTTGCATCTCTTAGAACATTCGTCACTGGTAGGTGGGTACATCTACCAGTCAGAAATGTTTTTTCTCTGCTCCTACAATTTGGGTGAGCCTTGCCATCCCATAATATATTCCAACTTATCCATTTCTTCTTCTATGTATGACCTAAGGGTATGTTGGATGTAGTTACAATGACATATCAGTTTGGGTCAGAAGAGTTGCTACATTCTGTAGATATCTGTGGAACTGGTTTACCAGGGTGGGGGATAGATACAATTGAAGATCATGTGGAATGAGAGATAGCTTCAATTAGATGCATTAATTAGGTGAGAGAATATAAAGGATTGACTCACCCTGACTTACCTGAGTCACCCTTGGTTAAGGAAGCTCCAGAACGTCTACAATCCTGATGCACAAAGAATAACGTTTACACACGCTGGTCCTCAGGACATCCAGTCACGGAGAGCATTGATGGGAATCCAAGCAAGGGTGTTCAAACGAAAGATATAGAACATCTCTTTTGTTTTTAGATGTGTAAATTCACCCTGGTGGACCTTTTCAAGTGTGATTTTCATTAGGGATGCGTCTGAGTTGTGAATGAGATGGAAATGTTTAGATACACTGTGTTTGAGATAGCCTCATTTAATATTGAACTTATGTTGGTTGTCCCTAACACACAGATTCTTGGTAGTGCCGCCAATGTATTTCAAATCACAGGGACATTCAATTAAATATATTAAATAATTAGATCCCCCCGCACTGTCAGCATAAAGATCGTTCTCCTCTGCCACAGCTGTAACAGTTGTGGCAGAGAAGAATGATGTTAGCCCATTGAATGCAATGGAGCCGGCAATACAGCCGGCTCCATTGAAAGCAATGGCCTGCTGGCGAGCGCGGGATGAATTTATGGGGAAGGGCTTAAAAATATAAGCCCTTACCTGAAAATCATCCTAAAATGTGTAAAAATAAAAAAAAATGTATACTCACCTTTTCGCTGCAGCCGGAGTTCAGCCGCGTCTGGCTGGCAGTTCTCCTGAACTGCTTTCTGTAGTATTCAGCAGGTGGGGATTTAGAATCCCCGCCTGCTGAATGAGCTGCCTCTGATTGGTCACAGCTTCACCAATCAGAGGCAGCTCTCACTCACACCCATTCATGAATTCATGAATGGGTGAGTGCTGCCTCTGATGGGCTCAGCGCAGGGACCAATCAGGGGCAGCTGTCACTCACACCCATTCATAAATTCATGTATTGCCGGCTCCATTGAATTCAATGGGCTAACATCGTTCTTCTCTGCCACAGCTGTTACAGCTGAGGCAGAGGAGAACGATCTTTATGCTGACAGTGCGGAGGGGGGGGGGGGGGGGGGGTCTCACTCTTGCCACTATTGTGGCTTAATAGTGAGACCTTGGAGCCCGAAATGCAGCCCTGCATGTTGCTCCTTGCCTGCCCTATCCATTTCTGTGTTTTTTACATGACTTTGGTGATTTGCTAAGATTTTCACAAATAAAAACCTTAGCGGAGCACCAGTCATATACAAAAATGCTCGAGTCGCCCATTGACTTCAATGGGGTTCGTTACTCGAAACTCTTGCCGCTATTGTGGCTTAATAGTGGGACCTGGGAACTTGAGATGCAGCCCAACATGTAGCCCCTCGCCTGCCCTATCCGTTTCTGTGTCGTTCCCATCACTTTCATGAATTTCCCAGATTTTCACAAATGAAAACCTTAGCGAGCATCAGCGATATACAAAAATGCTCGAGTTGCCCATTGACTTTAATGGGGTTCATTACTCGAAACGAACCCTCGAGCATCGCGGGAAGTTCAACTCGAGTAACGAGCACTCGAGCATTTTGGTGCTCGCTCATCTCTAATCCTGATTTAAAAAATATTTCACTGCTTGCAGGCCTAGGTTATGTGGGATGTTAGAACACAATGCATTAACATCAAGGCTTACTCAAACATAAGACTCCTTCCAAGAAATTTCCTTCATTAGTGAGAGTAGATGGTTAGTATCTCTCAAATATGCCAGTAGGTTTTTTACAAATCTTTGGAGTTGTCTGTCAATATTCTCTGATAGGCAACTGGTTATTGATACTATCACTGCAATAATAGGTCTTCCAGGGGGTCTCAACAAAGATTTGTTTATCTTTGGTAAGAAATAGAAGTGTGCTATTTCGGGATGTTTTGGATATAGAAACTCTTTTTTGGCTTTCGTCAGGCATTTGGTGATAAAGGTCTGTTCAATAAAATTCTTCAAGTCCTTCTTTAGTTTGCGGTTGGGTCCACCAATAGTTTTTTATAATATAATCTAAGATCCTTGAGGCTTCTTCAAAGTATTATACCTTGTCCATTAAAATGATACCACCTCCTTTGTCTGCACCTTTGATAATCACGTTCCTTATTCTCGGAAAGTTTCTTCATCAGGTCCCATTGATTATGGTTCAAATTTCCATTATTCTGCCATCTCTTACCTGGTTTCTTTTTCTTCTCAGTCAATTTTTTAAAATCATCCATTACCTTATTATGGAAAGTATTTACAAATGGGCCTCTGAATTCTGTAGGGTAAAAATTACTTTTAGCTACTTTGGTCTATGCAAATGTACAGAACAAGTTGAATATACCTAATTTAGCTGCCTCATCGAGGGAGACTAGGGTTTCTTGGTTGGGTGGGAGAGTTTTTATTTTCTTGTAAGTCCTTCTGCCTGCCCATTTCCCCCTTCTTGTTGTTTCTTCCAATCTTGGGGTAGACGGAGTCCCCACGGAAGGCGATAAAACTGTGTAGTTTGGGGTATTGTCGGATTGGTCTTTGTTGTGTATTTTATTCTGGAGTGAACAGGCAAAATGGAACTCTGAGTTACTCTGTTTAGTGTGGGATTGGATGCAATGGAATGTGGGGGATCACAGGGATCTATACAGTATGCAGGACTCTCATCCTGTGGTTGGCAGTTGGTTAGCTGACCCGGGGGCCCATCAGAAAGTGGAATCTGGGCTGAGGAGCAAAGGGAAAAAGATGGAATATTGGATTGTTGTAGTACTTTTCAATGGGCCCGGGACATATCTAAAGGGAGATATGGTAGGTGCTAGAAACATCTGGTTCCATGAGGTAATCATCATTTTGGATGTTGCTATGGGGTGGTGCTCACGATATTGTGTCTTATGCATTTAAGACGGGCAGCTGTATGAGTTGGAATGTACAGGTTCCTTTGGGTCACCATATACTTGGCACCCTGGGTGGTTCCTAGTTATGTTCCTATGGTAGACAGGAGGGACCAAAGCCATTGGTCGTGGTGTGTATTTATTTCATTGGTGTTGTCGATACCCAGAGGGGTCAAAATGGTGAATTTCATGTCTATAGGTCCCACTATTTTTAGAAATCCTTCATTGGCCTTGCCATTTGTGGGGGGTTGAATACATGTGGCTTTCATCTCCTCTCCTTCTCCCTTTTTTCTGGGTATTGTGATTATTAAACCTATTGTTGGGGTCATTAAACCTATTGTTGGGTTTTTTCATTCTATATTTAATAAAAATATTTTTTGTTTGCGGACATCATTTAAATTTCTCATCAGCTTCTGAATGATGTCATCGTGCTCCCTAATGGAATGCATGCTGCGTTCCAAATGGAGAAAGCGCGATCACGTGACACGTGACAAGTTAGTAGCATCATCAAATGACAATGCTGCACAGTGGGAGCCGACAGACACCATAGACAGGTGTTGTATGCTATACCTATTTGTTTTATTTGTACATATATGGTTGCACTGCACACTGTTTGATGCTTGGAAAAGGATCACATATGAGCCGAAATGCATTGCAGCGACTGTGTGATTTTATTGAATGAATAAATAGCCCAACGTTACATCGAGGTTTGGAAAACCTTTTCACCTGCCTGACGTGGATCTTCTGTCACTTTACTGCTGTTCTGGATTAGGGTTGTACTCATTAGAGGCACCCCTGTGAAGTAAGGGCTTCACATTTAATAATCCATAGATTATAACCTGGAGCACTGGGTGTTTTTAAGGCTTTTGACCTATGCTGTATTGTTGCTGATCCAGATAAGTTATTATGCTATTTTTACTGAACAGTGAATGCTGAAAAAACAAAACCCCAAAACAACTGCTGAATTTCTAGACGCTTTTCCCACTTGCTCCCCTGCCCCCAAAATAAAATGTAATACAAAGTATACCACAATATACGCACCCCAAAGTGGTAGTAATAGAATGTACAACTCATCCCAAAAAAAACAAGCTTTCATATGGCTTTTAATAATTTCAATAAGTTATGGCTCTTGCAATGCAATAATGAAAATTACTTGGTCCTTCAGGCACAAAACAGGCTGGTTACTAATGGGTTAATAACCTCAGGAAATGCACCTGTCAGAATATGCCAATGTATAATAATAATTTTTTTTTTTTTAAACTCGTTTTATTAAGCAGCATATTTTTTTGTACATTACATGAATAAACAATTGTTAAAACAGTGTGCATTACATACACTAACGATTAAAAGTAACTTTACATACATCAGAGAGTTCCTTGGTATCGGTGTTCGGTACACAAGTACGTTACATTTCTTCTATGTTTATTCAGGATATCTCAGTACATACATCTGTAGTGTTCGTATCGGCATTGCTCATTTTACCTGCCAAGCCTGGGTGTGCTCTGTCTCAATAAATTTTGGAACATTTCTTGCGTGAAGTTTGTGTTTGTTGTCCCGCACCAAATCCCCCATACTCTGTCGAACTTTTCAGGGTACTTCCTGTTTTTATACACTATTTTCTCGTATGGTAGGATGGTATTGATAATACTCTGCCATTTTGTAACAGTCGGAGGACGCCTGTCCATCCATCTTAGCGCTATGACTTTGCGGGCATAGAATAATACTTTAGTAAGGAATATTTTGTCATAATGTTGCCATTGTTCCTCATCCATAATCCCCAGCAGACACATCGCCGGATCCAGCGGCACTGGTATTCCCATCAGTTGGGTCAGGAATTCTGTGACCTCCTCCCAATATTTGTATACTATCGGGCACCCCCATATTAGATGGTTAAAGTTTGCGTTTGCTGCGCGACATCGGTGACACTGACTAGTCACTGATCTGTTCATTTTATGTAGTCTAGTGGGTGTTAGGTAACATTGGTGCAGGATATACAACTGGGTCAGTTTGTTGTTCGCGGCTGGTGAGACCCTGGTATAGATGGCCATTGCGGTCTCCCAGTCCTCGTTAGTCAGTGTTGGAATGAGTTCCCTCCATTTCTCCAGTACCACCATTTGTGCACTGGGGATCTTGGAGTATAACAGGTGGGTATATAACTTTGAAATTAGGCCCTTAGGGCCCTGTGTGCGCAGTATACCTATTAATGGGTATGTGGAGAAGGGTCTCCTGGGTTCTGGGAATTGTGCTGTCAGTGCGTGCCTGAGTTGCAGGTATCTAAAAAATCCTGTTCTAGGTACCTGGTATATTTGCTGCAATTGCTCAAAGGAGATTAGTACCCCGTCAATGTATAGGTGTTCCAGTGTGGTGATTCCCACATTTAGCCAAAATTGTCTGTCTGGGAGGTTCAATAGATGCGGCAATGCTCTGTTGTTCCATAGGGGGGTCTCCAGGGGGGTATCCTCCTGCCCCGCCAGTTTCCTACATGCTCTCCAAACGCTTATCGCGAGCCTGTGTATAGGGAGCATTGGTTTCGTCAACAGCCCTGGTTTTTCCAGGATAATCCAGAGGGATGCCTCCGAGAGGAAGTACATCAGGTGGTGCTCGGAGTTCGGGAGAGGGGCGCCCGACAGCCAGTAGCGTATATATCTGACCTGCCCTGCCAGGTAGTATATTTTGAAGTCCGGCAGCGCCATCCCCGCCAGCTCCTTGGGCTTTTGTAGGGTTTCCATACAGAGTTTGGCTCTGGCCTTCCCCCAAACAAACGAAGTTATCAATGAGTTAGTTGTCTTAAAGAATTTTTGTGTGACAGTTACTTCTGCATGTTCTAGTCGGTATAGATATTTGGGAAGAATTATCATTTTAATAAGATTTATTCTTCCTGCCACAGAAAGTGGCAGGGAGCTCCAGGCTTTTAGTTTTTGCTGTAGGGTTGCTGTTAGGGGCGCAATGTTTAGATTAAAGCTTTGAGTATGGTCCCGGGTGATGTGGACCCCCAAGTATTTAAATTGGGGGACAATTTGCAGATTGTGGTACATCTCTCCCACTCTCCACTCCTCTTCTCTCAGTGGCATGAGGGTGGATTTCTGCCAGTTAATACGTAGGCCTGAAAAATTCCCGAATTCGTCTATCTGGGAGACGGCCAGGGGCAGGGTACTATGGGGTTCCGACATGTAGAGTATTATATCGTCCGCATACAATCCTATCTTGTCTTCTCTGGGGCCAATCCGGATCCCCCTATATTGTGTGTGTTGCCTAATTTTTAGTGCTAGGGGTTCTATAGCAATGGCGAATAAAAGGGGGGAAAGTGGGCAGCCTTGTCGGGTCCCCCTGCGAAGTGGGAGGGAGGCGGAGATCATGCCGTTCGCCACCACTCTCGCCGTCGGCGCAGTATACAGTATAGAGACCCACCTGATGAATGGCTCCCCGAATCCAAATTTTCGCAGGACCTCCATCAAATATGGCCACTCCACTGAGTCAAAGGCTTTGGCAGCATCCAATGAGGCCAGGGCCCAACTTTCTCTCCATCTCCGTCCCACCTGCGTGATCACCTGCGCCCTTCTAATGTTGTCTGACGTGGACATGCCTGGGATAAATCCGGATTGGTCTGGGTGTATGATATCTTTAATTGCTTGATTCAGCCTGAAAGCTAGTATTTTGGCGAGGATTTTATAGTCTGTATTTAAGAGGGAGATAGGTCTATACGACCCACACTCCTCCGGATTCTTTTCAGGCTTTAGTATAAGGACTATATTAGCCTCCAGCATCGACTCTGGGAGGCGTCCTTTCTCAAGTATATCCTCATACAGTGAGAGCAATTGTGGCGTTATTTCCTCTCTGTACTGTAGGTAGACTTCCACTGGTATACCGTCCGTGCCCGGGGTCTTATTCTTTGCCATGCCCTCCATTGCCTCCCCTATTTCTTCTATTGTGATAGGGCCGTCTAATAGAACTTTGTGTGTTTGCTGTATTACTGGGAATGTTATGTTAGTTAGATAGTTCTCTAGCTCTGCTGGTGTGTAATTAATCTGGGACTGATATAGGTCTTGGTAGAATTGTTGAAATCTTTCTAGTATTTCTTGGGGATCTGTGAGTATTGTGCCCTCGACTGATTTAATCCTCAATATAGCCGGGGAAGTGGTCTCTTGTCGGGCCATATATGCCAGCAATTTACTGGACTGATTACCTAGCTCAAAAAAGGACTGGCGGGTGAAGAATAGCCTCCTCTGAGCCTTCTCTTTCAAGTGTAACAAATACTCCCTACCCACTTGTAGCCATTTATCTCTTTTATCGTTTGAGGGATGGGCTATAAATTCTTTTTCTAGTTGTTGGCATTGTTGCGCCAACTGTTCCTCCTCTTTAGCTGCGGTTTTTTTAATAAAGGAGATTGAGGATTTAAAGCAGCCTCTGAGGTATGGCTTAAAGGCTTCCCACACCAGCGTCCTATCTCGGCTCTCCTCATGTGCTTCGTAGCATATCTGAATTTGGTCTATTATTCGGTCATTTGGGCCGAGCAGTGAAAGCCAGAACGGGTGTATCCGTTGCCTCCTAACTGCAGGGGGGCCTGGTTTTTTAAGAACCATGCAGATCGGTGAGTGGTCTGAGACCCCTCTTGAGAGGAATTCTATGGACTCTATTTTTGTAAACAACAAGGGGGATCCAAATATATAATCTATTCGGCTCAGTGCATGATTATGCGCTGCCTGACAAGAAAACTCCTGTTGGTGGGGGTGGAATGTTCGCCATAGGTCTAGCCATCCCGCCACCGAGATCATGGAGGCCAGACGGGTCAGGCCCCCGTCCCCCGCTCCCCGAGCACCACCCCCAAATCTGTCCAGGTGTGGGTCCATGACCATATTCATGTCTCCCATACAAATAGTCGTTACATCTGGTGTAAATGAGGCAAATTGTATGCCCTCTGCCAGAAGGGCTGTTGACGTTGTTGGTGGGTTATAGTAGCATAGGAGTACATATGGATCGTTGTTTATTTTGGCTCTTACGAAGATGTATCTACCCTCTGGGTCTTTTTTTAGCTGTTCTACCTCCCATCTGATGGATCTTTCTATCAATAGGGACACCCCCCTGGAGTATGACGTGTGATGTGAATGTGCTGACCACTGAACCCATGGCTTTAGCAGGCATTTAAAAGTTTCGGGCGTGAGGTGGGTCTCCTGGAGGCACAACACATGCGGTCGCCAGGAGCGTATTAAAGAATTTATCATGACTCGCTTCCTGGGGGATCCCATGCCTCTGACGTTCCAGGACACAAAAGTTATCTCAGCCATCAGTAAGGATGGTGTAATTGGGTCCGGATGAATTGTTTATGTCATTCCGCCCACCAGGAAACCCCCCATCACGCTCCACTACATCTTCATTACCTGTCATGCAATCGCACTTTAGTACATTTATAGAAACCACATTGAACATCCGATGTATGCATTCTAGAAACATTATGGTAGCGTACTACCAACTTATAACTCTTACAACAACTTGTAGCTAAACAGGTTTTGAATACTGACTATAACCTCGTTGCGTTAGTATTCGTGGCTAACTTTAACTCGGGGTAACCAACTTAGCATAGCTCCATCGTCGCTATGCTTGTGGTTTTGCTTGGTTTTTGGTACAGTGGTGTAAACCGACCATGTCATATTGCGTTTTGGTTAGGTGGACTCCCTTCCGGAGAGGCGGAAGGGGGGAAGTAAGTCTGGGGGGGGGGGGGGGGGAAGAGAGGTGAACACTGGGCGGTATTGCCAGGGGTACCCTGGAGGGGGTTGTTCCCCCCCAGGCTAACAGCCTGCAGCACAATTAAGCGGCCTTGATGGGTCCTTTATATTTGGCATGAGAGTCCCGTCACCTAAAGGGGAGGCAGAGATAATGGTTAGGTTTTGTATACATTACAGTCTTTCTGGCCGTCGTCTGGCGATCAACCATTCTTCTGCCTCGGATGGTGATGAGAAGAAGCGGGTGCGATCTCCGTCGATCACTCGTAGTCGCGCTGGGTACATCATAGAGTACGGGAGCTGCAATTCTCTAAGTTGCCTTTTGATGTTGAAGAACGAGGCTCTTTGCTTTTGGAGGTCTGCCGAGAAGTCCGGAAAGATGGACACTGTGGCATTATCATGGCGTAAGGGTCCTCCTTTTCTGGCGGCTTGCAGAATATTATCCCTATCACGGGAATTAAGTAACTTTGCCAGTAGCGGTCTGGGTGGGGCACCGGGTATGGGTGGCTTCATTGGTACTCGGTGAGCCCGTTCAATAACGAAGACCTGTGATAGTTCTGCATTGGGAAGAAGTTCGCGGAGCCATTTCTCTAAGAATTCTTCCGGTCTCTGTCCCTCGGTTCTTTCTGGGAGGCCAACTATGCGCAAATTATTTCGTCGTGAACGATTTTCAAGGTCGTCCGCTTTCTGTCTCCAGAAGTCAGCTTTCTGCGTAAGATCTCTTATTGCGGCTGACATTGGGGGGACGGTGTCGTCTAATGTAGATATTCTATCTTCTGTAGCTGTAACTCTTTCTCTCAAATTTTGAAGGTCTTGTCTAAGGAGACTGACATCCATTTTAACTTCATCAATTTTACTGGTGAGAGTAGTCGTGGATGTCTGGATTGCTGTCAGTAGCTGTTCGGATAATTGCTGTAGGGTTTGAACTGTCCCTTCTGTTAGGTTTGGATTGGTGTTCTTTGTCGGAGGGGATGAGCCCCCCGGAGCCGACGACGCAGAGTCAAAGCCTGCATCTCTACGGTTTTCGCTCCTGACAAATGCCTTTAATTTATCTGCTGCAGCATTCTGTCTAGTAGGCCCCATGTTGTTCTGTCGGAGGTATTTAGGGACGTATTAGGTTGTTTACCTATGTTTTATAGTGTTGAATTCACCAATGTACTCAGTGCAGGGCTTCTGTATGTGGTGTCTGCCCTGTTCTTTGTGGCCAGTAATGGTGGTCTCTTGTAGGCCTTACGCACCTCTTCCTCCTTTATTTAGGGGGGTGCTCTGGGGTTGCTTCTCTGGCCTTTTCCCTTAGTTATTGCGGGGGGAGGGGGGGTCCCACTCTCCAGCGTCCTGTTTATATAGGGTATAGCAGTTACTGTTCCCTTATTCCCCTTCCCCCTCAGTGCACTTATCTGATTGCTGCCGCTGGCGTCACTTTTTTCCTCCAGGCAGGGGGTCTCTGATCCCTCACCGTCAGGTCCAATTGACCAGGTGGTAGTTGTAGTGCGGGTCTGCCACCTGTATTGCTGTAGCTGCCGGTGTTCCAGCTGCTTTGCCTGGCGTCCGGTCCCCTCTTTATGTGGAGAGAGGCGCCCCAGGCCCAAGTTATTGCCGGGCGGCTGGTTCCGTCCCGCAAGATGGCGGCGGCAGCCGCGGCACCGCGTACTCGTCCCCGATGTCTCTCCTGTCAGGGGGGGTGCTTTACGGATGCCTCAGTGCTCCGCGGCGCCGCCGACCGCTCCGGCCCTCCGCCTCCCTCTGTGCGGCCTCTTTATGTGGTCTTTTGCCGCCGGGCCGCCTGCCCCGTGCTCGAAGTAGCGGCCGTGTCAGCCGCGGCACCGCAGGTCTGTCGCCGGCGTTGCGATGGCTGCCGGCGCCACAGACGTCTCGCCCAGCACTCAGTCCTCCCCCTCTCTGCGTCGGTAAGGGGGGCAACAGGCCCGGACAGCCGCCCGCTGGCCGGGAGTCCTCTCCTCAAGATGGCGGCCGCGGCTTCCCGCGCTCTCTCAGGGGTTTCTTGCTGTGGTTCCGGGCAGGTGCCGCAGCGCTTCACAAACTCACCGGCGGTCTAGGCTACTCTCTCCTCGCTCCCCGCTGTGTATATCGCTGGGTCCGGAGCCCGCCAGTCGGCTGATGGCACAGGCTCTGTAATGGCGGCGCTCCCAGTTTCACAGGCCTCCCCTCTAGCTCCGGTCCTCCTGCTCCTCTCCTGTCAGGGGTAAGTGTCTTGAGGTCCAGTCTCTCTCCCCTCCTCTCCGGTGGTGTTATGTCAGGTTTGGGAGTCCTCAGGATTAATGCAGGATCATTAGTTGGTCGGTTTGAGCAGGAGCCCTCCTTACATGCGGCCGGTCAGAACGGCTGCTTGGCCACGCCCTAATAATAATATTTTTAATCTGTGAACTTTCAGGATTATATGTAGAAATAAAGGGGATTCTGGACAAACCTAAAACCAGGATCATCAAACAATGTGTTGTCTTCCTGGCACTCAAGTTTGACACATTAAAAATCAGGTTGACAGATTACTGGAAGGGGCTGGTGAGGACTCAGTGATCATGCTACTTATTGGCACCAATGACAAAGTTAGAGGAAGGTGAAGGTTCTTAAAAACAATTTCAGGGAACTAGGATGTAAGCTTAAGGCATGGAGCTCCAAAGTAGTATTTTCTGAAATACTACCTGTACCATGTGCTTCACCAGAAGGGCAGCGGGAGATTAGGGAGGTAAACAAGTGGCTCAAGAGTTGGTGTAGGAAGGGTTTGGGTTCCTGGAGATCTAGGCTGACTTTGATGTTGGCTACACTTTCTATTGTGGGGATGAACTGCATCTCAACGGGGAAGGTGCAGCTGTGCAACAGGAGAAAATGGCTAGAAGGTTGGAAGAGTTTTTAAACTAGGGACTGGGGGAAGGACAACCAGAAAGGTAGAGGTGAAAATAGTAAAGACAGTGACCAGGGTAATGAAAATGCGGGTGGAGTTGTGGTAAGGGTTAGTACAGTTACAACTGGCAGAACAGTTAATATGGATACAATTGATATAAAAATCCCCCATACTTTCTAAACTGTAGGGTGACTAATGCTATAAATCTGATCAATAAAGTTGATGAACTGGTATAGTAAGAATGAGGAAAACTATGACATAGTGGGAATAACTGAGACCTGTTTGGATAAAAGCTGTTACTGGGCAGTTAACTTACAGGGTTACAGTCTGTTCAGAAGGAATCTTAAAAAACAGAATGGGGAGGGGTTTGTCTTTATGTCATATCCTTTGCCACGGGAAGATAAATGTGAAGGAGACAACATGTGGAGTTTCTATGGGTCGAAGTACATGAAGGGAAAAACAATAATAAAATCCTTATATGGGTTTTCTATAGACCACCAAATATAACAGAAGCAATTGAAAATCTATTACTGAGGTAAATAGATAAAGTTGCAAATCACAATGAGGTGATCATTATTGGAGGCTTTATCCAGCAGGAAGAGGGTGCTCCAGGTAAGGAAAGCTTCATTTAATTACTGATAAAGGACAGGGGGGTCACAGAAGGTATCCAGGTAAGTAAGCCACCCCTGGGATGTCTGGAGACCATTCTTGAGGAAGGGGGCTACTGTGAGCAGTCTGGACAGCTCTCCTGCTAAGCTTAGCCATGATCTTGTACTCCTGGTCTGAATTCCTGTCCTGTCCCTGCCCTGCATCTGATTAGGCAAACTATAAAAGCCTGTCCCTGCCACTACACCATTTTGTGATTATTGAGCTTCCTGCCAATAGTCTAGCTCCTCTTTTAACCTGATCCTCTATACCTGCAAACTGATACCTCCTGTTACCGGCTACTGGCTTCCTCCTGACAACGTTACCTGCTTGCTCCCTTGTACTACAAACTGAGACCACTTGCTATGGATTCTTGGCTTCCTTCTGACAACGTCACCTGCTTGCTCCCTTGTACTGCAAACTGAGACCACCTGTACTGACTCCTGGCTTCCTTGTGACAACATTACCTGCTTGCTCCCTTGTACTGCAAACTAAGGCCACCTGTTACTGACTCTTGGCTCTCCTCTGACTACGCTCTCAGTCTGCATGGGCTCCAACACCAGAGGCTCCAACCCAGAACCAGATTGGTTACTAATATAGGATATATTCTTTCAGATATTGCAGCTGACAACTGCTATAATGTAACAAGGAATTATTATCTGTAGGTTTGCTATACGAATAAAAATTAATTTTATTATTAGTCACCTGTAGCTGAACATTCAAGAAGTGAATATTTTCAAGGCTGGATTCAATTGTAAAGTGGATGGATGGCGACACTTGATTGATTTCTGAATGGAATTGGGATAGATCCTCATCTAAAGCCCTCTAAACTGGGAGATTATTATATACAGCAGAGGTAATGCAAGACCTAGGAAAATAGTGGATTTTTGCAGATGTAAGTATCTTTAAATTGATTCATGAATAATACTGCATAAGTAGGCACCAGCAATCTGTAAAAAGAATTGGTCCCCGCCTAAAAAGTAATTTCTAGTCAACACAAATTATAAGGCCTCCCTCACACAGGCATTGCGGTAAGTGCTGCGATTTAATCCACCGACTTCTAGCGCTCCTCATCATTAATGAGGCGTGCTATACACCCACAAATAGAACAGACACTAATTGAAAATCGCGGTGCTACAATCGAGACGTCTGTCTGAGTGGTTCAATTGAAAACAATGGGAGCATTATACCGCGATTAGTGCGGTGCTGAAAGTTCTACATTAATCATGATAAAAAAATCGTCTGTGTGAGGGAAGGCTTAGAGATCAGTAATAAACTGTTGTTCAAATTCAGAAAATGTAGATATCATCAAAGTGTAAAAATGGCTATCTTTACTCTATATTTTACATGGTACCTTTGGGATTCCCATTCCCATCTACATCCTTCTTGGATAAGGGCATTAACATAACTATTCTACTGAATAGGTGGGTTCCTCTTTTTTCAATCTTTTTCAATCCTTTTTTTAACCTCTTCTGCTGCGTTTGTCACCAATATGTGCTGATCCTCTTTACATATCATTTCACAGTTTTGTATGCAAATTTTGGTGCCATACACTTATAATTGCTTCCATTTGTGCAACAGGGTATACTGTGTTGCAAAACCATGTTGTTTGTATATTTACCCATGAAATATGATCTAATTTTCTTCATAATTAGAGATGAGCGAATGTGCTTGTTTAGGGCAATTACTCGAACGAGTATCGCTTTTTTTGAGTACCTGCCAAACTCAGGCGAAAAGATTCGGTGGGCGCCGGGGGTGAGCCAGGGGGATGAGAGAGAGAGCTCCCCCCTGTTCCCCCCTGCTACCACCCGCTCCACCCTGCCGCCCCCCGCTCCCTGGCGCTCCCCGAATCAAAAGCGATACTTGTTCGAGTTATTGCCCTAAACGAGCACGTTCACTCATCTCTATTCATGGTTCTTCTAATATGTCTTATGTGTTTGTGCTTATATTTATATGAGAATATGTACAAAGATTCACTACATAAAGTACTGTGCAAAAGTTTCAGGCAGGTGTGGAAAAAATGCTGCAATGTAAGAATGCTTTAAAAAATGGAAGTGTGAATAGTTTATTTTTGTCGATTTAAGAAAATGCAAAGTGAATGAATGAAAGAAAAATCTAACCTAAATCAATATTTTGGTGTGACCGCCTTTTGCCTTCAAAACGACATCAATACTTCTTGGTACACTTGCACAAAACCAGAGATTTTGCAGGATTATAGTCAGGTGTATGATTAACAAATTATATAAAATAGGTGATAATGATCATCATTATCATATGTAGGCCGAAACACAGTCATTAACTGAAAAAACCCACCTGTCTAGGAAGCTTAAAACTGGGTGAGGAACAGCCAAACTCTGCTACAAATTTGGGGTTGTGGAAGACAGTTTCATGTCACACGTCATAGTTCATGGCAAGACTGAGCACAGCAACAAGACACAAAGTAGTTATACTGCATCAGCAAGGTCTCTCTCAGGCAAAGATTTCAAAGTAGACAAAGGTTTCAAGGTGTGCTGTTCAAGGCCATCTGAAGAAGCAGAAAGAAAAGGGCAACATTGAGGACCATAGATGCAGTGGTCAGCTAAGGAAACTAGTGCAGCAGATGAAAGACAAATCATGCTGAATTCCCTTCAAAATCCCTCCATTATCTCAGAACTGGCAGAAGCTAGTAGGACCCAGAAGTGGTCTACCTTTGATGTAGAAACAGGGCCAAGAGACTCGACTATGCATGAAAACATACAAACTGAGGTGCAGAAAAATGGCAGAAGGTGCTCTGGACTAATGAGTCAAAATTTAAGATACTTGGCTGTTTGTCCACCAAAGAGCTGGAGATCAGTACAATAATGAGTGCCTGCAGGCCACCGTGAAGCATGGTGGAGGTACCTTATAGGTTTAGGGCTATATTTCAGCAAATGCAGTTGTGGATTTGGTCAGGATTAATAGTGTTGAGAAATACAGACAGATACATATCCACTACCTGAGTGGCTCCAAATATATTCTGCAGCAGCACAACGACAGCAAACATGCAGCCAATGTCATTACCAACAAGAAGAACAAGGAGTCCTGGAAGTGATGATATGGCCCCCACAGAGCTCTGATCACAATATCATCCAGTCTGTCTTGAATTACATGAAGAGAAGGGGGTTAGGGACATGTTATTTGTATAGCACCAACTTATTCCACAGCACTTTCAGATAATTTATTTATTACCCCCAGATAATAAATAAATTGGGTACTCATTTTACCAACCTTGGAAGGATGAGTCAACCTTGAGCCGGCTACCTGAACCATGCAGGAATTGAACTCACAACCTTCAGATCATGAGTGAGAGCTTGGGACTGCATACTGCTGCCTTAACAATCTGCACCATACAAGGCAGAAGGATTTGGGTATGCTGCCAAGTTCCTCCAAAACTTGTGTGCAGGTGTACCTAGAAGAACCGATGCTATTTTGAAAGCAAAGGGTGGTAACCAAATATTGATTTACTTTACATTTTCTCTTGTTTAGTCACTTTGCATTTTGTTTTCTGACAAAAATAAACTAATAAAACTTCTATTTTTGAAAGCATCTTGGTTTGCAGCTTTTTTGGCCTATATGTGTCTAAAACTTTTGCACAGTACTTTATGCACTTACATATACCATATATACTCGAGTATAAGCCTAGTTTTCCAGCACATTTTTTAATGCTGAAAAGCCCCCCTCGGCTTATACTCGAGTGAGGTAAAAAAAAAAACAACAAAAAACCTGCAATACTCACCTTCCAGCCGGCGTCTGTGTCCTGGGGCGGTGGTCTCCCCGGCAGTGTTGCAAGCTGCTTGAGAATTCTCCCCACTGTCATCTCCCTGCTCAGCTTTGAATTCCCCCACCGTCAGCGCTGTGTAGATAAGCACTGTGATTGGATCGAGCACCAGCCAATCACAGCCAGTAGTCGATCATTCACAGCCATTCAGTGGATGACATCACTGAATGGCTGTGATTGGTTTATCGAGCGCCGGCTGTGAATGGCTGGCGCTCGATCCAATCACAGCACTTACTTACACAGTGCTAATGGCGGGGAATTCAAAGCCGAGCAGGAAGATGAGAGCGGGGAGAATTCTCAAGCAGCTTGTCGCACTGCCGGGCAGACCATTGCAGCGGGGACACAGACGCCAGGTGGAAGGTGAGTATTGCGGGGACACAGACGCTATACTCGAGCATAGGTAGGCTTATACTCGAGTCAATAAGTTTTACCAGTTTTTCGTGGTAAAATTTATTGACCGGCTTATACTCGGGTCGGCTAATACTCGAGTATATACTGTATATTAATTCTGTTTTTATTTCATGATTTATTTGTAGCCCGATGAAGGACCAAATTGTATCTGAAGAGTTGCTGCTTCTATGCTTTGGATTTATGCTCAATAAAAAAAAATATTTATGAGCATCTCTAAAGTTTGTGGTGCAATTTCCTTTGGCTTTACAGTTTAAAGGGTCTCTCTGCATGCAGTAGGCAGGGAGGCGCCGTTACGTTCTTCCCCCATGATATGGAGTTCAGCTCTGAGTGAAACGTCAAAGTTTATTTATTCTGAAACGTTTCAGAATAAAACACTCTTGGGGGCAACCGGCTGCGTAAAGTTCTTTTCTTTTACTTTTACTAGTCTAATTTTTAATAGTTCTACTACTAAGAAAAAAAGCATAAGGGGTGTAATCCAACTGAATGTAATAATTCAAAACCATAATTAATTTATTTCTTAATGTAGCTCTTGGAGGAAAGTTGAAATGAATGAGAAATTAGAAAAGAAAGGGCTGAAAATAATTATTGAGGATAAAAAAAACCAGAATAATGGAAATGCGGTGTAATTAATTATAATGTTGTCATACTAGTCTGAGGCTTACAATTAACTAAAAAAATAATGAAATAATATATCTTCATTGTAGTTCAAACCAGAAAGTAGGTGACAATTCAAGGCCCCATTTTTTTGTCATTTGAATCGAATAATGTATATGTAAATAAATAGCATTGTGACTGAAAGGCAACATTTTCTATTGCGACACATTGTGCTATTCTCCCAGATTTATTATTTCGGGTTATTTTAGCTGCAAATTAGTTTACTTATTTTATTTTAAACAAAAAAGCAAACAGTACACAAAGGAATATTACATTAAAAAATGACACATTGTTTTTAATGAATACAAACGCGCAAAGAGAGCCCTTTCTTTTTGTGCGTTTCATATACGGGGAATAATATTATACACAGCTTGATGAAAAGTCATAAAGGAACCAATTTATTGTAGCTTTTCCTTAACTAGACATAGATAATATGCTATTGCCGTTTTTTCACAATGTGTTGTAACACCATATTAGACCGAGGTTTCAGAATTTTCCTTTGTATACGTTAATTTTAGTATCTTGACTGGAATGGTGGAAGAACGGTATGGGGTGAACGATAAAGTTTATTTTGAATGTTAACAATTTAAATAACAAAGGAGCAATGTTAGCAATGACTATTTTTCTACAGTAGCTGTTTTTGTAGTCTACGCATTATATTTCCATTGCCACATTATGCTTTTCCATTTCTTTAGGCAGTGATGGATGTACTTCCATTTCGCAAAAAGTACTGTAGACTTTCTGCAAACACTGAGGGCTGTTTATTTGAAATTTTTCATGATATTGTGTGTAAGGGGGGTTTCACACCTGCAACCGGAGTTCGGCTTTCTTGTTCCATTCAGGGGAATCCCTGCAGCCAAACGGCTCCCTCTCAGGATGGGACCGAACAGTGCCGAACAGACTGCATTGACTAGAATGGGGTTCGTTCGGTTTCCGCTCAGCTGCCCGGCTTTTTTCAGACGGATCTGCAGCAGAACCTCTGACCGAAGGTTCCAACGCAGATGTGAAACCGGTCTAATTCTATTTTATTTGGGGGTATAAAAATCTAACAAGGTACTCAAAGGGGTATTCTGGTTAGTTGATGTTTTTTCAAGATTTTACCCATCCACTGGAGACAGTAGATGAAAATAGATAAGTGGAGGGGGGAGGTCTGACTGCTGGGATCCCACAGATTGACAATATTGGGGTCCTGGAGTTCGACAAAGGAATGGAGTTTTTGTCATACATTGTCACTGCCACTCCATTAACCCTTTGTAATCCAATTTTAGATTGAGGGTTTCCTAGGGGGCTTTCTCTGTCTGCCATTATACAATGGCGCCATCTGCTGGCTAGAGCCAGTACTGAGGTATGGGACATGCTGGAGAGGCCCCCAACAACAGAGCGGCCAGTAATCTACAGTAAGAATACCCTGCCGGACGTCTTCTGACATCAGAGCGGTACGGCCTTCAATCAGAATGTCTTCAGACGTCAGACAGTGGATTGGAAAGGGTTAATTTCAATGGGACATGCAGAGATAGATCAGAACTTGAACTTGGCTATCTCAGGCAAACCAACTGTAATTAATGCAGGGGTTGTTTCAAGTTCAAAATGTTCCTTTAAAGGAAAGTTCCATTTAAATGTGTTCATTATTAAATTTTACCCGACAAACAATTCTTTTGCTCTATTTTCATCCACTTTAGGGCCCATTCACATGGGCGAATTTTCTGTCTGTATTCAGTCCTTATTTTTTACTGACTGAATATGGACAGCACATGGACCAATTGAATTAAATTATGCAGACCGATGTTGCATGTAAAAAAAATGGTAACATGTACTATATTGGTCTGTATTCACGGACATAAGAAAATGCACATACGCATTATAAACTCACCAAAAATTCACACAGTGAAAACAGAGTGTTTTTCCCTGAACAAAATCACATATTCCCGTACAAATCAGACCTTAGTCTAATGTATATGGGGACCTTAAAGGACTTGTCTGAGATTAAAATTAAAAAATGGTTTGCCTGTGGCAGAAAATAATACACAAGCTTATACTCTCCTCTGACAGCTCCCCACGTGTCCTGCACCGACAGCTGAGGGTCTCTCCATGACATAGTGTTTACAGGCTGCAGCAGCCTGTGATTGGCTGCAGTAGCCTATGATGTTCCGTAGACAGGCTGCTGCAGCCTGTTAACAGTACGTCACAGGGTAGATGTTTGTCCAGGATATGCGAGGAACTGAGAGAGATGAGTTCATTATTTTCTGCCATATGGCACACTTTTTACATTTCTTTTTATCTCAGACAATCTCTTTAACCCCTTCCCGCTCCAGGGCATAAGTTTACGTCCTGGCAGCGGGGTACTTCCCGCAACAGGGCGTAAACTTACCTCCTGGGGATAGCACAAGATCATAAGTGATCTCACGCTATCCCACAGCGGGAGCCGGCTGTCAGTCATAGCTGGCCTCCCACTACAACAGCGGGGGAGCATCGGAGATGCGCCCCCCGCTGTTAAACCCTTCCCTGACACGATTTATGTAGATGTTGATGGGCTCTCGCGATATAATCGCAGAGAACCCGGCTGGTTGTCATGGCAACAGGACGCCAGATACCGGCGTCCTGTGTTACCAGTGCCTGTGATCGCTGTAACAAGCGATAAGGCATGGCAGGGCAGTCGCCCTGCCATGCCTTATCACAGCGATCATCAGTGCAGTGTTGTAAGTCCCCCATGGGGACACAAATTGTGTAAACAAAAAAGAGTAACAATGAACAAAAATGAAAAATGTAAAAAAAAACACAACATCCTTTTTTGTGCTTTTTCTTATATTAGCATAAAAAAGGTAAAGAAAAATTAAAATCTCACATATTTGGTATTGTCGCATCCATAACCACGCATACAATAAGTTGTATATGCTTTTGACTGCATGGAAAAAAACGCAAAAAACTGCCTGCCTAAAAACGTAATAAAAGTGATCCAAAAAGCAGTATGCACCCCAAAATGGTACCAGTAAAAACTACAGCTCGTCTTGCAAAAATTAAGCCCAGAGATCCGTATATAGAAAAATAAAAAAAGTTATAGGACTTTGAATGCAGCGATTTAGATTAAAAAAAGATTTCCAAAAATAGGGTTTTTATTGCAGAAAAGTGGAAAAACCTAAAAAAAAGGTAGGAATTTTGGTATCATTGTAACCGTACCGACCCGCAGAAAAAAATGAATTTTGTGATTTATGCTGCATGATTAACGCTACAAAAAAAAAAATCTATGGCGAATTGATGCGTCTTCCTGTTATCATAAAAAAAAATAATGAAAGTTTTACAATATAGTCTATGTACCCAAAAATAGCACCGATAAAAACTACAGTTCGCCACGCAAAAAACAAGCCCTTAAACTTCCGCATCAATAGAAAATGAAAAAAGTTATGACTTTTGAAAAATGGATATAAAAATCGGCCAAAAATCGTTGCGTCCCTAAGCCCAAAATAGGCCGTGTCCTTAACCCTTTCCAATCCACTGTCTGACATCTAAAGACAATTTGATTGAAGACTGTACAGCTCCAATGTTGGAAGACGTCCGACAGGGTATTCTTACTGTATATTACTGGATGCTCTGTTGTCGGGGGCCTCTCTAGCATGTCCCATACCGCAGTACTGGCTCTAGCCAGCAGATGGCGCCATTGTAAAATGGCAGAAAGAGAAAGCCACCTAGGAAACCCTGAATCCAAAATTGGATTCCAAAGGGTTCAGGGAAAATTAACCACTGTTACCATGAGCACATATAAATTAAAGTAGAGTATAAATGTAATAATAAAATAGTATGCTTAAACATTCTAATATCCATCGGTGACCAGGGAATCTAACCCACGCAGGGAGGTGTCTCCCACCCCCTTTCAGGACTGTACAGATTATAATCACTCACATTGGTCTCTGATGCTAATGAGATTCACAATATCATTTTCCAAGACAAGCGCACACATTAAAGATAATGTTATAGAACTCCAAATAACCTATAAGTATGTTTTTCAGAATGTGGAAAGAAGCAAGAGAACTATATGGAAACTCACACAAACACCGGGGGAGCATACAAACTAAATGCAGATGTTGCACCGAAACCCGGAACTGTAAGGTAGGGCTGCTAACCACTGAGCCACCACACTCCCACAAGTACGTTCTCCATTATTACAGGTGTTCCTGTAGATGTATGAAAAACACAAGACTCAGTGAATGCGGTTACCTTGTGCCCTAATAGGGTGAGTTCACACAAAGTAGAATTGTTGTGGAATTTCAGCTGCGTAATACACAACACAACTCCACAATAATCTACAATGCAGTTATCAATTATTTTAACCCCTTAAGGACACGGCCTATTTTGGCGTTTAGAACACAACGATTTTTCTGGGATTTTCATCTCCACTTTTCAAAAGCCATAACTTTTTCATTTTCCCGTTGACATGGCCGTAAGAGGGCTTGCTTTTTGCTTAGAGAACTATAGTTTTTATTGGTACCATTTTTGGGTGCATATAATGTATTATAAAACTTTTTTTTTTTGAGAGCAGGGCGAGAAAACGCATCAATTCTGCCATTGTTTTTCTTTTTTTATTTTATTTTACAGCGTCAATCATACAGCATAGATGACAATACATTTTTTTTGTGGCCGGTATGATGCCAAAAATATTATAATTTTTTAGGTTTTTCCACTTTTGCCCAATAAAACCCCTTATTTTTGGAAAATATAATTATTTTTACATCACTGCATTCAAAGTCGCTTAACTTTTTTATTTTTGCCTGGGCGGAGCTCTGGCAAAAATGTCATGTGGCGTTAAGGGATTAAAGGGCATCCATCATCTACCAACAGCACCATAAACTAACTTATAGGTAGGTGGCAGGGAGGCAGGCATAGTATTCTTTTTTATACTCACCCACTCCCTGGTTCCCGTGGTGGGCACCGCTGAAGTGCGTGCCCCGCACTAAACATCCAAGTCTTTTCAAAGTGCCATGTTTTCGTTCTCCCATAGATTTGTATGTAACTCAGTAAAAAATTCCTCCTGCGCTCTTAATCGGGGTTTTTTGCAAACCAAAAGGGAAACCAAAAAGTCTCCACAATGAGGAAAATATATTTAATTGTACAATAAGTACATAAAAAACATATGACTAATAAAAATTCTTGCAACGCGTTTCGGCACTATACCAGTGCCTTTTTCAAGCATATGTTTTTTATGTACTTATTGTACAATTAAATATATTTTCCTCATTGTGGAGACTTTTTGGTTTCCCTTTTGGTTTGCAAAAAACCCCGATTAAGAGCGCAGGAGGAATTTTTTACTGAGTTATATCTGTTTCTTTCCCCATTTGTGTGGTACAACACCCACTGGGGTTTTTTCTACTGCTGCATCTCCTCTTATGAGGATTTTTGGGGACCTTGCATTAAGAAGAACATCTATAGTTCTACAGGTGACCGGGGATCATCGGTGCAAGCGGGTTTTTCTCCCTGAGGTGGGGATCCCGCTTTGCACCAGGTGAGTAAAAATCCCCTTATTTCTCCATTTCGGATCCCTGTATGGTGGCGCGGATCTACACTTTGAGATTATAGATTTGTATGTGAGAGCTTGCGTGCGGCACTGTGAAAAGATTTAGATGTTCAGTACGGCGCACTTTCTTCAGTGGCAGCCACTACGGGAACCAGGGAATGGGTGAGTATAAAAAATACTGCATCAGACTCCCTGTCATCCACCCTAATAGTACCATAAGTTAGTTTATTGTGCTGTAGGGCGGTGATGGGTTCTCATTAAAGGGTCATTCCGACAAAACCATTTTTAGATGGATGCATCCCCAACCTGATTGTCTATCACACTCTGGGGGTCTGATCTGTGTATTGCAACCACCTTATCAGACACCATCTTGATGGTGACATTTTTTACTTTCACTTTCAATCAATCCCATGATGTATCAGCCCAGCATTAGTTAAGGCTATATGATTTTTACCTGCAAAGAGGGTTGCAGTTTTATTCTAATTGCCTTCTATATTCACCTAAATAAGCTACAGCCCATAAGTATACAGTCAGGAGGATGAGCTGTGATCTCCTCTATTATAACTGTGTGATTATCATCAGTAACGATGAAAGGAGATTCTGTGTCCACATCTCGGCAGTTTCTGTGGTAGATCCATGTAACTTATAATGCCCAAGCTATAATATCTGGATGAACAAGCAAAGTAACCCCCCTGAGAGGGCAACCCCACACTGGAATCTGACCTACCTTTTCTTATCTTTGGCCGACTTACACGAGCGGGACCTCACATGACCATCTGAGGAAAATGAGGCTGGGAGTTTCAGAAATAAATAACCAAAGTAACACCAGCCTAGTTATATATACTGGAGGGATAGCTACTAGGGATGAGCTAGCATACTCATCCGAGCTTGATACTCGTTCGAGTATTAGGGTGTTCGAGATGCTCGTTACTCGAGACGAGTACCACGCGATGTTCGAGTTACTTTCCCTTTCATCTCTAAGAAATTTGCACGCTTTTCTGGCCAATAGAAAGACATGGAAGGCATTACAACTTCCTCTTGTGACGTTCCAGCCCTATACCACCCCTCTGCAGTGAGTGGCTGGCGAGATCAGGTGTCACCCGAGTATATAAATCGGCCCCTCCCGCGGCTCGCCACAGATGCATGCTGACACAGATCAGGGACAGTGCTGCTGATGCTGCTGCTGCTATAGGGAGAGGGTTAGGTGTTATTTTAGCCTTCAAGAACCCCAACGGTCCTTCTTAGGGCCGATCTGACCGTATGCAGTACTGTTGAGGCTGCTTTTAGCAGTGTTGCACAATTTTTTTTTTTTTGTATATCGGGCGTGCAGACCATAGCGTCCTCAATCTGCAGTCATTTTACTGAGTATAGGGGCAGTACTGGCGAGGCAGGGAAAGAGGTATACTGGCTATATAGGCAGTGGGCTTTTTCCCCAAAACTTCCAAAAAATACAATATTAGGCCTGCCTGTCACTGCCTTCAGTTTACTGCGTCTTTGCTGGGGGTAGTAGTTGGTGAATTAATACCCAGCCTTGCGCATAATTGTTGCCTGGCTCTGCAGTGCGTTACGTACGCGAAGTCAGCCTCCAACAGGGCAATCGAAATACAGTGCATATCACAGGCAGTGTGGTTGTTCCCACAAAGTTTAAAAATATACAAGATTTGGCCTGCCTGTCACTGCCTTCCGTTTACAGCAACTCTGCTGGGGTAGTAGTTGGTGAATTAATACCCAGCCTTGCGCATAATTGTTGCCTGTCTCTGCAGTGCGTTACGTACGCGAAGTCAGCCTCCAACAGGGAAATTGAAATACAGTATATATCATAGGCAGTGGGCTTTTTCCTCAAAACTTCCAAAAAATATAATATTAGGCCTGCCTGTCACTGCCTTCAGTTTACTGCGTCCCTGCTGGGGGTAGTAGTTGTTGGTGTATTAATACCCAGCCTTGCGCATAATTGTTTCCTGCCTCTGCAGTGCGTTACGTACGCGAAGTCAGCCTCCAACAGGGAAATTGAAATACAGTGTATATCACAGGCAGTGGGCTTTTTCCCAAAAACTTCCAAAAAATATAATATTAGGCCTGCCTGTCACTGCCTTCAGTTTACTGCGTCCCTGCTGGGGGTAGTAGTTGTTGAATTAATACCCAGCCTTGCGCATAATTGTTGCCTGCCTCTGCAGTGCGTTACGTACGCGAAGTCAGCCTCCAACAGGGAAATTGAAATACAGTGTATATCACAGGCAGTGGGCTTTTTCCCCAAAACTTCCAAAAAATATAATATTAGGCCTGCCTGTCAGTGCCTTCCGTTTACAGTGTCTCTGCTGGGTGTAGTAGTTGGTGAATTAATACCCAGCCTTGCGCATAATTGTTTCCTGCCTCTGCAGTGCGTTACGTACGCGAAGTCAGCCTCCAACAGGGCAATAAGTGGCACATTTAATTACAGCGTTCTGTTTCTGCTAATCTCGTAATACACCATGCTGAGGGGTAGGGGTAGGCCTAGAGGACATGGAGGCGGGCGAGGACGCGGAGGCCCAAGTCAGGGTGTGGGCACAGGTCAAGCTCCTGGTCCAGGTGTATCGCAGCCGGCTGCCGCGGGATTAGGAGAGAGGCAAGTTTCAGGGGTCCCCAGATTCATCTCACAATTAATGGGTCCACGCGGTAGACTTTTATTAGAAAATGAGCAGTGTGAGCAGGTCCTGTCGTGGATGGCAGAAAGTGCATCCAGCAATCTATCGACCACCCAGTCTTCTATGCCGTCCACAGCTGCAACTCTGAATCCTCTGGCTGCTGCTCCTCCTTCCTCCCAGCCTCCTCACTCCATGAAAATGACACATTCTGAGGAGCAGGCAGACTCCCAGGAACTGTTCTCGGGCCCCTGCCCAGATCGGGCAGCAATGGTTCCTCTCCCACCAGAGGAGTTTATCGTGACCGATGCCCAACCTTTGGAAAGTTCCCGGGGTCCGGGGGATGAGGCTGGGGACTTCCGGCAACTGTCTCAAGAGCTTTCAGTGGGTGAGGAGGACGATGACGATGAGACAAAGTTGTCTATTAGTGAGGTAGTAGTAAGGGCAGTAAGTCCGAGGGAGGAGCGCACAGAGGATTCGGAGGAAGAGCAGCTGGACGATAAGGGGACTGACCCCACCTGGTTTGCTAAGCCTACTGAGGACAGGTCTTCAGAGGGGGAGGCAAGTGCAGCAGCAGGGTAGGTTGGAAGAGGCAGTGCGGTGGCCAGGGGTAGAGGCAGGGCCAGACCGAATAATCCACCAACTGTTTCCCAAAGCGCCCCCGCGCCATGCCACCCTGCAGAGGCCGAGGAGCTCAAAGGTCTGGCAGTTTTTCACTGAGAGTGCAGACGACCGACGAACTGTGGTGTGCAAGGTTTGTCGCGCCAAGATCAGCCGGGGAGCCACCACCACCAGCCTCACCACCACCAGCATGCGCAGGCATATGATGGCCAAGCACCCCACAACGTGGGACGAAGGCCGTTCACCGCCTCCCGTTTGCACCACTGCATCTCCCCCTGTGCCCCAACCTGCCACTGAGATCCAACCCCCCTCTCAGGACACAGGCACGACCGTCTCCCGGCCTGCACCCACACCCTCACCTCCGCTGTCCTCGGCCCCATCCAGCAATGTCTCTCAGCACAGCGTCCAGCCGTCGCTAGCGCAACTGTTTGAGTGCAAGTGCAAGTACGCCGCCATGCACCCGCACGCTCAAGCGTTAAACGTGCACATAGCCAAATTGATCAGGCTGGAGATGCTGCCGTATAGGCTTGTGGAAACGAAGGCTTTCAAAAACATGATGGCGGCGGCGGCCCCGCGCTACTCGGTTCTCCAGTCGCCACTACTTTTCCCGATGTGCCGTCCCAGCCCTGCACGACCACGTCTCCCGCAACATTGTACGCGCCCTCACCAACGCGGTTACTGCCAAGGTCCACTTAACAACGGACACGTGGACAAGCACAGGCGGGCAGTGCCACTATATCTCCCTGACGGCACATTGGGTGAATTTAGTGGAGGCTGGGACCGAGTCAGAGCCTGGGACCGCTCACGTCCTACCCACCCCCAGATTTGCGGGCCCCAGCTCGGTGCTGGTATCTGCGGCGGTGTATGCTTCCTCCACTAAACCACACTCCTCCTCCTACGCAACCTCTGTCTCGCAGTCAAGATGTGTCAGCAGTAGCACGTCGCCAGCAGTGGGTGTCGCGCGGCGTGGCAGCACAGCGGTGGCCAAGCGTCAGCAGGCCGTGCTGAAACTACTCAGCTTAGGAGAGAAGAGGCACACGGCCCACGAACTGCTGCACGATCTGACAGAGCAGACCGACCTCTGACTTTCGCCGCTGAGCCTCCAACCAGGCATGGTCGTGTGTGACAACGGCCGTAACCTGGTGGCGGCTCTGCAGCTCGGCAGCCTCACGCACGTGCCATGCCTGGCCCACGTCTTTAATTTGGTGGTTCAGCGGTTTCTGAAAAGCTACCCACACTTGTCAGACCTGCTCGGAAAGGTGCGCCGGCTCAGCGCACATTTCCGCAAGTCCAACACGGACGCGGCCACCCTGTGGACCCTGCAACATCCATTTAATCTGCCAGTGCACTGACTGCTTTTAAAGAGGGTCGCTGCCTGGCCCTGCCAACCCTCTGCAGTGTGTGCCTGCGGTTCCTCCTCATGGCAGACGCACTTATAAATAGACATGAGGGTGGTGTGACTGTGAGGCCAGCGTGTGGCATGAGGGCAGCTGAAGGCTGCACGGGGACACTTTGGTGTGCGCTGTGGACACTGGGTCGTGCGGGGGGGGTTGGGCAGCATGTAACCCAGGAGAAGTGGCAGCGGAGTGTCATGCAGGCAGTGATTGTGCTTTGTTGGAGGTAGTGTGGTGCTTAGCTAAGGTATGCATTGCTAATGAGGGCTTTTCAGAAGTAAAAATTGTTGGGATGGGGGGGGGGCCCACTCTTGCCGCTATTGTGGCTTAATAGTGGGATCTGGGAACTTGAGATGCAGCCCAACATGTAGCCCCTCGCCTGCCCTATCCGTTTCTGTGTCGTTCCCATTACTCTCTTGAATTTCCCAGATTTTCACAAATGAAAACCTTAGCGAGCATCGGCGATATACAAAAATGCTCGAGTCGCCCATTGACTTCAATGGGGTTCGTTACTCGAAATGAACCCTCGAGCATTGCGAAAAGTTCGACTCGAGTAACGAGCACCCGAGCATTTTGGTGCTCGCTCATCTCAAATAGCTACATAATGAACAAATAAAAAAAATCCCCAGAGCGGCCTTTTAAGTACTGACAAAGTAGGAAAACCTTCCGGCCGTGCAGGAGGCCATGAAACGCTACCTTCCAGACATCCAATATAGAGAGAGGGTCACAGCATCACGAGGCAGACATCCAACAATTCCAGAAAGCTGCATTCTTTACAAAGGTAAAGTTACAACAAAAGTGCAACATTTCGGCAGAGTAGAATGCCTTTTTCAAGCATAAAAATCCACAATGAAATAGGCAACAAATGCTGCGCCACAAACCACACGCGGATAGTGTTGCAAATTTGCTCTACGATGTGTGATCATACCTTTAGAGCATGTTTATCTAACAAAAGGGGGTCATCAACTTTGAAGTGCCTCACTAGCTAAAGCCAAGAATCAGAGCTACTGTGCGGGAAAGTTATGAAGACACTTGCTCCGATTTAGTGACCTTAAAAAGTCACACGTTTTAGACCGTGCCTTTTATGCTTTTTTTTTATTTTTTAGGCTGCACTTATTTTTTAGCAGGCGGAGCTTATCAGGAGTGCGCAGCCTATCATGGCCTGACAGATTTACTATCATTTATAACAGAAGTTTGTGTACATAATAGCACAAATATACATCAGCTTATATTAAAAGTAGATTTCTCTTTCATGTGTGAAGACAGCCAAAGATGTGCCAAATTTATTAAGAAGCATACGCCAATTTATAAATTAGGCACATTTTACTCTAGCACACTTTATATTGAAAGGGGATGTCTAAAATGCCTGTCTTAAAGGGGGTTTAAAGGGAGAATACTACTGATGACCTTTCCTCAGGATAGGTCATCAATAGTTGATCAGCCTGGTTCTGTGGCTCAGGACCCTGACTGATCAGTTGTGTGGACGCATGCTGTTAGCACCCTAAATACACAGAAGTCGGTGCGGAAGTCTCTGCACCGACCTCTGTGTAGTGGCCAGCATTTGTAACTGCAGGCGCTGCTCTCATTGAAATCAACACCAGCTGTGCCTGCAGTTACAAGCTCTGGCCACTGCACAAAGGTCAGCGCAGAGACTTCCGTTGCTTCTGCACTGACCTCTGTGTATTTGCAGTGATGACCGTATGCATCCGCTCAGCTGATCGGTCAGGGTCCTAATTGACAGACCCCAGCCAATTAACTATTGATGACCTATCCTGAGGATACATCATCAATATTCTTCTTCTTAGAAAACTCCTTTAATAAATAAGGGCTTGACGCTCTTGGCCAGACCCCAAGAGGTTTATGTTTTTATGTGAATTTATGTGAAAACTCCCCCCAAATTACTGCATACTGAAATTAATGAATGTGATCAATAAGCACTGATGTAAACAGAGACCATATAATATTATGGACATTGTGCTGTCGCATGAGGTCTCATTAGTGCAACCTCCTACGTTGTGCCAATGTAGCGCCTTGTTCATGCACAAGTCAACGGCGATAGTCGTATGGTTGACACTGTCCGAAAATGTACAAGGTTGAACTTGGCAGAATGGAAGACTTGTAGCATTTCTGGGGTCACCATTTAACAGGCCACTTGTATTCACCTCTCCAGTTCACCAACATCATGAGGTGCTGCTGGGTATCCATCAGACATCTGCTTTAAGGTGACTCCACAGGATGAAATACAGAAGGGTCAAGTCCGGGGAATGTGGTGGCCAAGGAACAGAGTCATGTTGTCCAATCCAGCAGCTTCTAAACCGAGAACTGAGCCAATGACACACATCTCTCCGGGAATGAGGTGGAGCGCCATCATGCTGGTACCAAACCTGTTAACATTGTGCCAGAGGCAAGTCTTCGAGCCAGTTGAATTCCACACGAGATGCTTAGGGCAAAATGCCTTTGGTGTTGTGCTTGTAGCATGCATCGTGGAGCATGCTCTGCCCAGTGGTGAACATAGTGATGGTTACATGCTCCATCCTAGCTGAACAAAGCCTCATAAATCCTTAATGTGCTGAAAGGGTAGTGGTGCGTCATGCTATACATTCAACATCATGTTACATCAGTCAAAGTACTGTGCAGCATCCTCTGTGTGTTGAGTATATTGGAGTTTTAGTACTAGAATGAGCATGCTTCAGGCATAGACCCTCCTGCAATGCTGGAAAAATCTCTTTTGACTCTGGATAGGCATTTCTGACTATCCCTGTATACAGTGCTAAGGTTTTATGCAGGTGTGCAAAAAATGCAGCAAAGTAAGGGCTCACTCACACGAGCGTGTTTGTGCATGAAAAATCTGCAGAATAGATCCCATTTTCAATGGGTTTACTAGCACTTTCACTTTTGACCGCTTATATAGCGCATGCAAAAACATGCTACATTTTGGTATGCATTTGAACAGAAAAGGCACCATAGGAGTCTATGGGGGTGCGCAAATGTGCAATGAACTGTGTGATTTCTCAGGGAGATCAACACACCAGGGACTAATTAAGGCTGCACAGCCTTTCAAACATGGCACAGGTGTGTCCCGCGCCGATGTGAACAGTCCCATGCAGCACAAAAAAACTAAAAAGTGCAGATACGCGCAAAATACTGCAACCTTCATTATGCAAGAAGTCTCACTATCATGAGCATTTTTGTATGAAGGAGCCCTAAGAATATTTTCAAAAATAGAAGTATTACTAGCTTAGTTTTGTCAAGTAACAAAATACAAAGTGAATGAACAAAAAAGAAATCTAAATCGCATCAATATTTGGTGTGACCGCCCTTTACCTTCAAAACAGCATTAATTCTTCTAGGGACACTTGCACACACGTTTTGAAGTAACTCAGCAGGGAGGATGTTCCAAACATGTTGGAGAACTAAGCACAGATCTTCTGTTGATGCAGCTTGCTCAAATCTTTCTGTCTCTTCATGCAATTCCAGGCAGACTCAGTGATGATGAGATCAGAAGTCTATGGGGGCCATATCATCACTTTCAGGACTCCCTGTTCTTCTTTACGCTGATGATAGTCGTTAATGACATTGGCTGGATGTTTGGGGTTGTTGTCCTGCTGCAGAATAAATTTTAAGCTAATCAGACACCTACCTAATAATACTGCATGATGGATAAGTATCTGCCTCTATTTCTTAATACTGAGGGCAGTTGTTAATGACATTGGCTGGATGTTTGGGGTCATTGTGCAGCTGCAGAATAAATTTGGAGCCAGTCAGACACCTCCCTGCTGGTATTACATGATGGATAAGTATCTGCCTGTATTTCTCAGCATTGAGGACACCATTAATCTTGACCAAATCCCCAACTCCAATTACTGAAATGCAGCCCCAAACTTCCAATGCATCTCCACCATGCTTCATTGTTGTCTGCAGACACTCATTAATGTGCTGCTCTCCAGCCCTTCAGCGAACAAACTGTATTCTGTTACAACCAAGTCCTTCAAATTTTGACTATCAGTCCAGGGCACCTGCTGCCAATTTTCTGCAACCCAGGTCTTATGTTTTCATGTATAGTTGAGTTTCTTGGCCTTCTTTTTACATTTAAGATATGGCTTTTTAGCCACAACTCTTCCATGAAAACCATTTCTGGCCAGGCATCTTCAAACAGTGGTTGGGTGTACTGGGGTCCCACTGGTTTCTGCCACTTCTGAGTTGAAGGCACT
Organism: Eleutherodactylus coqui; assembly: GCF_035609145.1. Lineage (NCBI taxonomy): Eukaryota > Metazoa > Chordata > Amphibia > Anura > Eleutherodactylidae > Eleutherodactylus > Eleutherodactylus coqui. The sequence goes on from NC_089841.1 coordinate 75,260,391, forward strand.
GCTGGGCATCTTCCAATTTTGAAGTGAAGTAAGCATGGTGTGTCTTTTATCTGCTGCACTAAGTTTCCTTGGCCGACCACTGCATCTACAGTCCTGAACATTGCTTGTTTCTTCAAAAGAGCTTTAACAGCATGTCTTGAAACCCCAGTCTGCACTGAAATCTTGGCCTGGCAGAGACCTTACTGTTACAGTATAACTACCTTCTGTCTTGTTGCTCTGCTCAGTCTTCCCATGGTGTATAACTTGAAAAGCCAGCAAGTGAAAACACGTTTTGGGGTCAGACCCCTTCGTCAGTTTGGCTGGATTAGAAAATACAAGCTAGGTGATATGTACAAAAGAGTAAATTCAGAAAAGTGTATAAAGAAATGAGAAAAAATATATATAAAAAGGAATGGAAATGAGCGAAAAAGATACATACATAATAAAAGTAAATGAATATCGAATTCATTATTAAAAGAGAGTTCTTCACTATCGATGACCTCCAGTTTCTACTTAGTTTAGAGTGTTGTGCCTTTTTCACCAGACTTTTCCTTTCTCCTCAACCTTTACCATTCCAAACACTTCTTATTCTAGAGCCCCATTGGCTTATCACCTTTCCACTGGATTTTGCTCCAGCCTCAATTTTTTTCCCTATCTCTATTTGCCATGTTGATGACCTCTGACATGAAACTGTCTTCCACAACCTCACCTTTGTAGCAGAGTTTGGCTGTTCCTCACTCAGTTTTAAACCTCCTACACAGCTGTTCCTGTTTCAGTTAATGACTGTATTTCAACCTACATATGAAAACGATGAGCATTCTCACCTGTTTGGTATAATTCTGACTATAATCCTGCAAAATCTCTCTTTTTGTGCAAGTGTACCTAGAAGAAATGATGCTGTTTTGAAGACAAAGGGCGGTCACAGCGAATATTAATATGATTCCGATTTCTCTTTTGTCCATCCTTTTTGCATTTTTATTGGCAAGACCAAACTATTGATATATACACTACCGTTCAAAAGTTTGGGGTCACATTGAAATGTCCTTATTTTTGAAGGAAAAGCACTGTACTTTTCAATGAAGATAACTTTAAACTAGTCCTAACTTTAAACAAATGCACTCTATACATTGCTAATGTGGTAAATGACTATTCTAGCTGCAAATGCCTGGTTTTTTGTGCAAAATCTACAAAGGTGAATAGAGGCCCATTTCCAGCAACTATCACTCCAGTGTTCTAATGGTACAATGTGTTTGCTCATTGGCTCAGAAGGCTAATTGATGATTAGAAAACCCTTGTGCAATCATGTTCACACATCTGAAAACAGTCTAGCTCGTTACAGAAGCTACAAAACTGACCTTCCTGTGAGCAGATTGAGTTTCTGGAGCATCACATTTGTGGGGTCAATTAACGCTCAAAATGGCCAGAAAAAGAGAACTTTCATCTGAAACTCGACAGTCTATTCTTGTTCTTAGAAATGAAGGCTATTCCATGCGAGAAATTGCTAAGAAATTGAAGATTTCCTACAACGGTGTGTACTACTCCCTTCAGAGGACAGCACAAACAGGCTCTAACCAGAGTAGAAAAAGAAGTGGGAGGCCGCGTTGCACAACTAAGCAAGAAGATAAGCACATTAGAGTCTCTAGTTTGAGAAACAGACGCCTCACAGGTACCCAACTGGCATCTTCATTAAATTGTACCCGCAAAACACCAGTGTCAACATCTACAGTGAAGAGGCGGCTGCGGGATTTTGGGCTTCAGGGCAGAGTGGCAAAGAAAAAGCCATATCTGAGACTGGCCAATAAAAGAAAAAGATTAAGATGGGCAAAAGAACACAGACATTGGACAGAGGAAGACTGGAAAAAAGTGTTGTGGACGGATGAATCCAAGTTTGAGGTGTTTGAATCACAAAGAAGAACGTTTGTGAGACGCAGAACAAATGAAAAGATGCTGGAAGAATGCCTGACGCCATCTGTTAAGCATGGTGGAGGTAATGTGATGGTCTGGGGTTGCTTTGGTGCTGGTAAGGTGGGAGATTTGTACAGGGTAAAAGGGATTCTGAATAAGGAAGGCTATCACTCCATTTTGCAACGCCATGCCATACCCAGTGGACAGCGCTTGATTGGAACCAATTTCATCCTACAACAGGACAATGACCCTAAACACACCTCCAAATTGTGCAAGAACTATTTACAGCAGAAGCAGGCAGCTGGTATTCTATCGGTAATGGAGTGGCCAGCGCAGTCACCAGATCTGAACCCCATTGAGCTGTTGTGGGAGCAGCTTGACCGTATGGTACGCCAGAAGTGCCCATCCAACCAATCCAACTTGTGGGAGATGCTTCTAGAAGCGTGCGGTGCAATTTCACAAGCTTACCTCAACAAATTAACAGCTAGAATGTCAAAGGTGTGCAATGCTGTAATTGCTGCAAAAGGAGGATTCTTTGACGAAAGCAAAGTTTGATGTAAAAACAATGTTATTTCAAATACAAATCATTATTTCTAACCTTGTCAATGTCTTGACTCTATTTTCTATTCATTTCACAACGCATGGTGGTGAATAAGTGTGACTTTTCATGGAAAACACAAAATTGTTTGAGTGACCCCAAACTTTTGAACGGTAGTGTATATATATATATATATATATATATATATATATATATATATATATATGAGTATGTGTATATCATACAATATAATTTAGCACTGAGTACTGTATCTCTGTACAAGTTCGCTCGATTATATCCAACGATCTTAGAGAAGCTTTGTCACTAACCCAACTAAAGGCCAATGTATCAATGCTTTTCATTGTCCACTATTACTTTCCTGCAAGTGGAGGACAATAATGTGGGAAAGAAAGGGCCTAAATTGCTGACATTGTATGAATCTTCTATGTCAAGCACTCTCAGTTGGCATTGGGATCTACGTGGTTAACAATTGTGCGTGCGGAGGGCAATGCGTAGGGGCTCCTTAGTTGATACTGTATGGAGGTTCTGCATCTGGCACTATATGAAAACTCTTTGGCAATCTGGCGGTATAGTTCAGAGATTTGGGGGTTCTTAGAATATGGGTGCTCTGTGCCTGTGATTTACCTTCTAGATACACTATATTAATGACTGTATACTCCATGAAAATATTTAAATATGTGCCAATGGATTAGCATAATACATATGATAGGCTGCAAATATACACACATAATATACATGTTATTGTGTTTCCTAGAACAAGCAGTAGAGGGCGGTATTGCGTCAGCTTGGAAGCCTACTATCAAATCCAGTACAAAGTAATGCGTGCATGGCATTATGATAGCATAATGACAATTGTGGTCTTAATATTTCAATACATGCAATTTCTGGAGAAGAGGAAATCAATTTGATATGTTTAAGTCATGAATCCACGGTAGGCTGAATTCTTTGTATCACACAGGTTTTAGCCATGGGCTCTCGAAGATTTTTGGAAAGGAAAATAGGCAGAATCATGAACTGTTGTGAAGAGTCTCATAAGAACATTATGTAAAGCTGCTACATTGTACAAAATCATATTAGAAGTGTTTGCAGCAGCGCCGGCGTTTGCTGTCCAGCAGAGAAATACAGATGAATACAGATGTAGCAGAGCTCAGTTTGTCATGTAGAAAGATGGATTTAAAAAAATCACAATGCGGCACATTTATTACTGGTGTGAATTGCACCTTTTTAGGGCACAAATCAATTTAGACAGACCGAGCCAAAAGTATAGCTGTTATACCACTCCACTTTTGAAAGGTGTCTATAAAAGTGGGCGTGGCTTGCTGCATGGCCAGAAGTCAGAGAGATTTTTGATACACAACTTTTTAAAAAGTCGCTAAATTTTTGGAAAGTCTCACTCCGGTGGCTGGTTGGTGCAGGGAGCGACTCCACATCTGTAGACATATTTAAAGATTCAACAAATTTATAAACATCATGTGACATTTGATACATTTGTCCCATTTTAGGTTGAAGAATGAAACAAACCTAAGCAGGAAAGGGTCATCAAAAATTCTGTTGTTTTCTATGGTAAAAGGGGTTATTGCCAAATTTAAAGGGATACGGATAACTTTTGATCACGGGGGTCTCACTGCTCTAATCTCCTCCACCTCACTGTGGACTTACTACACCCCCGACAGTGAGGAGGACATTCAATGGTGCTGCAGTCACGCTTCATTCACTTTCAGTGGAACTGCTGGAGATCAGCCTGTGCAAGCGCTTGGGAATTTCAGTCAATCCCATTGAAATGAATGGAGCAGCGGCCATGTGCTAGCACTCCATTTAGTCTGACATCACTGCAGGTGGGAAATGCGACCCCGCAGTAATGAGAAGAGGGGACACGGGACCCCTGTTCTCAGGATCAGTAGGGGTCTCAGTGGTGAGACCCCCACCAATCAGAATGTTATACCTGATCCGGTGGATAGAGGAAAACTTTGGATTTTAGGAAAACCCATTTAATGAAGAACTCAGCTCTGTGACATCTATAGCTGTACAGTATATTATGAACCAGAGGTTGGATTTCAATTTTTAACAACAGATTCCTTCTTTGACTGACTAAATGTCACAGAAATGTATCCCTATTAGAGATGAGCGAGCATACTCAATAAGGTAAACTGCTCGAGCGAGTAGTACCTTATTCGAGTACCTGCCCGCTCGTCTCTAAAGATTCGGCTGCCGGTGCGGGTGAGAGGTGAGTTGCGGCCGTGAGCAGGGGGGAGCGGGGGAGAGAGAGGGAGAGGCATGAGATCTCCCCTCCGTTCCTCCCTGCTCTCCCCCGCTGCTCCCCACCCCCTGACGGCACCCGAATCTTTAGAGACGAGCAGGCAGGTACTTGAATAAGGAACTACTCGATCTAGTAGTTTGCCTTATCGAGTACGCTCGCTCATCTCTAATCCCTAAGCAAATAGCCAAATAAAAAATGATCATTTTCAAAATGTGCCATATATTATTGTAATGTCACTAATACTAGACCTAAGTTCATTCCATATTTGCAGGATTAGTACCAACCTCAGTACATATAAACAGTACCAGTATATAGCAGTACATGTACAGATGTGTCCAGCCTTATCTTGGCTCTACTTTCTCTTGATACAAAATTGATACATTTTCATGTCATCCTGTAGAAAACATAAACTTTTTTTTACATTAGTGTCAATGGGGACACAGATAGGCAACAAATGAAATCCATTACAGGCATCCGTCGTACTTATATGTTTTTAACATGTCATCTTGCACTAGTAGTTAAAAAGGCTGTCCAACTATTAACTAATTATGGCCTATGATAGGCCATCAATAGTAGATTGGTGGGGATTAGCTTCCAGGGGCCCTGACGATTAGCTATTCGCCGGGCTAGTGCACTTATGCATTGAGCTGATTTCTGTAGGAAATACACAGCTCCATTCCCACTGCAGTGGCCAGACTTGGTATTGCAAGTTCCCATTGAAGTTAATGGGATCTACAACTGTAATCCGCAGAAATCAGCTCAGTGCATGAACACACTGGCCCGGCGAACAGCTTGTTGTTCAGGGTCCCTGGCGGTAGATCCACGCCAATCTAATATTGAAGACCTGGCCATAAGTGGTTTGCAACTGAACGACCCCTTTAAGACAGGACACATCTGTATGAAGCACAATGGCCAAGTTAAATAGACTCCATACCAAATCTGGGCTCGTAACATAAAAATGGCACCAGAAATTGGATTATTAATGCTAGAATTCAGTTCATTACATAAATATAGCACCAGAACAATTCACATTACAGAGATAGCCTACAAAATCAAGTTAGCTTCTGCTTTGTAAATTTGGCCCATGTGAAATTACAGCTCCCCTTATGACCTGAACAATGGTAATGGATATGCTGGGAGCCCTTATTTCACAAATAAGAATAGTAACACTCATCATCACTTTGCAGATCAAACAGTGCCTACAGGACTGATCAGACATAGTCAAAGGTAATATAAATAATCACATTCAGTGATTACAGGTGATGTCATTTCTATAGATGTTCTCTTTCTTTTTCTTATCCATCTCACCCAGACCACTATCACCTCAATTATGCTGCACATACTTCTTTGGCTCTTCGTCTTTTCATATCCTTACCTTCTATACTAAGGCATTATTTATAGTGCCATACAATGTGCTCCTGAAACTAGTATAGTGCCCCCCAAAATAACATTTTACTTTGTGTCAAATGAGGCTTCTGAAAGATAAGTACTACACACAAGCCCCCTGAAATATAAGAGTGGCTGTACATAGTGCCTCAAATATAGCTCCTCATACTGCCCCGTATGTTCTCCCTTTGCAGCGCCTCCACATATTACCCACTATAACTCCCAGACAGCATGCCCGCTGTCTTGGGGTTATATTCGACTCCAATCTTTCGTTTACCCCTTATATCCAATCTCTCGCCTGAACATGTCAGCTGCACCTCAAGAACATTGCAAGAATCCACCCTTTTCTCACCATGGACACACTAAAAACGCTTACTGTTGCCCTCATCCACTCTTGGCTTGATTATTGCAACCCGCTGCTGATCGGCCTCCCCTGCTCCAGGCTCTCCCCTCATCAATCCATCTTCAATGCGGCAGCCAGGCTCATCTTCCTGTCCAGCCATGACTCGGATGCACCTGCCCTGTGCCGGTCACTGCACTGGCTGCCCGTTAAATACAGAATTCAATTCAAACTCATTACCTTCATCCATAAAGCTCTCCATAACACCGCGCCGCCCTACATTGCCTCCCTCATCGCAATCCATCACCCAGCCCGCTCCCTCTACTAACGAAATCTGCCTGATAACATACTCCCTGTCATAATGACTGCAATTCCTGCTAGCCGTAACCAACCGCCCCCTGCAGTCATACCGATTCAGCCACTATACAGTCTGACCATTGTCTGTGTGTATAGCATTCCTCACTCTCCACCTCCCCATACTGTGCACATCTCCAGCCCCTTTACCTTCTGTATCACCCCATTATCAGTAGTATGTAAGCTCATTGGAGCCGGACCCTCTCCCCTACTGTTTCCATCAATTGATTACTACATGTAACCGTGGTCTTGTTTCTGTTCCCCCTGTCTAGTAAGCACTGCGGAATATGTTGGCGCTATATAAAAAAAGATTATTATTATATTACCCCTTCATAGTGCCCTTTTGGACATGTGGACTCCTATGGAACAATGCAGGTGGTGCACTGAAATGACTGTGCTTCCTACGTTATGGGCCATTCACATGGGTGTTTATTACCCTGATCGATTGTCTGTGTTAACAAAATCGCACGATGTCCCAATCCGGTCCATATTCACTGAGCAAAATCACCCATGAAAGTCTATGGGAGTGTAAAAAAGCCTGCAGTGAACATGGATGTTTTTATGCATGTTGCCAAGAGACAGTGAAAAAAATTACATTAATTAGCACACATGAAAAATATAATATATATATGGCACACAGACATATAAAAATTGCACATGCACTACAAAAGCGCGAGCAACATGCACATACATATAGAGTGAAATTGGGCCGTTTTTCATAGACTGAAATTGCATGTGTGAATGAGCCATAAGGGCTTTTTCGCATGTCGTGACCAAGACCACGTTTGTCTGGATCCATCTTTACGATGATAACGTCCCTTTTTGCACTGCGAAGTTCGCGCTGTCACGTGCGTTTTAGCGCATCTTACTGTACTTTTTGTGCTGCCAGGGACCGTTCGCATCGGCGCAGGACACACTCGTTCAGTGATTTAATGCAGTGATTTAAAAGGTATACGCCTAATTAGTCCCCAGTAATTTTAATTTCTCAGCGAAATTGCACAGTTCATTGCACAATTTTGTGAAAATCGAGTGCGCCCCCACATAGACTCCCATGATGCATTAGGTGCGCAAATGCACACAAATATAGAGTATGTTGCACGTGCAAAAGCGAAAGTCTTTGTAAACCTATTGAAAACAATGGGTTCTATTCTCTACACAATGTGAACGCAAATTTTGCTTGCGCACATGCACTCGTCTGAAGCCGCCCTTGATGCAATGAACAACTCAAGTGGCTTCGCAGTGTGTAATATGCACCAAAACACCAAAATATGCACCAAAACAGGACATGCCACATATTTTTTTTTGCACGCAATTGAACATCACATGAAAAAATACGCCCATTGAAATTAATTGGTTCTTTTCACTGCGTATTACGTGTGTGTGTAATACATTGCGCAAATACACGTGTGAATGGGCCCTCAGGGTGGCTTTCCTATGCAGTCAAGAAACTCATGATGAAACCATTTGTTTTTGGTACAAATAAGCACGGTTTTTCTACACCATTTTTTAGTGCTTTTATTTTATTTCACGTGTCAATAGACGATAAAGAAATGCATGTAACTACATGTATTAATACAACATTAAATGCGTACTCGACTCTGCTACATGTATACAGCTCTACTGACTGAATTACAAATAATGGAGCTTCCCTTTGATGTCAATGGCCAGCATGAGGCTTTGAACTTTTATGATCACAGAACTCCATTGTCTCTACTAAAAATATAAATTACTCTCAGGAATGTAAGATGATAAATAAGCAGATCAAGTAACATCAATGTAGATGCTGAACTATTAATCGAAACTTCAGAAAAATGGAAATTTATTTTGCCCAACTTTTTGTAATTCAAGTCCTTGTGTACTTGTGTACTTGTCTCCAACACACAGTGCACTCTGCTCCATAGTGTGGAAGTGAAAATCAATATTATAAAGGTGTTTGCCCATCTTATATACTGATGATATATTGAATTTAGCAAAGAACACATTTTTCAAAGTTCGGTTCTGCCAGTTTGCTGAATTTAGGCCAAAGGTTTGGTTTGCTTTGAATTAGTTCAAACCAAATACAAACTTCACCGATACCTCCAAAACTAGTGTATGACACCAAGGGCAAAAACACATGGGTGAATGCGCTAATATGCGTATTAGCAAATTGACAAGGTTTTTTTTCCCGGACTAATAGAGTTTTAATGAAAAAGCCTGACGATAGGTCCTGCTCTGTCTTCTTCGCATGCTGTATTAACTATCTTTTCACAAGTCCTATTTTTTCTAGCGTGTAGTAATAATGTGCAGGACAAAAATCCGCGGGGTTGTTCACGGCCGCATAACAGGACAAAATCACGCCCATCTGTTTAAGCCCTAAAAGACATAAAAGCCCTGGTAACTAACAGCTTGTTTAAAAACACACAGTGACCTCCCAAGTGACGGAACCCCATTGATGGACCACTGATGACCTATCCCAGGGCTACGTTTTCAATAGAAAAGTCCTGGACAACACCTTTATTCACAAAGTGTACTGTGCTGGGACCCGTAGTGATTAGCTGTAATTAGTAGGGGTACCTGAAAGTAAGGACAGGTCCTCCAAAGAGAGAGAGATGCTCTAAGTAGACTTTCTCCACTATGGCCAAGGGATGGGGATTTTGACCATTCAGAATTCACTACTAGAGTGTATGTAAATAACTTTAGTTGAGATTTAGACTGAAAGCCTGAATTAAATTTCAGGGCAGAAATCAATAAAACAAAACATTTTTGTTTTTCATTGAACCTTTCTACTACCTTCATTCAACAGCAAATAGGTCATCATTAGGTTGCTATTTCAAGAGGTTACCTTATGAGCACACACTGTCTATATTAGTATCATACATGTGGGTCCCTTGCTTGGACCACTTACCTCTCCTCTGTGAGTTGATCTGAGGACTTCCAACCCATTTTTGCATTACTTGGCTGCCATGTAATACTACATTTCTCCCGCAAAAGCTTTACTTAGGCATCACTATTTTGTATTGAAATCAATACAAACTAGAGATGCATTAAAAAGTAAGAGAATCCTTTGGAATCACTTAGATTTCTGCATTGATTATTAATAAAATGTGGTCTGATAATTATCTAAGTCACAATTATAGACAAACACAATCTACATAACAACATATAAATATTTGTACTGTACATGTCTTTTATCAAGCATGTTTAGTAATCAGCCACAGTGCAGAGAGAAAAAGTAGAAGAAAATTAACTCCTCTGCTAATGATTTCTCCATAAACTAATTGGCAAGTTGTGTTTCAAATAAGAATATCATACTGAAAGTGAGGGTTTTACTGGTGCATTGCCCATTAAATAAAGGCACATAAAGCCTCGTTACTGACAAATCTGTTCTTCTTGAGAAAGATTGGCTAGTGTGAACCATACTTTTTTTTTTACAAACAACTTTGTCTCTTCTTTAAGTGCATCTAAAGCTACACAGTGCAGCTAAAAATGTAAGAGAACCCTTAAGTTTAATAACCTGCAGATCCTCCTATACTGGCATTTAGAGATGAGCGAGCACGCTCGGTTAAGGCAGTTACTCAAGCGAGCGTTGCTCTTTTCGAGTAACTGCATACTTGTCTAAGAAATTTTTTTTGGGGGGGGGGGGTTGAGCAGGGGGTTGCGGAGGGGAGCGGGGGGGGGGGGGGAGATCTCACTCTCCCCCTGCTACCCTCAGACAAGTGTGCAGTTACTCGAAAAGAGTGATGCTTGCTCGAGTAACTGCCTTAAAGGGGTTGTCCCGAGGCAGCAAGTGGGTCTATACACTTCTGCATGGCCATAATAATGCACTTTGTAATGTACATTGTGCATTAATTATGAGCCATACAGAAGTTATAAAAAGTTTTATACTTACCTGCTCCGTTGCTGGCGTCCTCGTTCCCATGGTGCCGACTAATTTTCGCCCTCCGATGGCCAAATTAGCCGCGCTTGCGCAGTCCGGGTCTTCTCCTCTTCTCTATGGGGCTCCGTGTAGCTCTGTGTAGCTCCGCCCCGTCAGTGCCGATTCCAGCCAATCAGGAGGCTGGAATCGGCAATGGACCGCACAGAAGCCCTGCGGTCCATGAAGACAGAGGATCCCGGCGGCCATCTTCAGCAGGTGAGTATGAAGACGCCGGACCGCCGGGATTCAGGTAAGCGCTGTGCGGGTGGGTTTTTTAACCCCTGCATCGGGGTTGTCTCGCGCCGAACGGGGGGGGGGGGGGGGGGGGTTTAAAAAAAAAAAAAAAACCCGTTTCGGCGCGGGACATCTCCTTTAACCGAGCGTGCTTGCTTATCTCAACTGCCATTCAATTCCACCAAATGGTAATTGCAGCAATACGCTTTGTACAGCATTGATGAGGAATTTTGGACCATTCTTCCATACAAATGTGTTTCCGTGCATTAATATTTCTGGGATGCCTTGCATGCCCAGCCTTATTCAGGTCATGGCACAGCATCTCAACAGGGTTAAGCTTAGGGCTCTGATTTGTACATTGCAAAACACAAATCTTTTTTAAGCATTTATTAGTTAATTTACTTGTGTGCTTTGGGTTATTGTCTTGTTTTAGTACCCAATGTTTCTTCAGCTGAAGGTTCTGGATTCCTGTCCTCATATTCTCCCTTAAAATGTCTTTATATGTCGTAGAATTTATTTTTCCTTCAATGTTTGCAAGGTGTCCAGGCCCAATCCCTGATGCAGCACAGCAGCCGTAAACCATAGCTGGACAAAGATTTTGGTGTTGGGGTGGTCTGGTTGCTGGACTGCAGAGCTCCTGAACCACCAGGACCTAGCAGCGACTTTACTGTGGCAAAAATCTACAGCTAAATGTGCCTTACCCACTGCTCACACATCCAGGATGTCGCAGAGGTGGAAGCAGCCATCCACCAAGCCAGAGAAGCTTATCAATTTCTATTTTTCCAGGTCCCTGCAGCAGGACCAAGATGGCGAAGCTGAAAGTTCGAGGGGCAGCTCTCCAGTATCAGAGCCTATGGAATGCTCGCCAGAGCATACAAATATCATGGAGCAGTGGTGAAGGAAAAACCCCAATCCAGCAGATAGCAAGGCCTTTCATCCAAGTCATGTTGTTTTGATTGTCTCTGCACCCTCAAGGTTTGGCGGGAAGGCGTGTGAAAACCATGCAGGAGCTTCCTCACATCATTATCGTCTGCACGGCCAGATAGCGTCTGAGGCCTCTTCTCCTTCCGCTAGCCCAGCAAAACAAAGGCAGAAACTGGACTCTCTGGAGGAGGAACCTAGTGCAAAGATGAGTGATCAATCACCTCCTATTAAGACACCCTCGTCTATGGCAGACATTTTGGCATGTCACGTAACTCCCTCATTGATGCACATTACAGCATGGAATCAGAACAAGAACGACTTAGAGCTAAAGTGGCTGACTTGAAAGACAGCTGACGCCGCAACAATGTGAGATTTCCAGGCATTCCAGAAATTGTGTCTGCCTCTGAACTGATGTAATATTTGCAAAGCTTTTATAAAAGCACTGCCGCTGGAGTGCCCATTGAGCATAAACTTCCTCGCCCAAAACATCTGGTAGACCTTATACCAAGAGATGTTTTGGCCCATGTCCACTTCTTTCACATAGAAGAGAAACTACTGGAGGCTGCCAAGAAAATAAGCCCACTACCTGCACCATACCAATCACTGTCTTTGTAAACAGACCTTTCCATGGTTACTCTAGCACAAAGGCGACATCTAATTCCTGTTACTATAAGACATGGATAACAAAATCCCATAAAAATGGGGATTCCATGAACGTCCTCTGATTACTAACAACGACAATAACTTTGTCATTAGAAGACAGGATCAGCCTCCTATAACAATGGAACTTTAAAATGTCCTTACCTACCAAAGACTCTAATCAGATGCCTCAACAACTGTCAGGAGAATGCTGTTCTGTGAAATCTTGTAAACAGCTTCATCGATAACTGATAAGCTTGCCTTGCTGGTATGTTACAAAGGAAAATTGAAAATTCGGAAACACCTGAGATCTTATCCCCCCACATAAGTCACTCATCGCTAGAAGAGCTGTTAGATTTGTTTTTTTACTCACAGCAATGTTAAGGACTGTTTGCTGTTAATATTGTACTTCTATCTGTTGCTCTCTTCCTTTCTTGTCGTATACCAGATACATCTATTGGTCTATTTCGCACATGACGGATGTTCCTATGATGACGACTTTGTACAATTTTGACTGCATGACGTGCTAAGTAACTATGCTTCATTTTCGTACTATTAATTATGGTAATTAAGGTAGTAATGTCATTAAAGGTTTAAGCGCTAAATAGCCCAAAAATGGGCATTTATGTGGGAAAATGTAAAAATGCTATCTCCAGATATTTTTCGTGTTCGCGAGACACACATAGTTTCAAAGTATGCTTTTTGTATAAAACATCCAAACTGCCTCATCGTATTTCAGTCCCATTATGCTTCCAAGGCCAGAGGAGTGTTTATAGCAATAAAAACTCTATGGCATTTCAGCTTATCCAAGAGAAAATAGATACACAAGGTAAATCTGTCATAATAGTCTGTCGTATAAACAGTACAATCTATATACTAGCCTCAATCTACGCTCCAAACAAAAAACAAAGTACTAACAGCCACAAAATTCTACTCATTCTTTCTAAATTCAGGCAAGGCAAACTACTTATTTATGGTGTTTTTAACCTAGTTTCAGTTGCTAGCATAGACATAATCTCCAGTTTGTGTAGGCATGGCCAATCTTTAGTTGACATTTGGTAAGGAGGAATTCTTTGATGTATGGCAACGAATGCATAGCTCCGAGAAAGACTATTCCTTTTATTCACATGCTCACTTTAGCTACTCGCAGATTGATATGTTTGTAATCAATAGAAATTTATAGTTGCTATCTCAGAAGTTGATGACTGAGATGATCACTTGTTCCGATCATGCTGCAATCTTTTTGACCCTAGCAGAACAATATAACCTACCACCAACATATTTTTACGGTGAAGCAATGACTTCTTGTTATCTCAACCAGGACATAGGAACAATCTTGAAAGAGATCTAAAGGAATACTTTACTCTTAACTCCCTGATGTAAATCCCCATGTTTTATGAAATGCTCATAAAGCATATATAAGGAACTCGTTCATAAGGCTAGGACATTATGTGAAAAAAGAAAAAACTAGACTTTTAGACGAGGGCCCTTAAAACACAAAATAAGCTAACACAAACAGTGCAACAAGCAGAGGAGGCCTTTCAATGTGGGCAGAAACTCCAAAGCATATTACTCTAGAATTATGAGAGGAAATTAAAAAGCATTTCAGCCCAATGTTACTTGCAAAACAATAAATCCGGGAAATTGCTGGCTTCTCACCTTAAAGCTCAACATCTTAAATCTCAGATTCCATACCTGCTAGGTCAGAATAACAAAAAAACAAAAAACCCTACAAACCAAGTAGATATAATGAAAATTTTGGGGACTACTATTCGGTTTTATACAATTTAAAAGATGACCCCTTCATGTTCCAAAGTGCAACACAGCATATAAATAAAAAAATAGATCTTGTTATTTGTATAGCTCCAACGTATTCCGCAGCAATTTAAAGTAATTTATTTATTACCCTCAGCAAGCTGGGTACTCATTTTACTGACCTCGGAAGGATGGAAGGCTGAGTCAACCTTAGGCCAGCTACCTGAACCATGCAGAGATTGAACTCGCAACCTTCAAACGTTTTTACAAAATATCAATTTACCTACTGTCTCTAAAGGCCAAAGGGAAATTCTTGACTCTCCAATCACAGAATCAGAAGTTCTTGAGGAGATCAACTCTTTACCATCTGGTAAATCACCAGGCACATATGGGCTTTCAAAACCTTTTTCCAAGAGATTTTATGTGTAAAGCCTTCTAGTTAGCGTTGACAGAAGGTTCCTTCCTTAAAGAAAGTCAACAAGCTTTAATAGTTACTCTTTCCAAACTGGGAAAAACCCCGGTGTCCCCCAAAGGATTTAGTAGTTAGATGGGCCAAAAATGAACATTGAAATGTATGCAAAAACATTAGCCTCTAGATTTACACCTATTTTGCCATCACTGATTAAGGAAGATCAAGTGGGATTTTGTGAATGGCCGTCAAGCACCATATAACTCTAGAAGGGTTTTAAACCTCTTACGCTTTAATAATTCTAGGAAGTTTCCTGCAGCTCTCTAATCCTTGGATGCTGAAAAGGCAATTGACCACATAAATTGGTCGTATGCCTTAGCAGCCCTGGACAAGAAGGGCTTAGGAGATCTTTTCTTTCAAGCCATCTCCATATTACATTCAAACCCCTCAGCCCAAGGATTTACAAATGAGGTCCTAACAGAAGAATTTAATATCACAAATCGCACCTGGCAAGGCTGCCCATTGTCTGCGCTGATTATACATATAATCATCAAAACCATTTAATTAAAGAAATTCAGATTAGAGACACAACCCATTTGCTATCACTATATGCAGATGATATTATTGTGACATTAATAGATCCCATACTCTCTCTAGATAATGCATTGGAGGTTATCAAAGGGTTCGGCTAGATTTCTTACTATAAAATAAATACCCAAAATTCCAGATTTTGCCTATAAATATCCATTACACTATCTAAAAAAAAAAGCAATCCTTTGACTGGCAATATGAAGGTATTACATATCTGGGTATAACAATAACTGCTTTACATACAAATCTCTACCAATGTAATTTTGAGCCTATGATAGAGGTATTGCAGGAGGAAATTTAAAGACTATCTAAATTCAACATAGTTAGGAAGAAAAGCTACTTTTAAAATTTTTCTGCTGCCAAAATTACTATATTTATTCCGTACTCTTCCCACTGAATTACCAAGATGTTTCTTTATAACTGTGAATTTAAGATCATTTCATTTTATTTGGACACAACAAAAACCTCTGTCTAGCTATTACAATGCTTACATAAGACAGATTGGTCATCCTAGACATCCAGGATTTGTTCTCCCAGATATCCACCATAACTATCTGGACACACATATCTTTCCCAACCCAACTAAATGGTGGACACCTGAGATGCAAAAACATTTCCTGTCTCAACCAAATCCCTAAGTCCCATTTAGATACAATGATTATTGCTCAAAATTCACTCAAAAGCCATCTTTTGTGCGATAATCGTTGCATGTAAATGTGCCCATCTTTCAGCTTTCTGCTGAACGATCGGTTTCAGTTCGGCAAGAAATCCATTGTTCAGCAGAAGAGCTGATAAGATGGACCATAAGCAATGCTCTGCCCAGGGACTGCTGATTACAGCTGTGTAAGGACTGGCGGTTCGCGGGTCCGTCGTGCCCGCACCGCCGGTCCGATCACACGTGCGGCCGCTGTGCGGCGCAGGGGAGCCCCGGTCCTCGTCACCTCCCCAGGCCGCCGGGCTCCGCCTTGCCGCCGGGTTGCTAGGGACGTGGTGGGTGTTGCCCCGCGTCGCGTCCTAGGTATCCGGGCAACCAAATGTGTGTCTCCTGTCCTGCCTCCTGCAGGGCTGGGGGCGGGTTCCCCAGTGCTGCTGGGTGCACTCAGCTGCTGTCAGGCTCCCCGCCCCAATCAGCTGCTAGGGCGGGAGCTCTGACAGCATTTAAACCTGCTGGTGTCTCCTGACCAGTGCCAGTGTTAGATTTGGATTTCCTGCTACACCAGCGTACTGCATACTTCTGACTCCTGACTCCTGTTACTCACCTTCTGCCTTTGGACCTGACGTTGCCTTTGCCTGACCCTCTTGTACCGCGTACCCTCTTGTTGCTGACCCGGATTGTCTGACTCTCCTTGCTGTTGTTTGTTCCAGTGCCTGTCTGTTCGTTAGTCCCCGTGTCCCCCTTCCATAGTGAGTGTAGGGACCGTCGCCCAGTTGTCGCCCTGGGGCTTAGCCCAGGGGGGCAAGTAGGAAGGGACAGGGGTTGCGGGTATTTTCAGGGATCTCCAGTTTCCCGGACCCCGAGTCCTGACAGTAACACTGGCCAAATGGAAGTCGGATCCCTACATCCGACCAGCAACCTTGAAACCCACTATGGAGGCTGTGGCGGCTTTAGCCAACCAGGTACAGATTCTGACGGACCTGGTCCAGGACCTGACTGCTCGCCTGCAGCATCAGGAGCAGCGAGGGGCTTCTAATATGATGCAGCTCCCTGCCACTCCTGGTACGGTTTCTGAACCCCGAGCTGCACCTCCTGACTTCTTTTCCGGGGAGAGAAGTCAGTTTTTTGTGTTCAGAGAAGGCTGCAAGCTTTATTTTGACCTCAGACCCCACACCTCTGGCACAGAATACCAGAAAGTGGGTTTCGTGATAACTCGCCTGAGGGGAGAACCCCAAAATTGGGCCTTCTCCTTACCAGCTGACTCCCCCACCCGACAGTCACTAGACGCCTTTTTTACTGCTTTGGGCCAGCTGTATGACGAGCCTGACCGTGCGGCCTTCGCAGTCTCTAAACTCCTGGCCTTGCGACAGGGGCGGAAGGTGGCTGAGGACTATTGTTCACAATTTCGCCAACACTGCACGGAGTCTGGGTGGAATGACGCGGCCTTAAAGGATCTGTTTTTGACCGGTCTGTCGGAGGGCCTCCAGGACCTCCTGGTGGCACACCCGGAGCCCAGAACCTTGGAGCAAGCCATGTCTCTGGCCATCCGGGCTGACCGACGCTTGAGGGCCAGACGCTCGACTCGGACCAGCCCTGTCCGTACGTCTACTCCTTCGGTGGTTCCGACCTTAACCCCTCCCTCCACAGAACCCATGGAGCTGGGAACCATGACCCCGAAGCAACGTCGGGAATATCGTCTCAGAATGAACCTCTGTCTCTACTGTGGGGAGTCGGGTCATCGCATTGTGACCTGTGAGAAAAAGCCGCGGCAGGAAAACTTCCGCTCCTAGGCAGTGGTCGGGAGGACTGTCTAGGAGCTAAGGTACTCCCTGTAAAGTCTAAAATGTTGCTGCCCTGCACCTTAGAATTCCGGTCTTTCTACCGTGCTGGGCAAGCGTTTCTGGATTCTGGAGCTGCTGCTAATTTTGTTAATTTTGAATTTGTTGCTAAACTGTCTGAGTATTTTTTCCGTGTAGACCCCCCTATTCTGGTCTCTGGTGTCGACTCTACTCCCTTGCAGGCTGGTCTTGTAAATCTGGCTACCCCGGAGTTACAGTTCACTATTGGGGCCTTACATACGGAGTCCTGTACATTTTTGGTTATGAAGAACCTGTCTGTGGATGTTGTGCTGGGGCTACCCTGGCTAAGGGAACACAACCCAGTAATTAACTGGGATACGTTGGAACTGGTCAAGTGGGGTTCTCGCTGTGACAGCCACGTGCGCCCAGTGGGGGTGGATGTCTCCACCTGTGAAGGAGTTGAACTACCTGACTACCTCTCCGAGTTTTCGAATGTCTTTTCCAAACAGCTATCAGAAGCCTTGCCTCCCCATAGAGAATGGGATTGTAAGATAGAGTTGATCCCGGGGGCCAAACTTCCTAAAGGTCGCATCTATAATGTTACGGTTCCGGAGAGGGAATCTATGAAGGACTATATCCAGGATATTTTCTCCCGGGGGCACATCCGGCCCTCCGAGTCTCCAGTAGGGGCTGGTTTCTTCTTTGTGGAGAAAAAGGATGGGGGTCTCAGACCCTGTATTGATTACAGGGAGCTAAACAAAATCACTGTCAGGAATCAGTATGCCCTTCCGCTCATCCCAGACCTCCTCAACCAGGTCACCGGTGCCCAGTGGTTCTCTAAACTCGACCTAAGGGGAGCTTACAACCTCATTCGTATTCAGGAGGGGGATGAGTTGAAGACGGCATTCAATACGCCCCTCGGTCACTTTGAGTACCTGGTCATGCCTTTTGGGTTGTGTAATGCCCCTGCTGTATTTCAAGGTTTCATGAACTCAGTTTTTCAGGACATCATGGGGGTGTTCGTCGTAGTGTATCTAGATGATATTCTGATTTTTTCCCCCGACTGGGAGACACACCAGGTACATGTTCAAACGGTCCTGACTCGACTCAGGGCTAACCAGCTGTTTGCTAAGCTTGAAAAATGTGTTTTTGGGGTGCAGAAGATATCCTTTTTAGGGTATATCATTACTCCATGGGATATCCAGATGGATCCGGGGAAGGTGAAAGCCATCACAGAGTGGGCCCAACCAATCACTCTAAAGGCCCTCCAGCGCTTCTTGGGCTTCGCTAATTATTATCGGAAGTTCATCAAGAACTTTTCTGTAGTGGCTAAACCCTTAACGGATCTCACCCGGAAAGGGGCAGATGTGAGTACCTGGTCTCCAGATGCGCTGGCGGCATTTGCTACCCTGAAAGCTGCCTTTTCCTCCGCACCCGTTCTTGTCCAACCAGACCTGTCGTGCCCGTTTGTGGTGGAGGTGGATGCCTCTGAGTTTGGAGTAGGGGCGGTCCTTTCTCAGGGGCCGTCTACACTCACAAATCTTAGACCATGCGCTTACTTTTCCAGAAAATTTTCCCCTACTGAACAAAATTATGATATAGGCAATCGTGAGTTACTTGCTATAAAATGGGCGTTCGAGGAGTGGAGGCATTTCTTGGAGGGAGCACGCCATCAGATCATGGTGCTCACAGACCATAAGAACCTGATATATTTAGATTCTGCTAAAAGGTTGAATGCTCGACAAGCTCGTTGGGCTCTTTTCTTCTCTCGTTTTAATTTTCTGGTTACTTACCGACCCGGTTCAAAAAATGTTAAGGCTGATGCTCTGTCTAGGAGTTTTGGTATTCCGGAACCTCCCGAGTCGGAGCCTGAGACTATCCTTTCCCCTGGGGTGGTTCTCGCAGCTGTCTCCTCTGACCTCTCACCGCTAATTCAGGCTGCGCAGCAATCAGCTCCTGAAGCACTTCCAGAAGGCAAACTCTTTGTTCCATTACCATTAAGGTTGAAGGTGTTAGAGGAGACGCATGCCTCGGTCCTGGCTGGGCACCCCGGTATCCGAGGAACGCAGGAATTACTTTCCAGAACTTATTGGTGGCCTCATATGAGTAGGGATGCTCGGGCGTTTGTCACTGCTTGTCCGGTGTGCGCCAGGGGGAAGAGTGTCAGGAGACGTCCTGAGGGGCCTCTTCTTCCCTTGCCCATTCCATCCAGGCCCTGGACACATCTATCAATGGACTTCATCACAGATTTGCCGCCATCACAGGGGAATACGGTCATTTGGGTCATTGTAGATCGGTTCTCCAAAATGGCACATTTCGTTCCTCTGAGCAAGCTACCAAACACCAAACTGTTATCTGACATGTTTATTAAGGAGGTGGTGCGGTTGCATGGGGTTCCTGAGGATGTGGTCTCAGATAGAGGTGTACAGTTTGTCGCTCGCTTCTGGCGAGCTTTCTGCAGGAAATTGAATATTGGTCTGTCCTTTTCGTCTGCCTTCCATCCCGAGTCGAATGGGCAAACTGAGAGGATGAATCAAGAATTAATCCAATACCTGCGACTGTTCGTTTCGGACAATCAACATCTGTGGGTTAACTTCCTACCTCTCGCCGAGTTTGCCATTAACAACCATGTAAATTCGTCTTCTCATGTGTCGCCGTTCTTTTGTAATTATGGTTTCCATACTCTATTTTCTTTTTCTGCGCCCTCAGTTTCTGACACGCCGTCTGTGGACTCTGCCATTAATGAACTGTGCACAGTTTGGGCCCAGGTTCGTAAGAACCTTCAGGGTTCCCAGGATAAACTGCTTGGTCAAACTAATAAAAGACGCACGATCTCTGCACCGTTCGTGGTTGGGGAGCAGGTATTGCTGGCCTCAAAAAATTTGAGACTCAAGGTTCCATCCCTAAAGCTGGCTCCCCGCTTTGTTGGTCCGTTCACCATCTCCCAGGTGGTCAATCCTGTGGCGTATAGATTATCTCTTCCGCAGTCGTGGAAGATTCATGACGTCTTCCACAAGGGGCTGCTGAAAAAATATGTAACCCCAGTTCTGCCCGCCCAGAGCCCGCCATCTCCAACTCTTGTACAGGGGGAACTGGAGTTTGAGGTAGAGCGTTTGATTGATGCTCGGCGTGTGAGAGGTATTTTGCAATATCTTGTACATTGGAAGGGTTTTGGCCCTGAGGACCGTACTTGGATCCCTGCCCGGGACGTACATGCACCCCTGTTGGTCCGACAGTTCCACAGAGCCTTTCCCCTCAAGCCTGCTCCGGGCCGTGGGGGTCCGGTGTCCCCCCGTAGAAGGGGGGGTACTGTAAGGACTGGCGGTTCGCGGGTCCGTCGTGCCCGCACCGCTGGTCCGATCACACGTGCGGCCGCTGTGCGGCGCAGGGGAGCCCCGGTCCTCGTCACCTCCCCAGGCCGCCGGGCTCCGCCTTGCCGCCGGGTTGCTAGGGACGTGGTGGGTGTTGCCCCGCGTCGCGTCCTAGGTATCCGGGCAACCAAATGTGTGTCTCCTGTCCTGCCTCCTGCAGGGCTGGGGGCGGGTTCCCCAGTGCTGCTGGGTGCACTCAGCTGCTGTCAGGCTCCCCGCCCCAATCAGCTGCTAGGGCGGGAGCTCTGACAGCATTTAAACCTGCTGGTGTCTCCTGACCAGTGCCAGTGTTAGATTTGGATTTCCTGCTACACCAGCGTACTGCATACTTCTGACTCCTGACTCCTGTTACTCACCTTCTGCCTTTGGACCTGACGTTGCCTTTGCCTGACCCTCTTGTACCGCGTACCCTCTTGTTGCTGACCCGGATTGTCTGACTCTCCTTGCTGTTGTTTGTTCCAGTGCCTGTCTGTTCGTTAGTCCCCGTGTCCCCCTTCCATAGTGAGTGTAGGGACCGTCGCCCAGTTGTCGCCCTGGGGCTTAGCCCAGGGGGGCAAGTAGGAAGGGACAGGGGTTGCGGGTATTTTCAGGGATCTCCAGTTTCCCGGACCCCGAGTCCTGACAAGCTGATTACATTGTCTCAGCTGTCAGCCTCCTGGCTGAACAAAGGGAATGTATTTAGAGAACAGCGGGTGGTCTGTTCCTTGAATGCACCTCCAGCGGCTCACACGCTACTAATTGGTACTAGTAGGCATTAGTACCAAGTAGTAGTTTATGCAAAATGATCGCTCAAAAGCCATCTTCTGAGCAAACATCTTTGTGTCTAAATGAACCGTAACTTGTAATCCCTTCATGGAACTTACCTCTTATTTCCTGCCTTTCCCAACTGACCAATTTATCTTTAAAAGTATGAAAAAGGTTTCATGACCATGTTCAAAACCTCAGCATGTCCTAATGAAGGCATATATTTTCGGATTTGTTTCAACATGTAATCCTATATTTGAATATTTCTAGGTGATACCTAGAGATGAGCGAGCACCAAAATGCTCGGGTGCTCGTTACTCGGGACGAAATTTTCGCAATGCTCGAGGGTTCGTTTCGAGTAACGAACCCCATTGAAGTCAATGGGCGACCCGAGCATTTTTGTATTTCGCCGATGCTCGCTAAGGTTTCCATGTGTGAAAATCTGGGCAATTCAAGAAAGTGATGGGAACGACACAGCAACGGATAGGGCAGGCGAGGGGCTACATGTTGGGCTGCATCTCAAGTTCACAGGTCCCACTATTAAGCCACAATACCGGCAAGAGTGCCCCCCCCCCCCTCCCAACAACTTTTACTTCTGAAAAGCCCTCATTAGCATGGCATACCTTAGCTAAGCACCACACTACCTACAACAAAGCACAATCACTGCCTGCATGACACTCTGCTGCCACTTCTCCTGGGTTACATGCTGCCCAACCCCCCTCCCCCCTGCACGATGCAGTGTCCACAGCGCACACCAAACTGTCCCTGCGCAGCCTTCAGCTGCCCTCATGCCACACCACCCTCATGTCTATTTATAAGTGCGTCTGCCATGAGGAGGAACTGCAGGCACACACTGCAGAGGGTTGGCACGGCTAGGCAGCGACCCTCTTTAAAAGTGGTGGGGCGATAGCCCACAATGCTGTACAGAAGCAATGAGAAATATAATCCTGTGCCACCGCCATCAGGAGCTGCACACGTGGGCATAGCAATGGGGAACCTATGTGCCACACACTATTCATTCTGTCAAGGTGTCTGCATGCCCCAGTCAGACTGGTAATATGTACCTTAACAGTAACCGCGTTGGTGGTAATGTGGTGGTGACTGCGGACCTAGTAGCGCGGTTGTATTTTGTTGGTTTTCGGAATGTGGCCAGGATTAAGTTGGCCGTGGCGGGGGATGTTTTTGAGGCACTACGTGTCCTCTCCACGTGTCCGTGGTTATATGCACCTTAACAGTAACCGCGTTGGTGGTAATGTGGTGGTGACTGCGGACCTAGCAGCGCGGTTTTATTTTGTTGGTTTTCGGAATGTGGCCAGGATTAAGTGGGCCGTGGCGGGGGGATGGTGGGGGGGCTCTCTTGTTGTGTCGGTAAAAGTGAAACCAATGCAAAGGCATTTGCCAAGAATGTTTTCATTGTTGGAGGAGGAGGGGGATGTTTTTGAGGCACTACGTGTCCTCTCCACGTGTCCGTGGTTATATGCACCTTAACAGTAACCGCGTTGGTGGGAAATGGCCTCGCCGCCATCATGTCTTTGGGAAGCCTCTGTTTCCACACCCCAGAGACATACCATTAGCAGCGGTATAGGCAGAGCCCATAATTCGTAACATTTCAGCCGTAGCATTAGGACAGGCCCCACTAACATATCACTAGCAGCATTATAGGGGGAGCACAGTATTAGTTCCATTTCAGTAATAGTAGCACTCAAGACAGGCTCCAGTAACAATTCCGAAGCAGCAGTATAGTGGGAGCGCAGTCTTCGTTCCATTTCAGTAATAGTAGCACTCAAGACAGGCCCCAGTAACAATTCCGAAGCAGCAGTATAGTGGGAGCGCAGTCTTCGTTCCATTTCAGTAATAGTAGCACTCAAGACAGGCCCCAGTAACAATTCCGAAGCAGCAGTATAGTGGGAGCGCAGTCTTCGTTCCATTTCAGTAATAGTAGCACTCAAGACAGGCCCCAGTAACAATTCCGAAGCAGCAGTATAGGAGGAGCATAGTCTAAGTTCCATTTAAGTAATGGTAGCAGCCTACACAGGCCCCAGGAACAATTCCGAAGCAGCAGTATAGTGGGAGCGCAGTCTTAGTTCCATTTCAGTAGCTGCAGTATAGCCAAGGCCCAAGTTACATTTATGTAGCTAAAGTGTAGGCCAACCCCACATACCTTTCTGTACCATGAGTGCAGGCGAAGAACATAGAAATTGCTATGATTACACTGTAGGTGAGGGCCCAAAAAAATTGGTGTACCAACAGTACTAATGTACCTCAGTAAAAATTGGCCATGCCCAACCAAGATGGCAGGTGAAATCCATTAATCGCTTTGGTTAATGTGGCTTAAGTGGTAACTAGGCCTGGAGGCAGCCCAGTTTAACGAAAAATTGTTTCAAGTTAAAGTTCCAACGCTTTTAAGAGCATTGAAACGTATAAAAAATTTTTAGAAAAATTATATGAGTGAGCCTTGTGGCCCTAAGAAAAATTGCCCGTTCAGCGTGATTACGTGAGGTTTCAGGAGGAGGAGCAGGAGGGGGAGGAGGAATATTATACACAGATTGATGAAGCAGAAATGTCCCCGTTTTGGATGGTGAGAGAGAACGATGCTTCCATCCGCGGGTGCAGCCTACGTATTGCTTAGGTATCGCTGCTGTCCGCTGGTGGAGAAGAGAAGTCTGGGGAAATCCAGGCTTTGTTCATCTTGATGAGTGTTAGCCTGTCGGCACTGTCGGTTGACAGGCGGGTACGCTTATCTGTGATGATTCCCCCAGCCGCACTAAACACCCTCTCCGACAAGACGCTAGCCGCAGGACAAGCAAGCACCTCCAGGGCATAGAGCGCTAGTTCAGGCCACGTGTCCAGCTTCGACACCCAGTAGTTGTAGGTGGCAGAGGCGTCACGGAGGACGGTCGTGCGATCGGCTACGTACTCCCTCACCATCCTTTTACAGTGCTCCCGCCGACTCAGCCTTGACTGGGGAGCGGTGACACAGACTTGCTGGGGAGCCATAAAGCTGTCCAGGCCCTTAAAGACTGTTGCACTGCCTGGGCTGTACATGCTGCTCGATCTCCGCACCTCCCCTGCTACCTGGCCCTCGGAACTGCGCCTTCTGCCACTAGCGCTGTCGGATGGGAATTTTACCATCAGCTTGTCCGCCAGGGTCCTGTGGTATAGCAACACTCTCGAACCCCTTTCCTCTTCGGGAATGAGAGTGGGAAGGTTCTCCTTATAGCGTGGGTCGAGCAGTGTGTACACCCAGTAATCCGTAGTGGCCAGAATGCGTGTAACGCGAGGGTCACGAGAAAGGCATCCTAACATGAAGTCAGCCATGTGTGCCAGGGTACCTGTACGCAACACATGGCTGTCCACACTAGGAAGATCACTTTCAGGATCCTCCTCCTCCTCCTCCTCCTCCTCAGGCCATACACGCTGAAATGATGACAGGCAAGCAGCATGGGTACCGTCAGCAGTGGGCCAAGCTGTCTCTTCCCCCTCCTCCTCATGCTCCTCATGCTCCTCCTCCTCCTCCTCCTGAATGCGCTGAGATATAGACAGGAGGGTGCTCTGACTATCCAGCAACATACTGTCTTCCCCCGGCTCTGTTTCCGAGCGCAAAGCGGCTGCCTTTATGGTTTGCAGGGAACCTCTCAAGATGCATAGCAGAGGAATGGTGACGCTAATGATTGCAGCATCGCCGCTCACCACCTGGGTAGACTGCTCAAAGTTTCCAAGGACCTGGCAGATGTCTGCCAACCAGGCCCACTCTTCTGAAAATAATTGAGGAGGCTGACTCCCACTGCGCCGCCCATGTTGGAGTTGGTATTCCACTATAGCTCTACGCTGCTCATAGAGCCTGGCCAACATGTGGAGCGTAGAGTTCCACCGTGTGGGCACGTCGCACAGCAGTCGGTGCACTGGCAGATTAAACCGATGTTGCAGTGTCCGCAGGGTGGCAGCGTCCGTGTGGGACTTGCGGAAATGTGCGCAGAGCCGGCGCACCTTTACGAGCAGGTCTGACAAGCGTGGGTAGCTTTTCAGAAAGCGCTGAACCACCAAATTAAAGACGTGGGCCAGGCATGGCACGTTCGTGAGGCTGCCGAGCTGCAGAGCCGTCACCAGGTTACGGCCGTTGTCACACACGACCATGCCCGGTTGGAGACTCAGCGGCGCAAGCCAGCGGTCGGTCTGCTCTGTCAGACCCTGCAGCAGTTCGTGGGCCGTGTGCCTCTTATCTCCTAAGCTGAGTAGTTTCAGCACGGCCTGCTGACGCTTGCCCACCGCTGTGCTGCCACGCCGCGCGACACCGACTGCTGGCGACGTGCTGCTGCTGACACATCTTGATTGCGAGACAGAGGTTGCGAAGGAGGAGGAGGAGGGTGCTTTAGTGGAGGAAGCATACACCGCCGTAGATACCAGCACCGAGCTGGGGCCCGCAATTCTGGGGGTGGGTAGGACGTGAGCGGTCCCAGGCTCTGACTCTGTCCTAGCCTCCACTAAATTCACCCAATGTGCCGTCAGGGAGATGTAGTGGCCCTGGCCGCCTGTGCTTGTCCACGTGTCCGTTGTTAAGTGGACCTTGGCAATAACCGCGTCGGTGAGGGCGCGTACAATGTTGCGGGAGACGTGGTCGTGCAGGGCTGGGACGGCACATCGGGAAAAGTAGTGGCGACTGGGAACTGAGTAGTGCGGGGCCGCCGCCTCCATCATGCTTTTGTAGGACTCCGTTTCCACAACCCTATACGGCAGCATCTCAAGGCTGATAAATTTGGCTATGTGGACGGTTAACGCTTGAGCGTGCGGGTGCGTGGCGGCGTACTTGCGCTTGCGCTCAAACACTTGCGCTAGCGACGGCTGGACGGTGCGGTGCGAGACATTGGTGGATGGGGCCGAGGACAGCGGAGGTGAGGGTGTGGGTGCAGGCCAGGAGACGGTAGTGCCTGTGTCCTCAGAGCGGGGTTGGATCTCAGTGGCAGGTTGGGGCACAGGGGGAGAGGCAGTGGTGCAAACCGGAGGCGCTGAACGGCCTTCGTCCCACCTTGTGGGGTGCTTGGCCATCATATGTCTGCGCATGCTGGTGGTGGTGAGGCTGTTGGTGGTGGCTCCCCGGCTGATCTTGGCGCGACAAACATTGCACACCACTGTTCGTCGGTCGTCAGGCGTCTCTGTGAAAAACTGCCAGACCTTAGAGCACCTCGGCCTCTGCAGGGTGGCATGGCGCGAGGGTGTGCTTTGGGAAACAGTTGGTGGATTATTTGGTCTGGCCCTGCCTCTACCCCTGGACACCGCACTGCCTCTTACAACCTGCCCTGCTGCTGCCCGTGCCTCCCCCTCTGAAGACCTGTCCTGTGTAGGCGTTGCACACCAGGTGGGGTCAGTCACCTCATCGTCCTGCTGCTCTTCCTCCGAATCCTCTGTGCGCTCCTCCCTCGGACTTATTGCCCTTACTACTACCTCACTGCAAGACAACTGTGTCTCATCGTCATCGTCATCCTCACCCACTGAAAGGTCTTGAGACAGTTGCCGGAAGTCCCCAGCCTCATCCCCCGGACCCCGGGAACTTTCCAATGGTTGGGCATCAGTGACGATAAACTCCTCTGGTGGGAGAGGAACCACTGCTGCCCAATCTGAGCAGGGGCCCGAGAACAGTTCCTGGGAGTCTGCCCGCTCCTGAGCATGTGTCATTGTAGTGGAGTGAGGAGGCTGGGAGGAAGGAGGAGTAGCAGACAGAGGATTTGGATTTGCAGCACTGGACGGCGCAGAACTGTGGGTGGATGATAGCTTGCTCGAAGCACTTTCTGTCATCCACGACAGGACCTGCTCACACTGCTCATTTTCTAATAAAGGTCTCCCGCGTGGACCCATTAATTGGGCGATGAATGTGGGGACGCCAGAAACGTGCCTCTCTCCTAATCGCGCAGCAGTCGGCTGCGATACACCTTGATCAGGAGCTCGCCCTGTGCCCACACCCTCACTTGGGCCTACGCGTCCTCGGCCACGTCCACGTCCTCTAGGCTTACCCCTACCCCTCAGCATGCTGTATTACCAGTGATTTCCCAGGCAGGAAATAAATTGGCGCAAGCCTGCAGGACAAATAGAATGTTTCCCTTTTTGGGAAACGGAGGGCCCACTGACTATATTCAATCAGATAAGATATGTGTTGCACAGAAATGCAGTTATATGAAGTGCAGCAGAGCGGTTACTTTTCACAGGCAGCAAATAAATTGGCGCAAGCCTGCAGGACAAATAGAATGTTTCCCTTTTTGGGAAACGGAGGGCCCACTGACTATATTCAATCAGATAAGATATGTGTTGCACAGAAATGCAGTTATATGAAGTGCAGCACAGCGGTTACTTTTCACAGGCAGCAAATAAATTGGCGCAAGCCTGCAGGACAAATAGAATGTTTCCCTTTTTGGGAAACGGAGGGCCCACTGACTATATTCAATCAGATAAGATATGTGTTGCACAGAAATGCAGTTATATGAAGTGCAGCACAGCGGTTACTTTTCACAGGCAGCAAATAAATTGGCGCAAGCCTGCAGGACAAATAGAATGTTTCCCTTTTTGGGAAACGGAGGGCCCACTGACTATATCAATCAGATAAGATATGTGTTGCACAGAAATGCAGTTATATGAAGTGCAGCACAGCAGAGACTTTTCCCAGGCAGGAAATAAATTGGCGCAAGACTGCAGGACAAATACAATTTTTCCTTTTTTTGGAAACGGAGGGCCCACTGACTATATTCAATCAATAATATATGTCTTCTGGCCCTGCCTACACAATTCTCTCCCTGTAGTATTACTGCAAGGCGCAATGCTCTGCAGACAGCCGATTTTGAAAAGAAAAAAATATGCAACACTGCTAACAGCAGCCTGCACAGTACTGCACACGGATAGATGTGGCCCTAAGAAGGACCGTTGGGGTTCTTGAAGCCTACACTCACTCCTAACACTCTCCCTACCTAAGCACCACTTCTGTCCCTGTAGTATTACTGCAAGGCGCAATGCTCTGCAGACTGCCGATTTTGAAAAAAAAAAAATTTGTGCAACACTGCTAACAGCACCCTCCACAGTACTGCACACGGATAGATGTGGCCCTGAGAAGGACCGTTGGGGTTCTTGAAGCCTACAGCAGCACCAGCAGCAGCACTTTCCCTCAGCTAACTCAGTCACAAGGCATCTGAGGCGAGCCGCGGGAGGGGCCGACTTTTATACTCGGGTGACATCTGATCGCCCCAGCCACTCACAGCAGGGGGGTGGTATAGGGCTTGAACGTCACAGGGGGAAGTTGTAATGCCTTCCGTGTCTTTCAATTGGCCAGAAAAGCGCGCTAACGTCTCAGAGAGGAAACTGAAAGTAACCGGAACACCGCGTGGTACTCGTTAAGAGTAACGAGCATCCCGAACACCCTAATATTCGCACGAATATCAAGCTCGGACGAGTACGTTCGCTCATCTCTAGTGATACCCCATTGAGTATGTCTGCTCTAGCACAGTTATTGCATGGAGGCTCTTATGCCATATGAACAGCTAGCATCCCAATATCATCTGACTTTAGAGGATTACTTCAAATATTTACAAATTCATAATTTCTTAAATTCCCACAAACTTTACTACTTCAGGGTAACCTAAATATATTTGAGATGTTTTTCATAGGAACCAGAGGGTTAAAACCCATGTGTACATTAATGCATGATCGCGCAAGCTTCCAAAAAATATATCCATTATAGGAATAGGAGGGGGAGTTAGCTCAATAATTCCGCGATAAAGAGCGGAAACAAGCTTTTCACTTGACACATAAAGCACTCAGATGTAGCTCACATGTGGAGTCGATAATGAAAATTACATTGCTATGGTATTATACTCCAGCCTGTTTGGCCCAAACATACCCTAATTGTACAGCTAATTGCTGGGGGAGTTGTGGTATTAGGGAACGCTGCTGCATATACTGTTGAGCTGCCCTCTTTATGGCAATATTAGAACTCTGTGTTTCAGATTCTATCTTGTGATTGTTCCCAGCAAGAGAAACCACGTAATCTTGTAGATATGATACCTTTTAATGGCTAACAAAAATACATGATGAAATAGCGAGCTTCCGAACCAACCCAGGGTTCTTCTTCAGGCTTAAAGGGGTTGTCCCGTGAAAGCAAGTGGGGTTAAGCACTTCTGTATGGCCATATTAATGCACTTTGTAATATACATCGTGCATTAAATATTGGCCATACAGAAGTTATACACTTACCCCCTCCGGCGCTGGCGTCCCCGTCTCCATGGCGATGATGAAGCCTCTTCTCTGGTCACACGAACAGTCGCGCTTGCTCACAGAGGAATCCTCCTCTGTCTCCCTCTGGGCTCACGAGCTGCGTCCTGGCTCCTCCCTCTTCTCCGCATCATCGTAGCTTTGCCCCCATCACGTGGTGCCGATCAGCCAATGAGGTGGCTGTAATCGGCAGTGGAACGCAAGACTGGAGAAGAAAATCCACGGTGCACCATGGGAGAAGACCCGCGGTGCACCGTGGGAGAAGACCAGCGGCGCCATCTTTGAAAGAAGAAAAGAAGAATCTTCAAAGCTGCAAAATGGGGATCCAGGTAAGCGAATTTAAGAAAAAAAAAAATAAAAAATAACAAATGCATTCTTTTTATCTCTGCACAATGTAGGGGTCTATTGAAAAACAAAATTGGGGATTTCGCCGCGGGACGACCCCTTTAAGGTGGCTAACACGGTACCAGATCTTTGTTTTCATAGATTCTATCTTCTTTGGTTGGAAATGTGGTTCTCAAAAACTCCATCCTTAGCATTGTTGAATATTGGCTCACGTGCAATTCCACTGAAATTCCAAATATTTCAATGTAAAATGTTGGCATTATCGAATCTTGTTATTCTGAGACACTGGGAAAAATGTAGATATCCCCAATATAAGAGAAGCTAAAGAGTGTAGAAAATGCTTGCATGCAATACCTTTACGCCCTCTGAATCTTACCACATATAGAGAACCTGGAGGTACAGTATCCATTGTATATCAGATCGACTATAAACTCTTGTTCATACTGCAAGCCCCTGAGCTACCCCTATGAAGCTGACAATGACTTGGAGCCCTGACCTAAATACCCTCTTTTTTACCTGATAACTACTTATTTACTTACTTGCTTTTGTATTTTAAGTTAAATGTGTGTTATATATTCATATTATATCGTGACTGACTCCATGATATCTGATGTGCTACAATTGTATAACCTGTGTACATAACAAAAACTACTCAACTTGTTGTATTCGGTTATGAAAATGAAAACATTTATAAAAACCATTGATCTAAACAAGATTTTGGCGTTGTTGTAGAGTGTTCTTTTTCCTCCAGACATAGTGTTGTGCATTTGGGCTAAAAAGTTCCACTATCCATAAAACATTTTCCCAGTAGCGCTGTAGAACATCCAAGTACTATCTGCAAAATTGATGCTGGCTGCATTGTTTTTGTTTTGGACAACAGCTTTCTTCATAGTATCCTTCAGTGAACGTCATTCTTAAACAGTTTGTAGAGTTTTCTGTAAGTCTTTTGCTGTTACCATTGTGTTCATTCTCAGCTCTTTCAGGATTGCCATTGTGCTCTTGGAGTGATCTTAACAGGACGGTCACTTTTAAGGAGAGTAGCAAGAGTCCAGAGTATTTTCATTTCTAGATAATTTGTCTAACCTTAGATTGATGTACACCCAGGTATGTAGCAATGTTTTTCTAACCTTTTCCAACTCCATATGTCTCTATTACACATTTTCTGAGGTCTTCTGAAAGTTGTTTGCATTGAGGCATTGTTCAGACTAACCAAACTTTCTTGAGAATAACAGGTTTGTTATTAAGCAGGCTTTGTGTTCCTTTATTTATTGATCAAAGCACCTGTAAAAACCCACACTGGCAGTTTAATTTACTTAATTGAAACACCTTTTACCAATCTCTAAGGGACATAGGGGTTTTCTTAGGGTGCTTTTACACAGGATGACTTGTCGAGCACGAATGCCCAACAGGCCACCCCAGCGATAATTGCTTCCATGCTTTTACATCGGAACGATCATCGCTAATGAGTGGAGGTGAAATGGGTCGAGGATCATTCTGGTCCGCCCCCCTCCATTCATAGTCAACAGGCAGTTGTTCATAGATGAATGACTGCCTGTTTACACAGGCTAATCCACCGTTCAGTTTTTATGCATGCAGGAACTGATCGACAAGCAACTTTATCGTTAGTCGTTTAGTTGTACATGCATTTTGACTGAATGATAATTGTTCAGATTCTTGCTGATTGAGGGAATCTAAACGATTTCTTGGCCCATGTAAAATGGCCCTTACTCTTTCTCCTCAGGCTCCCTTCACACGGGCAAGCAGGATATCAGGCCGTGAATCACAGCCTGATATCATGTTTGCCATCATGTGAATTCCCTGCAGAAGCTAGGCGTTTTTTTTTCAAAATCACCTGGCATCACCTTAGTGATATAGCGAACGCAGAGTTTCTCCCATTGTTTTTAATGAGAGACCTTTGCATCCCGTCGCGTGCACCTAGCATGTGGTGTGATGCCGCTACTGACCCCCATTGAAAACAATGGGTGGTGCAATGCTAGAGCATGCAGAAAATATAACATGGTACATTTTTTTCCCTGCATCGCGGTGCCATGTGGGAAACAAATCGCTCATGTGTATGACCCAATTCAAAGAATGGGGTTCATATTCATGCAAGATTTGTGCATCTCGCAACTCACAAATATAGCGCAATTTTCTCACTCGTGTGAAGGCGGCCTCGCACTATGCGGTATTTACCCAATGTGCTCAATAAAAGACATGAGTCATAAAACTGTGTGTTATTAGTTTGCCTAGACTATGCTTGTCTATAATTGGGACTTAGACAACAATCAGAAATCTTATTAGTAATCAATGTAGAAATACAAGTAATTCCAAAGGGTTCACATACTTTTTCTTGCAATTGTACACTCACAAAAGACTTTCTAAATAAAAGAGCTTTTTAGTACTGGAGATGGGTCAGCTTAGGATAGTTCAGTATAAGGAGATAACGTGGAATAGTAGAGTAAACAAGAAAACGAGCATCTTTCATTAAAGCCACTTTACACAGACTTTGCTTTTACTTTCGCACAGACAATGCAATATTCAAGAGTCAAATCCTTTCAGGAAACCAGGAAAATCCAGTGCGATTAAAAAGAATTCCTCACCTACATCACTCAGTCTACCTTTTATTCACAGCTCAGCCTCCAGGGTGTAAGAGGCGAGAAATCCTTTATCACCTATAGGAATAATGCTGATCAGTCAGCACCGGTGTAACATGAACAGCCATAGATTTCATAAGCAATTTATAGCAAAATACTATGCAAGCTAATCACTATGCACCAACATTCTGCAAGTATAAGCTCCTAAGGTCTTCACTTTGGAAGTTTTTGGGAGCCATTTCTTACTTATATCTGCAAATAAGGAAGATGAAACAATACCTCTGCAGCGCCACCTGTTGGATGGCAGCATTCCTTCAAATCAATGTATGACTTTTTAACAAGTCTGTAAAACTATGATTTGGAATAGGTAACCAAGCCAGAAAACCATTATATCTCTACCTGGAAGGAAGAGCTTGGTGGCGACCAATATGGAAAAAAATGATAAATCAGCAAATATGTCTAATTATTCAGTGATACAGGAATAGAGGGTGAATGGTGCATAATTAGGTACATCTGCCATTTGGGAATTGATGGAAGATAGGTGTGGGCGGTATAATATTGCTTATACTGATTAGCACCCAGCTTTCTCAAAAGCAGATTTTTGATAATAAATAGCTAAAAATATTTAAAGGGATTCTGTCATTAGGCTCATTCTACCCGAACCACGGGCAACATAAACCTAAGACAGGGAAGCCTGTTTTCTTAATGAGTGTTTTATTCTGAAATGCTGCAGTCTTTCAGAAAAAGTATACTTTGAAGTTTGACTCGCAGCTGAGCTCTGATTCACGGGGGTGAGCTGTGCTAGCCTTTTCCCGCCTGCGGTATGAAGATTGACAGCTCTCTCCCTACACACAAGCAGAGAGAAGAGCTGTCAATCTTCATACAGCACTAATGGAGAGGCCAATCTAGTCCTTCCCCATGAGTCAAATATCAATCCAAGTCAAACTTCAAAGTGTATTTTTTCTGAAAAACTGCAGCATTTCAAAATAAAACACTCATGGGATAGTGGGCTTCCCTGTCTCGGGTTTATGTAGTTGATTTGCCGTTGATTTTGTCACAGATTTTAGTGCAGCTCTGCAGCAGATCTCATTCCTTCAATTTGAACTTGAATTGGTGAAATGTACTGCAGATCTGCCCGAAAGTCCACAACAAATTCTGCACCAATCAGCTCTGTGTGAATGTACCCTAAAGGGGTTTTCTGGTTTCAGCAACTAAATGTTATTTATTGCAGAATGCAAAATTATACAAGTTTCCATGAAACTTTTTGCATCAATTTCTTGTGGTATTCATGATTTCTCCTTGTTGTTATTTGAAATAACTTTTGTTACTTACTAGCAGTGGATAGAATTCTGTTCAGATCATGTGATGAACACACAGTGGCACGTCTCGTTGAAGTCATAGCAATATTTATTAAACCCTTGGTGACATCTGCCATACATGTACAGTGGATGTGTGCAGCGTTTGCGTATACTGAGCTCAAGTGCCACAATGACTGCAATCTATTCTAACTGTGACATTTAAATCTTCCAACAGAGGGAGGAGGCTCCCTCTGTTTTCCAAACACCCCTCGAGCAGTAAAATTGTTTTGTTCTGTTCAGTTGTCATGGAAACCTGGGGCTTTGTGAAGGCCCTACTGACTGCCATGAATTTCTCCCTATTAAGCCATACCTGTGGCAGGGCTTAATAAAATGCCTAGAGAAATGTAATATACTGTAATACCAAAGCATTGCATTATACTGTATAAACAATGAAATGCTAGTTCATGTTTCCTGGGGGGACTAAAAAAATCTGAAAAACAAAACATTTTATTATTAGAAAAACTAAAATATTAAAAGGAAAAAAAAACTTGTGATTTTGTAATAAAAAACAATCAAGAAAAAAAATACACATATGTGGTATTGTCATGTCTGTAAGCATCCTATCTATTACAATATTGCAAAAACAAAAATAACAGAATTGCACTTTTTTGGTAACTTGTCTCCAAGATAAAACTTAAAGAGGTTTTCCCATGACTTAAAGTTGCTTTGCAGCAACTCTGTCCTTCCTGGTTGCTGTTGACCAGGACATGTGACTGCTGCAGCCAATCATTGCCATGATCTCAAGGGCTTATAGGAGCTATCTAGGAAGGAAAAATACTTATCCAATCCAGTTCACTCCAGTTGTGTCAACACCTCCAATTCTTGGCTGGTTCTGGCACTAATACAGAACTCCCAGCACTTTCCCAACATCGGTCACATTATCATAACCAAGCAAACCCTTTCTGTTTCTCTGCATCAACCGTAACAGAGAAAGGGGCTGGCTTAGTTATGGAAATGAGACAGTCAACTAGACCCCTGCAATATGTCATCAATGCTGGGAGATAATCTAAAATGGAAAGAGAAAAAGAAAAGGCTCCAGTCCAGCAGGATCCCACTGTAATCTCCAACACAATGGCTCATACACACTGAGCCATAGAAACCAATATAACATCTGGACTACTGCATATATCTGGAGAGTTTTTATTCTATCCACCCCTTTTTATCAACTGAGCATGCTCAGGGTGACTAATACAAGGAATGCCTTAGGAGAAAAAAAGTAGAAGACTGGGATAGAAAGAGGGGTTGGTGGATGAGCTCCACTGAAGGAGGATGTACCTTTTGGATAAAAGCAAAAAAAGTTTTGCTTAATTTTTCCCCCAATTAAAGGGAACCTCTTACATCCTATTGGCATCATGAACTAAGTTACGGTGCTTATAAAATCAGGGAATGAGGAATCCAACGCTGTGCCTTTTATACTTACCTGGCTTCCCGTTCCTATTCCCTCACTAGGTTATGGTGCTTATAGGACAGGGAAGGAGGAGTTTAGGTATGTGCTTTTTCAACTTACACGGCTCCCCATTCCTGCAGTGTCACAAGTGGAAGTTACTGTCACCAAGGTCCACTGGTAACACTGCAGGAATGGGGAGCCAAGTACGTTAAAAAAGCACATCCCTAAACTCCTCATTCTCTGTCCTATAAGCACCCTAACTTAGTTATATAGGATATGATATTTTCCCTTTAAAGCTGCAACTTACATCTAATGTTTGTTTGAATTATATAAAGGATGGATCTGTTTCTGAAACAAAAGAAGTTTGAATTTAGTGAGATGGATGTAATAAAACAGCTGTATATTATCACTGCATCGCAACAGATCTTTGTTCTTTTACATCTATTGTGCAGAGACCTTGGAAATCAAGAAACTAGTAGAGAAGTGCTTGAAATCAAAGTATCATGCAGTTACATATAAGTGGTAAGAAAAGTTACTGTTCAATGTAAGGGCGCCCACCCACTGGCGTTTTTTTTCCCTGCGAAATTCGCAGCATTTTTTTCTCTGCAGGGGTCTATGGGACTTGTAATGTTAAAATCGCGATCGCGCAAAATCGCAATTAACCGCGAAATCCCGATTTTGCGCGATTGCGATTTTAACATTACAAGTCCCATAGACCCCCTGCAGAGAAAAAAATGCTGCGAATTTCGCAGGGAAAAAAAACGCCAGTGGGTGGGCGCCCTAAGGCTGGTTTCACATGGGTGACAAAATCGCACAATTTCCTTGCGATGTGACAGTGCTGCGGATTGCATGTATGTGATGCCAACGCTTCCCAATGGGCTCTTTTACATTTGCAGTGTTTTGTAGGCTGCTACATTGTGAGAATTAAAAATCACGGCACGCTCTGTACAGCTGCGATTTGCGATGTTTTGCAGCTTATGTTTCGCTATGAAGCCTTCCTTTGTGTTGCATCGCATCGCACAAAAATGCATTTTTCTCGGTGGTGTGATGGAACTTTCACAGTAGGAAGTCCTACAGTTTGAGCCCTAAAATAAGCCATATCTGCATGAAAAAAAAAAAGTCACAATACATCACCTAACAGGCACAGTCCGCTCCACCACACTTCTCCTCTGCAGCTCCGGCACTTGTCTGTGGTCTTTAGCCAGTGCTTCCTGGTTTGGAGGTTCATCCAGCACTGCAGTGATTGGCTGAGCTGCAGCACTTGAGAACCAATTAGAGCCAGCACTTCATATAAGTGGTATTTTTGAACCTCCAAACCAGGAGGCACTGGCTGAAGACTACAGACAAGTGCCAGGACTGCAGAGGAGAAGTGTTGCGCAGTAGACTAAGCCTGTTAGGTGATGTATTGTGTTTTTTTTTTTTTTTTTTCATGCAGATAGGGCTTATTTTCAGGGGTTGCGTGACTTTGTAGTGACACAAAATTACGATATCGCTGTGAGAAAATGCTGCAATATCGCACAGAACACAGATGTGATATTGCCCTTATCTGCTCGGGGCAATATTGCTGTTGCCCATGTGAAAGAAGCCTTAGGCCTCGGTCACACGGGCGATTTTTTGCGCGATTTGCGCATGCGACCGGCGATTTTATAGAACCATTGCTTTGCAATGGTATCAGACACATGGGCGCTTTTTATGAGCTTGTCCGATAAATTATAGAACAGAAATCGCAGATCGCGCCTATCTGCGATCTGCAATTCCTTATGTTCTGTATATGCGCTCAATGGGGCCGGCGGCAGCAACGCCGACCCCATTGAGAACATATACTACACAAATCATTCTCCTCAGGGGCATCTCTCAGCTATCATTCAATAGCTGAGAGCTGCCCCTGATTGGTCCCTGCACTGAGCCAATCAGAGGCAGCACTCACTCACCCATTCATGAATTTATGAATGGGTGAGTGAGAGCTGCCTCTTATTGGTGAGGGCTGTGACCAATTAGAGGCAGCCCATTCAGCAGGCGGGGATTTTAAATCCCGGGCTGCTGAATACTACACAGAGCAGTTCAGGAGAACTGCCGCCCGGCCGCGGCTGAACTCCGTCTGCGGGGACAAGGTGAGTATATATATTTTTTTTATTTTTACACATTTTTGGATTATTTTCAGGGAAGGGCTTATATTTTTAAGCCCTTCCCGAAAATTCATCCTGCGCTCGCCGGCAGCCCATTGCTTTCAATGGAGCCGGCTGTATTGTCGGCTCCATTAAATTCAATGGGCTGGACAGCGCTCCTGTGCTCCGGCCCGTTTCAAAGGAAACGCGGCTAGGAGCAGATTTTTCAGGCAATTTTTTGGCCCCGGTCACGCGATTTGCGGATGCGCATCCGTCATGCAATCCGCAAATCGCGGCAAAAAACGCCCGTCTGACCAAGGCCTTATAGTGTGAAAAACTAGTAAATCTTTCATATTCAGGAGGAGGTTGTCAGACCCATGCAGATGAAGTGTCACTGCTCATCACAGCAAGTTTTACTATAAAGAGGCAGAACATGCTATGGGACCTAAGAGGAGAAAGGCCATGGCACGGAACTGTTTCCCCTGCATCCTAAGGCATTTTTATAGTTTTCTTACAGCCACCACTATAGGGATATTATAGCATTAATATTTTTATAGATGCCATTGAGTTTAAGACTAGCTGTATAAATTAATGTTTAATGAGGTCTCTATAGTATAGAGGTAACTGCAGACAGAGAAAATATAAAGCAATATTATGAAATTATTGCAGACATTAAAGCGACCCTCTGATTTCTGGCAAAGTTTGTTTTCTGGACCATGGTGTGTGTGTGTGTGTGGGAGGGGGGGGGGGGGGGTTATTACCTGTGGATGGTCTTCTTGGCAGTCTTTCCTTTCTGCTGGTTCCGGGTGCTATTTTCTGTGACCAAGATGGCCATCATAATTTTCTAACTACACCATATGATTGACCACCGCTGATCACATGAGCAGCATTGACCAATCATAGAGCAGGTAATCTTAACACTACCAGTGCCCTATGCATAATTATGTTGTCTAAGGATTGTGACATCTTGGTTGCACCGAAATAACACATGGAAGGCAGAGACTACCGAAGAGATTATCTACTGTTATATACCCCTTCAACTCTCTGCTCATTGAACAGAATTTTGTCCTGAAACTGAAGGGTCGCTTTAATTGTAATAAAGGTATAGTATATTTGTTATATTTGCCTATTTTTTATATTTAGCCATATTCAACACATGCCAAATTCTTTCCAAGTGATCCACCTAAATTACAGTTGTTAAACAAAAAACTATGACTGCATAATATTTCCTGGTTCTCTTACGTCAGTCTGGTAAGTTCTCTTGTGGACAGCAGCAGGTTTTCTTCCTGGATTTTGCTACAATTATTTTATCCTCTTTCTGCAGAAACCTTGCATGCCTAAAATACATAATTTTCACCTGATATTTTTAAATTTTACCATCATGAAGATGAACTGAGTTATGTGCATTTGGAAACAATCTGTGTAGCAAGAGGTAATTAGTAGAGATGAGCGAGCACCAAAATGCTCGGGTGCTCGTTACTCGGGACGAATTTATCGCGATGCTCGAGGGTTCGTTTCAAGTAACGAACCCCATTGAAGTCAATGGGCGACCGGAGCATTTTTGTATTTCGCCGATGCTCGCTAAGGTTTTCATGTGTGAAAATCTAGGCAATTCAAGAAAGTGATGGGAACGACACAGAAACGGATAGGGCAGGCGAGGGGCTACATGTTGGGCTGCATCTCAAGTTCCCAGGTCCCACTATTAAGCCACAATACCGGCAAGAGTGGGCCCCCCCCCTCCCAACAACTTTTACTTCTGAAAAGCCCTCATTAGCATGGCATACCTTTGCTAAGCACCACACTAGCTACAACAAAGCACAATCACTGCCTGCATGACACTCTGCTGCCACTTCTCCTGGGTTACATGCTGCCCAACCCCCCTCCCCCCTGCACGACACAGTGTCCACAGCGCACACCAAACTGTCCCTGCGCAGCCTTCAGCTGCCCTCATGCCACACCACCCTCATGTCTATTTATAAGTGCGTCTGCCATGAGGAGGAACTGCAGGCACACACTGCAGAGGGTTGGCACGGCTAGGCAGCGACCCTCTTTAAAAGTGGTGGGGCGATAGCCCACAATGCTGTACAGAAGCAATGAGAAATCCAATCCTGTGCCACCTCCATCAGGAGCTGCACACGTGGGCATAGCAATGGGGAACCTATGTGCCACACACTATTCATTCTGTCAAGGTGTCTGTATGCCCCAGTCAGACTGGTAATATGTACCTTAACAGTAACCGCGTTGGTGGTAATGTGGTGGTGACTGCGGACCAAGTAGCGCGGTTGTATTTTGTTGGTTTTTGGAATGTGGCCAGGATTAAGTGGGCCGTGGCGGTGGATGTTTTTGAGGCACTACGTGTCCTCTCCACGTGTCCGTGGTTATATGCACCTTAACAGTAACCGCGTTGGTAGTAATGTGGTGGTGACTGCGGACCTAGTAGCACGGTTGTATTTTGTTGGCTTTCGGAATGTGGCCAGGATTAAGTGGGCCGTGGCGGGGGGATGTTGGGGGGGCTCTCTTGTTGTGTCGGTAAAGGTGAAATTCTTGGACTGCCACCAGACGAACCAATGCAAAGGCATTTGCCAAGAATGTTTTCATTGTTGGAGGAGGAGGGGGATGTTTTTGAGGCACTACGTGTCCTCTCCACGTGTCCGTGGTTATATGCACCTTAACAGTAACCGCGTTGGTGGGAAATGGCCTCGCTACCATCATGTCTTTGGGAAGCCTCTGTTTCCACACCCCAGAGACATACCATTAGCAGCGGTATAGGCAGAGCCCAGAATTCGTAACATTTCAGCCGTAGCATTAGGACAGGCCCCACTAACATATCACTAGCAGCATTATAGGGGGAGCACAGTATTAGTTCCATTTCAGTAATAGAAGCACTCAAGACAGGCCCCAGGAACAATTCCGAAGCAGCAGTATAGTGGGAGCGCAGTCTTAGTTCCATTTCAGTAGCTGCAGTATAGCCGAGGCCCAAGTTACATTTATGTAGCTAAAGTGTAGGCCAACCCCACACACCTTTCTGTACCATGAGTGCAGGCGAAGAACATAGAAATTGCTATGATTACACTGTAGGTGAGGGCCCAAAAAAATTGGTGTACCAACAGTACTAATGTACCTCAGTAAAAATTGGCCATGCCCAACCAAGATGGCAGGTGAAATCCATTAATCGCTTTGGTTAATGTGGCTTAAGTGGTAACTAGGCCTGGAGGCAGCCCAGTTTAACGAAAAATTGGTTCAAGTTAAAGTTCCAACGCTTTTAAGAGCATTGAAACGTATAAAAATGTTTTAGAAAAATTATATGAGTGAGCCTTGTGGCCCTAAGAAAAATTGCCCGTTCAGCGTGATTACGTGAGGTTTCAGGAGGAGGAGCAGGAGGAGGAGGAATATTATACACAGATTGATGAAGCAGAAATGTCCCCGTTTTGGATGGTGAGAGAGAACTATGCTTCCATCCGCGGGTGCAGCCTACGTATTGCTTAGGTATCGCTGCTGTCCGCTGGTGGAGAAGAGAAGTCTGGGGAAATCCAGGCTTTGTTCATCTTGATGAGTGTTAGCCTGTCGGCACTGTCGGTTGACAGGCGGGTACGCTTATCTGTGATGATTCCCCCAGCCGCACTAAACACCCTCTCCGACAAGACGCTAGCCGCAGGACAAGCAAGCACCTCCAGGGCATACAGCGCTAGTTCAGGCCACGTGTCCAGCTTCGACACCCAGTAGTTGTAGGTGGCAGAGGCATCACGGAGGACGGTCGTGCGATCGGCTACGTACTCCCTCACCATCATTTTACAGTGCTCCCGCCGACTCAGCCTTGACTGGGGAGCGGTGACACAGTCTTGCTGGGGAGCCATAAAGTTGTCCAGGCCCTTAAAGACTGTTGCACTGCCTGGGCTGTACATGCTGCTCGATCTCCGCACCTCCCCTGCTACCTGGCCCTCGGAACTGCGCCTTCTGCCACTAGCGCTGTCGGATGGGAATTTTACCATCAGCTTGTCTGCCAGGGTCCTGTGGTATAGCAACACTCTCGAACCCCTTTCCTCTTCGGGAATGAGAGTGGGAAGGTTCTCCTTATAGCGTGGGTCGAGCAGTGTGTACACCCAGTAATCCGTAGTGGCCAGAATGCGTGTAACACGAGGGTCACGAGAAAGGCATCCTAACATGAAGTCAGCCATGTGTGCCAGGGTACCTGTACGCAACACATGGCTGTCCGCACTAGGAAGATCACTTTCAGGATCCTCCTCCTCCTCCTCCTCCGACTCAGGCCATACACGCTGAAATGATGACAGGCAAGCAGCATGGGTACCATCAGCAGTGGGCCAAGCTGTCTCTTCCCCCTCCTCCTCATCCTCCTCATGCTCCTCCTCCTCCTCAATGCGCTGAGATATAGACAGGAGGGTGCTCTGACTATCCAGCGACATACTGTCTTCCCCCGGCTCTGTTTCCGAGCGCAAAGCGGCTGCCTTTATGGTTTGCAGGGAACTTCTCAAGATGCATAGCAGAGGAATGGTGACGCTAATGATTGCAGCATCGCCGCTCACCACCTGGGTAGACTGCTCAAAGTTTCGAAGGACCTGGCAGATGTCTGCCAACCAGGCCCACTCTTCTGAAAAGAATTGAGGAGGCTGACTCCCACTGCGCCGCCCAGGTCTGACAAGCGTGGGTAGCTTTTCAGAAAGCGCTGAACCACCAAATTAAAGACGTGGGCCAGGCATGGCACGTGCGTGAGGCTGCCGAGCTGCAGAGCCGCCACCAGGTTACGGCCGTTGTCACACACGACCATGCCCGGTTGGAGGCTCAGCGGCGCAAGCCAA
This sequence comes from Eleutherodactylus coqui, assembly GCF_035609145.1. Lineage (NCBI taxonomy): Eukaryota > Metazoa > Chordata > Amphibia > Anura > Eleutherodactylidae > Eleutherodactylus > Eleutherodactylus coqui. The sequence goes on from NC_089841.1 coordinate 75,303,037, forward strand.
CGGTCGGTCTGCTCTGTCAGACCCTGCAGCAGTTCGTGGGCCATGTGCCTCCTTTCTCCTAAGCTGAGTAGTTTCAGCACGGCCTGCTGACGCTTGCCCACCGCTGTGCTGCCACGCCGCGCGACACCGACTGCTGGCGACATCCTGCTGCTGCTGACACATCTAGATTGCGAGACAGAGGTTGAGGAGGAGGAGGAGGAGGAGGGTGCTTTAGTGGAGGAAGCATACACCGCCGAACATACCACCACCGAGCTGGGGCCTGCAATTCTGGGGGTGGGTAGGACGTGAGCGGTCCCAGGCTCTGACTCTGTCCCAGCCTCCACTAAATTCACCCAATGTGCCGTCAGGGAGATGTAGTGGCCCTGCCCGCCTGTGCTTGTCCACGTGTCCGTAGTTAAGTGGACCTTGCCACTAACCGCATTGGTGAGGGCGCGTACAATGTTGCGGGAGACGTGGTCGTGCAGGGCTGGGACGGCACATCGGGAAAAGTAGTGGCGACTGGGAACTGAGTAGCGCGGGGCAGCCGCCGCCATCATAGCTTCGAAAGCCTCCGTTTCCACAACCCTATATGGCAGCATCTCAAGGCTGATAAATTTGGCTATGTGGACGGTTAACGATTGAGCGTGCGGGTGCGTGGCGGCGTACTTGCGATTGCGCTCCAACACTTGCGCTAGCGACGGCTGGACTGTGCGGTGCGAGACATTGGTGGATGGGGCCGAGGACAGCGGAGGTGAGGGTGTGGGTGCAGGCCAGGAGACGGTAGTGCCTGTGTCCTGAGAGGGGGGTTGGATCTCAGTGGCAGGTTGGGGCACAGGGGGAGAGGCAGCGGTGCAAACCGGAGGCGGTGAACGGCCTTCGTCCCACCTTGTGGGGTGCTTGGCCATCATATGTCTGCGCATGCTGGAGGTGGTGAGGCTGTTGGTGGTGGCTCCCCGGCTGATCTTGGCACGACAAAGGTTGCACACCTCTATTCGTCGGTCGTCAGGCGTCTTTGTGAAAAACTGTCAGACCTTAGAGCACCTCGGCCTCTGCAGGGTGGCATGGCGCGAGGGTGCGCTTTGGGAAACAGTTGGTGGATTATTCGGTCTGGCCCTGCCTCCACCCCTGGCCACCGCACTGCCTCTTGCAACCTGCCCTGCTGCTGCCCTTGCCTGCCCCTCTGAAGACCTGTCCTGTGTAGGCGTTGCACACCAGGTGGGGTCAGTCACCTCATCGTCCTGCTGCTCTTCCTCCGAATCCTCTGTGCGCTCCTCCCTCGGACTTACTGCCCTTACTACTACCTCACTGCAAGACAACTGTGTCGCATCGTCATCGTCCTCCTCACCCACTGAAAGGTCTTGAGACAGTTGCCGGAAGTCCCCAGCCTCATCCCCCGGACCCCGGGAACTTTCCAATGGTTGTGCATCAGTGACGATAAACTCCTCTGGTGGGAGAGGAACCACTGCTGCCCAATCTGAGCAGGGGCCCGAGAACAGTTCCTGGGAGTCTTCCCGCTCCTGAGCATGTGTCATTGTAGTGGAGTGAGGAGGCTGGGAGGAAGGAGGAGCAGCAGACAGAGGATTCGGATTTGCAGCACTGGACGGCGCAGAACTGTGGGTGGATGATAGCTTGCTCGAAGCACTTTCTGCCATCCACGACAGGACCTGCTCACACTGCTCATTTTCTAATAAAGGTCTCCCGCGTGGACCCATTAATTGGGCGATGAATGTGGGGACGCCAGAAACGTGCCTCTCTCCTAATCGCGCAGCAGTCGGCTGCGACACACCTGGATCAGGAGCTCGGCCTGTGCCCACACCCTCACTTGGGCCTACGCGTCCTCGGCCACGTCCACGTCCTCTAGGCCTACCCCTACCCCTCAGCATGCTGTATTACCAGTGATTTCCAAGCCAGGAAAGAAATTGGCGCAAGCCTGCAGCCAAAATAGAATTTTTTCCCTTGTTTTTCAAAGGACAAGCCACACTGCGTGTATTCAATGAATACTACTAAGTTTAATAACTGTGTTGTGGCCCTGCAAATGTGTCAGAGAACTGCAGTGATGCAAAGTTATTCGCTACAGCAGATCAGGGATTTCCCATGCAGGAAAAAATTGGCGCAAGCCTGCAGCCAAAATAGAATTTTTTCCCTTGTTTTTCAAAGGACAAGCCACACTGCGTGTATTCAATGAATACTACTAAGTTTAATAACTGTGTTGTGGCCCTGCAAATGTGTCAGAGATCTGCAGTGATGCAAAGTTATTCGCTACAGCAGATCAGGGATTTCCCATGCAGGAAAAAAATTGGCGCAAGCCTGCAGTAAAACGTAGCTGGCTGCGTCTGATTTTTTTTAACGTTCTGCATGCAGCACACACGTACCCAGAGCCCTGAGGACTGTCAGAGGCAGGCGAAATAGAATTTTTTCCTTTGTTTTTCAAAGGAAAAGCCACACTGCGTCTATTCAATGAATAATGTATGTCTTCTGGCCCTGCCTACACAATTCTATCCCTGTAGTATTAATGCCGGGTGCAATGGTCTGCACAGCCGGTTTTGAGGAAAAAAAATATGCAACACTGCTAACAGCAGCCTGGACAGTACTGCACACGGATAGATGTGGCCCTAGAAAGGACCGTTGGGGTTCTTGAAGCCTACACTCACTGCTAACACTCTCCCTGCCTAACCACCACTTCTGTCCCTATTGCAGGGCGCAATGCTCTGCAGATCCAATTTTGAAAAAAAAAAAAAAAAAAAAAAGTGCTAACACAGTACTGCACACTATTAGATGTGGCCCTGAGAAGGACCGTTGGGGTTCTTGAAGCCTACACTAACTCCTAACGCTCTCCCTACAGCAGCTCCAGCACGATACCACTGTCCCTCAGCTAACTCACAAGACATCTGAGCCGAGCCGCGGGAGGGGCCGATTTTTATACTCGGGTGACATCAGATCTCCCCAGCCACTCACAGCAGGGGGGTGGTATAGGGCTTGAACGTCACAGGGGGAAGTTGTAATGCCTTCCCTGTCTTTCAATTGGCCAGAAAAGCGCGCTAACGTCTCAGAGAGGAAACTGAAAGTAACTCGAACATCGCATGGTGCTCGTTACGAGTACCGAGCATCCCGAACACCCTAATATTCGCACGAATATCATGCTCGGACGAGTACGTTCGCTCATCTCTAGTAATTAGGTATTCAGCTGACACAATATATAAAATGTGTATCAGATAACCAAAAAGTACTTGATGTTACAATGTAATATTACACATATAGTAATAGAAAATAATAGAGAGCATAAAGCCTTTATGTTATAAATGTAAGATAAATAGTTTTTTACTGGAATGTTCCTTTAACAAGTAGAGCTGAAGTCTAAAGCATGTGGGTCTAATGAGACAGGAGTCCAATGTATCCGAGCTACAGTCACTGATCACAGCTCTATGACTCCTAGATACTGACTTAGATAAATAAACATTTGCTCACTGTGATTATATCAAAGCCAATTTTACATCTTACTTTACAGGCTAAAATTGTTTCCATCTCTGCATCTGCCTCCAAAGAAATCCCTAAAACTTTAATGTTGCCTATAAAGTGAATCTGATCAAATTTGGCAGTATTTTAATGCAGCTTGAAACATTAAATGCAGTAATCTAATTATTTACTGCGGGCAAATGCTACACTTTTCATTTGCATTGCATTTTATACATTTCTCTATGTGACACACTTGCCTGCTCACCCAGAGTGCTTGGAAAAAAGGGGAGATTTTCTAGACTCCGAGGAGCATAGGCAACCGTCGATGAACAGCTGTAGGCAGCCACCACAATAGTGAGCTTGCTGCATACTGTATGTATTAATTGTCTTCTATGGAAGCTGCATAAATATGGATACAATGAGTATTAAAAAGGGGATATCTAAGCAAGAAAGTTTTTTGGAAATCTGCTCAACCAGCTGGCAAAAAAAGTCATACTCACGTTACCTGATCCCCTACGGCTCCCATTCTTCCAAAAAAAAACAATTTTCCCAGAAAACTACTTTAATTCTGGTTGGATAAGGGGAAAAGGGCCATTTGAGTGCTAAATCCTGCCCCACCTACCCTTTGTGCTGATTAATGATTTTATTGAAATACTAGCTGATATACCCGGCATCACCCGAGTTAATGTGATACAGGTGTTTACGTGTTGTTTGCACGGTAAATTTTATGAAGTTAAGGTTATTTTGACTTCAGCGGTATAGTATATAACAACCAATCATAGCGCAACTTTCATGTTACCTCAGCGGTATAATATATAACAACCAATCACAGCGCAACTTTCATGTTACCTCAGCGGTATAATATATAACAACCAATCACAGCGCAACTTTCATGTTACCTCAGCGGTATAATATATAACAACTAGAGTTGAGTAAATGTACTCTTCCAAGCTTGATGCTCGTTCGAGTATTAGCATACTCTATGGTGCTCGACCCCGCCCCAGTTTTGGCCCCTCCCCACCGCTGACATGTCATATTTGGCCCCTCCCGGCTGCGACACTGGGCACATCAATGGTAGTTTGTGGCTGGCTTGGCGGAGGGGAGAGAGAGAGAGAACATGAACACAGGAAAAAGGGGGAAAAAAAGCTAGGCAACCAGCGGGTCCCATACAAAATGCTTGAGTCTCCCACTGAAGTCAATGGGGTTCGTTACTCGAATAAAGCTCTCGAATTTAACGAAAAGCTCGACTCAAATAACAATGACCCGAGCATTTTTGTGCTCACTCATCTCTAATAACAACCAATCACAGTGGAGCTTTCATTTTACCTCAGCAGTATAATATATAACAACCAATCACATCACAGCTTTCATGTTTGTATGACAAATTTCATGTTTGTACGACATCGGGAAGTTAGAGAATTAGATTTGATACATTACGCAGGGGCACCAATACTTTTGCGCTTAGCATTGAATTCTCTAGTTGTGACCCATTTACTTTTCCTATTTAGAATGAGCATCCTATTTTTGTCTAAATTTATTTTCACCAAAACAGGTGTTACTTACTCCAGAATTTTGGCATAGAATCAGTAACAAATATATTCTAGAATCTTTTTAAAAAATGAAGTAAAGTTAAAAATATTTTATAAGAATCATATAATAACAGCAAAGCTATTGGGGGGTGGAAAGGGATTTTATTACAATTGCATATGTTGAATAATCCACATCAATGTCTAATGTAGCCATCACAGATCACTTTTAGTGAAACATCTCATTTGATGTGAGGTTTACCATTAGTACAATGCTACATAGATTTTCAGATCCATGGATAATACTACCTTAATAAAGCTATTTTACAAGAATTTAGTGTTTGCCGTTTGCTGCAAATTTTTTCCCCGACATTTTGGCAATTTTTATGTTGTTTTTGTCTATTTTCCCCAAAGCCTTGCCTAATTTTAGAAAGGCTTATATAGTTCTTCATTTGTGAAGTCTATCTTCAAACTAAGATAGCTATGTTTCTGTTTGTGTTTATTACCTTTTCGATGCACGCCTTGAAATGACTAAATTACAGGTATTTTACATGTGTTTTGTGCGAGAAGATAGAGTCCGCTAGTATAATTTATCTTGAAGCACCCTGTTTTATAAAATTATAGAAAAGCACTGCAATTTGCACAATTTTTTTTTATTTCTAAGACTACAGAAACATCTTCAAAGCTCACAAGATGCCTTCTAGACAGGAACTTAACCATGCAATAAACAATTTTCATCAAAGCTTCGGTCGGAGGAAAATGAAGTACAATTTTGAATTTAAATTTTTTTAATAATGTTCCTTTTTATTAGCTATTCTCTCTTTTGTGTTTTGACCTAATTTATCAGCCATCAACCCTTCCATAAAATTAGATATCCACACAAATATATAAAGCAGTCAAAATCAGATTATACGCAATCAAGGTAATTGAACAGCACAAAATTGTCCCTTGTGTTGTACAGCTGCCATTTGGATCCCCCGTTTGATCCTAAGTGATATTAGAAATGTAAGTTTAGTTTATATCCTACAACTTTTTTTAATTTCAGTACTTGCTGCGAAAGAGGAATGCAACTGCAAATACTATTCCATTTGTAAACCTTATAATTTAGAAATACTGTAGACTGTAAAGTGTAACTTGTAATGTAAGATAATGTTTTTAACATATACATCACATTTTTGCTTTTGGAACTATTTTTTTCTTAAGTTTCATTGCATTAAAAATATGTTACTTTCAGAGAAGCATTTTTGAAAGCAGTTTACCTCTGGCAATTTTGGAAAATATTAGAAGCTTCTTGAGCTTACTCAATAATGCAGTAGAGCTTCTGAAACATACCTGTTGGGCCACTGAAATGGTGCCCAGAAGGTCAGGACGATCTGTGCCTCCACCGAGTACCCATACTTTAATTGTAAATTTAATGATTGGGAAAGAAACATTTTGCACTTGTTTCTGTCCTTCCCCTTGTCACCTGAAGAGCAGATCTGTGGTGCTCCCAATTTAAATAGTCAAAGATCAATACAATTGAATAAATGGGTATTTCTGTAAGAGAGTGGATCTTTATAGATGTGGTGGTAGCGAGAGAGGTAATGTTGTTTAGAAGGGATTTGTATTTAAAGAGGTGACTGCCTTTTGATTTTTGTTGTGGAATCTTCTCTTCTCACTTTTGCCCCCGTAGGGTTCATCTATAAAGCAAATAGAAAAAGGGTGACGTTAAATGAATTATCAGGACAATTTTGTTTCCTAAACTGATTCTAACCTTGGGTGGGTGCGACTAAGAGCAGTGTAAGAATACCTTCCAATACGTTTATGCTACTGCAGCTTTGTTGATATTGACATTATTCAGCTGTACGCTGTATGCTAAGTACTCACAGACCTTCCAATGGGCGGGCTGCACAGTTGGACTCGTTTTCTTATGGCTCCCAAATCCTATCTGTTGCGTGTTGATTGACATCTCCGGGCAATAGGCACTAGGTAGGTTTAAGGGAGCATGAACGGACAGAGCCAGGACTAGTCCAAAAGTGTGGCCCACCAATCGGACTTCCCCACATGTAATTAGCATACAGCACGTGCAGCTGAAAAATGTCAGAAAAAAATTAGACCAAGTCAACATGGAAGCTTCCATGTTTGGTCTCCAGTTGACTAATGAAAGCTTCTGGTTCCATCCAGGGTGTCGCCTGAATGCCGTTTTTAGTGATTCTGACAGAAGTCTGGATTGGACAAAGCTGAATGGACCGAAATGCATCATATGACATAGCTTAGATAGCTGTAATCTTAGAGAGGGTGGTGAGATTCATTTTTTACTACTACATAAATATGGACTTGTGTTATATTCAATGGGGCATAATCAATTATACTGGCATTTCTTATGCTGTCTAAATAAAGTATGCATTAAAAGGCACAAGGCCATTAATACATTTGTCACATTTGGCTGCACCTCCATGCACCAGACTATGCCAGCTATGTGCTGATGTAGGTTTCAGCTATAATTTATTTTAGAAACAAGCCTTTGATGGGAATGCAGGATGCTCATAATAAAGCATTTGGTAAGTGGGTATAGGATTGGGGGGTCTGCTTGCCTGTCTTGTTTCAGCTTTTTAATGTATTGGCCGGTACAGACCTTGAATATACATATAATTTATGACAGTTTCTGGTGTTAAATATAGTAAATCTGGTGGGCTACATGTGGCAATGCCCCTAACACTAAACCCAGCCCACTTTTGGTGGGGCCTGGTGTAAATGATCAAAAAGTTGTTATTTTCGCTAATGACCTCTTGGTATATATTACAAACCCTAGTTGGGCTTTACCTGCTATTCTGCACAAACTTGATAGGTATAGCCAGGTTAGTACCTTTAGAATTAACTTGCATAAGAAATTCTGAGCATCACACTCCCAACATCGGAAATCTCCTGACCCAGGAAAACTATTTGAACTGAATTTCGAGCCCATGTTTTCCTCTATTGCAAAAGATTTAGAAAGGGGGCGTCCACTGACGCTCTCATGGTTCGGTAGAATCAATACCATTAAAATGAATTCCCTCCCTAAACTCCTTTACCTTTTTCAAACTCTGCCCATACAGATTCCACAAAATTATCTTTTTAAACTCCAATGAGCAGTGACACGTTTTGTTTGGGAGGGTTTAGGGTGCATCTCAGCTGAAGACTGCTTACTCAGTGAAATGAGAGAAGGGAAGTGGGTTTACCAGATCTGCTTCTATACTACAGATCGGAAATTTGTAAGACTGTCTTGGACATGGTGCATGAGGGGCCTTCCAAATTGTGGGTTGAATTGGAACGCAGCTCTGACCCAGGATGGATCCAGGATTTTTTGGCTGAAGGGAGGATTAGGATGGACAGAATCGGGGTTTCACCCTTCATGAGTTCCCTGTTGAAGATTTGGCATGGTTTTGCACACAGGGGTGACCTAATAACAGTTCCGGGCCCTCAGATGCCTCTGATGGGGAACCTGGATTTCTCCCAGGGAGATACAGGATTACCACTATTGGACAGACTGGGGGCTCTGTTCCTGAGAGTACGGGACCTGGTCAATGAGGACAGACTATTACCACTTAACATGATTTTGGGGGAGAGAGTACCTCTGGCAGGTGCGTGGTTCTAATAACTCCAGATAGGTTACTTTATCCGAGCTCTGGGACCAATCTCAGATCTGACTGTACCATTCACCCCCTTTGAGGAGATGTGTGAGGGCTCTCGCTGGCTGAGAGGGGAGATCTCCGCGGTCTATAGCATCTTGGTAGCCATGGAGGACCGGGATTTGGGGAGGGGATTCAGGATGTCTTGGGAAAAAGAATTAGGATGAACCTTGGCAGAGGGGGAATGGGCCAAGGCCTTATGCCTTACTCACAAGATGAAGCTCTGGTCATCAAGAGCTGAACTAGAAATTGATAACAAGGTGGTATTGCACTCCAGCTCATTTAGCCAGATATTACCCGTGAACTTCTGACCTGTGGGGGGGGGGGGGCAGACACACTCATGCACATCTGGTGGTCTTGCTCTCATATTTATGGATTTTGGAAGAAGATCAGGGACATATATGGAGTTCTCTGATGCTGGCTCCTGAAATTGCTCTATTATCAATCTATCCGGGGCTCATCAGAACTAGCATGAGGAATATTCTCACATTTGTCCTCCTGGCTATGAGAACAGTAATCCCTTGACCATGGAGATCCCAGAGCTCCCTGACAAGATTTAACTGGGTAGCGGCTATGGATGAAATAGGCTGTATATAGGAGTTAAGTCCCAGAGATGATGATAAATACTTGGCCTATTGTTCTACTTATGAGGTCTAGATGACATTTCCGTAGGGTTCGAGCAATGTCTGGTGAACAGGTGAGAGGTTATTTGGTTGATACTGGACTGAGACATTTCCTCTATTCTTTCACTCTTCTTTTCTTTCTCTTCTACCTATTCTTTTCAATCCTGCTTTCTAGTACTTCTTTCCTATATCTACCTCCCTCCCATACTTCCCATGCTTCCCCCTTCTTCCCACTCTCCATGCTTCCCCGACCTTTTCAGGGTGATCTTTCTTAGGGATCACCCTTTATAGGTTGCATAGTCCTTAAACGTTCAGAAGCTCATTAATGTATAGTTATTTGTTTTTCTTTTCTACTCGGCTCCCCAGAGCTGGCTCAATTAGCTTGGTTAATAATAGAATACAATGGCAAACCTGCGTAGAGGTGACTTAACTATATAGAGTACAGTTTATTAATTATTAGTACATTGATTATTATACTGGATACATGAATGTGCTGAATATTGGTGAAGTTGACGGCTATTGAAATGTTTGTATCACACAAAATCTTTAATAAAAATGTATTTTTGAACTTAAAAAGTTGTTATTTTGCTACTTGCACCAAAGTTGGACTTATCAACACCCCAATTCTGGTGCAAGCCAGTTAGTACATATGCTGATTCCTAATTACACACATTTTACCATGTCTATAAGATTGAAATGCTTCCATTGGTATCTGCACCTCTTCCAATTTTTCTAAATATAATTAGCAATCTGTTTATCAAAATGTTCTACTTATAAAATATAATTTAAATCTAAATCCACTCAGCTGTAAAAATGTATCAAAAAAGAAATTAGAATTTTATTCCTCGTAGATTTTAATTTTCAACATAGAAAAACATTCCTTGATTCCTATTTATCAATATTGACCGGCGAGAAATCTAATGCATTTTTATTCCTACACCCCCCAGGTCAATAAAATAATGGCTTTTTATAAGCTAAGTCTTAACATTTCGAAATCTGATGGCTAATTAGGAGAAATCTCTTTGCTTTTCTCCATGACCGCTCGGCTCTTATGGTTACTGTAGCTTTTTTTCCCTTTCTGTAAATATGGCAATAAATTTTTAAATCTCTAGAGAACTGGTAAATACGGGCAGATGCACTTAACTGCTGGTGAGCAACAAAAGTCAGCCGGCAGGAAACCGTGACACTAATGTAACTCTTGATTAAACTCTAATTACAGTTTTGTCATCTTAGCAGGGAGACAAAACTATATCAGTTGCGAAATAGACAGGCGGCATTCAGGCACCTAGCAACCGGCAGTTCTTTCATATTAGCTGCAGTAGACTCTATGCTATTACATAGAAGGTGGTTATGGATCACTAGTCTATTATTTATAAAGTAACATTTGCAGAGGCCTTCACAACAGTAGATAAATTAGGAGCCTAATAGACCGGAGCTGTCTAAAAACAAGGCATGGCTTGACGCTGAAAATATAGAATTAAAAAGCATCTTGAAAACACAGTTACAGGATTTTTTTTTTTTTTTACTCTTGAGATGTCTGGGTTTTTTTTTGGTGGATTTTATCACAGTACCAAATGCTCAAGTAATATAAAATGTAATGTCACACAGGATAAATCAGTGCCATGTACCAGACTAAATTAATGAGCTGACACATTGTCTTATTATGCGTGAAGGTAACGAAACAGTGTTACATTACTTTTGTCAAAGATATCATCTTTGCATTTTTAAAAATAACAGAAGTACTTGGAGGAAATGACCTGACACCTCCATTACATTAGTTACTTTAGATGAAGCACAATATTCAAGTTTGAAAGAAGTTCATGCATATATCTTCTATATATTTGTCAACGTCTGTCTGTTTGTTGGAGCATCACCCACAAACTGTACAACCGATTGACGTGAAATTTTGCACATCGTATAACCTCGACCCGGAGAAGGTTATAGGCTAAAAAAATTTGGAAATGTTGTTGTCTCGGCAACCTTATTTGCATTTTTTTGCCTTTGCTTGAATTTTAATGCAGCGACCCCCAAATTTGCTTTCACCAATGGATTCTACGGACTCGCCTTAGTATTTCTGGTTATTTCCCACAAGTAATTCCCACTAGAAGAGTCAGACTGAGCGCTGACAATTTGTGTTTCAGGACTGCTTTTTAGCCCTTCTACCCCTGGTGGAGCCACCAATCATTTGCAGATTTTGTCCTTCCTAATTCTGCCTTAGATGTCCGTGTGGATGACAGTATGCAAAAATGATATGTCCCCCAGACAGGAATACATGGAGCAAATTTATGAACACCGGCCCTCATTTATCAAAACTGTCTAACAGGAAGTCAACAAACAGTAAAGAAACAGGAAGTCAACAAACAGTAAAGAACTGTTTTTGGTGCCTGCAGCAACCAATTACAGAGCAGCTTTCTATTATCTCAGCACTGGGGATTGAAAACTGTTGCCCATAGCAACCAATCACAGAGCAGCTTTCATTTTACCTCAGCACTAAGAGGATTAAAAGTTTTTGCCTATAGCAGCCAATCACAGACCAATTTTCATTTTATCTCAGCACTGAGGATTGAACGCTATTGCCCATAGCAACCAATCACAGCGCAGCTTTCATTTTGACCTCAGCAGAATAACAAATGAAAGATGATCTACGATTGGAGCTATTGGTAACAAAAAAAGCCAAGTTTAACTCAAATCAGACCAGAACTGGGGATTTGTATACAACACAAACAAACTGATTTTGTGTTTTAAATATAAGATGCCAAGCAAGCGAAGGACCTGTTTGGTCGGAAGGACAACAACCGCACTTGAAGTAGCAGGCCGCCTCGAGTAGCTGCAGCGCCGGAGCAAACCAATGCTCAACACGAGAATCAATGCACTCAACAAAACACCGCTTGACAAGTAGAGACGCCAGAGCATACTAATAGCCAACTCGAAAATCAACGCAAGTGACAAGCGGCAACTCGAATTGTAGAAACTGATAAAGCGAGGCATGCACAACATTCTTGAGACCGAGAGAGAGACTCAATTTTGAGAAGTCTCTTGGAAATTCTTGAAGGGGGAGCTTTTAGATACAACGCAAACAATAACTCCGAGTGTCATCCCCAGCTTTCTATTGGCTGAGTGAACAAACCATGTTCATATTGCAATGCTCTAAGGTGGCCCAAGGAGACCCCTGGACTATGTTGCTGTGGTCGAAAAGTTTTACTCTCAACGCTTAGAACTCCTTCTAAGCCACTAGAGACTCTTATGTCAGGGTCATCTTCCAGATCTAAACATTTCCTGAAAAATATGAGAAAGTACAACTAGCGAGCTTAAAAGCAGCATGTTTCCTGGAATTGAGAATAACTTCAAGGATTACTATTGTTTATGTGAACATTCAATTCTAGCACCCAAAAACAAAACTGTCACTGCCCTCAACCTGCAGATTTAAAAGAAGCTACTGGGGAAAAAAAGGGTGTACAAGTCAGTAGATACAGTTGTGGACTGTAACAAAGCTGTTCAATACCCCAAAGAATTTCTTAACTCCTTGGAACCACCTAGAATGCCACTACACAACTTGGCACTGAAAGTTGGGTCTCCAATCATGCTTATAAGGAATTTGGATGCCCCAAGACTTTGTAATGGGACACAGTTGTGTATTAAAAGCATGCTACCTCACTTTATTGAAACCACCATTTTGACCGGATGCACAAAAGGGGAGGATGTATTCATTTCCAGAATGCCAATGATTTTGTCAGATATGTCATTCGATTTTAAGCGCCTTCAGTTTCCCGATCGTTTAGCATTTTGCATGTCCGTCAACAAAGAACAGGGCCAAAGCTTGAAGATAATGGGAATTAACCTGGAGGAGACCTGCTTTTACCACAGTCAATTGTACGTATCATTTTCAAGAGTTATGTATGGAAAAAATCTTTTTGTTTATGTTCCTGATGGAAAAACCAGAAACATTATGTATCAAAAGGCCTTGCAGTAAAAGCTATATAATAAAAATGTTAAATGCAAGGATCATTGAATTTGTCTATTTTAAGTCAATACATAAACATAGTAGTAATCAGCATAAGTGTCCTTCAACGCATTTATGTGTGCTTTCTGATATCATCTTTTCTTACTTAAAATATAAGCCTGCCTAGTATTAAAATATAGATAGATAGATAGATAGATAGATAGATAGATAGATAGAATCATAGAATCATAGAATGGTAGAGTTGGAAGGGACCTCCAGGGTCATCGGGTCCAACCCCCTGTGCAGGATTCACTTAATCATCCCAGACAGATATTTATCCAGCCTCTGTTTGAAAACTTGCATTGAAGGAGAACTCACCACCTTCCATGCTAACCTGTTCCACTCATTGATCACCCTCATTGTCTAATATCTAATCTGTGTCTCCTCCCTTTCAGTTTCATCCCATTGCTTCTAGTCTTTCCTTGTGCAAATGAGAATAGAGCTGATCCCACTGCACTGTGACAGCCCCTCAGATATTTGTAGATGGCTATTAAGTCTCCTCTCAGCCTTCTTTTTTGTAAGCTAAACATTCCCTGATCCTTTAGTCGTTCCTCATAGAGCATGGTTTGCTGACTGCTCACCATCTTGGTAACTCTTCTCTGAACTTGCTCCAGTTTGTCTATGTCTATGTCTTTTAGTTAGTGGGTTGGGCTAATTGATAGTGGGTTGGACTAATCTACCAGAGTACTAGAGGATCCATCTGTGGCCTAAATAATAACACAATAATGTGCCCCGAAAACACCTGGGTCCCAAAAGTTCAGAATGGGAAAACCTAATTTGGAGAAGACTTCGGGGTAAATTAATTGCCACTAGGGTATATTTTTAATTGGTTGATTCACAAATGAATACTATAGCATTTCACCTTTGTGATGATATGCCTTTTTTCGTGTCTATTGACCATCACCAGAACCAGGATTTGGAAGACTAAATACTGTGCTGGCATCAAGCTGAAAATTTTATTTGGAAAGAGAAAGAACTGTCCTTACAATGCTCCTCCCACATGTCCTTTTCAGCTGGATGACAAGCCCAATATCAAACCTCCAAAATGTTGATTCTAAAAGATGTATAGTAAAAGTTCTAAGTACCTGCTAGTTCAGTCTTTTGTGGCCATCATATATAGCCTTTATTTCTAAAGAACATTAACCCCTTCAGTGGCGGGTTTCCTACCCCCCTGTGCCCATCAGGGCAGGTTTTTAAAATGGGCTATTCATTTAATTTCAACTAATTTTGCAGTTGCGTTCCAAGAGCCATAACTTTTTCATTTTTCCATTGACACGGCCATGTGAGGGCTTGTTTTTTGCTGGAGAAGTTGTACTTTTTGATGGCATCATTTTTGGGTATATATAATGTATTGCATAACTTTTGTGAAAAAATGTGTAGGGAGATTAGGGAAAACAAGTAATACAAGTTAAATCACCCTCCTTTTGCCATATCTATAATAGAAAAATCTAAACCATAAAAGAAAAATACATATTTGGTATCGCCGCGTCCGTAAATGTCTGATCTATCAAAATAGTGCATTATTTAATCCCCACGCTGAACGTAATCCAAAAAAAAAAGAAAGCCAGAAATGCACTTTCAATCACCCTGTCTCCCAGAAAAAATGCAATAAAAAGCGATCATAAAGTCGTATATATTCCAACATGGTACTAACGTTAACTACAGGACATCCCGCAAAAAATGAGCCCTTGCTCAAGTACGTCGATGGAAAAATAAAGGAGTTATGATTTTTTAAACGGGGAAAGAAGAAAAAAAGGGACCGTTTCATTAAGGGTTTAAATAATGTACTAACTTCCTTCTCTGGGTCATTACAACGCAGGAATACCACATGTGTAATTTTATTTTTAATTTTTCACAAAGTAAAGGGAGACAAGTGTTTTTAATTTTATTTATTTTATTTTTTAAATAATTTTTAACTTTTTTTTTTTTTTTTTAATTTTTGTCCCTTTAGTGGACTTCCACAGAGACCCATCAGGACTCCCTGATCACATTCTGGGGGGAAGGGGGGGGGGGCGATGGTGACAGCCCTTTACATGCTGCAGTGACAGCCCTTTACATGCTGCAGTCACATAGACTGCAGCATGTAAAGGGTTAACACAGCAGAGATCAGAGATTTTCTCTGATCTCTGCTGTAAGAGCTGGTGCCTAGCTGTCCTCACAGCCAAGCACCAAGCTCTCTCTGCCACAGAGACCATCGGCTTGCTTCTGACAAGCCGATGGTCTCTATAGCAACCTGTAAACAAAGCAGGATATTAGAAGCGGAGATTGCCGGCATATCGGCAATATCTTCTGCTTCTGTCATAGCCCTTGCTTTGTTCTCTGTGGGTCTGTGCAGGCAGAGCACAATGTCACAGCTTGTGGCATTGTGCTCTGCAGCTCCCATAGCGATACATAGCCCGGAAACCTTCCGGGCTATATCGCTATGAGCAGTGGAGCTCGTCCCGGAAAATTTCCGGGCGTGCCACTCAAGGGGTTAATGGTCAATTCATACTTTGTAGATTTTGGTGTTGATCCGCACCAAAAATCGGTATCATTTGGTGTATATTCTGACAAGGATCTGCAGCAGATTTCACACTTTCTATTGATTTTCATGTGGAATTTGATGCAAATTTTGGTGCAGACTTTGTGCTGCGCAAAATCTGCACCAATATTGATGCGTGTGAATGCACACAGGTGCATTTTCTGTCAATACTCAGTCCATCAATCTGTATTCAGTTTACAGCACACATACATTAGCATCAGAGCATTTTTTTTACGCACCCTGTCTTTTGTGGGTTGTGAAAAGTTGCCATCACTTAGGCTTTGGTATGTTTTTTTTGTGTACATGAAAAGCGGATGCAGCATGGATATAAATAGAGATGAGCGAACGTACTCGTCCGAGCTTGATACTCGTTCGAGTATTAGCGTGCTCGAGATGCTCGTTACTAGAGGCGAGCACCACGCGATGTTCGAGTTACTTTCACTTTCATCTCTGAGACGTTAGCGCGCTTTTCTGGCGAATAGAAAGACAGGGAAGGCATTACAACTTCCCCCTGCGACGTTCAAGCCCTATAACACCCACCTGCAGTGAGTGGCTGACGAGATCAGGTGTCACCCGAGTATATAAATCGGCCCGTCCCGCGGCTCGCCACAGATGCATTCTGACAGAGATCAGGGAAAGTGCTGCTGATGCCGGAGCTGCTATAGTGAGAGCGTTCTTAGGGCCACATCTGACCGTGCGCAGTACTGTTGAGGCTGCTTTTTGCAGTGTTGCACTTTTTTTTTTTGTATATCGGCCGTGCAGAGCATTGCGTCCAGAGGATTGCGTCCTGCAGTAATTTTACATAGTCCACGGCCAGTAGTGGTGGTGAGGCAGGGACAGTGAAAGACATATCCAGTCTATATACGCAGTGGGCTTTTCCAAAAAAATTTGGGAAAAAAAATCTATTTGGGCTGCCTGTGACCGTCCTGACTGTACTGCGTCTCTGCTGGGGTTAGTTGTCCTAATTCATACGTAGCCAGCTAAGTGTTACAGCAGGCTTGCGCAAAATTGTTTCCTGCCTCTGCGTTGCCTCTTACATCACCGCTGTCATCCTGTCCAGAGTGAAACAGTCTGCAGTAATTTTACATAGCCCACGGCCAGTAGTGGTGGTGAGGCAGGGACAGTGAAAGACGTATCCAGTCTATACACGCAGTGGGCTTTTCCAAAAAATTTTTAGAAAAAATATCTATTTGGGCTGCCTGTGACCGTCCTGACTGTACTGCGTCTCTGCTGGGGGTAGTTGTCCTAATTCATACGCAGCCAGCTAAGTGTTACAGCAGGCTTGCGCAAAATTCTTTCCTGCTCTGCTGTGCGTTCCGTAAGCGAAGTCAGCCTCCAACCACAGGCCAATAAGCGGCACATTTAATTACAGCGTTGTTTCTGCACTACTGGTAACACAACATGCTGAGGGGTAGGGGTAGGCCTAGAGGACGTGGACGCGGGCGAGGACGCGGAGGCCCTAGTCAGGGTGTGGGCACAGGCCGAGCTCCTGATCCAGGTGTATCGCAGCCGACTGCTGCGGGATTAGGAGAGAGGCACGTTTCTGGCATCCCCACATTCATCTCACAATTAATGGGTCCACGCGGTAGACCATTATTAGAAAATGAGCAGTGTGAGCAGGTCCTGTCGTGGATGGCAGAAAGTGCATCCAGCAATTTATCGACCACCAAGAATTCTGCGCCGTCCACTGCTGCAACTCTGAATCCTCTGGCTGCTGCTCCTCCTTCCTCCCAGCCTCCTCACTCCATTACAATGACACATTCTGAGGAGCGGGCAGACTCCCAGGAACTGTTCCCGGGCCCCTGCCCAGAATGGCCAGCAATGGTTCCTCTCCCACCGGAGGAGTTTGTCGTGACCGATGCCCAACCTTTGGAAAGTTCCCGGGGTCCGGGGGATGAGGCTGGGGACTTCCGGCAACTGTCTCAAGAGCTTTCAGTGGGTGAGGAGGACGATGACGATGAGACACAGTTGTCAATCACTCAGGTAGTAGTAATTGGAGTAAGTCCGAGGGAGGAGCGCACAGAGGATTTGGAGGAAGAGCAGCAGGACGATGAGGTGACTGACCCCACCTGGTTTGCTATGCCTACTCAGGACAGGTCTTCAGAGGGGGAGGCAAGTGCAGCAGCAGGGCAGGTTGGAAGAGGCAGTGCGGTGGCAAGGGGTAGAGGCAGGGCCAGACCGAATAATCCACCAACTGTTTCCCAAAGCGCCCCCTCGCGCCATGCCACCCTGCAGAGGCCGAGGTGCTCAAAGGTCTGGCAGTTTTTCACTGAGAGTGCAGACGACCGACGAACAGTGGTGTGCAACCTTTGTCGCGCCAAGATCAGCTGGGGAGCCACCACCACCAGCCTCACCACAACCAGCATGCGCAGACATATGATGGCCAAGCACCCCACAAGGTGGGACGAAGGCCGTTCACCACCTCCGGTTTGCACCGCTGCCTCTCCAGCTGTGCCCAAACCTGCCACTGAGATCCAACCCCCCTCTCAGGACACAGGCACTAACCGTCTCCTGGCCTGCACCCACACCCTCACCTCCGCTGTCCTCGGCCCCATCCACCAATGTCTCTTAGCGCACCGTCCAGCCGTCGCTAGCGCAAGTGTTGGAGCGCAAGCGTAAGTATGCCGCCACGCACCCGCACGCTCAAGCGTTAAACGTGCACATAGCCAAATTTATTAGCCTGAAGATGCTGCCGTATAGGGTTGTGGAAATGGAGGCTTTCAAAGGTATGATGGCGGCGGCGGCCCCGCGCTACTCAGTTCCCAGTCGCCACTACTTTTCCCGATGTGCTGTCCCAGCCCTGCATGACCATGTCTCCCGCAACATTGTACGCGCCCTCACCAACGCGGTTACTGCCAAGGTCCACTTAACAACGGACACGTGGACAGGCACAGGCGGGCAGGGCCACTATATCTCCCTGACGGCACATTGGGTGAATTTAGTGGAGGCTGGGACAGAGTCAGAGCCTGGGACCGCTCATGTCCTACCCACCCCCAGAATTGCGGGCCCCAGCTCGGTGGTGGTATCTGCGGCGGTGTATGCTTCCTCCACTAAACCACCCTCCTCCTCCTACACAACCTCTGTCTCGCAATCAAGATGTGTCAGCAGCAGCACGTCGCCAGCAGTCGGTGTCGCGCGGCGTGGCAGCACAGCGGTGGGCAAGCGTCAGCAGCTGAAACTACTCAGCTTAGGAGAGAAGAGGCACACGGCCCACGAACTGCTGCAGGGTCTGACAGAGCAGACCGACCGCTGGCTTGCGCCGCTGAGCCTCCAACCGGGCATGGTCGTGTGTGACAACGGCCGTAACCTGGTGGCAGCTCTACAGCTCGGCAGCCTCACGCACGTGCCATGCCTGGCCCACGTCTTTAATTTGGTGGTTCAGCGCTTTCTGAAAAGCTACCCACGCTTGTCAGACCTGCTCGGAAAGGTGTGCCGACTCTGCGCACATTTCCGCACGTCCCACATGGACGCAGTTTAATCTGCCAGTACACCGACTGTTGTGCGACGTGCCCACACGGTGGAACTCTACGCTCCACATGTTGGCCAGGCTCTATGAGCAGCGTAGAGCTATAGTGGAATACCAACTCCAACTGGGTGGCGCAGTGGGAGTCAGCCTCCTCAATTCTTTAAAGAAGAGTGGGCCTGGTTGGCAGACATCTGCCAGATCCTTGGAAACTTTGAGGAGTCTACCGAGATGGTGAGCGGCGATGCTGCAATCATTAGCGTCACCATTCCTCTGCTATGCATCTTGAGAACTTCCCTGCAAAGCATAAAGGCAGACGCTTTGCGCTCGGAAACAGAGGCGGGGGAAGACAGTATGTCGCTGGATAGTCAGAGCACCCTCCTGTCTATATCTCAGCGCGTTGAGGAGGAGGAGGGGGAGGAGGATGAGGAGGAGGGGGAAGAGACAGCTTGGCCCACTGCTGAGGGTACCCATGCTGCTTGCCTGTCATCCTTTCAGCGTGTATGGCCTGAGGAGGAGGAGGAGGAGGATCCTGAAAGTGATCTTCCTAGTGAGGACAGCCATGTGTTGTGTTCAGGTACCCTGGCACACATGGCTGACTTCATGTTAGGATGTCTTTCTCGTGACCCACGCGTTACACGCATTCTGGCCACTACGGATTACTGGGTGTACACACTGCTCGACCCACGGTATAAGGAGAACCTTTCCACTCTCATACCCTAAGAGGAAAGGGGTTCGAGAGTGATGCTATACCACAGGACCCTGGCGGACAAACTGATGGTAAAATTCCTATCCGACAGCGCTAATGGTTGAAGGTGCAGTTCCGAGGGCCAGGTAGCAGGGGAGGCGCGGAGATCAGGCAGCATGTACAGCACAGGCAGGGGTACACTCTCTAAGGCCTTTGACAGCTTTCTGGCTCCACAGCAAGACTGTGTCACCGCTCCCCAGTCAAGGCTGAGTCGGCGGGAGCACTGTAAAAGGATGGTGAGGGAGTACGTAGCCGATCGCACGACCATCCTCCGTGACGCCTCTGCCCCCTACAACTACTGGGTGTCGAAGCTGGACACGTGGCCTGAACTCGCGCTGTATGCCCTGGAGGTGCTTGCTTGTCCTGCGGCTAGCGTCTTGTCAGAGAGGGTGTTTAGTGCGGCTGGGGGAATCATCACAGATAAGCGTACCCGCCTGTCAACCGACAGTGCCGACAGGCTTACACTCATCAAGATGAACAAAGCCTGGATTTCCCCTGACTTCTCTTCTCCACCAGCAGACAGCAGCGATACCTAAACAATACGTAGCCTGCACCCGTGGATGGAAGCATTGTTCTCTTTCACCATCAAAAACGTGAACCTTTTAGCTTCATCAATCTGTGTATAATATTCATCCTCCTCCTGCTGCTCCTCCTCCTGAAACCTGACGTAATCACGCCGAACGGGCAATTTTTCTTAGGCCCACAAGGCTCAGTCATATAATTTTTGTAAACAATTTTTATATGTTTCAATGCTCATTAACGCGTTGAAACTTGCACCTGAACCAATTTTTATTTTAACTGGGCTGCCTCCAGGCCTAGTTACAAATTAAGCCACATTAACCAAAGCGATTAATGGGTTTCACCTGCCCTCTTGGTTGGGCATGGGCAATTTTTCTGACGTACATTAGTACTGTTGGTACACAAATTTTTTGGGGCCCTCGCCTACAGTGTAATCCAATTAATTTTTTGCCCACCTGCATTAAACCTGACGTTACCTCAGCTGTGCTGGGCACTGCAATGGGATATATTTATGTACCGCCGGTGGCTTCCTGGGACCCACCCATGCTGTCGGTCCACACGGAGTTGTAACTGCATGTGTCCACTTCTAAAGAACCCCAGTCTGACTGGGGCATGCAGTGTGGGCCGAAGCCCACCTGCATTAAATATGACATTACCTCAGCTGTGATGGGCAATGCAATGGGATATATTTATGTACCGCCGGTGGCTTCCTGGCACCCACCCATGCTGTCGGTCCACACGGAGTTGTAACTGCATGCGTCCACTTCTAAAGAATCCCAGTCTGACTGGGGCATGTAGTGTGGGCCGAAGCCCACCTGCATTAAACATGACATTACCTCAGCTGTGATGGGCACTGCAATGGGATATATTTATGTACCGCCGGTGGGTTCCAGGGAGCCACCCATGCTGTGGGTCCACAGGGACTTCACAATAGGGAGTTGTACCTGCCTGTGTCTATGAATTAAAAACCCCGGTCAGGTTGGGGCATGCAGTGTGGGCCGAAGCCCACCTGCATTTAATCTGACGTTAGCTCTGCTGTCCAGGGCACTGCAATGGGATACATTTATGTACAGCCGGTGGGTTCCAGGGAGCCACCCATGCTGTGGGTGCACACGGAATTCCCATTGCGGAGTTGTACCTGCCTGTGACTATTTATAAAAAACCACGGTCTGACTGGGGCATGCAGACACCTTGACAGAATGAATAGTGTGTGGCACATAGGTTCCCCATTGCTATGCCCACGTGTGCAGCTCCTGATGGCGGTGGCACAGGATTATATTTCTCATTGCTTCTGTACAGCATTGTGGGCTATCGCCCCACCCCTTTTAAAGAGGGTCGCTGCCTAGCCGTGCCAACCCTCTGCAGTGTGTGCCTGCGGTTCCTCCTCATGGCAGACGCACTTCTAAATAGACATGAGGGTGGTGTGGCATGAGGGCAGCAGAAGGCTGTGCAGGGACACTTTGGTGTGCGCTGTGGACACTGGGTCGTGCGGGGGGGTTGGGCAGCATGTAACCCAGGAGAAGTGGCAGCGGAGTGTCATGCACGCAGTGATTGTGCTTTGTTGGAGGTAGTGTGGTGCTTAGCTAAGTTATGCATTGCTAATGAGGGCTTTTCAGAAGTAAAAGTTGTTGGGGGGGGGCCCACTCTTGCCGCTATTGTGGCTTAATAGTGGGACCTGGGAACTTGAGATGCAGCCCAACATGTAGCCCCTCGCCTGCCCTATCCGTTGCTGTGTCGTTCCCATCACTTTCTTGAATTGCCCAGATTTTCACAAATGGAAACCTTAGCGAGCATCGGCGATATACAAAAATGCTCGGGTCGCCCATTGACTTCAATGGGATTCGTTACTCGAAACGAACCCTCGAGCATCGCGAAAATTTCGTTCCGAGTAACGAGCACCCGGGCTTTTTGGTGCTCGCTCATCTCTAGATATAAACCCCGCACCTATGCACCAGAACTGCTCCTACACACATATTGAAAAGGGTACATTTTTCATGGACCAAAATTGCATGCGCCTGTGTGAATCAGGCCTTAAGTTGGTATTGATTTAATTGCTGACTCCCATTTGAGCATATGCGTATATAGGCTTGGAGAGCATGACGTGATTGCTCTGTGAATAGAGCGCTATCACATGTTCTTGAACGTATCCGCACTGCTTACTGTACTTTTTTGCACTGCCAGGCCCATTCACTCTGTTCTGCACCATTTTTGAAATGGCTGAGCAGCCTATTTAGTGCCCAGTGTTATCAATTAACATCACAAACTCGATATGTTGCATACGCAATTATGTGTGGAAGGGATGTGCATTTGCGCTCCCCCATAGACTCCTATGGTGCCTTGGGTGCACAAATTTTCACAAAACAGAGCATGTCACATATTTTTTTCCCCGACAGAAATGTGCACACAAAAACACTGAATGTGAAGGAACCCATTAAAATCAATAGATTCTATTGTCAGTGGTTTGCGCATGTGAAAACACACACAAAATCGCCTGTGTGAAGGAGCCCTAAAACAAAAAAAAGACCAGTAATTGCAAATCCCTGATTTTACTGCTTGTGAAAAAATAACAAAACACTAAATATAGCCATCGTTACGTCTCCCACAAGCTTTGTCAAACCTTCTTCATGGCAGATGTCTAAAGTATTTATTGATGCACCCTTCACTCATTTATCATTGCATAACTAGGTAGATTTAATATTCAAAAGTCTAGGACAGCTGGGGGACATTCAAGACCTCTAATGGTGGCTGTATTGCTTGTCACTGAGGTTTCCTCAGAACTGGTATAAGTAAGGTTCCTTTTATATGAGCAGATCATCTACACATTCTACAATGACTGACAATAAACATGTCGGTCAGCACTCACTCATATTTCAAACGGGCAGATGATCTGCGGTATGGGGATGCACAATCATTCTTCCCCATAGAGCTTTTATTGGTTGGCTGTACATCTCCTGTTTATACAGCATTTTATGCTCGTATATACTAGCCGGTCTTCAGCAGCTGATCTTTGGAACATCTACATGGCCAGTTGATTGGAAAAACAAATGTTTATGTTAAGGTTGTTACCCAATAATTGGACTGTTGAAAAGGCCCTAAATGTAGTCTAACACTAGCAATAAACTGTGGAGATTAGGTAGTTCAAAGATTGCTTTGGCCATTTGGATGGTCTAAAACATGACCTGAAACTGACAGATCAGAGGGACAGAAGAGTAGAAAACTGCAGGTTCATATACCCCCTTCCCTGCTGGTCCAGGGACAGAATTTTGGCCCAAAAACAGGGTCGCTTTAAGAAATGAAGGACTTATTGTATATGTCAAATCAAGAAGTTTAGGCTGTGAGCATATTTGATCATTATATACCATGAAAGTTGATATGCTAAATGCATCCATAGTGCCCCATTGACTTGGGTGTCGGCCAAAAGAGAGTCTTTTAGACTTACACCATTCTGGTATACATTGGCTTACCTTCTCTTACTGTATGAAATATACCTTTCCGTATAGTGCTATTCCTATTTGCAGCGTATGCACATGTAGGAGCTTTCCATATACCTCCGATAGAAGCCTCCGATGCGAAGAGAGCCTTAATCTGATAAAAATTGTAATTTGCTATGTTATATAATGATCATCTTAAGACTTAAATCTGTTTTATCTAGTACACTTCTTTCTTATAATGCTGCTGACAGGTCATGATCTCTCATCCTCTGCCAGGAAAGATTAGATTTCTTTACCTTGTCCTTGTGATTGGGAGATACATCATCACAACCCAAGGTCCTTTATTGGCTCCGTCATTACTTAGTCAGCCTGTATAAAACTGGACGTAAGCTTATTAGCTGTGTGCCAGAGGTAATAATGCTGCACTAATTTTCATGGGATGTCTATTGATATTCAGAGGGTTGTAGGGTTAACAGCTGTAAATATTAGTATTCATTATAAAAATTCATGTTCAGACTCGGCTTTATCAATGATAGCACTTAAGGGATATCAACAGCAAGACCAGTAATTGAAAGAACAAAAGATGTCCTAGTCTCTAATTGATTTGTCTATAGTACACAAATGAAAATAATTATTCGTGAACAAAGGTCATGTGCTACATGCAAGCAATCAATCCAACGCTCCTCTATCTTTGTTTTTAGAATGACAAGAATCACAATGGATACAATAAAGGGGAGGATTGGAGAATGAGTGAGAAGAAATTGGTTTTACTGCTGATAGTGGTAGAGCTCCTTGGCCATAATTAATCCTGTAAGTGTATTCTTCACTGAGCATGCAAAAGTACAAGTTCAAAGTAGCAAACCAAGTACCAAACAGATACCAAACCAAGCCATCAGCTATTCCTCTCAGCTTGCTATACTCATGCATGCTTTGTTCGGCTAAGCAGGCATGTGTTCTCAAAGGGGAGTAAGCTGCTGCCAAACACCTCTGGTAGTGGCTTACAGTACTGTGCAAAGGTTTTAGGCAGGTGTGGAATAAATGCTGCAAGTATCTCCCATGAGAACAAAAGAATCGAGCATGTTCAAATTCAATGTGTCCAACAATATTTTCCTCATCTGCCAAAGAACTTCAGCCAAACATCTAACAAACATTAGATGCTTAGCTATTAGATGCTGCCAAAAATCGGTGGGTTTGGCCGACCCTAGTGTAATATGTATGACCAACTTAAGGCTGGCTACACACTTGAGAGTCAGCTAAACTTTTTGTGTTTATGGAGGCCACATAATTGTCCTTCACTGCAAATATTGAGGGAAAGAATGATTTATTTCAGTGGTTCCCAAACTAATAATAATAATAATCTTTATTTGTATAGCGCCAACTTATTCCGCAGCGCTTTCAGGCATGGGTAAATGCAAAACAATACAACAATTACAATGTGAGGTACATTGGGTTAGACACAAATGGGTTGAGGTTGGTACAGGAGGTGCAGGGGGTAGGGAACACAGGCAATAGGAAATTTCATGTACAGATCATTTATTAGAGGGCAAACAGGGTGGGGCACCTTAGGGAGGGGCGAGGGGCTATGTCAGGAGATTTGGTATGCTTCCCTGAAGAGGTGCGTTTTTAAGGCACGTCTGAAATTTCGTGCATCGGGAATTGTCCGGATGCCTTGGGGTAGAGCATTCCAGAGGATGGGTGCTGCTCTGGTGAAGTCCTGTAGGCGAGCATGTGAGGTTCGTATTACAGGGGTGTTTAGTCTGAGTGTGTTAGCCGATCGGAGTGAGCAGGCTGGGTGGTCTACTGACAGTAGGGAGGCGATGTATGGTGGCGCGGCGCCATGCAGAGCTTTGTGAGTGAAGCAGAGGAGTTTAAATTTAGTTCTGCAGTGGATGGGCAGCCAATGCAGTGACTGGCATAATGCAGAGGCGTCTGAATAACGACTGGATAGAAAAATAAGTCTAGCTGCTGCATTTAGTATGGATTGTAGTGGAGCGAGTCTAGTGCAGGGGAGGCCGATGAGTAGCGAGTTGCAGTAGTCAAGCCGGGAGTGGATGAGGGCAACCACGAGTGTCTTTAGCGTGTCCGTGGTTAGGAACGGCCCTATTTTAGCAATATTTCTGAGGTGCATGTGGCATGTTTGGGCCAGAGATTGGATGTGGGGGGTAAAGGAGAGGTCAGAGTCCAGTGTGACCCCAAGGCATCGGGCATGCCGTCTGGGGGTTATGATGGTGCCAGACACTGGAATGGAGATGTTGAGGGGATGTTGGTTAGAAGGTGGAAAGACAAGGAGGTCAGTTTTAGAGAGGTTTAGTTTGAGAAAAAAGGAGGACATAGTGTTAGAGACAGCGGACAGACAGTCGGTGATATTTTGGAGGAATGGTCCAGAGATCTCACGAGAGGAGGTGTATAGTTGGGTGTCATCAGCGTAGAGATGGTATTGGAGGCCAAATTTGTGGATGGTTTGTCCAATTGGGGCAGTATAGATAGAGAAGAGAAGGGGACCAAGGACCGAGCCCTGGGGTACCCCAACAGCGAGAGGAAGTGGAGCAGAGATAGAACCAGCAAAGGAAACACTGAAAGAGCGGTCAGAGAGGTAGGAAGAGAACCATGAGAGAGCAGTATCTTTTAGACCAATAGAGTGGAGCATACTGGGTTCTAACTGGCAAGTTGTGGGGCCACACAAGGACAGCATGAAAGTTAATGTTCATATAAGCAGTGTAAGGCCCCCCCTTATATAAAAAAAAGTCATCAATAAAGTATTTGTGCATCCAAATAGGTAAGCCTCCTAAATAACTCTACAATCTCATCTACCCTCCTTTTATACATAATATTAGCTATAAATACCTGAGGTGGAGCAATTTACAATTGTCCTTCATTGGCAAATTCCAATTGGTGAAAATGATGAGCTTTACTAAACTACTATGAGCACTGCAGACTATCTCCATGTTACTTAGACGTACACTGAATAAATTAGATGCTGCCTTTGTTGTCTACATATGATCCAATGAAAGCCCAAGAAATGCACTTGAGTTAAGTTTCGCTGTCCTTTGGCATTTGACGGAACTTTTATATAGTGTGTAACATAATGTGTTTTAATATAAATTAAAATAGCTTGATACTAAGGGCTCAGTCACACGGGCGCATCGGCGCCCGTGTTACTGCAGCCAGCAGACGGCCGTACCTGAAGACGGATGTCTGTCTGCAGCGCCGGGAGGAAGAACATGTGACCGGCTTCATTGCCGGTCATGTGTTCTTTCATCAGCGCTGGAGAGAGACGGCCGTCTTCTGGTACGGCCATCTTCTAAGGGCTCCCACACACTTGCGATTGCGTTTTTTGTTAACGCGATTGTTAATGGGACTTTCTAATGTTAAAAAAGCAACGCAACGCAATGCACCAAAAACACAGTTCCATGTGTTGCGTTGCGTTTTTTTTACAATAGAAAGGCCCATTGACAATCGCGTTAACAAAAAACGCAATCGCAAGTGTGTGGGAGCCCTAACTGCCAGTCACACGGGCGCATCGGCGCCGGTGTACAGGTGCCAATGCGCCCGTGTGACTGAGCCCTTAGGGATAATATAGCATTTCGGAAATTCGCAAGGAAATCTTCAAACTCCCCTACTATGTATATAAATTTATTTCCCTTTGGGACATTTCAGAGTTCCAGAAGCGAATAAAAAATAGTCAATTTACACAATGGCAATACGGTGAAACAGGCTCTCCAGCCACAGAGAAACAGATTTTTCACCTTTCTGGAACTGAGGCAACAGTATGTTCTTCCTCTAGGTCACTTTTTTCCTTATTACCAGTAATCCTGCAAGAAAATCCTCAATAGCGAATCCCATTTCACATTGATTCACTGAGCCATTTATGATTTTCATATACCACCGCACCCCAAATATAGATTAGCAGCATTTCCCAAGTGCTAACAGGAAAACATTGACATAAAGGCTATCCTTATATTTCTGCATGAAAAATCAATGCAAATATATCTTACTAAGTCCCTGGAGGAAAAAAAATCCTGCACTTGATTTTTTGCATTGCATTTTCCTTCTTACGCATTTGAAAAGTCTCATACTTGGTTTGCAGTATTTCCTACAAGATTCTGGCTCGGAAACATTCCCAGCATTGGTCTGCTGGTCTCTCTCATCAATGCACACAAGCTCAGCTCCTCTTCCTCTCTCCTCTTTCATAGACTGTGTATGTAGCATAACCATGCCCACTCAATACTACGCAGATATTTATCATCTATCTCATCTACTCTCTGAGTAGCTACTGGTCCTTCTTACTGCTGATAAAAGCCTTTGTAATAGTAGCTTTCTCTGCTCTCCTCCGCCATCCCCTGACACTGTCATACAGCCCTCTGTAGCAGTTCAATGGACAGGCAGTGAATTCACCTACACAGCAGGGAAGCTAGAATAGGAGCTGTCAGTTTACTCTGGCTGAAAGAATTTGCTAATATTTCAGTCCTCCAGTCTGCAGTGCCTTGGGAAACAATACAAGCATTGAAATAAACAATCAGAAATTTTTAATGAAAAGCTATTTTTTATATTTCCAAAAACACATTGACTAAAAACAGATTGAAACCAAGAGTGCCCTAACTGTGTGCAAATTATTAGTCTTTTGGGATTGGAGTTCTGCACCTTATTAATAGATGTCTTTGACCATGGTACTGTACTTCAATTGTTGCTCCACACCAGGTGTCCTCTATTGTTCATATTGTTCTATTATTGGCAATATATTGTTTGCAGTTGTGGTGGTTTCAATGTGAAATCCCAATGATAAATGAAGTAATACAGCAAGTCAAACATTATTTACACATGGATAGGCTGGAAACACAAACCATAATGGAATCTCAGGCAAAATCCTTCTTTAAAAACTGGAGATCTTTTTCTAATAGCTTCTTAAGTTCCCATTCAGATATACACAGTGGTACTTATTAAATGACATAGGACCCTTGGCAGGATAGAACACACCTTCACTTTGTGAGCCTCCAGTTGTCTCTGAGAGCTACATTATACATCCGACTATGTCTTTGTCTTTTGCATGGCTTTTGTAAATTGCTATTATATCAGAGACGGTAAATCGTGTGCAAGGTATCCATGAAACAAGGGCTTGGGTGTTTGGAGGGATTAAACTGTTTTTACTAAAGCTACACAGCCATGGTAATTAGATGTGATAATTCCACTCCCCACATATTGAAATGTTTTTGTTGCAGGATGTACACTTTTAATCTGGTTAAAACTCTTCCTGTTGCAAAGGGAAAGAAGAA
Source organism: Eleutherodactylus coqui (assembly GCF_035609145.1). Lineage (NCBI taxonomy): Eukaryota > Metazoa > Chordata > Amphibia > Anura > Eleutherodactylidae > Eleutherodactylus > Eleutherodactylus coqui. The sequence goes on from NC_089841.1 coordinate 75,332,217, forward strand.
ACTGGGTGGTGGCGACCCCTAGAGGTAGAGGCCCCTTTTAATTAATTTGTCCCTTTTGCTCTCCATATGCACCTTCCCCCCAAAAAATAATTGGACACATGATCAAGAATCAAAAGTAGTATTTATTTTGGCCCTACTGACATAGAATACTCTTCATGGCATTCTTTCTATTAACATCTGATACACTTCAGCTGGTATTTCCTTCTATTCATCCTACAAACACATAATGAGTTCTCACAAAGAAAATTTCCTGACTCAACATTACAGTTCATCCCAAAGATGTTCAGTAAGATTCAGGCCAATTCTATATCCTCGTACTAACTTTAAACAGTGTTGGATTTGTGGCAAGGCTGACCATTACAAGAGTATTGCTACATTGTTGTCAACATATTATTGTTTAGAATGACAAGATACACCTCTGTATTCATGTTCCTTGCCACTGCAACCAACGACTGAGACCATGCCACGTAAAACCTTCCCACGCCATAATAGAGCCTCTAATGTGCTGAACTGTTGGTACAATACATTCAGGAAAAAGGCATTTCTCAGGCATCCGGCACACCCAGATACATTCATCTGGTATGAAGATAGAGTAACAGGATTCGTCATTTTAGAGAACTTTTTTCCAATGCGCAACTGTCCAATGATGATGCTCCTTGCATTGTAGATGGGCCTTTACATCTTCTTTAAGAGAACTCGCCAGAAATTTCCAGGATGAATGGAGGGAAATACCAGATGTTAGTAGAACGTATGCTACGGAGAGTATCCAATGTCATTAGGGCCAAAGGAGCCCCACTAAGTATTAATATATGGAAATAAATACTACTTTTGATTCTTGCTCAGGTGTCCAATTACTTTTGGTAGGATAGTGTATTATGAACCTGGTTCTCCGTGGCAACAAAGAGTGAATGAAAGACAATATAAAAGGTTCTTTTATTATTTATAATTGTATCCATCTACTTTGACTTGTAATGTAGAACATTGTTTAATACTGATAGCGACTGTGGAAAAATATGAATGAGTGTATTTATATTAAAACAATTAACATTTGGGGGTAAATAAGCTAAACAGCTCAATTAGTCAAAAATATAAAAAAGGTAGATGCGGATGGAATAATGTTGGAGCACTTAGGCATTGACAAGTTGGAGCTAGTGAAACATTTGGACAGGAAAGCCTTGCAGACACGAAGGAAGCTGTGCATTTTAATATAATTTCAATGTTAGTTGAGAAGACAAAATAAACTCTGCATCACCTATTCAAAGCACATTTAGCTAATTTAATTGTAGTCTCTGCACATCTTAGACATGCCAATTGACAGATATCTTTCGGAGTGGCGACTCTTTTTCTCTCTTGAAAATGCAATGAAATCAATAAGAAAAGAATTAGTCTTAATGGACATTTGGCACCTTCAGTTACTTACAGAACATGAAGAAGCTGTTTTCAATGTTGTCACATGAGATTTGGAAACTGTGTTTTTTGATCCGTACAGCATACAAATCAGTCTGGTTCATTAAGAAAAAAATACCATCAAAATACATAGTTAATCAGGGAGCTAAAAGAAAAAAAAGTCCTTATCTGAAAGACAGAAGTATACCACTACCTTATTAAAGCTCAAGAGGTATAGCCTGGTATGTGCATAGAGGTGCCTTTTGCACCATAACAAAAATTAAAATAGGGTCTCCTTAAAGAAATGATTAACATAATCACAGCCCTAATCATTTGTGATCTCCACTTTTAATTCCATTGTAAGCTCTGTTAATAAGGTCTAATAGATTGTGAATCCAACCACTAGAAATAGACCCTACTTCCAAGTGATTGCTTACAAAGTCATCTCTAAAAGGGCTGTTCTTCTGTTCAACCTTTGGAGCCCATTATGATGCCAGGTATTAGCTCAGTTGGTATTCTTGTATGCCAGTCTGACCCTAGGTTTATTTTTTTACAATTTTCTTGTTGGGCTGAATCATAAAATTCTTTCTTTTTCTGTTTATGGAATTCAGTAACCTGCTGTTTGACACTTCAGAAGACAAAAAAATATATTCATTATTACAAATGGGATAGAGCTGGTTCAACTCTTGGTTAAACCGGTTGATATAACCATTAAGATTCTGGTATAGAAAGGGAAGATTACAAAACAAAAAATGATATGCTAAAGATCATCCGAAACATTCTAAATGCACTACATTGAATTGAGTAAAAGGGCTCCTACACCCGCAATAGCTGTCAGTCAAACACATCATTGCACAGAAATTGGAAAAAGTGGTGGGAAGATAGTGGCTGCCTGACCTTCCCAGCACAATATCTTTACTACATGCGTGGAAGATAGGGCAGGTCCTATATTTGTACAAATCATGGCCGAGAAGTCCCTGCAGTGAAGCAAAACCACGGAACTCCTATTGAAATCAGTGGTTTTGTTTTGTCCCATTATGCGGCAATGATTATCACGGTTGTATAAGGGGAGAAAATCATGTACATGTGTTTCAGCCATAACCTACTACATGTAAAGCCATGCCATCTCTACTGAGGAAAGTCTTCTGTAGCCTCTCCTTAGTCCATGTGTCTGATCACTGTTGACAATCAGAAAGGGTTTGAGTGCACTTTGGTCGCTCCATGCTGGAAGACTATTCACTGGCTCACCTATAATGTCACCATACTTCTCTAGCTGACTCTTAACCTGATGGTTCAGGAGGATTACCAACTATCAAAACAGTCCTGTAATGTACAGATATGTAACAGGGTCCTTACTTAAGGCCCATTTAGGCACAACGATTATCGGTCAAAATTTGCTCAAAAGCTATCTTTTGAGCCATAATCGTTGTGTCTAAATGTGCCCATCTTTCAGTTTTCTGCCGAAAGACAGTGTTCAGTTCGGCTTGAAAACCGTTATTCAGCAGAAGAGCTGATAAGATGGACTGCACGCTGTGCTCTGCCCAGGGAGCGCTGATAACAGCTGATTGCATTGCCTCAGTGGTCAGCCCCGCCCATAGAACAAAAGGAATTTATTTAGAGAACAGTGGTCGGTCCCATGAATAAATTCAGCTCCTGGCAGCTCACAAGTTGCTAATTGGTACTAATAGGCATTAGTACCAATTAGTAGATTATGCAAAATGATCACTCAAAGGCTATCATTTGAGCGATCATCTGTGTATCTAAATGGGCTTTTACAGTATCACGGGGCATTTACAATACTTTATCCATAGCATTCTTCATGTCAGCACAATTTACACATGCAAAAAGTACATTAAACGCGCAGTTGCATGCGCAAACACGCAACAACTGTTGCGTAAATATACGTGGCACAAGGTGCAAACGTAAATGCTCTTTCATCCATGTGATACCGGCCTTAGTATAAACTAAATGGGCACTTTTTAGAGACACCAGCCATTTCACAATTGGAGCTTTCCTGTAAGATTCCAGAATGCTACATAAAAGCAAGTGAGCAAGTCTTTCATTTTTCTGTTTGAGTGTAAATCTACATTAGATGGGAAAATCCAATGATCTGAGTGACTTTCAACAAAGTCTGGTCATCCGTGCAAGACTAACCGTGGCCAGGATTTACAAAACTCCAAGTCTTGTGGGGTTTTCTTGTGCAACGTTGTGGAAAGTATACAGAGAATGGTGTGGTCGAAAAAAAACATACAATGTAAGGTGATTATCTGGATGTAAATGACTGGTTGACAAAAGGGGTTAGAGGAGGATGTCAGGAATAATATTGAGGAACAGGTGGTGCACAATGAAGCAAATTGCCGCCGAATACAGTTGTTGTTCCGACTAATGTGTTCTAATGCACAACTTGTCATTCCTTAGCATGGATGGGCTATAAAAGCATACAGACTGTTCATTCAGTGTGTAGATTAAATGGGAGCATTGACTCTTAGGATCTGACAATCACACAACACAGATTATCTCCAATGTCAATGGCCATGTGACATCTGTAACCTCTATCTATAGTATAAGGCTAGGAGCTATTAAGAAATATTTACAGATAAAGACTGAAAATAGTGAATATCATACCTTTTCGGTCCATATTACAGTATGTACAGTAGCAGCACCACACGTTTAATAAGAACTCAGGAACTACAAGGGTTATAATACTCACAGCTAATCAAGTGAATGGAAGTCAACCCATTAACTACGCATCTTCCCATATCACTGCATTTACAGCTATGTTCAGTGTAATTGCACCTCACTTAACTTATGCACTTACTGTAGTTAATGGACAGATACAGTATCAGCTTTTAGGTATGGAAAATTACACAAGTTAATGATTTACCAAAGACAACAGTAAAAACATACAGTAACATTTATGACATTCAGCAATATACTCAGCTAAGTGTAAGCAGAACGCTGCTAAAAGTTTTGTAGTCGTAATGCAGGATTTTGGGTGAATAATATTATACTAGAAGGATTAAAAACTCAATCTCCATGGTAAGTGATTACGTTTATCCCTGGCTTTGAGATATTCTATTCCCAATATTTTTATAGAAGTTGCTCTTTGTATAGTAATTATCCATTGTTTCTACTCTGCTGCTCTCGTTCTGCTGAGGGTTATCTCTAATACTCCTCCCATACCCATGTATGTTTGCCTTGGCCGAGCGTACATGTGTTTAGTATTTAGTGAGGGAGGAAACCTCGACCAGACACCTCTGGTAGTGGATTATCTCCCAAGAACAAAAGGACCAGCAGTTGAAATTGAACTGCTTAATCCTTACTTCCCCTTGATGTGTGACATCAGGGGACTGTCGAAAGGCTACCATACACATCAGATGATTGTCTGGTCTTGCTGAAATCGGCGGTTTTGGCCAATCTACTGTACAAGAAGGGTACCCAAAAGAAACAAGAATCTTCTTCTGGTGGGGGGTGTTACTAGTACAGGCTTCTGTTGATAGGTAAATGTCTACGGAGCCCTTCTGAGGCGGTATGCCAACTGACATAGTTGGGGAAGGTTGCGTTCGGCTCCAGTGATTTTTTTTTTCAACAAGTCGTTCAATTTTTTGCCTATGTAGTGATGGCCAATTCATACAAGCAATGTGCAGCTGTGAAATTTTGTTTCCTTTTCCACTGCTTAAAGCACTCATAAAAAAAGGTTGCATGGAGCAAGATTGGGTGAGTACGGAGGGTGAGACAAGGGTGTCATGATGTTTTTTGTCAAAATTTGCTACACACTCAACACTATGACTGGTGACTGGTTCTTTCATCATGACAATGCAACTGCCCACACAGCTCTGAGTGTTAGGCAGTTTTTGACAAAAAAACTGCATGATACCTTACCTCACCCTCCGTATTCACCAGATCTCGCTCCATGCAACTTTTTTTAAGAGTGCTTTGAGCAGTGGAAAAAGGAAAGACAATTTCACAGCTTCACTTTGTTAAAAAGAATCAGCCATTACATAATAGGTGAAAAACTAAACAACTTGCTGAAAAAAAATCAATGGAGCTGTACACAACCTTTCCCAACAACGTCGGTTGGCATACTGCCTCAGAAGGTTTTCGCTTACAATCACCTATCAACCGAAGGCTCTACTATTAACACCCCTCCCACCAGAAGAAAGATCATTGTTTCTTTTGGGTTCGCCCTTTTATATCTAATGTGCATGACTATTCTTAAGCCCCATATTTAAATGGCCGAGAAAATTGTGTGAGTTTTGTGGGACTGCAAGATATGCAGAACTTGTGCATTGCATTAACCCATTGTTAATGGATCCATTTGTATTTGGAGACAAAAGTGTAGCAGTCTGTGCTTTTGATCTACTGTAAAAAATGGAATGGAGATCGAAATAACGGAAATGGATTGAAACTGAAGACCTGCTGCTTCAATACATTTATATGGGCTTAAAAATGGAAACATTTTTCTTTCCATTCTGCTGTATCCACGATAGATCAGCAAAACGGAATTCGAAACGCTAGTGTTTAAAGGCCCTTGGTGTAAAAAATCTCTAATGTTTTCTAAACAGGTTATTTGTTGCACAAGTCATCAATTAGAACAACCCTATGGAGATTTACTATTTAGAAAAATGCCAGTGACCCTTATTCTGACCCTGGACCTCGGTGTCAGAAGTTATTTCTGATCTTTAACTATGCGTGTCTAATAAATCCGCAGGTCTAATCAGGGGACTTTATTTTCTCCACTGAGAGAAATATAGATTCATTGATCTGCTGCTGCACACCAGCAGGAATTAAAGGCAAAACATTAATTGAAAAATACCCTGCCAAGGTATTGATCACTCCCATCACTCCAGTAACTGCTTTATCTTAATTACTGGCAAGCAGAGATTTGGATGAATATTTTCATATTCGAATTGCTGGTTAGAATGATGTCTGCTAAAGTCTAACAATTGTATTGTATGAATTACACTACATTTATGAAATGATGGGGTCATGTAAAACATTGCAAGTTCTCTTGTGGGTAATTAGTGGGGTTTATGGATTATCGGAATGAAATTAGCTGCAGAACTTTTGACAGGTGTCATTAATAATTCCTTAGAGAGTTTCACTTAATAATGTATGGAACTAGTGCTACTAGATACCTATGTATGGTACAATACTTATTGACTCATGTTGAGATTGTAAGTGCATTATCATTGTTGAGTAGAGTATAGTTCGAAGAGCACTAGGACGGGTTATTTTGTGACAATTTTCTAAGCTATTATCTTACAATTGAGTTGCAAATTTAAGGTAAATAACCACTTAATGTAAAAAAGCTTGCATTACAATTCATAGCATAGTTTCTGCTTGGAAGTGACACTGTATCAGGGCAAAGCCTAAAGCTGGTGTTCGGTATTTCCCAGATCTGCTACAGAGCAACAGAAATTATAATGGTGTCGAAACGCAGATATGAATGTGGCTTTAGTCTATAATGAAGAAGTAGAGGAAAAGGCACAAGAGAAATTCAGCCTCCATGAAATTAGTGCACCTAAGGTCTACCTTTGCTGTAGATGGTGGATCTCCAAAGAACGCGCCACCTTGACAAGTAATATTTAAAACTATGTTCAGATGTAGAGGATTTGCTGCAGTGGAAAAATCCAGATCAAAATCAGTGTCAAAGTTCAAACCAAAATCCACACTGGAAAACATGTTGCGGATTTTGGTGCACCAGTCCTTTGCAGTCTGATCCATGTACACTATTTTCTGTGTAAAGCCACCTTCAGACTGTTTAGGACTAGAGATGAGTGAGCACCAAAATGCTCGGGTGCTCGTTACTCGGGACGAAATTATCGCGATGCTCGAGGGTTTGTTTCGAGTAATGAACCCCATTAAAGTCAATGGGCCACCCGAGCATTTTTGTATTTCGCCGATGCTCGCTAAGGTTTTCATGTGTGAAAATCTGGGCAATTCAAGAAAGTGATGGGAACGACACAGCAACGGATAGGGCAGGCGAGGGGCTACATGTTGGGCTGCATCTCAAGTTCACAGGTCCACTATTAAGCCACAATACCGGCAAGAGTGGGCCCCCCCCCTCCCAACAACTTTTACTTCTGAAAAGCCCTCATTAGCAATGCATACCTTAGCTAAGCACCACACTACCTCCAACAAAGCACAATCACTGCCTGCATGACACTCCGCTGCCACTTCTCCTGGGTTACATGCTGACCAACCCCCCCCCCCCCACAGCGCACACCAAAGTGTCCCTGCGCAGCCTTCAGCTGCCCTCATGCCACACCACCCTCATGTCTATTTATAAGTGCGTCTGCCATGACGAGGAACCGCAGGCACACACTGCAGAGGGTTGGCACGGCTAGGCAGCGACCCTCTTTAAAAGGGGCGGGGCGATAGGCCACAATGCTGTACAGAAGCAATGAGAAATATAATCCTTTGCCACCACCATCAGGAGCTGCACACATGGGCATAGCAATGGGGAACCTATGTGCCACACACTATTCATTCTGTCAAGGTGTCTGCATGCCCCAGTCAGACCGCAGTTTTTAATTCATAGACACAGGCAGGTACAACTCCCTATTGTGAAGTCCCTGTGGACCGACAGCATGGGTGGCTCCCTGGAACCCACCGGCGGTACATAAAAATATCCCATTGCATTGCCCAACACAGCTGAGGTAGTAATGTCATGCTTAATGCAGGTGGGCTTCGGCCCACACTGCATGCCCCAGTCAGACTGGGGTTCTTTAGAAGTGGAAACAGATGCATTTACAAGTCCCTGTGGACCCACAGCATGGGTGGCTCCCTGGAACCCACCGGCGGTACATAAAAATATCCCATTGCATTGCCCAACACAGCTGAGGTAGTAATGTCGTGCTTAATGCAGGTGGGCTTCGGCCCACACTGCATGCCCCAGTCAGACTGGGGTTCTTTACAAGTGGAAACAGATGCATTTATAATTCTCTGTGGACCCACAGCATGGGTGGGTGCCAGGAAGCCACCGGCGGTACATAAAAATATCCCATTGCATTGCCCAACACAGCTGAGGTAGTAATGTCGTGCTTAATGCAGGTGGGCTTCGGCCCACACTGCATGCCCCAGTCAGACTGGGGTTCTTTAGAAGTGGAAACAGATGCATTTATAATTCTCTGTGGACCCACAGCATGGGTGGGTGCCAGGAAGCCACCGGCGGTACATAAAAATATCCCATTGCATTGCCCAACACAGCGGATGTAACGTCAGCTGTAATGCAGGTGGGCTAAAAATTAATTTGATTACACTGTAGGCGAGGGCCCACAAAAATTGCTGTATCAACAGTACTAATGTACATCAGAAAAATTGGCCATGGCCAACCAAGAGGGCAGGTGAAACCCATTAATCGCTTTGGTTAATGTGGCTTAAGTGGTAACTAGGCCTGGAGGCAGCCCAGTTTAATGAAAAATTGGTTCAAGTTAAAGTTTCAACGCTTTTAAGAGCATTGAAACGTATAAAAAATTTTAAGAAAAATTATATGAGTGAGCCTTGTGGCCCTAAGAAAAATTGCCCGTTCGGCGTCATTACGTGAGGTTTCAGGAGGAGGAGCAGGAGGAGGAGGAGGAGGAATATTATACACAGATTGATGAAGCAGAAATGTCCACGTTTTGGATGGTGAGAGAGAACAATGCTTCCATCTGCGGGTGCAGCCTACGTATTGCTTAGGTATCGCTGCTGTCCGCTGGTGGAGAAGAGAAGTCTGGGGAAATCCAGGCTTTGTTCATCTTGATGAGTGTAAGCCTGTCGGCACTGTCGGTTGACAGGTGGGTACGCTTATCCGTGATGATTCCCCCAGCCACACTAAACACACTCTCTGACAAGACGCTAGCCGCAGGACAAGCAAGCACCTCCAGGGCATACAGCGCGAGTTCAGGCCACGTGTCCAGCTTCAACACCCAGTAGTTGTAGGGGGCAGAGGCGTCACCGAGGACGGTGCTGCAATCGGCTACGTACTCCCTCACCATCCTTTTACAGTGCTCCCGCCAACTCAGCCTTGACTGGGGACCGGTGACACAGTCTTGCTGGGGAGCCATAAAGCTGGCAAAGGCCTTGGAGAATGTTCCCCTGCCTGCGCTGTACATGCTGCCTGATCTCTGCGCCTCCCCTGCTACCTGGCCCTCGGAACTGCGCCTTCTGCCACTAGCGCTGTCGGATGGGAAGTTTACCATCAGTTTGTCCACCAGCGCCCTGTGGTATAGCATCATTCTCGAACCCCTTTCCTCTTCGGGAATGAGAGTGCAAAGGCTCTCCTTATACCGTGGATCGAGCAGTGTGTACACCCAGTAATCCGTCGTGGCCAGAATGCGTGTAATGCAAGGGTCACGAGAAAGGCATGCTAACATGAAGTCAGCCATGTGTGCCAGGGTACCTGTACGCAACACATGGCTGTCTTCACTAGGAAGATCACTTTCAGGATCCTCCTCCTCCTCCTCCTCCTCAGGCCATACACGCTGAAAGGATGACAGGCAAGCAGCATGGGTACCCTCAGCAGTGGGCCAAGCTGTCTCTTCCCCCTCCTCCTCATCCTCCTCATGCTCCTCCTCCTCCTCCTGAACGCGCTGAGATATAGACAGGAGGGTGATCTGACTATCCAGCGACATACTGTCTTCCCCCAGCTCTGTTTCCGAGCGCAAAGCGTCTGCCTTTATGCTTTGCAGGGAACTTCTCAAGATGCATAGCAGAGGAATGGTGACGCTAATGATTGCAGCATCGCCGCTCATCATCTGGGTAGACTCCTCAAATTTTCCAAGGACCTGGCAGATGGCTGCCAACCAGGCCCACTCTTCTGTAAATAATTGAGGAGGCTGACTCTAACTGCGCCGCGCAAGTTGGAGTTGGTATTCCACTATAGCTCTACGCTGCTCATAGAGTCTGGCCAACATGTGGAGCGTAGAGTTCCACTGTGTGGGCACGTCGCACAGCAGTCGGTGCACTGGCAGATTAAACCGATGTTGCAGGGTCCGCAGGGTGGCAGCGTGCGTGTGTGATTTGCGGAAATGTGCGCAGAGCTGGCGCACCTTTCCGAGTAGGTATGACAAGTGTGGGTAGCTTTTCAGAAAGCGCTGAACCACCAAATTAAACACATGGGCCAGGCATGGCACGTGCGTGAGGCTGCCGAGCTGCAGAGCTGCCACCAGCTTACGGCCGTTGTCACACATGACCATGCCCGGTTGGAGGCTCAGCGGCGCAAGCCAGCGGTCGGTCTGCTCTGTCAGACCCTGCAGCAGTTCGTGGGCTGTGTGCCTCTTATCTCCTAAGCTGAGTAGTTTCAGCACGGCCTGCTGACGCTTGCCCACCGCTGTGCTGCCATGCCGCGCGACACCGACTGCTGGTGACTTGCTGCTGCTGACACATCTTGATTGCGAGACAGAGGTTGTGGAGGAGGAGGAGGAGGAGGAGGGTGGTTTAGTGGAGGAAGCATACACCGCCGCAGATACCACCACCGAGCTGGGGCCCGCAATTCGGGGGGTGGGTAGGACGTGAGCGGTCCCAGGCTCTGACTCTGTCCCAGCCTCCACTAAATTCACCCAATGTGCCGTCAGGGAGATATAGTGGCCCTGCCCGCCTGTGCTTGTCCATGTGTCTGTTGTTAAGTGGACCTTGGCAGTAACCGCGTTGGTGAGGGCGCGTACAATGTTGCGGGAGACGTGGTCGTGCAGGCCTGGGACGGCACATCGGGAAAAGTAGTGGCGACTGGGAACCGAGTAGCGGGGGGCCGCCGCCGCCATCATGCTTTTGAAAGCCTCCGTTTCCACAAGCCTATACGGCAGCATCTCTAGGCTGATCAATTTTGCAATGTGCACGTTTAACGCTTGAGCGTGCGGGTGCGTGGCGTCGTACTTGCGCTTGCGCTCAAACTGTGGCGCTAGCGACGTCTGGACGCTACGCTGAGAGACATTGCTGGATGGGGCCGAGGACAGCGGAGGTGAGGGTGTGGGTGCAGGCCATGAGACGGTAGTGCCTGTGTCCTCAGAGGGGGGTTGGATCTCAGTGGCAGGTTGGGGCACAGGGGGAGAGGCAGTGGTGCAAACCGGAGGCGGTGAACGGGCATCGTCCCACCTTGTGGGGTGCTTGGCCATCATATGCCTGCGCATGCTGTTGGTGGTGCCTCCCCAGCTGATCTTGGCGCGACAAAGGTTGCACACCACTGTTCGTCGGTCGTCAGGCGTCTCTGTGAAAAACTGCCACACCGTAGAGCACCTTGACCTCTGCAGGGTGGCATGGCGCGAGGAGGCGCTTTGGGAAACAGTTGGTGGATTATTCGGTCTGGCCCTGCCTCTACCCCTGGGCACCGCACTGGCTCGGCCTGTGCCCACACCCTGACTTGGGCCTCCGCGTCCTCGCCCGCGTCCACGTCCTATAGGCCTACCCCTACCCCTCAGCATGGTGTATTACCAGTGATTTGATTTCCCAGGCAGGAAAGAAATTGGCGCAAGCCTGCTGCTAAACGTAGCTGGCTGCGTATGATTTCTGTTTACGTTCTGCACCCACCACACACGTACCCAGAACGCTGAGGACTGTCAGAGGCAGGCCAAATTGAATGTTTCCCTTTTTTTGGTAAAGAAAAGGCCCACTGCGTATATTCAGTCAATAATATATGTCTTCTGGCCCTGCAAATTTGTCACAGAACTGCAGGGTTGCAGAGTTATTAACTACAGCAGAGCGGTGATTTTTCCCAGGCAGGAAAGAAATATGCGCAAGCCTGCTGTTAAACGTAGCTGGCTGCGTATGATTTCTGTTTACGTTCTGCACCCACCACACACGTACCCAGAACGCTGAGGACTGTCAGAGGCAGGCCAAATAGAATGTTTCCCTTTTTTTGGTAAAGAAAAGGCCCACTGACTATATTCAATCAATAATATATGTCTTCTGTCCCTGCCTACACAATTCTGTCCCTGTAGTATTACTGCAGGGCGCAATGCTCTGCACAGCCGATTTAAAAAATAAAATAAAAAATGCAACACTGCTAACAGCAGCCTGCACAGTTCTGCACACGGTTAAATGTGGCCCTAAGAAGGACCGTTGGGGTTCTTGAAGCCTACACTCACTCCTAACACTCTCCCTGCCTAACCACCACTTCTGTCCCTGTAGTATTACTGCAGGGCGCAATGCTCTGCACAGCCGATTTTGAAAAAAAAAAAAGGCCAACACTGCTAACAGCACCCTCCACAGTACTGCACACGGATAGATGTGGCCCTAAGAAGGACCGTTGGGGTTCTTGAAGCCTACACTCACTACTAACATTCTCCCTACAGCAGCTCCGGCACCAGCAGCACTGTCCCTCAGCTAACTCACAAGGCATCTGAGGCGAGCCGCGGGAGGGGCCGACTTTTATACTCGGGTGACATCTGATCTCCCCAGCCACTCACAGCAGGGGGGTGGTATAGGGCTTGAACGTCACAGGGGGAAGTTGTAATGCCTTCCCTGTCTTTCAATTGGCCAGAAAAGCGCGCTAACGTCCCAGAGATGAAAGTGAAAGTAACCCGAACATCGCGTGGTACTCGTTACGAGTAACGAGCATCCCGAACACCCTAATATTCGCACGAATATCAAGCTCGGACGAGTACGTTCGCTCATCTCTATTTAGGACATCTGATAGAATGATTGCCCGGAGAAGAAAAAGGTGAGCGCTACTATGAGTTCTGTGACATAAGAACAGAAAAATAACCCTGAGGGCTTCTTTACACATGCGCTCTGATTTTCAGCGGGCCACGTAACTGGCCCTCAGCACAATTGAAAATCGCATGAACGAGAGGCAGCCGTGACCAAGTCACGGCTTCATCTCCTGTTTTAACACTGATTCAGATGGCCAGGCCTGCAGCGTATATGCACCGCATCCCAGGATACTGTCGGGCAGGGGGAGAGAATTTATTGTGCTAAACTTGCACCCCCTCTCTGGCCCTTGCCGGCTCCTGCAATGGGAGGGGGCAGGACAGAGCGGGAGCTGGTGTACTAATCTCCTGCCCCATCCCTTTGCTGACAGCCAGCATATTAGTGTGCTAAACTCCCTCCCACCTCCCTTTTCCGGCAGCTTTCATAGGCTCCGGCTGGAAGATAGGTACAGACCTATCATTTTCGACAGGTGTAAAAATGGCCGGCCGGAATGCACACCATATGCACTATCCTTTCTGGCAGGCCATTTTTACGCACCAGAAAATTGCCCAGCTGAACTGATGCATTGAAATCCAATGCATCAAATGGTCAGGATTTTTGTCTAGCGTTTTATTGCATGAATAAAGCCTGAGACCACTTATGTGTGGAGTCAATTTTCATCCAAAGGAGTGGCCTAATTCACAATTTTGCCTAAGAAGACTGCCGGGAATAAAGAATGGTATCTAAACATCCTCCAAGAGCAACTTCGTCCAACGATGCAGGAGCAATTTTGTGATGAACAATGCTTATTCCAGCATGATAGAGGACCATATAGTTCAGCAAAAGTGATAACTAAGTGAACAAAACATTGACATTTTGGATCTATGGCCAGGAAACTTCCCAGATCTCAAGCCCATTGAGAACCTCTGGTCAATCTTCAAAAAGCGAGTGTACAAAAATAACAGATATTATGATAAACTGCAAACAGTGATTAGGCAAGAATGGTCTGCAATCAGTCAGGATTTGGCCCAGAAGCTGATATCCAGCATGCCAGGATGAATTGCAGACGTCTTGAAAAAATAAGGGCCAACACTGTGTTGAATCTTTGCCTAAATTTGATGTATTTGTCAATAAAAGTCTAAAGTAACTAAAATATCTAAAAACACTGAAGCAGCAAACTTTGGCCATGACTTGTAATCTCACCTCTTGGTTTGGCACCTATTTTGAGAAAGGGGGTACCCAAGTGCGCCATCTAGGCAGTGTTGTGGCAGTTCTGAGACATGCTTAGCTGCACCTGATGATAATTGCCACAGCTATTTAGTCTGTCTGAGGCTGGACAGAATTGCTGTTAAATCTTCAGTCTAGCTCTGACAGTGGTCTCAGTCAGAACTGGGTCCTGGAACTATCATTTGCCTGCTGCATTGCAAAGCTAAGTTTGTGTTTCTTATGTTATTCCCCTGTCCCACTTAGGGTTAACTAAGGACTGAGGTATGAGGTCAGGTACGCCCTTGTCAGGGCATATTGCCTGCGTTTAGGCAGATGCCCATCCCTTACTTATTTAGGTAGGGAAAGAGTTCCCATGTTTAATTTATTATTGTTTTGATGCAGTTTGTGTGTTTATATGCAAGATCTGCGGGTTATGGTTTCAGCACGTCCTGGGTGTACGTCACAGCATGGTGTGAATTTAGAGGTGGACCCACTTGGGTGTGACTCTCCCTGCACTTGCATGGGAGTTACAGAAAAAGCTGTCCCCAAGCAGCCGTCTTCATTCAGTCTATGCTAAATGTGGCAGCCTGTGGATATATCATACAGCAAATGTCTGACTTGAAATATAGCTTTAAGGGTTGAAATACCATTATATTTCATTGTAGCCCATATCTTTATACACATTTTAAAGGTTGAATAGTTACATTTACATGATATTTTTTTCCATAGAGAATCCGAGACACAAATCTCCTTGTAGCCTCTTCAGTCCCACAATCTTCCTCGAACAACAAAGCCGAATCAGAGTTCTGAAATATAGTTAGCACTTTCTAAATAATATTTAGAAGTAAGTAACTTTGAAAGCAACATACTAACATATTAGCCAGATAAATAAATTGGAGGAGGCAGATGAAAGCTATGCAAATCATTTACTGTCATTATGGGACAATGAGCCACATGTTGGATGGAGTGTGACTCAATGAGAGGGAAATTAATTAAGAAGGTCATAATTAATATGTACTTTATCTTAAGATGTCACTAATGAAATAAGAGGAGATGCTCCATGTCAATAACAAACCTTGCACAAGGGATGGCTCCTTCACAAGATGCCTATTAAGGGACTATGGTTGAATGGCCACTGATTAGATGACAATTACCAGTCAGCAATGTACAAAAAGTGAACAATGGTAGGAAGAAGCTTAATGACCTAAAAGCAGACATGTATTAAAGGAATCAGCTGAGGTGAGTACAGGGATAGTGACATAGAAGAGAATGTCTATCAATGAAAAACACTGTCAGTGCAATCTTATGACATTCACAATGTACAGTTAGGGTGCAAATGGAAATCAAAAGACAAAAATGATTTCAAGAGTTGGTGTTTGTATAACATTCGTAATTATCTGCTGGAATAAATACATACATAAATAAATAGACAAAAAATGATATATGAAATATAATTTATGCACCCTTACCTTTCTGTAATTTCATTAAAGAGGTTTCCCAATATTTTTAAAAAATTACCCGAAGGTAGAGAATATTGTAAAAAAATAAAATATCCATTGCTCACCTGTTCACCATGCCTCCAGCCCAGCAACCTGATTCTCTCCTTTTCAAACTCTGCTGAAACAGGAAACGATGATATCCCATTGATTGCTCATATGACCACTTCAGTGAGTCGCTGCCCTCAGTGGTCATGTGAGCAAGAATGGCAGCGTTTGACTGCAGTGCTTATACGAGAGTGACATCATTGCTCCCTGCTTCAGCAAGGACCGAAGAGGAGTTGACAGGTTGGCTACACTGGACTGGAGACATGATGAAAAGTGAGTAATATCTATTTTTTTATACAACCTTCTGTACCCTGGCACAATTTTTTAAAATGTGAGAAAACTCCTCTAACAAAATTAGTGAAAGGGTAAGGAATGTACTTGAAAGACTGCAATTCATACTATATTCTATAGATAGCCATATATAGACATTTCATAAACAGCTCCTAACAGAGTATCGCAAAATTATGTTTTCTTTTTTTTTTTTAAGTAGTCATCTTGCATCTCTCATCTCAGCATATGTGGAGACTAGAGAAAAGGTAAGGCAAGATGCATTTGTAATAATATGACTAAACAAGAACCATTTTTGTCCTTCCTTATGGCTTCCTTGCCATTCTTGTCCATGGGCTTTGTCTAGTATTGCAGGTCAATACAGTTCCTTTCAAAGGGCTTTGGGCCACAATATCATTCACAGCTGAATGGACAAGAGTGCCTCTCTTTTTGGAAGAAATTTTTTTTTTTAATCTCATACTTATTCAACAAATCATTGAATTACAGTGTTTTTCTCATTTTTTCATAAGGCCTTGTTCACACGAGTGCTGTTTCTAGAGGCATGTGAAAAGAGTGCTTCTATAAGAACCCACGGTTTCCTATAGAAGCGTTCCCATAAAGGAATTTTAGATGCTCTAAATATTCACACCAATTAAAGATTTAACATGCAACTGCAATGCTCGCATCTAAGGTCTGTGGTGCGAGAAAAGATAGTACCTGACTAGAGATAAGCGAGCACCAGAATGCTCGGGTGCTCGTTACTCGGGACGAAATTATCGCGATGCTCGAGGGTTCGTTTTGAGTAACGAACCCCATTGAAGTCAATGGGTGACTCGAGCATTTTTGTATATCGCCGATGCTCGCTAAGGTTTCCATTTGTGAAAATCGGGGCAATTCAAGAAAGTGATGGGAGCGACACAGCAACAGATAGGGCAGGCGAGGGGCTACATGTTGGGCTGCATCTCAAGTTCACAGGTCCCACTATTAAGCCACAATAGCGGCAAGAGTGGGCCCCCCCCCCAACAACTTTTACTTCTGAAAAGCCCTCATTAGCAATGCATACCTTAGCTAAGCACCACACTACCTCCAACAAAGCACAATCACTGCCTGCATGACACTCCGCTGCCACTTCTCCTGGGTTACATGCTGCCGAACCCCCCCTGCACGACCCAGTGTCCACAGCGCACACCAAATTGTCCCTGCACAGCCTTCAGCTGCCCTCATGCCATGCCACACTCATGTCTATTTATAAGTGTGTCTGCCATGAGGAGGAACCGCAGGCACACACTGCAGAGGGTTGGCACGGCTAGGCAGCGACCCTCTTTAAAAGGGGCGGGGCAATAGCCCACAATGCTGTACAGAAGCAATGAGAAATATAATCCTGTGCCACCGCCATCAGGAGCTGCACACATGGGCATAGCAATGGGGAACCTATGTGCCACACACTATTCATTCTGTCAAGGTGTCTGCATGCCCCAGTCAGACCGCGGTTTTTTATAAATAGTCACAGGCAGGTACAACTCCGCAATGGGAATTCCGTGTGCACCCACAGCATGGGTGGCTCCCTGGAACCCACCGACTGTACATTTATGTATCCCATTGCAGTGCCCATCACAGCTGAGGTAACGTTCGATTAAATGCAGGTGGGCTTCGGCCCACACTGCATGCCCCAACCTGACCAGGCTTTTAAATTCATAGACACAGGCAGGTACAACTCCCTATTGTGAAGTCCCTGTGGACCGACAGCATGGGTGGGTGCCAGGAAGCCACCGGCGGCACATAAAAATATCCGATAGCATTGCCCATCACATCTGAGGTAATGTCATGTTTAATGCAGGTGGGCTTCGGCCCACACTACATGCCCCAGTCAGACTGGGGTTCTTTAGAAGTGGACACATGTAGTTACAACTCCGTGTGGACCGACAGCATGGGTGGCTCCCTGGAACCCACCGGCGGTACATAAATATATCCCATTGCAGTGCCCAGCACAGCTGATGTAACATCAGCTGTAATGCAGGTGGGCAAAAAATTAATTGGATTACACTGTAGGCGAGGGCCCCAAAAAATTGGTGTACCAACAGTACTAATGTACCTCAGAAAAATTGCCCATGCCCAACCAAGAGGGCAGGTGAAACCCATTAATCGCTTTGGTTAATGTGGCTTAATTGGTAACTAGGCCTGGAGGCAGCCCAGTTAAAATAAAAATTGGTTCAGTTGCAAGTTTCAACGCTTTAATGAGCATTGAAACGTATAAAAATTGTTTACAAAAATTATATGACTGAGCCTTGTGGGCCTAAGAAAAATTGCCCATTCGGCGTGATTACGTGAGGTTTCAGGAGGAGGAGCAGGAGGAGGAGGAGGAATACTATACACAGATTGATGAAGCTAAAAGGTCCACGTTTTTGATGGTGATAGAGAACAATGCTTCCATCCGCGGGTGCAGCCTACGTATTGCTTAGGTATCGCTGCTGTCCGCTGGTGAAGAGAAGTCTTGGGAAATCCAGGCTTTGCTCATGTTGATGATTGTAAGCCTGTCAGCACTGTCGGTTGACAGGCGGGTACGCTTATCCGTGATGATTCCCCCAGCCGCACTAAACACCCTCTCTGACAAGACGCTAGCCGCAGGACAAGCAAGCACCTCCAGGGCATACAGCGCGAGTTCAGGCCACGTGTCCACCTTCGACACCCAGTAGTTGTAGGGGGCAGAGGCGTCACCGAGGACGGTCGTGCGATCGGCTACGTACTCCCTCACCATCCTTTTACAGTGCTCCCGCCAACTCAGCCTTGACTGGGGAACGGTGACACAGTCTTGCTGGGGAGCCATAAAGCTGGCAAAGGCCTTGGAGAATGTTCCCCTGCCTGCGCTGTACATGCTGCCTGATCTCTGCGCCTCCCCTGCTACCTGGCCCTCGGAACTGCGCCTTCTGCCACTAGCGCTGTCGGATGGGAAGTTTACCATCAGTTTGTCCACCAGCGCCCTGTGTAATAGCATCATTCTCGAACCCCTTTCCTCTTCGGGAATGAGAGTGGAAAGGTTCTCCTTATACCGTGGGTTGAGCAGTGTGTACACCCAGTAATCCGTAGTGGCCAGAATGTGTGTAACGCGAGGGTCACGAGAAAGGCATCCTAACATGAAGTCAGCCATGTGTGCCAGGGTACCTGTACGCAACACATGGCTGTCCTCACTAGGTAGATCACTTTCAGGATCCTCCTCCTCCTCCGGCCATACACGCTGAAAGGATGACAGGCAAGCAGCATGTGTACCCTCAGCAGTGGGCCAAGCTGTCTCTTCCCCCTCCTCCTCATGCTCCTCCCCCTCCTCCTCCTCAACGCTCTGAGATATAGACATGAGGGTGCTCTGACTATCCAGCGACATACTGTCTTCCCACGCCTCCGTTTCCGAGTGCAAAGCGTCTGCCTTTATGCTTTGCAGGGAACTTCTCAAGAGGCATAGCAGAGGAATGGTGACGCTAATAATTGCAGCATCCCCGCTCAGCATCTGGGTAGACTCCTCAAAGTTTCCAAGGACCTGGCAGATGTCTGCCAACCAGGCCCACTCTTCTGTAAAGAATTGAGGAGGCTGACTCCCACTACGCCGCCCATGTTGGAGTTGGTATTCCACTATAGCTCTACGCTGCTCATAGAGCCTGGCCAACATGTGGAGCGTAGAGTTCCACCGTGTGGGCACGTCGCACAGCAGTCGGTGCACTGGCAGATTAAACCGATGTTGCAGGGTCCGCAGGGTGGCAGCGTCCGTCTGGGAGTTGCGGAAATGTGCGCTGACCCGGCGCACCTTTACGAGCAGGTATGACAAGTGTGGGTAGCTTTTCAGAAAGCGCTGAACCACCAAATTAAAGACATGGGCTCGGCATGGCACGTGCGTGAGGCTGCCGAGCTGCAGAGCCGCCACCAGGTTACGGCCGTTGTCACACACGACCATGCCCGGTTGGAGGCTCAGCGGCACAAGCCAGCGGTCGGTCTGCTCTGTCAGACCCTGCAGCAGTTCGTGGGCCGTGTGCCTCTTCTCTCCTAAGCTGAGTAGTTTCAGCACGGCCTGCTGACGCTTGCCCACCGCTGTGCTGCCACGCCGCGCGACACCGACTGCTGGCGACGTGCTGCTGCTGCTGACACATCCTGATTGCGAGACAGAGGTTGCGTTGGAGGAGGAGGAGGAGGAGGGTGGTTTAGTGGAGGAAGCATACACCGCCGCAGATACCAGCACCGAGCTGGTGCCCGCAATTCTGGGGGTGGTTAGGACGTGAGCGGTCCCAGGCTCTGACTCGGTCCCAGCCTCCACTAAATTCACCCAATGTGCCGTCAGGGAGATATAGTGGCCCTGCCCGCCTGTGCTTGTCCACGTGTCCATTGTTAAGTGGACCTTGGCAGTAACCGCGTTGGTGAGGGCGCGTACAATGTTGCGGGAGATGTGGTCGTGCAGGGCTGCGACGGCACATCGGGAAAAGTAGTGGCAACTGGGAACCGAGTAGAGCGGGGCCGCCGCCGCCATCATGCTTTTGAAAGCCTCCGTTTCCACAAGCCTATACGGCAGCATCTCCAGGCTGATCAATTTGACAATGTGCACGTTTAGCGCTTGAGCGTGCGGGTGCGTGGTGGCGTACTTGCGCTTCCGCTCAAACAGTGGCGCTAGCAACGTCTGGACGCTGCGCTGAGAGACATTGCTGGATGGGGTCGAGGACAGCGGAGGTGAGGGTGTGGGTGCAGGCCAGAAGACGGTAGTGCCTGTGTCCTCAGAGGGGGGTTGGATCTCAGTGGCAGGTTGGGGCACAGGGGGAGAGGCAGTGGTGCAAACCGGAGGCAGTGAACGGCCTTCGTCCCACCCGCTACAAAGGTTGCACACCACTGTTCGACGGTCGTCAGGCGTCTCTGTGAAAAACTGCACCTTGGCCTCTGCAGGGTGGCATGGCGCGAGGGGGCGCTTTGGGAAACAGTTGGTGGATTATTCGGTCTGGCCCTGCCTCTACCCCTGGCCACCGCACTGGCTCGGCCTGTGCCCACACCCTGACTTGGGCCTCCGCGTCCTCGCCCGCGTCCACGTCCTCTAGGCCTACCCCTACCCCTCAGCATGGTGTATTACCAGTAGTGCAGAAACAGAACGCTGTAATTAAATGTGCCGCTTATTGGCCTGTGGTTGGAGGCTGACTTCGCTTACGGAACGCACAGCAGAGCCAGGAAATAATTTTGCGCAAGCCTGCTGTAACACTTAGCTGGCTGCGTATGAATTAGGAGGACAACTACACCCAGCACAGACCCAGTACACTGAGAACAGTCACAGGCAGCCCAAATAGATTTTTTTCCCCAAATGTTTTTGGAAAGGCCCACTGCCTATATTCAATAAATATATGTCTTCTGTCCCTGCCTCACCACTACTGGCCCTGGAGTATGTTTAATAACTGCAGACTGTTGCACTGTGGACTGGAATACAGCGGTGATGTAACAGCCAACACAGAGCCAGGAAATAATTTTACGCAAGCCTGCTGTAACACTTAGCTGGCTGCATATGAATTAGGAGGACAACTACACCCAGCACAGACCCAGAACACTGAGGACAGTCACAGGCAGCCCAAATAGATTTTTTTTCCCAAATGTTTTTGGAAAGGCCCACTGCCTATATTCAATAAATATATGTCTTCTGTCCCTGCCTCACCACCACTACTGGCCCTGGACTATGTATAATTACTGCAGGGCGCAATGCTCTGCACGGCCGATATACAAAAAAACAAAATGTGCAACACTGCAAAAAGCAGCCTCCACACTACTGCACATGGTTAGATGTGGCCCTAAGAAGGACCGTTGGGGTTCTTGAAGCCTAAAATACTCCTAACGCTCTCCCTATAGCAGCTCCGGCACCAGCAGCACTGTCCCTGATCTCTGTCAGAATAAATCTGTGGCGAGCCGCGGGAGGGGCCGATTTATATACTCGGGTGACACCTGATCTCGCCAGCCACTGACTGCAGGGGGGTGGTATAGGGCTTGAACGTCGCAGGGGGAAGTTGTAATGCCTTCCCTGTCTTTCTATTGGCCAGAAAAGCGCGCTAACGTCTCAGAGATGAAAGTGAAAGTAACTCGAACATCGCGTGGTACTCGTCACGAGTAACGAGCATCTCGAACACGCTAATACTCGAACGAGTATCAAGCTCGGACGAGTACGTTCGCTCATCTCTATACCTGACCTATCTTTGATGCGCGATATGCAGGAGTTTCCATAGACTCCTATGTGAGCAGGAGTCTATGGAAACCCCTACGCAGGAAAATGAGATTCCAAATCTTACTAGGAGTATTTCTGCCGATGAAAGCATTTTTATGTTTGTTAAAAAGTAAAATGACAAATGAGCATTTCCTGATCAGCTGATCATTGTACCTTTTACACAGCCCGATGTTTGGGTGAGCAGATATTTATTGCTCATATCAACCTGGGCCCTTAGTTGTTCAATTGAGAACCTTACCACTATCACACAAAAATTGCAGCAAAAAAACATTTGTTTCAGATACCCTTTTTTAACACAATCATAGGATAGTTTTTTTAATAAAATCTACTAACACACCATGATGAAAATGCTCATTATTGCCTTTTGGATAAGCTACCAATTGTTCAAAAACACTAAAGTACGTAGATATGATATATATAAATTTATATAAACATTTAACGTTGAACTCTCCCCTTAGGATTAAAACAAAAATGCCATAAAACATTTATGAATGGGAAAAAACAATTAAAAAGTGACAAAATGACACTGTAAGAAAGAAATCCTTGGCTCCCGAAGAACAAAATGTGGTGGAGGGGGACGCGGGTTGAGCGGAGGGGATCGGGAGAGAGAGAGATCTCTCTCACTCTCCCCCCCTCGGCCGCCCGAATCTTCAGGGACAAGCGAGCAGTTACTCCAAAAAGGTGATGCTCGCTCATCTCTAGTGGTGGCTTCTTAATAGATTAAGGAAACAGCTCAGGAAAATGTTATCGTCATAACTTGGCCGATTGAAATCAATAAAAAAATTCATGCAAAAAATAACAATTTCTTGTTTAAACTTGTACTAAATAGACAAATTGACAACTACCCTCTATTGGTGCCCCCATTGGTTGACATTCAAACAATTTTTCTTTGTTTTTTAATTCTCTCTCAATTTATTTGAAGATTATATTTTGTAGCAATGTTTTCTGTCCTGAATTTGTGTGAGTAAAAAGGTTTTCTTATTCAAAATAGGTACATTTCAAAATATCACTTGCCTTGGTCACAAAAGAAAAGATTGTGGCAATTAATAAAAATGTTCTTTATAACTAAGAAATACCACTTACTAGCCAGGGAGAAACACAGAGAGCTTTTTACCTTATACGCCTACAATAGGCCTTAGAGGCAAAATGAGTAGTCCATAACATTTACAGTATAAATGTAAATATATATGTAGCAAGGTCTCTTTGGGTATTGCTTTAGACTTTTTGTTTGTTCAAATAAATTCAAATAATGCTAAATATATAGCCAGCTAAAAGGTTGCCATGCATGTGCGCTTAAAAGAGAGACAGTTTTTTTGTATGGTCCTTGACTTTGACATAGTACCCGTCTTGAGGATGGCAGAGTAATAGAGGCAAACAGCACTGGTCAACAGAACAGAACTTTACTTCGGCTCTTGCACCAAGCATAATGGTTGCAAACTGTTGCAAGTCCCGTAACTTTGTTGTTACAGTTTGTAGTGGGCACACAACCTAGCGGTTACGATCCCTGGTAAATGTAAACTCGCAAGGGAAATCATCTCAATTAGATATGTCAGTCACTGTTCTGTTTACAGAGAGGATTCTGAGCCTAGATGGATCCACACAATATAGGAAATAGAGAAAACTTTTGACTAAAGAAGTATATTTGTACTGATGATTTAAAGAACAAGTTTTCTATATGTTATTTAAGAAAGTAGGGATCCTACATCAATTCACGATTGGTTTTTAATAGTCACATGTTGGGTGTTTTTAAATATTAAATGGATGCCCATCCACAATGCCATTTGTGCACACAAAAACACGCGCCTATTAGAAACATTGGTACCCTATGATGTGTTCACTTGTCCGTGTTTTACAGGTGTGCAAACGCATGTACCTGCAAAACATACGACATGCGTGCACCATAGGTCCATGGTGCATGTCAATATTCCGTAGCGGGAGTCCCCTTGTCACTGAACACTGTGACAGCACTGTCACAGTGTTCAGTGATAAGGGAACTCTCTGCGGGGAGTAAAGAATCTCCTGACACAGCTGTCACAGCTGTGACAGCTGTGGCAGAGGATTGCGATGTTCTCCCATTACTTTCAATGGGATTGGCACTTCTGCAGTCCCATGGAAAGCAATGGGCTGCTGGCAAGCCCTGCAGGGATTTTCAGGGAAGGGCTTTACATATAAGGCCTTCCCTGAAAATTATCCCTAAAATGTGTTAAAAATAAAAAAAGAATTATATTGAAAGCAATGGGTGAACATTGCAATCCTCTGCCACAGCTGTCACAGTTGTGGCAGGGGATTCCTTACTCCCCACAGGGATATATATATATTGTGGGAGGACAGCTCGGTAGAGTGCGGGTTGGCGGCAGTCAAAGACGGAAACAAGTGGATAAAGTCCAAGTGCAGGCGTGACCTGCATTTATTTCAGTCCAGAAAAATCAACACAAATTCAGCCTTAGCTTCAGGCAAGAAAATAACAGTCCAGCAATCGGATATCAGGCGGTCCCTGCCTGTCCAGGTCACGCTCAGCAGGTGCACACACAGCAGGGTTTTCAACTCTAGCAGGTATCACAGGCTGCCAGGGTCCAGCAGCCATCTTGTCCCCCCCCCCCCCCCCCCGTGTCAGTGCACACTGCTATTTATATCCAAACCTCATCCTGGCTCAGCCTCAGCACCTGTGCTGATTGACCTCGCACACAACCTGGAGTGGAGGAAGTGGAATGGATGACCCCACTACCAACCTGACATCCATTCCAAAAAAACAGGCCCAAATACTTTTAAAGAAAAGACCTCCAGCAAATACTTGCTGGAGATTACAGTGCACTCCTGGCTTTTCATGTCTCAAACAGCGGGACATGAACTTCCTCCCGCCCCACTAGGCGTAATAGCGGAACCTAGGGGCGATGTAGCGATCACCCACTATCACGCCCCTCAGTACCTCACAATATATATATATATAAATAATATATATATTTTTTCATTTATTTTATTTTACACAAACAGGGATGATTTTTAGGGAAGGGCTTATATTTAAAGCCCTTCCTCGAAAATCACTGCAGGGGTTGCCAGCAGTCCATTGTTGCTGCCAGGGGCCCCATTGAAGGCACTGGGCCCGGACCTGCATTCACGCGTGTTTGTGCACGTACGTGGGTGCGCAGTTTTGTGCGCACCTATGTACAGCACACGCACATATTAGTATGAATGCACCCTAAGGATTAACATCTGAAACATATTGGTGATATCTCAGTTACTGCAACATGCCTTTGTGATGTTATTTTAGACGTTTGGAAATAAAAAAGTATATCTTTAAGCTGTGCTCTTGATGCTGGAGTTTGTTCTATTTCTTCCTAAGTCTCTATTAGGCTTGTTCACGCGAGCGCTGTTTTAGCGCAGTATAGGTGCATGAAAAGATCAGGACTATACTGCACTAAAGATTGCGTGAACGGGTGAATTCCTGCTATTTTAATTAGCCCATTCACACAATCAGAGCTGCCCGGTGCATGTTTTCCAGCTCCCATAGGAGTCTATAAAAATAACGCACCAAAGATAGGTTAGGTCCTATCTTTTCTCGCACCATGGACCTTAGATGTGAGCTTTGCTGACGCATGTCCTATCTTTGATTGGTGCAAGTATTTAGCGGGTCTAAAATTCCTTTATGTGAGCGCCTCTATAGGAAACCATTGGTTCTAATGGAAGCGCTCTTCTCACGCACCTCTAATGTGCGCAAACAGCGTTTGTGTGAGTGAGGCCTTAAGCTTACAGAGCAACTAACAGAACTTAGAAAATGTGGGGCCACTGTAGGATTGCCACTGGCTCAATCTCTGTTCTTTATTCAAACTTTCAGGCCAGATGACAATGTATTCTCCCAACTTCACTACAGGAACATATTGCAAGTGGTCCAAGACAACTTAAGGGTCACATAGGAAATTCCCTGGTTACAGAGAACTCTCCCTGATAGACCGAAGTAAATACAGCAGACCGGTTCAAGGTCAAAATGCTAGAAGCAGTCCACAACCAATTGTTCATTCGCAAGGACAAATCTTTCCAGGGACCAGTTCCTCTACACAGATGTCCTCAAGATCTTAGCTGAAATGTAAGTCCTGTTTGCTACTTATCCTGCTCCTGGCAGGTTCACTGTGCACACACTCTTTATTCTTCAAGCTGCATCAAAACACCTTATTATATAGTCTGTCTATCCTAGTATAGAACTAGCATGGTTTCTGCACTGCTGTGTCTGCACACATACGAGGACTGTACCTTCTTGTACATAGCGCAAATATCACAACCTTTAAAGGCAAAGTACCTTCCAATAAATTACAGTATTTTAGTAACATATTGGCATAATGCATAAACACAACAAAAATGTCTAATTATGTTCACTGATGCATTAAAGAGCTCAAGTAGATAGAAACAGGGGATCAGTCCGAGTGAACTATTCCATAAAGGCTGCTAGCTAGTGAACGCTCTAGTCAGTTTATGCTGGAGCACCACTTTACAGGCTTCTTCCAAGTGCTTCATTAATGATAATAATAATGACTTCAGTACATTAACTGAAAATACTAACGACTGTTGAAATTGGAGAAAATCAGGAAAACATGACCCCAGATTATCAATGGTACTTTCAATTAAATCCTCATTGATACCGACAGAAAAAAAAAATCAATAAAAGGTCATGTAAAAGTTCCTTTTTTAATGAACTCATTGGATTTGACCTGACTTTATCTGAATCTCCACATTAAACTTGCAAAATAAAAAATGGACAATTCTGCCATACAGAGAAATAGAATATATGGAGTGTGTGTGTTTGCTGATGTCCTCATGCAGTACTGTATATACTGTATGACCACTTTACTAGAGACCCCTATCTACTAGCGTGTTAGGCATATTTTCTAAACTGCAGTAATTCGTGGTGGCATAGACTCCACTAGGTATTGAAATCCTTCTGCAGGAATATTAGCCCTTGTAGATAAGAGAGCTTCTTGTGGTTGCTGCAGATTACACGGTGGTACAGACATCTTCTGAACAGCTAACTGGAAAAGTTCATCAATTCATGCAGTTTGCGCCAAATTGTGACATCCCCTCAGCACGGTGCAACAGAAATCTGGATTCATCTGACCAGGTGATGTCTTTTCACTGCTCCGTTATCCAATTTTTGTGTTCTTTTGCCCACTGAAGTCTTGCTACAGTCAACTATTCCGGTGGGTCCATCATGATTTAGGCAGTCATCTCATGTTTTTCTGCATAATCACCTTGAAATGGAGAGCGACTGCTAAGGGCTATACTGACATTTTGGCTGGTCAGGTCTACCCAGGGGTGCAGATATTTTGGCTGGTCAGGTCCACCAGGTGGTGCAGATATTGTCCCCTGTATGAGATCCGATTTTCCAGGATGATAGCACTTCTATGCATGCAGCTCACTATATCCAGTCATGGTTTCAAGAGCATGAAGATGAGGTTCAGCATCTTTCCTGGCCAACACAATCACCAGACATGAACATCATCGAGGTACTCTGGTCTGTTTGGGAAACAAGAGAGCGAAAACATTATCCCCCACCAATATTTCTATTGGGGCTTAAACAGTCATTGCATGACGAGTGGTCTAATATTTCATTAGACACCATGTGACACTTGTGTGAATTCATTCTATATTGAATTCAGACTGTATTAACATGTTATTAATAAAAAATCTCAAGAAACAGTTAGGTGTTTCCATTATTTTGATAAACCCGTGTACATGCTAATTGACTAGATCTTCTCATTAATCCTATGAGCCACTGATCAACTCTATCTGACATTTTAGGTTGAATGTGGTTTTGAATTACAATAGCCCACGATAGACCATTGTAGGTTGAAAATGCTGTAACCTGAGGCCATTGTAACTTGAGTGAGCAGGGTAATTAGGGTAATTACAGTATATTGTCACATATAAGTACAGGTCAGTAAACGAAGAAAAAAGTAATTTAAAAAGTTAAAAGAAGCAAAGAGGGTGATATTCTAGAGAAGATGGCTATACATGAATGCAAAAAAAACTGATTATGGATCTAGGTCAACAGTTGTTCAATTTATCTTTCCAAAGGATAGCAAGCCAAAATATTTTCTATTTAACCTCATCTTGACAAAAGTTTTACATTTACAGAACTGGAATGGTAAGTCATATACAATGCATTTGAAAAGTCTTCAGAATCTTTCATTTTTCATGTTGTGGCCTTGTGCAAATTAAGAAATATGTAAAAAAAAATTCCTGTCATTCTACACTCAATACCCAATAATGACAAAGTGAAAAGAGACATCAGTGCACTAAGCCCTCCCTCTCCAGAATGGAATGGTCAGGCTAGACAGTCTAGTGTGGCGGACTGAATGAGGACCTAAGCTCTTTCCACAGGAAAGGTCCTGAGTGTTCTAGGGTCCTTGGAAAAGTACTAATGCTGCACAGCAGACCATCAGGGACTTTGTGAGCAGAAATGCTGTGTAGTAGAGTAGATATATATGAATGATAGCCTGCAGAGGCTCTGCAGGATGGCACACAAAGAAGCCTGATATGCTGCAGGGATGCTAGGATACCTGATTGCCATAAGGCCCATTTAGAATAGACACAATGATTATTGCTCAAAATTTGCTCAAATACTGTCTCTTTAGCGATAATCGATTAGTCTAAACGTGCGACCATCATGTACTGTTTGTGCACTATTTGTTCATCACTCATTTTTAGCCAGCTAGAAATGAGTGATGAGTCTTATCAGCGCCTCAGGCTGATATCTTAGCGAGCGGTGCTGATAGCATTCTTTCAGCTGGTATCCTGCTGGCAGTTTTCAGTGGGACACCAGCTGAAAGCCCCATGAACAATGCAGCTGTTTGCATATACAAAACAGTTGCATTGTTCTCCAAGCTATAGCGGTGGTATCCCGCACCACCTGCATAACTCTTAAGTAGCTAATTAGCTACTTAGAGTTATGCAAAGACGATTCCTCAAAACTTTACTCAAACTGTTGTTTGAGCGAATTTAGAGCGATCATCGCTCTGTGTAAATGGGCCTTTACTGGGGGCTGCTTGGAACTGCCAAATGATCAGCCCAGAGATTGCAAAAGCCGTCCAAGTGGTGTCCAATTGAGGACTGAAAATCTACACAAGAGAAGAGTTCAGAACTGCACTTTGGATACAGCTGATTATGACCCACCGGAGGACACCAAGAGTTTATGCTGCATTGGGTTGTTAGTGAGGTTGGACTCCTTAAAAGGCAAACAGCGTGCTCACCAATGACTGGTCAGATGTTTAGTAGGCCTACTGTTAGCTTAATAATACAAACACCATTCTCTAGGACAGTTCTAATTGAGTGTAGACTTGAATATTTATCTGTGAACTGTGACTAGGGCTTTTACTGGGATTGAGCCTGAAAATAACGGAAACTCGGATTACTTGCGTTTTTCGTGCGTTCCGTTCTGTTTTTAACATTAGAAAGTTCCATTGACAATCGCGTTAACAAAAAAAGCAGCGTTAAAAAAACGCAAGTGTGTGGGAGCCCTAAGGGCCATTTACATGGGATGATTATTCCGCAAAATTCTTTCAAACGCACAGACATCATGCACTATTCATTTACAGTTCGCTGGTCATTCACTTTCAAGCAGCATGAAAATCATCGCTGCATCGCTAAGTTCTCGCTGAGTGTAAATGCTCCCTACTCAGCGCTTTACATAGAAAGTGAAGTGCTGAGTGAGAAGTCAGTGAGAAGCTGGTGAGAAGCCAGTGGTGATCTACTTGTCTAAATACTCTGCACAAGCGCTAACAACCTAGCGGTGACGTCAGGGCTCATACAGTCATTTAGACCACTGGTTCTCAACCTTTTTCAGCCCAGCACCCCCTTTAGGCATTGGAATGAAGGCCAGTGCCCCTCCAAGCCTTACTATTTTGGAAAGTTTAATAGTGTTTAACAGATTAGCAGTAATTGTAAAAACATGTTTCTAAAAATTACCAAAAAGTATTTTAGTCAGCTAAATTTTAGCTGCTAAAATGTGGGTGCTAAATATTTAAAAACAGGTTAATTATGGATATAATAATAAATAGGTTTTATTGCAGAAGATAATTTTTCGGGGAAGCAAGAAATAATTCCATCTTTAATTATCATTCGATAGACACATACAATGTATAAAGAAAATGCAAGATACACCTTAATCCTTAATGGTCAAAAGACTAATTAAAATGCAAGAACAATGAAATTCGACTAATAATAATAATGTTTGCTACAATCAATCTGTGTCATTAATGGCTGCCTTGAGCCTGATGAGCGGACGCCAATGTCGCGATATCTGGTTCTATCTTCGTCAACAGCATTCTCAAGTCACCCCTTACACATATCTAAAGTTTGTTTCTCGCTTTTATCAGGAGCTGCTGAACAATGCTGAAGCCCCTCTCCACTAAGTATGCAGAACTTCCTGACACAGAATAGGATAGAAATTCTTCACTTTCACCCAAAACATTCATAGCCACATTGTTGAAAAAAATGCTTGGGCTTCGCTATCATGTTTCAAGTCGATCAACTGCTCTTGTAATCTGTGATAAAAACTTCTGTGTCTGCTGAAAATGAATTTAGTACCCACATTAGTATTTCAAGGATACATAGATCATGAAACCTAGTTTGCATGTCTTCATTAGCTTGTTAGAGGTGTGAGTATAAAAACGTCTAAGTCTGCATCTTGAAGTTTGTCTCCATGTTCATGTTCAATTTCTTGAAGACTCGGAAAGTGACAGAGCTCGCGTCGACTCAGGTTATTGGTAATGAAGGAAGAGATTATTCCTTTAGACTTAATGAAATTCACTTTGTCTCCTTGTAGCTTTGTATGGACCTTGTTGAGTTCGTAAAATATGTCTGCAAGATAGGCAACGTCAAGACGTCGTAGTTCGATTGCATCACAAAAGGCTTGGGTCAATTGGCTGAAAAAACTCCACTACTGTCTCAAAAGGTTTGTAGAAACATCGTAAGCACTTTCCTCTTGACAGACACCTCATCTTGGTGTGTAGGAGTAGAGGTTCAAATTCTTTGTCATGGTCTTGACAGAACTTGCGGAAAAGATGTTTGTTCAAAGAGTGTGCTTTTATCTTGTTACCAGCAATAATTACATAGCACAGAGTCATGCAATCTTTCACATAAATGTTTAGCAACAAGGTGCTGTTGATGGATCACACAGTGGACTGACATTATGCCAGGTATAGCAGATTTTAAATGGGCTATAAATCCGCGATATCAACCAATCATGGATACAGCTCCTTTGGTTGCACAAGCAAGTAAATTTGTTAAAAGGCTGTTTTTTTGTTGGAATTTTTTCCCCACTCATTTGCATATAGAGGAACCTTTTGTGTTGGTGGTTACATTTCTGGTAGACAACAGTTCCTCCACTACCTCTTCATTCCGATGAACATATTCTGTGTTTTTTAACACATCCAAAAGCATTTCTTGCACATTAGTAGCCATCTCATCAATTTTTCTTGAAACGGTGTCATTACTCAAAGGAATCGATTACACCATGGCACGTTTCAGGCCCCAGCATTGTACTGACAATCTCTTTAACTGCAGGTAACACAAGTGTTTCCACAATAGTATGTGATTTGCCACATTGTGCTATCAATAAAGAGACTTTATAGGAAGCAAGGAGGCCTTTGTCAGCATTGAGAGTAGATTTTCCAAGTAGCTTGCCTACAGTGCTGCGGTTTTCAAACTTTGACTTTAAACCTTGGAAAAACGAAATAGGCTTATCCACTTTGTCTGAATTCATTTTTGCAAGGTGATCACTCAGTCTCGAAGGCTTCATAGCTTTATTCAAAAATGCCTTTTCCCAAATGAGGCACAAGGGAAGCTGTCTGTATTTGTAGGAGAAGGAATGAATTCGCATTTCAAGTATTCATTTGAATATTGACATAATTTCTTCTTCTCAGTCATTTTTATAAAGTATGCTTTAAGAATGCAATGCTTATGTCACTCTATCATATAATGATGTACAACTTTTTTAACTCCATGACTCAGCTACAGATCATATAGTCTTTTCTAGAGATGAGCGAGCATGCTCTTCTGAGCTTGCTACTCATTCGAGTATTAGGGTACTCGAGATGCTCGTTACTCGAGACGAGCACCACGCAGCACTCAAGTCAATTGCATTACTATTTAGCGCTATTTTATAGCCAATAAACATGCGGGGAAGGCATTACTACTTTCTGATGTGACGAGCCAGCCCTATCCCACCCCCACAGTAGTGAGTGGCTGGGCCGATCAGGTGACCGCCGAGTACTGAAACTGGACCCGCTCGCGGCTCGCCTCAGACGCATGCTGGCAGTGGTTAGGGAAAGTGCTGATGCTTATACAGGGAAAGTATTAGTGTAGGATAATCTCATCAAGAACCCTAACAGTCCTTCTTAGGGCTACTCCTCATCGTGTGCATTACAGTTGTGGCTGGCTGGGAGCAGTAGTGCACCATTTTTTTTAAAGCATCTATCCCTTTGCAGAGCATTACAGCTATAGCATTCTCAGTCTGCAGTGCATTAGGCAGAGTTTAGGGACAGAGCTGCTGAGATAGGGAAAGTTTTACAGTTGGGATCCTCTCTACAAGAATCCCAACAGTCCTTCTTAGGGCTACTCCTCACCATGTGCATTATAGTTGTGGCTGAGAGCAGTAGTGCACCCTTCTTTTTTTTTAACGCATCTAGGCCTGTGCAGAGCATTACAGTTATGCTGTTCTCAGTCTGCAGTGCATTAGACCGAGGTCTTACCGTGAAACAGTACTCTAATATTTCCTAGGCCACTGCAAAGCCCTTTAGTTATACCGTTCTCAGTCTGTAGTGCATTACGCAGAGTTTAGGGACAGAGCTGCTGAGATAGGGAAAGTTTTGCAGTTGGGATCCTCTCTACAAAAACCCCAACAGACTTTCTTAGGGCTACTTTTCACCGTGTGCATTATAGTTGTGGTTGGCTGGGAGCAGTAGCGCACCCTTCTTTTTTTAAAGCATCTAGGCCTGTGCAGAGCATTATAGTTATACCATTCTCAGTCTGCAGTGCATTAGATCGAAGTCTCACAGTGAAACAGTACTCTAATATTTCCTAGGCCACTGCATACCATTTCAGTTATATCGTTCTCAGTCTGCAGTGCATTAGATTAAGTTCTCACCGTGAAATAGTACTCTAATATTTCCTAGGCCACTGCAAACCATTTCAGTTATATCATTCTCATCTGCAGTGCATTACGCAGAGTTTAGGGACAGAGCTGCTGAGATAGGGAAAGTTTTACAGTCGGGATCCTCTCTACAAGAACCCCAATGGTCCTTCTTAGGGCTACTGTTCACTATGTGCATTATAGTTGTGGCTGGCTGGGAGCAGTAGTGCACCCTTCTTTTTTTAAAGCATCTAGGCCGGTGCAGAGCATTACAGTTATACAGTTCTCAGTCTGCAGTGCATTAGACCGAGATATCACCGTGAAACAGTACTCTAATATTTCCTAGGCCACTGCAAACTATTTCAGTTATACCATTCTCAGTCTGCAGTGCATTAGACCAAGGTCTTACAGTGAAACAGTACTCTTATATTTCCTAAGCCACTGCAAAGTATTTCAGCTCTGCCACTGTGCAGAGCGACTCACAATACCCTTTCCTTGGTGGGGTTGAGATAGCCGCAGTTACCAGCACCATCCACTGATTTTAGAGTCTTCTCCCATTTAATACAGCCTCTCTTATCTACAAGTCTCTGTGAGCGGTAAATTACCCCAAGATATCAGCGCAAGACAGCGGGTTAATTTTTTCAAGTCACAGCATAGAGCCTCCACTATCTACAAGTCTCTGTGTGCGGTAAATTAGCCACAGTTGTCAGCGCTGTACAGTGGGGTAATTTATTTGGGCCATGCTCTATCCTTAATCCGCCATGATGAGAAGTAGGGGTAAGGGTCGAGGACGTGGATGTGGACGTGGATGCGGGTGGCGAAGTGAGGATGTGGGCACAGGCCGAGTTCCTGGGTGGGGTGAATCACAGCCAGCTGCTGAGGGATTAGAAGAGAGGCAAGTTTCTGGGCTCCCCAGATTCATATCACAATTTGCGGGTCTGCGTGGTAGACCTTTATTATAAACAGAGCAGTGCGAGCAGGTCCTGTCATGGATGGCAGAAAACGCATCCAGAAATGTATCGACAACCCAGTCTTCTATGCAGTCCACTACTCCCGGCCTAGGGACTACAACTCTGAATCCTCTGGCTGCTCCTCCTTCCTTCCAGCCTCCTCACTCCATGAAAATGACATATTCTGAGTAGGCAGACACCCAGGAACTGTTCTTGGGTCCCTGCCCTGAGTTGTAAAAAACGGTTCCTCTCTCACCTGAGGAGTTTGTCGTGACCAATGCCCAACCTTTGGAAAGTTCCCGGAGTCAGAGAGATGAGGCTGGGGACTTCCGGCAACTGTCTCAAGAGCTTTTTGTGGAAGAGGATGATGATACACAGTTGTCTTTCAATGAGGTAGTAGTAAGGGCAGTAAGTCCAAGGGAGGAGCGCACAGAGGATTCAGAGGGAGAGCAGCTGGACGATGAGGTGACTGACCCCACCTGGCTTGCTAAGCCTACTGAGGACAGGGCTTCAGAAGGGGAGGCAAGTGCAGCAGCAGGATTGGTTGGAAGAGGCAGTGGAGTGGCCAGGGGTAGAGGCAGGGCCAGAGCAAAGAATCCCCCAACTGTTTCCCAAAGCGCCCCCTCGTGGCAAGCCTCCATACAGAGGGCTAGGTGTTCAAAGGCGTGGATGTTTTTTAGTGAGAGCGCGGACGACCAAAAAACTGTGGTGTGCAACCTGTGTCGCACCAAGATCAGCCGGGGAGCCACCACTACCAGCCTCACCACCACCAGCATGAGCAGGCATATGATGGCCAAGCACCCCACAAGGTGGGACGAAGGCCATTCACCGCCTCTGGGTCACACCACTGCCTCTTCCCTTGTGCCACAACCTGCCACACAGATCCAATCCCTATCCCAGGATGCAGGCATGAGCGCCTCCCGGTCTGCACCCACACCCTCACCTCCACCGTCCTCCACTTCAAAGAACAAACACTTGAATATGGTGTGCTGTGCTGTCAGCTTGCTCACTTCATGTATCTCACGATCCACTGCTTGCTCAAGCGGGTTCACCTGCCCCCGGTCCTGGGCTTTAAACAGCAAAAAATTCTATGCAGGAAAAAGTGTAGTCCATGCTTGCTTGCAGAGTAAAATTTGTAATCTTCCTTTATTTAGTCATATTGAAATTGCCAGGTATACACATCTCTAACCAGACGCGTATTCGGCTGCACAGAGCCTTCGTCAGTGGCCACTGTATAAGTGTGGTGGCTGTATAAGTGAAGTCTGGCTTCAAGCCAAGCTTTGGTGTTAGTATGCGCTGCTGCATTGTGTAGATGTGTAAAAGTGCTGGCACCTGAGTTTCCTTAGGGCAATGTTTGCGGCTCCTGACCATTTTGTGACGGAGGTGGAACGGGATTGGAATTATGATCGTAAATCAATTTATTATCATCAATTCTCATCAGCATTGTGGGCTATCGCCCACACTTTCAAAGAGGGCCGCTGCCTGGCCCTGCCAACGCTCTGCAGTGTGTGTCTCCGGTTCCTCCTCATCCAGTACGCACTTATAAATCGAGATGAGGGTGGTGTGGCTATGTAGCGAGCGTGTGGCATGAGGCCAGCTGAATGCTGTGCAGGGAATATTTTGTGTGCGCTGTGGATGCAGGGTCGTGCGAGGGGGGGGGGGGTTGGACAGCAATGCCAGCATGTAGCGCAGGAGAAGAGGCAGCGGTGTCACCCGTAGGCGGTGATTGTCCTGATGTGCCAGCGCGTGGTCTATCCCAAGTAAATAGTTAGGCAAATGACTGCCAGTCTCTTGCCCCCATTTTGGCTTAATAGTGGGACCTGGGAGCCTCAGATGCAGCCATGTATGCTGCCCCTGCCGTTCTCTATTCTTTTCTGTGGTGTTTCCATGACTTTCTGATGTTTTCAGGTGTTTCACAAATCATCCCCTATGCGGAGCATCAGTGCCATACAAAAATGCTCGAGTCCCCCATTGACTTCAATAGGGTTTGTTACAGGAAACGAGCTCTCGAGTATTACGGAAAGTTCGACTCGAGTATCGAGCACCCGAGCATTTGGGTGCTCGCTCATCTCTAGTCTTGTCGCTCAGTGTCCAGCAGCACTCCTTAGTAATCCAAACAAAGGTAGAGGTGTCAGGTCATGCAGAGCTACCATCCAGGGATCATGGATCTCCAAATCCCCAAAGTCAGTCCAAGTATGCAAGCAAAAGTGGCAGCATCAAGGGTGTAAAATAAAAATAGAAAATTCTTTATTGCTTCATGTTTAAAAGTGGCAATGGTTCAACTAGAGGTCTTTATCAAGCCTGGTTTGAATGACGATTTTTAGGTTGGCCTGAATTTAACGATCAGCTAGCTGTGCACGAAAAGTGCATGATGTCCGTGCATTTAGACGCAACGATGATCTCTCAAATGATCGCTTTTTAGCGATTTTTGAGCGATCATCGCTTCGTGTAAATGGGCCTTTAGAGTTTTGGAGATTTCGCAGGTCGCAGACAGTATTGGATGTTTCTACTCATTAGGCCGCGATTGTTAATCCAATAGACTGTGTTGAAGTTCAAATTATCTTACCTAATACCAAGTGTGAAATACTGTTATTTCCAGGTATGCATAACATCAAATTGGTAGGTGCTAGTTAGTTGTAGCCAGGATTATGTACAGTACTGTAACAGTTTTAATTGCTCTCTGAACTATTTCTAATCAGCATGACAATTTAATTTAATTTGTTTAAAATTAAAAGTTGCTTATTTTGTAACTCCGTCGTCTGCATTGTATTCTGTAACCTACTACCACCCATGACATTTCAGTACCAAAGCAAATGCAGTACACAACTTACCTAATGAGGGCTCAGTCGCATGTTTCATTCCATGAGTAAAGCCCTATTTTTTAATACAGCTTCATGGCTCAGTCACACAGGCGCCGATGCGCCCATGTTTCTGCACGATAAGACCGCTGCATTGCAGGTGCGGACGACTCTCCGCACCGGCCAGAAGAAAGAACACATGGCCGGCAATGGGGCCCGTCATGCAGAGAGTCGTCTGCACGCTGTGCGGCCGTCTTACCGTGCAGAAACACTGGCGGATCGGCACCCATGTGACTGTGCCCTGAAGCTTTATTAAAAAACAGGGCATCACTCATGGAATGAAACGTGAATACATTTAGAAGCAATTGGAATAACAGACCAGAGAATTGTATATGTTATTCAGACAAGAGTGTTTTGGCGCTTGGCAAAATCCTGTGCACACAAAATGGAGAACAGAACCTATAGTTTGAATGGGTTCACGCTCACTATTATTTTTTTACGCTTCCGAAAACAAAAAACAGGGCACAAAATAATAGGATCTGCTCTATCTTGTGCGTTTTTGCGCACCAAAGAGCCCCATAGAGGTCTATAAGAGGTGCGTAAACATGCACATCTGCCCGCGCGGGGATGTGTTAAACGAAGCACATACCCGCTATCACCAACACTGCATTGGGATAATTAGCCATTTAAATGAGGGTGGGATGAT
The DNA here is from genome assembly GCF_035609145.1 of Eleutherodactylus coqui. Taxonomy (NCBI): domain Eukaryota; kingdom Metazoa; phylum Chordata; class Amphibia; order Anura; family Eleutherodactylidae; genus Eleutherodactylus; species Eleutherodactylus coqui. Next base: position 75,370,029 of record NC_089841.1, read on the forward strand.
TTAACGAGCGAATGAGCAGTGCCTGAGAAAATACGCACAGTATTTGCACAGGCTCAAGTGCAAAATAAACTTGTTCACTGTGCAAAAGTATTGCGCAGGAGCGAGCGTATTGTGTAACGCGCTCGTTTGTCGAAGCCCTTAACATGTTACTGTTAGGGCTTATTCACATGATCGCGTTTGCGTACACATTTACGTGCATGCATTGCTCAGAGAAAGGAACCCATTGTTCTCAATGGGTTAATTCTCACTTTTGCAACATGCTCTATTTCTGTCCACATTTGCGCATCTAAGGCACCACATGAATCCATAGGAAGTGCACAATTTCACGGGGAAGTCGATAACACCGGGGACTAATTAGGCTACACAGTCTTTTCAATCATGGTGGGGGAGTGAACAGTCCCTGGCAGTACAGAAAGCACAGTAAACATCGCAGACATCTGCGCAATAGTGTGACCTTCACAGGGCTAAAAAATTGCGCTATCGTGAGCATCATAGACTAGGCTTGTGTGTGTATGCACAACCTGTAGATAAGAAATTTGAGGGACTATTTGGATGAAAACAGTACAAAAGTAAAAGTTTCTGTCTTAAAAAGTAAAAATGCTTAAAATTTAAATTCATTTTTTGTTAAAAAATATTTTTTCATGATTTGATGGTCGTTTTAGAATTTTTTATGTTACTAGCCATATAAAAACAGTTTAAAGTTTTTATTGAGTCCACCGGGCTCTCACAATACGCTTTCACTTTTCTGCTTTTGCAGTCATCTCATATCATTAGAGGGCAGGATTACAATGAAAGCTAACACTTCTCCTATGAAGCTGGAGGCAGATTACATAGGATGAATTGGCAATAGGTGATGGACACAGCTCACCTCCTCTGTAACCTGTACAATGACCTCTACACATGTCTATCAAATTAGTGGTTTTAAGAATAGCTGATCCTCTGAAGATATACAAGGTGTCCACAGAATTATCTATCCAGGGTCAAAAAAGATTTTTCCAGCATTACATAAGGATAAGAGTGCGAAGCTGTTTGTTCCAGTGCTAAAATAACCAAAGAGAACCGTTTTAAGTAGAGATGAGAGAGCACCTAAATGCTCGGGTCCGCGTTATTCGAGTCAAGCTTTTCGTAACATTTGAGAGCTCTACTCGAGTAATGAACCCCATGCTTTTTTTTTTTCTTGTCTCTCTCTCTCTCCATTTATCTACTGGTGGCAATTAAAACATGTTAGGAATAAATTAATGCAATCAGTGAAATAAAATAATTGAGTCCACAATGGGGAGGAGCTGCACATAAGATTCTAGCTTTCATTTCCCCAGTTAATGTCACCATAAAGGGGTTGTATGAAAATTGCAAGTTATCCCCTATCCACTTGTGGTTACTGCACCTCCTGCAGTGAGGAGGAGACTGAATGGAGCGCTGGTCATGCAAGTGCAATAGCAATCCATTCACTTTCAATGGGACTGCGGAGATAGCCGAGTGGCACCTGCACGGATATTCCCATCAGCCCCATTGAAATGAATGGAGCGCTGATCGTGCATGCTCGGCCAGTACTCCATTCACAGTGACATGACTGCGGGGGAAGAAGTGACCCCCTGCAGTGACAATCAGAGCAGGACATGGGAGTTCTTTTCTGGAGATCGGTGGGGGTTTGAGCTGTGAGATCCCTACCAATCAGCAAGTTATAGGATCGGGGATAACTTGCAATTTTGTTACAGACCATTTAACCTTTTCCAATCCACTGTCTGATGTCTTCCTACTTTCTGAGTAAAGCTTGTACAGCTCCAATGTCAGAAGACGTCCAACAAGGTATTCTTACTGTCTATTGCCAACCACTCTGCTGTCGCACACACACTGGCTTTAGCCAGCAGATGGCACCGTTGTATAACAGCAAAAAGCGAGAGCCTTCTAGAAAACCCTGAATCCAAAATTGGATTGGAAAGGGTTAACCTCTTGAGTGGCACGCCCGGAAATTTTCCGGGACCAGCTCCACTGCCGATAGTGATATAGCCCGGAAGATTTTGGCACAGACCCACAGAGAACACTGCAGGACTTTGAAAAACAGAAGCAGGAAGATATTGCCGATCTGCCGGCAATCTCCTGCTTCTAAATTCAAAGTCCTGCTTTGTTTACAGGTTGCCATAGAGACCATCGGCTTATCAGAAGCAAGACGATGGTCTCTGTGGCAGGGAGAGCTGGTGCTTGGCTGTCAGAGGACAGTCAGGCACCAGCTCTTACAGCAGAGATCAGAGAAAACCTCCGATCTCTGCTGTGTTAACCCTTTACATGCTGCAGTCTATGTGACACTACCAGAGATCGGTCTGTGTGTGGAGTATGGAGAAGGCCGAGCGACTTCCTTATGCTCAGCCTGGGCCCGTTCAACCCTGGAATCCTCGGTTCTTCTGCTGAGTGCTGGGAGAGGAAAACTGCTTCATAGTGAGAAGAAGGGAAAGTGTGAGTGTTTGCCGGTGGAGAGAGAGAAAGTGAGTGCTGAGAGTAAAGAAACCTGCAGATAACTTGGACTGTGTATTGTACAGATACCCCATGAGCTCCACCGAGATATTATACTTATAAGCTGTTGTTATTGACTTTATTCAAATGTTTAAGTAAATGGACAAGATCGACTGTTCACGGTTTTGTTCCAGAATATACTCTTCTGGTGTTGGACTACTTTATTTATCTACAAGATCCACTCTAGGAGAAGGAACAGTGGCGTAACAAGTGACAATTGGACTACAGGTAACCTCCGGGTACTATTCCCTGTGATCTCCCCCAGCAGTAATGTGGTCGGGTTCCAAGCTACCCTTAGAGGGAGGAGATGGTAAAGCCCTGTGACAAGGTCTTTCCCTACCTCGCTGTCTCCTCGTTGTGGGGCTGCTCCTTGGATGCTGCATTAGCATCTACCTTCCTACACTGTGCTTGCCTTGCTTATGCAGCTTTCAAAGTTTCACTGCAAGCAGCACACTGCAAGTGGCACACAGCAATAGAGTTTCACAATGGCATAATCTTAAATTGGATTGGCAGGCAATAGAGTTGAGCGAACATACTCTGCCAAACTGGATGCTCGTTCGAGTATTAGCGTTCTCGAAGGTGCTCGTTACGAGAGAGAGAGAGAGACTGACCTAGGAAAAAAAGAAAGGCTCAGCATCCAGCGTCCCACATACAAAAATGCTCGAGTCTCCCATTGTAGTCAATGGGGTTCGTTACTCGAGTAGAGCTCTTGAATTTTATGAAAAGCTCGAATAACGCGGACTCGAGCATTTGGGTGCTCACTCATCTCATCATCCTAAAACAGTTGCTGGCCCCCTGCCACCTGGCCTAGCCCACCCCTGTGCAGGACTTATCAACACTTACTAGAATTGTTTGGATGCAGTTTTTTTTGCTGCACAAGGGGGTCCCACTAGATACTAAAAAGCAAATGTTCTCATATTTTTCCCATTCACAAACATGTGATATTGGATCATTTTCCTCAATATATGAATGACCAAGTCTAATATCTTTGACTTATTTGTTTCATTTGGTTTTCTTTATCTGCTTTTAGGACTTGTGTAAAAATTGATATAGTTTTAGGTCAAATATAAGCAAAAATATTGAAAGTTCTGAAGGGTTCACAAACTTTCAAGCACCACTGTATATTTTGAGGTGTTAGTTCCATTCATGAGTTACTATTGAGCAATCTATTACAGACTATTTCACAACAGAGGGAATCATGTTTTTTTGGCCCTATTTTTAGGGGTGCCTATGCTCCCAAACCTAATTCTCTTCTATGTCATGCATGTAGTAATCCTCACAGAGTATTGGATTTCACTATGGACTTTGCTACCTGCCTGTTATTATCAGTATATATCTCTGAAGTTTGTGAACCCTCTCTATAATATTACATAATGTAACACTTTTAATATCTCATAACTGTTACTACAACCGACATAGAAAATCTATATTTCTAAGTGAGGTCACATTATAAGGCCACCTCCAGCTTTCAAATAATAACCATTAGAGCCATTTGTGTGATTTTTCCATTGTCAAGGTTGTTGCAACACTTTAGTCTGACACTTTGTTGTTCTGTGCCCGACAGACTAACAGGAATCCATGATCTAGTATCTCATTATGAGGAGAGGGGTGCTCCAACTCTGATGTGTGAGCCATTCATTATCATTTGCTATGTGACAGGAATATAATAAGGAGCTCCAGTCGTTTACATGAACTTTTCGGATGATATGTGCTATTATGTTTTCTCCTACATCACTCTCTATATGTTACTTTTTTAGGCATAACTGGAAACTGCTATTCAAAAGACTCATATACTGTACTTATGGAAAATACTGGGTTTATCATTTGTATCATGAAAGGTTTTTTTTTTACATTATTCATTGATAGAGTTTACCAGTAATGGGGTTTACAAGTCCGGCTGTCACTAACCTGTGACATGCGGCATCCAGGGGCAATCCACAGGATTGACTTATTTCCAGCTCCCTGGATCCTGCATTTAAGCAAGAAGGAGCACAGATTGCACCCTAGATGGCCTAGCATCCCCCAACACACTTTGCTGCTACCACTCACCATCTCTGACAGGTAGGTCAGCCAGCTTAGTTTCCACCAGCCGAAACACACTATGTTACTATGTATGTTACTATGTTATTGTATAAGTGATCAAACAATCAAGTCCCCTATGGAGACTATAAGTTATATATAGTTATTTAAAAAATAAATAATTATTGCAAAAACAATAACTCATATTAAAAGTTTACAAAAACCATTTTCAATTTTTACCATAAAAAATCAAAACAAAAATACAGTGGTGCCTTGGGTTAAGAGTTTAATTAGTTCCATGACGGAGCTCTTAACCCAAAACACTTGTAAGTCAAATCAATTTCCCCCATTGAAATGAATGGAAAAGCCATTAATCCATTCCGGATCGCGAAGCTCTCCCACTGATTTCAGTAGGGATGGCGTTGCCCCATTGAAAGCAATAGGATGCTGGCACACCCGCAGTGATTTTCGGGGAAGGGCTTTAAATATAAGCCCTTCCCTGAAAATCCTCCCTAGCTGTAGTAAAAAAATAAAAAATATATATACTCACCTGTCTGCCGATCTAGTCGCCACTCTTTTACCTGCAGTGCTCTGAAGCTTTTCAGCAGGCAGGTTAAAAATACAAGCGGCGTCTAGACATGCCTGACCCTTAGCAGCGGTGGTCAGGTGAGTATTAGAGATGAGCGAGCGTACTCGGAAAAGCACTACTCGCTCGAGTAATTTGCTTTATCCGAGTATCGCTGTGCTCGTCCCTGAAGATTCGGGTGCCGCTGCGGCTGACAGGTGAGTCGCAGCGGGGAGCAGGGGAGAGCGGGCGGGAGAGAGGGAGAGAAAGATCTTCCCTCCATTCCTCCCCGCTCTCCCCTGCAACTCCCCGCTCCGTGCCGGCACCCGAATCTTCAGGGACGAGCACAGCGATACTCGGATAAAGCAAATTACTCGAGCGAGTAGTGCTTTTCCGAGTACGCTCGCTCATCTCTAGTGAGTATACATTTTTTACAACAGCTAGGGATGATTTTCAGGGAAGGGCTTATATTTAAAGCCCTTCCCTGAAAAATCACTGCAGGGGTTGCCAGCAGGCCATTGCTTTCAATGCAGCAGCGGCCCCATTGAAAGCAAGGCCTGTAACCCAAGTTTTTGCTATTAAATCAGAGCAAAAATTCATGAGAAAGCCTGCTCTCAAGTCAAAAAGCTTGTATGCTGAGGCACTCTTAACCTAAGGTATCACTGTATAAACATATTTGGTATTGCCGCATCCTTAAAAGTATGACCTATTAAAATAACACATTATTTATCCCACATAGTGAACACTGTGAGAAAAAAAAATCTGCAACACCAGAATTGTGCTTTTTTAGTGACAAATAGTGCTGAAAAAGTCTTCTGCACTTCAAAATGGTACAAATAGAAACTTCAAGTCATCCTGCAAAAAAACGAGCCTTCACACAACCCCATTGCCAGAAAAATGAAAAACGTATGGTGGTCAGAAGATGGTGAAAAAAAGCAATTAAAAAAAAGATGGTAGTGCAACAAAAAAAACATGTAAATTTATCGCCGTTATTATACCCACCCACAGAGTGAAGTTTTTGTGTCCTTTTTGCTATAATGCTATATGATGCTCCGAGTTCAGGTTCAGAGACCCACAGCCAGGCCAGGACACACTTCATACATAAAACCGATGGTGCTGAAGACAGTGTAGTCAGGTTCTTATAGAGGCATTGATACAAGGAGTGTTGAGTGGGGTAGCCCCTTTATGATATTCACTGTTACCAATTTGCTTTTTATGTTTTACTTCTCTGAACTGTTTATTATTATTAACCCCTTAAGGACCAGGCTGTTTTGTACCTTAAGGACCAGGCACTTTTTAGGGATTTTAACCACGTGGTGGTTTTACTACCCTATTTTTTTTCCTTTAGCTATCAAAGTTATTTTTGCTGCATTCTGTTCCGTGACATATAGGGCGAATTTTTTCAATATCTTTTTCACTGCCTTTTTCCCCTTGTTTTTTAGTTTTATTTGGGGTAAAATGCTAAAAAAATATATTTTTTTAACATTTCTCATTCCTTTTTTTAATTGGTCTATTTACACTAAAATAAAGTATGAGAATGGGTTCCTCTATTTATTTTGGACGTTTTGATATATAGTATGTATGGTTCTGGATTACAGGGTGCATACAGCGATGGTTTTTGCTGGCGTCAGCTTCGTGTTATTTTCTTTCTTATGTATGTGCTGTTTTTTTTCCAGTTATTTTGTCTTACTGATGTATGTAATTATGTTTTCTACTATCTATGTCCTCCAATGATGTCATATAAGACCTCTGAGGGGACATTCATTTTTTTTAAATTATTTGACACTTTCCCACTGTAGCTGGGGCATCTATAAGAGCCTCAGTTACATGGGAAAACAGCCCCTGCAGTGACAGTAGTCACTTGCAGAGCTGTCCAGGGTCTAGTTTGACCCTTCAGCTCTGCTGTAGCAGGGAACCTGGGCGGTCACATGACCACCCCGGGCTTCCGATGTGAACGTTACAGTTTACTTTCACTTTGAGCACACAGCACTCATTGAGCACTGTGTACTCGGGGAAGCAGAAGGCAGGAAGGGTTAAAAACCCATCCTGCCTTCTTCTCCGGGTTATCAGCTGTCACTAACAGCTGATAACCCGTTCCTGCCTCTGATTGATTGCAGAGCCAGGAGACTTAAAGCGCAGCCGTAATTTTACATACGGTGGGCTTTAAGCCCAGGACACGGCGCTGTAAATTTACAGTGCCTAGTCCTAAATGGGTTAAAGATGGTTCATCAAAATTTGTTAAATAATTTTTAATAAAAAATGATCATAATTAGAGATGAGCGAGCACCAAAATGCTCGGGTGTTCATTGCTCGAGTCGAACTTTCCGCGATGCTCGAGGGTTCGTTTCGAGTAACGAACCCCATTGAAGTCAATGAGCGACTCGAGCATTTTTGTATATCACCCATGCTCCGCTAAGGTTTTCATTGGTGAAAATCTGCAAAACCCAAGAAAGTGATGGAAACGACACAGAAACGGATAGGGCAGGCGAGGGGCAACATGCTGGGCTGCATTTCAGGTTCCCAGATCCCACTATTAAGCCACAATAGCGGCAAGAGTGGGCCCCCCCTAACAATTTATACTTCGGACAAACCCTCATTAGTAATCCACACCTTAGCTAAGCACCACACTACCTCCAACTAAGCACAATCACTGCCTGCGGGACACACCGCTGCCTCTTCTCCTGGGTTACATGCTGCCCAACCCCCCCCTTCCCCCCGCACGACCCAGTTTCCACAGCGCACACCAAAGTGTCCCTGCGCAGCCTTGAGCTGCCCTCATGCCACAATCTGGCCCCATAGCCACACCACCCTCATGTCTATTTATAAGTGCGTCTGCCATGAAGAGGAACCGGAGGCACACACTGCAGAGGGTTGGCAGGGCCAGGCAGCGACCCTCTTTAAAAGGGGCGGGGCGATAGCCCACAATGCTGTACAGAAGCAATGAGAACTCCAATCCTGTGCCACCTCCGTCAGGAGCTGCAAACGTGGGCATAGCAATGGGGAATCCATGTGCCACACAGTATTCATTCTGTCAAGGTGTCGCATAGCTCAATCGACACTGCAAGGGGAAAGCCGTCTGCGCTCTGCCCCCTACCCAGGTCAGTCAGTGTCTTTGTGCCAGACAGGTCAAACACCGCGATGGGAACCAAGTTTGCACCAACAGCATAGGGGGGGTCCTAGGAAGCCCAAAACATGAACAAAAAATTGAAACATGGCAGACTTGCACCGCGCCCACAGCATAGGCCTCGGCCTACAGATTCAGCAATCCTAGGCAGGAAGCGGACTTTCACTGCACCCAGGACATAGGCCTCTGCACAAACCCTCAGCAATCGCGGGCCTACAGGGGACTCCAATGCTAGCGTAGCTGTGCACGTCTCATTAGCGCTGTATTGCTCCTGTAGTTTGTCCCAATGCAGTGCCACGGATAGTAGAGCTAACATCAGATTAAATACAGGTGGGCTTCGGCCCACACTGCATGCCCCAGTCAGACTGGGGTTTTCTATAAGTATACACAGGCAGATACAACTCCCTAATGTGAAGTCCCTGTGGACCCACAGCATGGGTGGCTCCCTGGAACCCACTGGCGGTACATAAATAAATCCCATTGCATTGCCCAGCATAGCTGAGGTAACGTCAGATTAAATGCAGGTGGGCTTTGGCCCACACTGCATGCCCCAGTCAGACTGGGGTTTTTTATAAGTATACACAGGCAGATACAACTCCCTAATGTGAAGTCCCTGTGGACCCACAGCATGGGTGGCTCCCTGGAACCCACTGGCGGTACATAAATAAATCCCATTGCATTGCCCAGCATAGCTGAGGTAACGTCAGATTAAATGCAGGTGGGCTTTGGCCCACACTGCATGCCCCAGTCAGACTGGGGTTCTTTATAAGTAGACACATGCAGTTACAACTACGTGTGGACCGACAGCATGGGTGGGTCCCAGGAAACCACCGGCGGTACATAAATATATCCCATTGCATTGCACGGCACAGCTGAGGTAACGTCAGATTAAATGCAGGTGGGCTTCGGCCCACACTGCATGCCCCAGCCTGACCCGGGCTTTTAATACATAGACACAGGCAGGTACAAATCCCCTATGTGAAGTCCCTGGGGACCGACAGCATGGGTGGCTCCCTGAAACCCATCGGCGGTACATAAATATATCCCATTGCATTGCCCATCACAGCTGAGGTAACGTCAGGTTTAATGCAGGTGGGCTTCGGCCCACACTGCATACCCCAGTCTGACCGGGGTTCTTTATAAGTAGACACATGCAGTTACAACTCCGCGTGGACCGACAGCATGGGTGGGTCCCAGGAAGCCACCGGTGATACATAAATAAATCCCATTGCATTGCCCAGCACAGCTGAGGTAACGTCAGATTAAATGCAGGTGGGCTTCGGCCCACACTGCATACCCCAGTCAGACTGAGGTTCTTTATAAGTAGACATATGCAGTTACAACTCCGTGTGGACCGACAGCATGGGTGGGTCCCAGGAAGCCACCGGTGATACATAAATAAATCCCATTGCATTGCCCAGCACAGCTGAGGTAACGTCAGATTAAATGCAGGTGGGCTTCGGCCCACACTGCATGCCCCAGTCTGACCGGGGTTTTTAATACATAGACACAGGCAGGTACAAATCCCCTATGTGAAGTCCCTGTGGACTGACAGCATGGGTGGCTCCCTGGAACCCACCGGCGGTACATAAATAAATCCCATTGCATTGCCCAGCACAGCTGAGGTAACGTCAGATTAAATGCAGGTGGGCTTTGGCCCACACTGCATGCCCCAGTCAGACTGGGGTTCTTTATAAGTAGACGCATGCAGTTACAACTCCATGTGGACCGACAGGATGGGTGGGTCCCTGGAACCCACCGGCGGTACATAAATAGATCCCATTGCAGTGCCCTGGACAGCAGAGCTAACGTTAGATTAAATATAGGTGGGCTTCGGCCAAGAATGTTTTCATTGTTGGAGAAGGAGGACGAGGATGTTTTTGAGGTAGTACGTGTCCTATGCCCGTGTCCGTGGTTATATGCACCTTACCAGTAACCGCGTTGGTGGGATAGTGGTCGCGACTGTGGACCTATTAGCGCGGTTTTATTCCGTTGGTTTTCAGAATGTGGCCAGGATTAAGTGGGCTGTGGTGGGGGGCTTTCTTATTGTGTCGTTTAAGGTGAAATTCTTGGACTGCCGCCAGACGGACCACTGCGAAAGCATTTGCCAATAATGTTTTCATTGTTGGAGGAGGAGGACGGGGAAGTTTTTGAGGCAGTAGGTGTCCTGTCCCCGTGTCCGTGGCGTCGCTGAAAAGTTGTCGCTCCTGGGGAACCTAGTAATGCGGCCTCGCCACCATCATGTCTTTGGGAAGCCTCCGTTTCCACTACCCTGTAACATTGCAGTAGCAGCAGTATAGGCAGAGCCGGGAATTAGTAACATTTCAGCGGTAAGAGTGTGCACAAACCCCTGTAACATTTCATTGGCAGCAGTGACGACAGACCCCACTAACATTTCATTTGCAGCAGTATACACAGACCTCAGTAACATTTCAGTAGTATCTGTATAGACAGACCCCAGTAACAGTTCAGTAGTATAAGTCTAGACAGACCCCAGTAACATGTCAGTTCCAGCAGTAGTGACAGACCCCAGTAACATTTCAGTAGTATCAGTTGCGACATGCCCTAGTCACATTTCAGTTCCAGCAGTGCAGACAGACCCCAGAAACAGTAACGTTGAAGCAATATGGGCAAAGCAGCAGATAAACATTTCCCTGGCAGCAGTGTAGGGAGAGCAAAGTATTTGTAACATTTCAGTAGTAGCAGTATAGTCAGACCCCAGTAACAGTAACGTAGAAGCAGTATGGGCAAAGCAGCTGATAAACATTTCCCTGGCAGCAGTGTAGGGAGAGCAAAGTATTTGTAACATTTCAGTAGTAACAGTATAGTCAGACCCCAGTAACATTAACGTAGAAGCAGTATGGGCAGAGCCCACTATTAGTTACATTTCTGTTATAGCAGTATAGACCTGCCCCAGTAACATTTCCGTTGAAGCATTATGGGCAGAGCCCAGTATTAGTAAAATTACAGTAGTAACAGTATACACCAACCAAGGTAACATTTCAGGAGGAGAAGTATCGGCAGACCGAAGTAACATTTCTGTTGCTGAAGTATAGTCAGACCCCTGTAGCATTACTGTGGCAGAAGTATAGGTAGGCAGAACAGAGTTACATTTCTGTAGCAAAAGTGTAGGCCAACCCCAGACACAGTGGTGTACCATGAGTGCAGGCGAAGCCCATAAAAATTACTTTGATTACATTGTAGGCGAGGGCCCGAAAAATGGGTGTACCGACAATACAAATGTACCCCAGAAAAATTGCCCATGCCCAACCCAGAGGGCAGGTGAAACCCATTAATCGCTTAGCGTACTGTGGCTTAATTTTTAACTAGGCCTGGAGGCAGCCCAGTCTAAAAAACAATTGGTTCAGGTGGAAGTTTCAATGCTTTAATGAGAATTGAAACAGATAAATATTATTTAGAAAAGTTATATGAGCCTTTTGGCCCACAGAAAAATTGCCCATTTGCGGTGATTATGAGAGGTTTCAGGAGGAGGAGCCGGAGGAGGAGGATGAATATCATACAAGGTCTTTAGGTAGCGCTGCTGTCCGCTGGTGGAGAAGAGAAGTCTGGGGAAATCCAGGCTTTGTTCATCTTTATGAGTGTAAGCCTGTCGGCACTGTCAGTTGACAGGCGGGTACAGTGCTCCCTCCGACTCAGCCTGGACTGGGGAGGTGTGAGACAGTCTTGCTGGGGAGCCATAAAGCTGGCAAAGGCCTTGGAGAGTGTTCCCCTGCCTGCTCTGAACATGCTGCCTAATCTCCGCGCCTCCCCTTCTACTTGGCCCTTGGAACTGCGCCTTCTGCCACTAGCGCTGTCAGATGGGAAGTTTACCATCAGTTTGTCCACCAGGGCCCTGTGGTATTGCATCACTCTCAAACCCCTTTCCTCTTCGGGAATGAGAGTGGGAAGGTTCTCCTTATACCGTGGGTCAAGCAGTGTGTACACCCAGTAATGCGTAGTGGCCAGAATGCGTCTAACGCGAGGGTCACGAGAAAGGCATGCTAACATAAAGTCAGCCATGTGTGCCAGGGTACCTGTACACAACATATGGCTGCCCTCACTAGGAAGATCACTTTGAGTATCCTCCTCCTCCTCCTCCTCCTCAGGCCATACACGCTGAATGGATGAGAGGCAAGCAGCATGGGTACCCTCTGCAGTCAGCCCAGCTGTCTCTTCCTCCTCAGACTCCTCCCCCTCCTCCTCCTCCATGCACTTGTGAGGGTATTAATATATATATTGCCATATGTGTTTTTTATGCTTTTATACCTGTATGCAAGTTTTATTCAATTCCAAATGAGAGAAAAAACTTATATGTCGCCTTACATCAGATATTCAAAGAGGCCTTGCCAGGCTTGAACAAAATGTATCAGCAAAGAAGAATCGGACGAAGGCTGCGTGTACTTGGCCGTTTTCCCAGAAAACAAGATATCAAGATGTTCAAATGTACATAACTTTCACTGTCTTAGGCCAGAAATCCAGACTTCTTAGAATTGAGTGGGTGATTCTTTGCACTGGAGTTAATTGAATACGTGATTTTCTGTACGTAAGCCAGAGGCGCCAGTATCAAGATAATGACTGTTATATGATTTTCACTGTCTCAGTCCGCAAATCCGGACTTCCCATATATGGTTATGAGCCCATCACCCCCTAGTGGGGAGGGGACAAAGTGTATAAGATCTCATGTAATCTGTAATAAAGCACGTCGACGTCAGCCGAGAGCCATGTCCCGTGTGAGAAACTATACCAGACCTCTGTGTGGTGTCTATTCTTACGGCCGGCAACGGGGCAAGTGGGGTGGGCCCGATTGGTGCTGTACTTAGAATTTTAACCCTCATACACTGAGATATAGACATGAGGGTGCTCTGACTATCCAGCGACATACTGTCTTCCCCCGCCTCCGTTTCCGCCCGCAAAGCATCAGCCTTTATGCTTTGCAGGGAACTTCTCAACAGGCATAGCAGGGGAATGGTAAGGCTAATGATTGCAGCATTGCCGCTCCCCATCAGGGTGGAATCCTCAACGTTTCCAAGGACCTGGCAGATATCTGCCATCCAGGCCCACTCCTCTGTAAAGAATTGAGGAGGCTAACTCCCACTTCGCCTCCCATGTTGGAGTTGGTATTCCACTATAGCTCTACACTGCTCATACAGCCGGGACAACATGTGATGCATAGAGGTCCACCGCGTGGGCACGTTGCAAAGCAGTCGGTGCACTGGCAGATTAAACCGATGTTGCAGGGTGCGCAGGGTGGCAGCGTCCGTGTTGGACTTGCCGAAATGTGCGCTGACCCGGCGCAACTTGCCGAGGAGGTCTGACAAGTGTGGGTAGCCTTTCAGAAACCACTGAACCACCAAATTAAATATGTGGGCCAGGCATGGCACGTGCGTGAGGCTGCCGAGCTGCAGAGCCGCCACCAGGTTACGGCCGTTGTCACACACGACCATGCCCGGTTGGAGGCTCAGTGGCGAAAGCCAGCGGTCGGTCTGCTCTGTCAGACCGTGCAACAGTTCGTGGGCCGTATGCCTCTTCTCTCCTAAGCTGAGTAGCTTCAGCACGGCCTGCTGACACTTGCTCACCGTTGTGCTGCCGCGCCGCGCGACACCGACTGCTGGCGGCGTGCTGCTGCTGACAAGTCTTGATTGCGAGGTTGAGGTTGCGTTGGAGGAGGAGGTTGCGTAGGAGGAGGAAGGTTTAGTGGAGGTGGCATATACCGCCACAGATACCAGCACCGATCTGGGGCCCGCAATTCTGGGGGTGGGTAGTACATGAGCGGTCCCAGGCTCTGACTCGGTCCCAGCCTCCACTAAATTCACCCAATGTGCCGTCAGGGAGATATAGTGGCCCTGCCCGCCTGTGTTTGTCCACGTGTCCGTTGTTAAGTGGACCAGTAACCAAGTTGGTGAGGGCGCGTACGATGTTGCGTGAGACGTGGTCGTGCAGGGCTGGGACGGCACACTGTGAAAAATAGTGGCGACTGGGGACAGAGTAGCGCGGGGCTGCCGCCGCCATCATGCTTTGAGCACCTCAGTTTCCACCAGCCAGGCTGATCAATTTGGCAATGTGGACATTTAAAGCTTGAGCGTGCGGGTGCGTGGCAGCGTATTTGCGCTTTCACTCCAACGATTCTCTTAGCGACAGCTGGACGCTGCGCTTAGAGACATTGGATGGGGCTGAGGACAGCGGAGGTGAGGGTGTGGGTCCAGGCCAGGAGATGGTCGTGCCTGTGTCGTGAGAGGTGGGTTGGATCTCAGTGGCAGGTTGGGGCACAGGGGGAGAGGCAGTGGCGCAAGCTGGAGGCGGTGAACAGCCTTCGTCCCACCTTGTGAGGTGCTTGGCCATCATATGCCTGCGCATACTGGTGGTGGTGAGGCTGCTGGCGGTGGCTCCGCGGCTGATCTTGGCGCAACAAAGGTTGCACACCACTGTTCGTCGGTCGTTCACCGTCTCAGTGAAAAACTGCCACACCTTAGAGCACCTTGGCCTCTGCACGGTGGCTTGGCGCGAGGGGGTTCTTTGGGAAACAGCTGGTGGATTATTCGCTCTTGCCCTGCCGCTACCCCTGGCCGTCCCACTGCCTCTTCCAACCTGTCCTGCAGCTGCAATTGCCTCCCCCTCTGAAGACCTGTCCTCAGTTGGCTTATCACACCAGGTGAGGTCAATCACCTCATCGTCCAGCGGCCCTTCCTCCGAATCCTCTGTGCGCTCCTTCCTTTGGACTTACTGCCCTTACTACTACCTCACTGATAGACAACTGTGTCTCATCATCATCGTCCTCCTCACCCACTGAAAGCTCTAGAGACAGTTGCCGGAAGTCCCCAGCCTCATCCCCTGGACCCCAGGAACTTTCCAAAGGTTGGGCATCGGTCACGACAAACTCCTCCGATGGGAGAGGAACCATTGTTGCCCAATCTGGGCAGGGGCCCGAGAACAGTTCCCGGGAGTCTGCCCGCTCCTCAGAATGTGTCATTTTCATGGAGTGAGGAGGCTGGGAGGAAGGAGGAGCAGCAGCCAGAGGATTCAGAGTTGCAGCAGTGGACGGCGTAGAAGACTGGGTGGTCGATAGATTGCTGGATGCACTTTCTGCCATCCACGACAGGACCTGCTCACACTGCTCATTTTTAAATAAAGGTCTACGACATGGACCCAAAAATTGCGATATGAAGCTGGGGACCCCAGAAACTGTCCTCTCTCCTACTCCCGCAGCAGCAGGCTGCGATTCACCTGGATCAGGAACTCGTCCTATGCCCACACCCTCACTTGGGACTCTGCGTCCTCGTCCGCCTCCACGTCCTCTGCCCCTACCCCTACACCTCAGCATGGTGGATTAAGAATCGAGCAGAGACAGAGCGGTGTAAAAATGTTTGTGAATTATTGCCGCGCAGTTGGTGGCTGCCTGCGGTAATATAACGCAAAATGAAGCCAGAGATAAATTATAAGGAAGGCTGCACTTAGGCCGTGCTGTGAACTATGCAGTTTGGATGGACGTGAAGACCCACAGGCCACGCAGGCTAATGCACTGGGTCACCGGTAGCTGTAAAAAGGATTTTTTTAAAAAAATCTCCTTATTTTTCTATGCAATGCAGGCTGAGGCTATGCAGTGTGTATTGCACTTTCAATCTATGGGCGTCGGGCACACCATGCACTTGTGAGACAGCACACATATAACACAGAGCGTTGTAGAAAATGTGTGGTTTCTTGGCGTACACTTAGAGGCAGACTGAACTGAGGCAACACAAAGTGCGGACAGAAAAATATTTAAATGAAGGCTGCACTTAGGCCTAGCTGTGAACTATGCAGTTTGGATGGATGTGAAGTCCCACAGGCCACACAGGCTAATGCACTGGGTCACCGGTAGCCGTAAAAAGGATTTTTTGGAAAAAAAATCTCCTTATTTTTCTATGCAATGCAGGCCGAGGCTATGCAGTGTGTATTCCACTTTCAATGTATGGGCGTCGGGCACACCGTGCACTTGTGAGACAGCACACGTATAACACAGAGTGTTGTAGAAAATGTGTGGTTTCTTGGCGTACACTTAGAGGCAGACTGAACTGATGCAACGCAAAGTGCGGACAGAAAAATGTTTAAATGAAGGCTGCACGCAGGCTCTGCTGTGCAATACAGAGGTACTACAACTCCCAGCAACCACGGAGTTAAATGCACACGATCACAGGTTGCCCTAAGAAGAACCATTGGGGTTCTTGTAGACAGGATTCTACACTACCACTGTCCCTGCCTGACCAATACTGCCCCTATACTCAAGTACAGACTGCAGCCTGAGAACGCTATAGCCTGCACGCCCGATATACATTAAAAAAAAAGTGCAAAACTGCTCCCAGCAGCCACAACAGTAATGCACTAGTTGAGCTGTGGCCCTAAGAAGGACTGTTGTGGTTCTTGAAGACGCTAACACTGTCCCTATACCAGCAGCAGCACTGTCCCTGATCTCTCTTAGCATGTGTCTGTGGCGAGCCGCGGGCAGGGCAGATTTAAATAATCGGGGGTCACTTGATCTCGCCAGCCACTCACTGCACAGGGGGTGGGATAGGGCTGGAACGTCACAGGAGGAAGTTGTAATGGCTTCCCTGTGTTTCTATTGGCTAGAAAAGGGCGCAAATTTCTCAGGGAAGGAAATGAAATTGACTCGAGTACCGTGTAGTGCTTGTCTCGAGTAACGAGCATCTCGAACACCCTAATGCTGGAACGAGTGCGCTCGCTCATCTCTAATCATAATCATATTATTTTCCTATATCTCCCCTTTCTGTCCTGTAGCATGAGACTCTTGGCTTGTTTACTGTGTGCTTTACATTTGTCATCATTTTGCACCTGAAATGTCATGGAATAAGGCATTAAGCAGTGCCACTCACAATCTGTCAGAGAACCTTGTAGCTCAATAATCCCATTAAAGTCCTGATAAAATAATAATCATAGGTTTGTTCTTTGCTATCAGTCGGCTCGATCTGGCCATGGCCATTGCCTTGGACTCGATACAAGACTACCGGCTTTGAACAAACCAGATATATCTCATTGATTGGCGAAATGAAATAAAAAAACATAACCCAGGAGAATTCCTATTATGTTGATATTCAGATATCAGCCAATTAAATTTCCTGAGTCGCTGAGTAGACAGAAAGCTGGAGGCATCTTTATGCTGTCTCAGCAGAGGTTAGATTTTTTTTTTTCCTCCATGAGCAGATTGCAGACGAACATGGTCTCAGAGCAGAGAATAGAGCAGGTAGAACAGCGGCTCGAGGTCTCAATCAGATAAACTGACGTCTTTGACAGATAGCTCTCTTTACAGTGGAGTCACTAAACCTGCTTCCCTTTCTCACGGGAATGATCTGCAACTATTAAAGTATCTTTAAAACAGCTAGTGAAATGCAGTTTGAGACTCATTCACGGCTTGAAACAAGATCACATTTACAGTGAAAAGGCCTGGTCTTAAATGGCTGGCATTCGGAGGCCGCTACTCCTTATCATTGCTACACAATAGCTTAAATCAGGTGTTTTATTTATTTAAGATACAAATATATCCATGAATAGTCAATTCATCATTAACCCACTTGGCTATTGCTGCTCTTTGTACGGAGACTCATTTGTAGAAAGTAATTGTCTGGGAGGCCCTTAAATGAGATTCCCTGGAAGAAATTGGGTATCATATAGAAAGTCTTGTTCGGTGATACAATGAGGAATACAAAATAAAGTTAATGTAACGTCTGTATTAAAGAGAAAAAAAGGAGGACAGTCACGGGGAGTGACAAGAAAATCAAGCCTATAGCTATTTACCAAGGATTTTATGTAAATACTACATATTGGAGTCAGGAAGGACATTTTTCCCCTAAATGGGGAATATTGGATTTGACCTTATTGGCTTTTTTTGCCTTCCTCTGGATCAACATTGGGGGGTAGTAGGCTGAACTGGATGGACATATGTTTTTTTTGGCCTTACATACCATGTTACAAGGGGGTCATGTAAAAAAACTGCCTATGAAATCCTATTTATTGAAGGGGTTGTCTGAAGGTTCACTCTCGGGAGAACTGGCAAAGAACAGTGGAGACGATACAATATCTGCAGTCAGCTTTCACTACTATACCCATTTCGATGCCTCCTTCTAGAGAAAACAGGTGCGTGCTTGGAGTCACAACTCTCATACCCTTAGTACAGGAACTCTTCTCCAAGATAGCATGTGCATGCACTCAAGTCTCTTAATACATTTGCTGTCTCATGTAGTGGCACCTCCTTGCACCAGATGAAAACCTACACTAGCTGGCATAGCTTTCTACTATAATACATTATAGTAAATCTGCACATGACCACACCCACCAAAGCTAAGCCCCACCCATTCTTTGAGGAAGTGAAATAGCTTGATGTAAAAGCCCAAAAAGTTGCAATTTTGGCAAAAGAAAACTAGTATACATAGATATGCCCCCTTTTGTCTAATTTTATGCCAACTCTTGGTTGGCTTACCTTAAACCATTTTATGTGACAACATTTCAGTGTTTGTTGGAAAATTTTAAGCCACGCCTCTTTCCTCTTTACATGTCCCTATTCCTCCATGCCATGCTCCCTTTTACTAGGGAGGCACAAAAAGGGTCTAAAGCGAATAGTAAATTTGGGGCAAGGCATTTATTTACCAGGGTCTTTTTGCCAAATTGAGTTAGAATTCCATCATATTTAGAGTTGTAAAGCTCTTGTGTTTGTTTCTTTTTTGTTAAGGCTGGTCTCACACAGGTGAGTTTGAATTGCGGAATCCACGATCGTCTCACGCATGGACGATCCGCGGCATTCTGCACAAATTCAAACAAATAAAGCATTCACATGTCTGCTCACATTGAAGTCAATGGAAGCCGTCCAACTCACAGCCTTTCTGCAATTGATATTGCGGAAAGGTTGTGGACGTCATCGCCTAGCAGCAATAAAAAAGAAAAGTACTACACATGTTTGATGGCAAGCCATGCCGACCATCCACAGTACAGATAATTCAGGTACTCGCGGACGCTGGCTGGGGACAAGGTCAGATTCTGCTGTGGGCTCCCGCATGCAGAATCCGCCCTGTTTATGTGAGACCGGCCTAACTGTTGTAACTATTTATTTTACTAATTTTCAGTTCCCCTCCTGGAGACACATTTTTCCTTTCTGTATTGTCTGTATAATTAAAAACCCCTTTCCCCTTCTTTCATAACATTAATTAATACTGTAAAAATTAAAGGAGGCCGCCCAAGGAAGGATAAGGGGAAGTCGGCAAATGTTGTGAACGGCAAAACATAATATTCTGCATAAACAATGGTGTGGCCTGCTTGACAATCTGAGCCTAAATATTCCTGAGATGACGTATGATAAATTTACTGAACGTGACTATCAAGCCTGGCCAGTCAGTTCACTAATGCATTCTGAAGGCTGACGAATCATGTGAACTGGCTAAACTTGTATTGGGTAAAATCATTCATCTCTAACTGTGTGAAATCAGCAGAGTTAACTTTACTAATTATATGCCACTAACTTTTAAGGGGTTTTCCCAAGAGAAAAACTATTGGTGACCCAACCTCGGGACAAGGGCATATTTAAAATTCATGAGGCTCCATGGAAAAAATTAGAATTGTACCCCTTCCTCCAAATAAATTTTATTAGAGACAGCATATCTATAATGCTGCGTGCTTATATACTGTGGCTCAGTATGCATCTAAGTAATGCAGCCACCATATAATAGTCAGATACAAGTTTTACGCAGTGAAAGTGATTATAGTGCAGTTACCTCCAGTGATCAAAAGTGATGTCTTCTCTAAATGATGTCACCTGTTTGTTTTTCCTATCTGGATCCAGACCACCATGAAGAGTTCTTCCAGCAATGGTTCGTCTTTCCAGATTCTACACATCCTACTTCTACCCCCAAGGCTCTCAGTGCACCCTATAGTATTAGTGCTACCTCTACGGCCCCACAAAGTAAAAATGCTCCCTCTATACCCCTTTAAAATTATATATTGCCCCCTCTGTGGACCATGGAACTTATACTGCTCCCTCTGGGTCCCTTGAAACTCATAGTGCCCCCCCTGTGATCCCTAAAGCTTATAGTGCCTTGTCTCCTCCACTGCCCATCCCTGAAAGTCCAGTCAGCAACACAAGTCTCTTTGCAACTTACTTCTGATATGGCTTCTGCTCTTTGTTTAAAGGCCGACTCCTGCCCCTCTCTCCAGCAGTACTATACTGACAGCAGGAAAGGAGGAGGTCAGCCTCTGCATGTCTCTGGACCAGAAGTACTATAATTTACAGACTTGGTCTGCTGGCCAGATTTTAGGGAGGATTCAGAGAGTCAGCAGTGAGACGGGAGCCCCCTGTCTCATTGGCCCCGTAGCAGTCTTATGGTCTGCTTACATTGACGGCACACCACTGCCTCAGGGTATGTCATCAATAGCAGTTTGGTGAGGGTCTGCCACTTGGGACCCTTGCTGGTCACCTGATTAGAAGCTGCTATGGAAGATTGGAACTGTCAAAATGTAATTCGTAGTGCATTGGCCTGGTTTAGTATTTCAGCTCTTTCCCATTCACTTGTGTGGCGATGAACTGTGAGATTGCACAGCATTACAACACCACATGTGCATCCAAACTATTGCTTGCAGTAGTTTCATGTGACAGATTTTAAAAGGGTATTCCTGTGTCATAGATTGACGGTATTTCACTAAGATATGTGAACACTTTATGATCAATGGGGGGTCAAATTCTTTTACTTTTTCTACAAGAGTTCTCCTGACCACTTTGTTGTGCAGAAACCTGCAGCTGGCTCCATTCACTCGACAGTGGTGTTAACCAGAGGACACAGCACTGGTGGCCATTTTCAGGATCGTAGGGGTCCCAGAAGTCTGACTGCTTTGGATCATAAAGCTTTGGCACATTCTCTTGCTTTGAAGGTGCGCAGAAAAAAAATAAAGTTGCAAAATGATATTAAATATTATTATTTCTGTTTAATAGATATGCTACAATAATACAGTAACACTGGTCGGTATATAGTTAAAACTTTAGAATTGAAAGTTCTATAAAGTTTTCTAAATGTCATTCTTAGATCAGTCTATGAACTTCTTCTACAGTTTAATGTGTATTTTTATGACTTTTTGTAAATATCATATTAAACATCTTCATTTTGATTCTTGTTATTTGTCTGCTGGGATCTCTAAGATGCAGACGGACAATCTTCATAACGTTAGGACCTGACTGAGAGGAGATTATTGATATTCAGCTCCACATCTCTCTGAGTGGGTATAGTGTATCAGCAGCCTCAAAGCTTGGCGCCAACCTTTCTCTCATGTGCACCACAAACCAGAATTAATTGCAAATCAATCGAACAAGGTACAACTGATCAGTAAACCAATTAGTAATTTTAGCTGTTCATCCTGTCTTCTTTTACCTGGCTGTGAGGGATTTTCCTTTTGTATGCTGTATTTCTGTAGTTTTCATTCCTTTATATATCCATGTCCTTGGAAGAGCATTTCATAAATGTGTGCAGAAATCCTTTCATTATGCCTTCTGCAATTCCCTTTTTTATCATTTAGAGATTACTTGTATCATATGCTCCTGTAAGGTCACACAAAGGATACCAAAGAAGGAAAGATGAATAACCAGAAAAAAAAATCTTAGTTGATACAAAAAGAAAACAAAAAACTATTGTGTCTTTTGAAATATACAAACATAAAAACAAAGGGGAAAATACCGATTAAATTAAAGCTTTGTTATGATTGACCCTTCCACTCCCCCAAGCTAGTTTTTAATACATAGGATTTAAAAATACGTTTTGGGGAAAAAAAAGCACAATTCATTCATTCATTCATGGGGGCGGGGTACTTTGCATAGGGCAGGATGGAGGTAGGACATGTTGCAGGGATTATGTGTTATAATTAGAGATGAGCGAACGTGTTCTTCCAAGCTTGATATTCGTGCGAATATTAGGGTGTTCGGGATGTTCGTTATTCGTAACGAACACCATGCGGTGTTCTGGTTATTTTCACTTCCTTCCCTGAGACGTTAGCGCGCTTTTCTGGCCAATTGAAAGACAGGGAAGGCATTACAACTTCCCCCTGTGACGTTCAAGCCCTATACCACCCCCCTGCTGTGAGTGGCTGGGAAGATCAGGTGTCACCCGAACATAAAAGTCGGCCCCTCCCGCGGTTCGCCTCCGATGCCGTGTGAGTTAGATGAGGGACAGTGCTGTTTGTACCGGAGCTGCTGTAGGGAAAGAATTGGTAGTTAGTGTAGGCTTCAAGACCCCCCAAAGGTCCTTATTAGGGCCACTGATAGCTGTGTGTTGGCTGCTGTTAGCAGTGGCAATTTTTTTTTTCAAAATCGCCTCTGCAGACCGTTGCACCTGGCATTAGGGACAGAAGTGCTGCATAGGCAGGGAGAGTGTTAGGAGTGAGTGTAGCCTTCAAGAACCTCAACGGTCCTTTCTAGGGCCATATTTATCCGTGTGCAGTACTGTCCAGGCTGCTGTTAGCTGTGCTGCATTTTTTTTTGCTTCTCAAAATCGCTTCTGCAGAGCATTGCACCCTCCATTGATACTGCAGGGAAAGAATTGTATAGGCAGGGCCACAACACAGTTATTATTCATTGAATATACGCAGTGCTGCCTTTTGCTTGTAAAACAAGTGAAAATAATTCTATTTGTCCGGCCTCTGTCCGTCCTAAGGGCGGTGGACACGTGTCGGCTGCGTGTGACACCTTTAAAAATCATACGCACCCAGCTACGTTTTACTCCTGGCTTCGCCATTTGCTTTCCTTAATTGGGAAAAAAAATACCTGCTCTGCCACAGTTAATAACTCTGCTACCCTCACGTTCTGTGACACATTAGCAGGGACACAGCACAGTTATTAAACTTCTCATGTTCATAGAATATACGCAGTGCTGCCTTTTGGTGCCAAAAAACGGAAAATAATTCTATTTGTCCGGCCTCTGTCCGTCCTAAGGGCGGTGGACACGTGTCGGCTGCGTGTGACACCTTTAAAAATCATACGCACCCAGCTACGTTTTACTCCTGGCTTCGCCATTTGCTTTCCTTAATTGGGAAAAAAAATACCTGCTCTGCCACAGTTAATAACTCTGCTACCCTCACGTTCTGTGACACATTAGCAGGAAAACAGCACAGTTATTAAACTTAGATTATTCATTCACTAGAGGCAGTGGGGCCTTTCGTTTTCAAAAAAGGGAAAAAATTATATTTGGCCTGCAGTCTTGCGCCAATTTATTTCCTGCCTGTGAAATCAAATCACTGGTAATACAGCATGCTGAGGGGTAGGGGTAGGCCTAGAGGACGTGGACGCGGCCGAGGACGCGGAGGGCAAAGTCAGGGTGTGGGCACAGGCCAAGCTCCTGATCCAGGTGTGTCGCAGCCGACTGCTGCGCGATTAGGAGAGAGGCACGTTTCTGGCGTCCCCACATTCATCGCCCAATTAATGGGTCCACGCGGGAGACGGTTATTAGAAAATGAGCAGTGTGAGCAGGTCCTGTCCTGGATGGCAGAAAGTGCTTCGAGCAACCTATCGTCTACCCGCAGTTCTGCGCCGTCCACTGCTGCCAATCCGAATCCTCTGTCTGCTGCTCCTCCTTCCTCCCAGCCTCCTCACTCCACTACAATAACACCTGCTCAGGAGCGGGAGCACTCCCAGGAACTGTTCTCGGGCCCCTGCTTAGATTGGGCAGCAGCGGTTCCTCTCCCACCAGAGGAGTTTATCGTCACTGATGCCCAACCATTCGAAAGTTCCCGGGGTCCGGGGGAAGAGGCTGGGGACTTCCGCCAACTGTCTCAACAACTTTCTGTGGGTGAGGAGGACGATGACGATCAGACACAGTTGTCTTGCAGTGAGGTAGTAGTAAGGGCAGTAAGTCCAAGGGAGCAGCGCACAGAGGATTCGGAGGAAGAGCAGCAGGACGATGAGGTGACTGACCCCACCTGGTGTGCAACGCTTACTCAGGAGGACAGGTCTTCAGAGGGGGAGTCAAGGGCATCAGCAGGGCAGGTTGCAAGAGGCAGTGCGGTGGCCAGGGGTAGAGGCAGGGCCAGACCGAATAATCCACCAAGTGTTTCCCAAAGCGCCCCCTCGCGCCATGCCACCCTGCAGAGGCCGAGGTGCTCTAAGGTCTGGCAGTTTTTCACAGAGACGCCTGACGACCGACGAACAGTGGTGTGCAACCTTTGTCGCGCAAAGCTCAGCCGGGGAGCCAACACCAACAGCCTCACCACCACCACCATGCGCAGACATATGATGGCCAAGCACCCCGCAAGGTGGGACGAAGGCCGTTCAGCGCCTCCGGTTTGCACCCCTGCCTCTCCCCCTGTGCCCCAACCTGCCACTGAGATGCAACCCCCCTCTCAGGACACAGGCACTACCGTCTCCTGGCCTGCACCCACACCCTCACCTCCGCTGTCCTCGGCCCCATCCAGCAGTGTAGTTCAGCGCACCGTCCAGCCGTCGCTTGCGCAACTGTTGGAGCGCAAGCGCAAGTACGCCGCCACGCACCCGCACGCTCAAACGTTAACCGTCCGCATAGCAAAATTCATCAGCCTTGAGATGCTGCCGTATAGGGTTGTGGAAACGGAGTCCTTCAAAAGTATCATGGAGGCGGCGGCCCCGCGCTACTCAGTTCCCAGTCGCCACTACTTTTCCCGATGTGCCGTCCCAGCCCTGCACGACCACGTCTCCCGCAACATTGTACGCGCCCTCACCAACGCGGTTACTGCCACGGTCCACTTAACTACGGACACGTGGACAAGCACAGGCGGGCAGGGCCACTACATCTCCCTGACGGCACATTGGGTGAATTTAGTGGAGGCTGGGACAGAGTCAGAGCCTGGGACCGCTCACGCCCTACCCACCCCCAGAATTGCGGGCCCCAGCTCGGTGGTGGTATCTGCGGAGGTGTATGCTTCCTCCACTAAAGCACCCTCCTCCTCCTCCTCCTCCTCCTCTGTCTCGCAATCAAGATGTGTTAGCAGCAGCATGTCGCCAGCAGTCGGTGTCGCGCGATGTGGCAGCACAGCGGTGGGCAAGCGTCAGCAGGCCGTGCTGAAACTACTCAGCTTAGGCGATAAGAGGCACACGGCCCACGAACTGCTGCAGGGTCTGACACAGCAGACCGACCGCTGGCTTGCGCCGCTGAGCCTCCAACCGGGCATGGTCGTGTGTGACAACGGCCGTAACCTGGTGGCGGCTCTGCAGCTCGGCAGCCTCACGCACGTGCCATGCCTGGCCCACGTCTTTAATTTGGTGGTTCAGCGCTTTCTGAAAAGCTACCCACGCTTGTCAGACCTGCTCGTAAAGGCGCGCCGGCTCTGTGCACATTTTCGCAAGTCCCACACGGACGCTGCCACCCTGCGCACCCTGCAACATCACTTTAAGCTGCCAGTGCACCGACTGCTGTGCGACGTGCCCACACGGTGGAACTCTACGCTCCACATGTTGGCCAGGCTCTATGAACAACGTAGAGCTATAGTCGAATACCAACTCCAACATGGGCGGCGCAGTGGGAGTCAGCCTCCTCAATTCCTTTCAGAAGAGTGGGCCTGGTTGGCAGACATCTGCCATGTCCTTGGTAATTTTGAGGAGTCTACCCAGGTGGTGAGCGGCGATGCTACAATCATTAGCGTCACCATTCCTCTGCTATGCATCTTGAGAAATTCCCTGCAAACCATAAAGGCAGCTGCTTTGCGCTCGGAAACGGGGGCGGGGGAAGACAGTATGCCGCTGGATAGTCAGGGCACCCTCCTGTCTATTTCTCAGCGCGTACAGGAGGAGGAGGAGCATGAGGAGGATGAGGAGGAGTGGGAAGAGACAGCTTGGGCCGCTGCTGACGGTACACCGGCTGATTGCCTGTCATCCTTTCAGCGTGTATGGCCTGAGGAGGAGGAGGAGGAGGAGGAGGAGGATCCTGAAAGTGATCTTCCTAGTGACGACAGCCATGTGTTGCGTACAGGTACCCTGGCACACATGGCTGACTTCATGTTAGGATGCCTTTCTCGTGACCCTCGCGTTGCACGCATTCTGGCCACGACGGATTACTGGGTGTACACACTGCTCGATCCACGGTATAAGGAGAACCTGCCCACTCTGATTCCCGAAGAGGAAAGGGGTTCGAGAGTGTTGCTATACCACAGGACCCTTGCGGACAAGCTGATGGTAAAATTCCCAGCCGACAGCGCTAGTGGCAGAAGGCGCAGTACCGAGGGCAAGGTAGCAGGGGATGTGCGTAGATCGAGCAGCATGTACATCCCAGGCAGTGCAACAGTCTTTAAGGGCCTGGCCAGCTTTATGGCTCCCCACCAAGACTGTGTCACCGCTCCCCAGTCACGGCTGAGTCGGCGGGAGCACTGTAAAAGGATGGTGAGGGAGTACGTAGCGGATCGCACGACCATCCTTGGTGACGCCTCTGCCCCCTACAACTACTGGGTGTCGAAGCTGGACACGTGGCCTGAACTAGCGCTGTATGCCCTGGAGGTGCTTGTTTGTCCTGCGGCTAGCGTCTTGTCGGAGAGGGTGTTTAGTGCGGCTGGGGGAATCATCACAGATAAGCGTAGCCGCTTGTCAACCGACAGTGCCGACAGGCTAACACTCATCAAGATGAACAAAGGCTGGATTTCGCCAGACTTCTGTTCTCCACCAGCGGACAGCAGCGATACGTAAGCAATACGTAGGCTGCACCCGCGGATGGAAGCTACGTTCTCTCTCACCATCCAAAACGGGGACATTTCTGCTTCATCAATCTGTGTCTAATATTCCTCCTCCTCCTCCTGCTCCTCCTCCTGAAACCTCACGTAATCACGCTGAACGGGCAATTTTTCTTAGGGCCACAAGGCTCACTCAAATAATTTTTCTGATCAATTTTTATAAGTTTCAATGCGCTTAAAAGCGTTGGAACTTTAACTTGAACCAATTTTTCGTTACACTGGGCTGCCTCCAGGCCTAGTTACCACTTAAGCCACATTAACCAAAGCGGTTAATGGGTTTCACCTGCCCTCTTGGCTGGCCATGGACAATTTTTGGGATGTACATTAGTACTGTTGATACAGCAATTTTTGTGGGCCCTCGCCTACAGTGTAATCCAATTAATTTTTAGCCCACCTGCATTACAGCTGACGTTACCTCAGCTGTGTTGGGCAATGCAATGGGATATTTTTATGTACCGCCGGTGGGTTCCAGGGAGCCACCCATGCTGTAGGTGCACACGGAGTTTTTAATACATGTGTCCACTTCTAAAGAACCCCAGTCTGACTGGGGCATGCAGTGTGGGCCGAAGCCCACCTGTATTACGCACGACATTACTACCTCAGCTGTGTTGGGCAATGCAATGGGATATTTCTATGTACCGCCGGTGGCTTCCTGGCACCCACCCAGGCAGTGGGTCCACAGGGAGTTTAACCTACATGTGTCCACTTGTAAAGAACCCCGGTCAGACTGGGGCATGCAGTGTGGGCCGAAGCCCACCTGTATTACGCACGACATTACTACCTCAGCTGTGTTGGGCAATGCAATGGGATATTTCTATGTACCGCCGGTGGCTTCCTGGCACCCACCCATGCTGTAGGTGCACACGGAGTTTTTACTACATCTGTACACTTATAAAGAACCCCAGTCAGACTGGGGCATGCAGTGTGGGCCGAAGCCCACCTGCATTAAGCACGACATTACTACCTCAGCTGTGTTGGGCAATGCAATGGGATATTTCTGTGTACCGCCGGTGGGTTCCAGGGAGCCACCCATGCTGTGGGTCGACAGGGACTTCACAATAGGGAGTTGTACCTGCCTGTGTCTATGAATTAAAAAGCCCGGTCTGACTGGGGTATGCAGACACCTTGACAGAATGAATAGTGTGTGGCACATAGGTTCCCCATTGCTATGCCCACGTGTGCAGCTCCTGATGGCGGTGGCACAGGATTCTATTTCTCATTGCTTCTGTACAGCATTGTGGGCTATCGCTCCGCCACTTTTAAAGAGGGTCGCTGCCTAGCCGTGCCAACCTCTGCAGTGTGTGCCTGCGGTCCCTCGTCATGGCAGACGCAATTCTAAATAGACATGAGCGTGGTGTGGCATGAGGGCAGCTGAAGGCTGCCCAGGGACACTTTGGTGTGCGCTGTGGGGGGGAGAGGGTGCGGTTGGGCAGCATGTAACCCAGGAGAAGTGTCAGTGGAGTGTCATGCAGGCAGTGATTGTGCTTTGTTGGAGGTAGTGTGGTGCTTAGCAAAGGTATGCCATGCTAATGAGGGCTTTTCAGAAGTAAAAGTTGTTGGGAGGGGGGGGGGCACTCTTGCCGGTATTGTGGCTTAATAGTGGGACCTGTGAACTTGAGATGCAGCCCAACATGTAGCCCCTCGCCTGCCCTATCCGTTTCTGTGTCATTCCCATCACTTTCTTGAATTGCCCAGATTTTCACACATGAAAACCTTAGCGAGCATCGGCGAAATACAAAAATGCTCTGGTCGCCCATTGACTTCAATGGGGTTCGTTGTTCGAAACGAACCCTCGAGCATCGCGGGAAGTTCGTTCCGAATAACGAACACCCGAACATTTTGGTGTTCGCTCATCTCTAGTTATAATGCCACCCCTCACACAGCAGGCAGGACTAAAGGGACTTTTATGCTGCCCGATAGTCAGACAAGAACATTTCCCCTAAACATTCATTTGCCCCACTATCGGGCCATGTAAAAGTGCAAACTCTCATTAATTGGTTGATTGGCTCTTTTTTGTAGGCATTAAAATGTAAACATCTGTATGTTTTCCCGTATTAAAGTGACCTTCAGTTTTGAATACAAAATTCTGTGCCGGGACCGGAGGGGAGGGAGGTGTATTACCTGCAGTTAGTCTTCTCTCCCATCCCTCTAATCCACCAGGTCCACACATCGACAGATTAGAGGGCCAGCAGAGAAGAAAAACTGCAGGCAATATACCCCCCTGCCCTTCCTGTTCAGGCACAGTTTTTTTTCCCAAAAGTGGAGGCTGTGCACTGATATCGTTTTGGAAGTTGTCAGCGCCAAGGGGAAGCAAGTGCAGATGGAAGTCCGCTGCAGACATGTGTGAGCTGCCAGGACCATGTCACTGGGGAATAGGGGAGCTGAGGGGGTGTTAACAAGGCGTTACCTGTCACCTCTCCAGGTCTCTACCCATATTTCTGGTGGAGACAAGATGCACCAGTACCGTTGGGGCCTAAGGGTCATGTATAAAGACTAGTAAGCAGTCTCGGAAGCAATTAAAATAGGCTGTATTCTCCAACACAGCATGCATATGTTGGGAATAAAACGTGATTGTTCTCAGTAAGAGAAACCAAGTAATCTTGTAGATATGATAACTTTTAATGGCTAACAAAAATACATGATGTTTAAGGACCCTGAGAAGTCCGAAAGCTTGCTATAACATCATGTATTTTTGTTAGCCATTAAAATGTATCATGTCTACAAGATTACTTGGTTTCTCTTAGGCCTTAGTCAGACGGGCGTTTTTTCGCACGATTTGCACATGCGCATGCATCCGGCGATTTTATAAAACCATTGCTTTGCAATGGTATCGGACACATGAGCACTTTTTATGCGCTCGTCCGATAAATTATAGAACAGAAATCGCAGATTGCACCTATCTGCGATCTGCGATTCCTGTTCTCTTCTCTATATGCGCTCAATGGGGCCGGCGGCAGCAGCGCTGACCCCATTGAGAGCATATACTAGACAAATCATTCTTCTCTGCCACAGCTGTAACAGCTGTGGCAGAGAAGAACGATGTTTGCCCATTTAATTCAATGGAGCCGGGAATACAGCCGGCTCCATTGAAAGCAATGGGCTGCCGGCGAGCGCGGGATGAATTGTCAGGAAGGGCTTAAATATATAAGCCCTTACCTGCAATTCATTCAGAAATGTGTAAAAAATATATATTTATATATATATATATATATATATATATATATATATATATATACTCACCTTGTCCCGGCAGACGGAGTTCAGCGCGGCCGGCTGGCAGTGGGTGTGAGTGGGTGTGAGTGAGAGCTGCCCCTGATTGGCTCAGCACTGAGCCAATCAGAGGCAGCTCTCACTTACACCCATTCATGAATTCATGAATGAGTGTGAGTGAGAGCTGCTCTGATTGGCTCAGTGCAGGGACCAATCAGGGGCAGCTCTCACTCACACCCATTCATGAATGGGTGTGAGTGAGTGCTGCCTCTGATTGGCTCTGCGCTGAGCTAATCAGGGGCAGCTCTCACTCACACCCACTCACACCCACTGCCAGCCGGCCGCGCTGAACTCCGTCTGCCAGGACAAGGTGAGTATATATATATTTTTTATTTTTACACATTTCTGGATGAATTGCAGGGAAGGGCTTATAAATTTAAGCCCTTCCCGACAATTCATCGTGAGATCGCCCGCAGCGATCCATTGAATTCAATGCGCTGGACAGCTCCGGCCCGTTTCTATTGAAACGCGGCTAGGAGCAGTTTTGTCGGGCGATTTTTCGGCCCCGGTCACGCAATTTGCGGATGCACATCCGTCATGCGATCCGCAAATCGCGGCAGAAAAACGCCCGTGTGACTAAGGCGTTACTGAGAACAATCACATTTTGCTCCACTGGCTAACTCTGTACCAAACCCCCTTTTTTATGTTGTGAATAGAACACTTAATTTCACCAGGCATTCTTCATCCCCATTTTTTAAGAAAAGCATTGGAGAACATTTAGTAACCTCGAGAACCTGAATTGCCATGTACCCTTTTGACAACACAAACCAAAATGTTGCATTTGTTATTAAAATTTGTGGACGACCTTTATAATAGGACTGTGACCCCACTGAGGGAGGAAGGTAGTTACTGCACATGTATATACTATTTCTTGAGGGTCACAATGGTCATGCCAATTCAATTAACTACATATACAACACACAGCCACATTCCCACAGCACATGCTGAGAACAGAGTAAAAGTGTTGAGGTTTGTTGGGCTGTGTTAGCTTTTTATGTACAACATTAAATTCTGCTAATATATATTTACTGTAAAATGCGGCCACGGTAAACTTTTCACAAATTTTGCTAAGGACTTCAATTTTTCACAATACAAATATAATACAATATCAGGTCATTATAGAAAAATTCTCAATAGGCTGCAATTCACACCCCAATCACCGAATGGCCACAGAATAGCATATACATTATCCAACAAAGTATCCTAAATCCTGTATTTTTCAAAGTTGCCCATTTTAAGTCATACATTGCAAGATATGTTGACTTAAAGGGGTTGTCCCGCGGCAGCAAGTGGGTCTATACACTTCTGTATGGCCATATTAATGCACTTTGTAATGTACATTGTGCATTAATTATGAGCCATACAGAAGTTATAAAAAGTTTTTTACTTACCTGCTCCGTTGCTGGCGTCCTCGTCTCCATGGTGCCGACTAATTTTCGCCCTCCGATGGCCAAATTAGCCGCGCTTGCGCAGTCCTGGTCTTCTGCTCTCTTCAATGGAGCCGCTCGTGCAGAATGCAGGCTCTGTGTAGCTCCGCCCCGTCACGTGCCGATTCCAGCCAATCAGGAGGCTGGAATCGGCAATGGACCGCACAGAAGAGCTGCGGTCCACGGAGGAAGAGGATTCCGGCGGCCATCTTCACAGGTAAGTATAGAAGTCACCGAGCGCGGGGATTAAGGTAAGCGCTCCGGTAAGCTTTCTGTACGTCCCTGCATCGGGGTTGTCTCGCGCCGAACGGGGGGGGGGTTGAAAAAAAAAAAACCGTTTCGGCGCGGGACAACCCCTTTAAGAAACAAGGTAAGGAGAGACACATTTGTATATACCCCAAAATGCTGAGAAAAAATCATATCACAAGTAGAACTCCTATGAGCTCCTGGCCTCAATGCAAAACCTATAACAAGACACCATTTCTTATGTAGCAGTGGGGACTTTGGGCCCCCTGAGGCACCAAGGCATACTTGGGACTGCTATCTCGAATCCATTATAGCTATGCCCCTGCTCACAAGAATTAACCCTTTCCAATCCACTGTCTGACGTCTAAAGACATTCTCATTGAAGGCTGTACAGCTCCGATGTCGGACGACGTCCGTCAGGCTTTTCTTACTGTATATTACTGGCCACTCTCTTGTCAGGGGTCTCTCCAGCATGTCCCTTACCACAGTACTGGCTGTAGCCAGCAGATGGTGCCATTGTATAATGGCAGAAAGATAGAATCCCCTAGGAAACCCCGAATCCAAAATTGGATTGCAAAGAGTTAATGTTTAATATCGCTACAGCAACTCAAAAATAATAATTAACAATACATATAGAAATTCCACATTAAGATATGGAAAAATAAAAAAGGGCTTGATTCTGAAAGAGTTACACTACAAAGTTGAATTTTATACTTTGTACAATTTATATTTGTATTATATATTTTTTATTGCATATGTCTAGCTATAAAGTTCATGTAAGTCATTATTGCATGTGTGCATAAACGTATATAATATTGCCATTATTATTACTACTAAGTGAATAATAGATAGGTAATATTGTATAATTATAAAAATACATTTTTGAAATAAAAAAACCCATACATATTAGGGATATTAAATACAAAATCATTGATCGACAGTCTGGAATACAGAGATGCAAACAACTCCAGCCTTATTGTTGAATATAATCAAAAAGTGAAAAGCAAGCAGACTGAAAGCTCAGCAATTCCCTGTAATCATACTTCAAATAAGAAGATTTTTTTTCTTTTTTTTCAAAATGCCCAATTTGTTTGTCTGACTTGGGTTTTGCCTGTGATGTATCCTATCAAAGAAAATAAACCGCATTATACCATTGAGTGCGTCAAGCAGAAAGCAAATACATTGTAAGAAAACATAATATGAATATACAAATAATTCTTTATTCTACATAACAGTCCATTCAGCTCTGTTGTGACACATTTATACAACATGTAACAGTCTCATTTTTGCCCTTGTAGTATTATTCTAATAGTTTATTTAGTTACAAATTATAGCTTATTTTCTCGAATAATTGGCCTCTTTCATTTTTATAGGAATTCAACATTTTTTATGATTATTGTAACAATACCATTTTATGAAAGTTACTTAACATTGTGCACATTTATAGAAGTGGATCAGCCAGTTTTGGTAATGCAATGTTTTGATATAGTGGTCTCTCCAGTTTTTTTGCTACTACAACTCCTAGCATGACATGAAAGAGCATGCTGGGAAATGTAGTCTTCCAGTAGCTGGAGAGTCATATGTTGCATACCACTCATTTGGAAGTCTTCCTATTATTTATCTTTTAGACAACCATGCAACTCCTACTGGAACCCCAAAACTTTAAGGCCTCATGTCCACGGGGAAAATCGGGCCCGCTACGGATTCTACATGTAGAATCTGCAGCGGGTCCCTCCTGCCCCGCGGACATGAGCGCTGAAAATAACAATAAATGAGAATAAACTTACCTCCCATCCGCTCCGTTTCTTCTCTTCGCGGCGGCGTCATCTTCTCTCGTCGCGGCCGGATCTTCATTATTCGGCTCGGCGGATGTGCATGATGACGTCGGTGACGTGCCCCGCGCATGCGCCGGGCCGAAGCAAAATGATCCGGCCGCGACTGAGAGAAGATGGCGCGGCGCCGAAGAGAAGAACCGGAGCGTGTAAGTAAAATATGATTTTTGTGTCCCGCGGATCCGGACGGCTTCCATAGGCTTCAATAGAAGCCCGCGGGAGCCGTCCCCGCGGGAGACCCGCACGAAAATGGAGCATGGTCCAGATTTTTTCATGCTCCATTTTTTTTTAAAATCACTTTTATTGACGATCCGCGGGTATTTATCTACCCGCGGGTGGTCAATGCATCCCTATGGGGTGCGGATCCGCGGGCAGGAGAAGAGTTAAAATCCGCTGCGGATTTTAATTCTTATTTTCCCCGTGGACATGAGCCCTAAGAGCTAGGAATGTACTGTGCATTTCAGCTATTTAGCTTTCTTCAGGAGCCATCATAATCAATTTATAACCATGTGGCCACTTCGAAAAAGTTAAAGGATTCTTTCGAGATTTGAAAAAAAATTGAAAGATAAGGTTATAAACTAAAGAAAAAAGTTGTATTTACCTTCCCAATGGCCTCCTATAATGTTATCTACCCTTTTTTTAAAAAAAATCTTGAAAGAAATCCCCTAAAGCAGAGCTAAAAAGAAGTGAAGTGGTCCAACACTTTTCTAGCGCCACTTCCATATAGTTCCAGTGATCAGTGAAATTTTCATCCGATAGTTGGACAAAAGATCTTACATTGAAAGAATATTTGAACAACTGTGAGGGGTGTCATGGACTAAAAAGTGTATGGCTACCTTTGTGAAATGAACATTCACAAGATGATCATTCATTCAATGGTAATTTGGTTAGCAAACTACTTTACTTCTGTCTAATGCGTATGGCCAGTTCAACTTTCTGTGCCACAGTTTATGGCCCTTTCCATTGTTTTATTGTGGATTTTGTTGTGTTAAGATAACAATGGCTTTTCATTGGCTTAAGATACGATATACGGCCACAGAAAGGTTTCATAGTCACTTGGAGTTCAAAAATATTTTATCGTTATTATTATTATAGCAAACGCCAAAAGTCACTGGTTCAGTCATACACTGTCACAAACATTTTGCGCAAACCTTATAGTCACTTTAGACATCTGTCTGTTGAATGAATTACTTTGATATATTATCAAAACTGTATTCCAAAAAGTAGGTTAATTCAAATTTCACACAGCTTGATTATAAGACCAGTGGTGCCCATTATATATGGCTTGATGGTAAATTTGGGGGTCGCCCCCTTCAGAATTTGCTGTAGTAGTCCACAGTATGAGTGTCTATAGGGCTCTTTTGTCACATCTGCTTCATGCATGCAATAACTGCAAACTGCAAATGTTCACAGCACACTACCAGGAACTCCCTGCAGTATGAAGAACAGTAAACAAAAGAGGGAAACTTTGCCAAAGGGGAACTAGAGGGTGACAACCTCTATCTACTAGTGGATGGCCCACCCTGATAAGGACGAATCCACATTCCTGCCTGTGCCACTCACTAAGCCTGATAAATGACAAAGGAAAAACCACCGTATGAGTAAACTAAAACCTCAAAGAAAAAAATCTCAGCTTAAATCCCAGAACTTACCTGAAAAAAAACTGATCCAGAGAAGTTCTCACTCCACAGCAGAAGGAGACTGCACTGAAATTGACCAGCACAGAACCCAAGCGAGGAGGGAACTAACAACTCTCCCTAATTGCCCCTAGTTGTACACCAACAGCTGACACACCCATCAAAGAAGACCAAATGAACAGTCAAGCTGAAACTGACACAATA
Organism: Eleutherodactylus coqui; assembly: GCF_035609145.1. NCBI lineage: Eukaryota > Metazoa > Chordata > Amphibia > Anura > Eleutherodactylidae > Eleutherodactylus > Eleutherodactylus coqui. The sequence goes on from NC_089841.1 coordinate 75,405,563, forward strand.
TCTTCCTTATATGGCAGTTGGAATGAAAAGTGTCTACTTTGGTGTATTTGCAGTTATATAACTTTTAGTTTTGATGGTTGTCAGGTGTATGTAAAAAAGACGTAGGTGGGTTTCTACGGCTAAAATCTTATTTATTTTCAGGAAACAAACATCATGAAAGACAAGTTGTCAAGGAGCTGACGCGTTTTACATTTACATTGCTATCCGCTGAAGCTGAAGTTTTTTTCTGGTTTGGGCGCCGTCTACTATAATCTCCTGGCTGTGGGGTCCCCGCTCTGAAAGATCAGCGATCAGCGATGGCTTAACATAAACTGCACGATGTCAGTGCTGTTAGACACAACGATTATCGCTCAAAAGACGGCTTTGAGTGGTTTTTGAGCAAAAATCATTGTGTCTGAAAGGGCCTTTAGCCAAAAGTAAAGCTAGATGATTGGCTGGTGATCCATCAGTTACTCCCCTCTTCTGGTTCCAGTAGCAGGTTAATGCTGGCCACTGCAATTTGACCAGGAAAGTCCACTTCTCCTATTAAGGGTCATTCACCTCTGTATTAGGGCTTTTCATCTCTGTATTCTACTTTTGGAGCAGAAAAAAATTGAATTATAATGGAAATAAAGGTTTACATTTTCTCACTATTGATTTCAATGGGTTTAAAAAAATGACGACTTTCGGTTTGCTTCCACTCCATTACATTTTCGTTTTTTTTTTTAAGTAGAACAAATAGCGCTGCAGAGTGCAGTACTTGTTCCGTTACCAAAAGCTGAAACATAATGGAACGGAAGCCAACTGAAAGCATTCTGCTTTTTTGAAAGCCCATTGAAATCTCCAGGGGAAAAATTGAATTTTTTTTTCTGTTTTAACTCTGTTTTTCTGCTCCAAAAACAATATCAGAGAGATAGAAAGCTCTAACATAGATGTAAATAAGCCCTTACAAATGTAATACTGTTAGTCACTTCAAATGTGATCTCTCTTGTCAGTTTCATAGACAATGAACAATTATTATCATGACTTAAAGGGATGTTCACCTTTGAATATTGTTTCATGATCTATAAAAATATAACAAACGTATTATACAGGGTATCTCAAAAATGTGGAAATACCCATACAGAATGAAAATGGTTTGACAGATGGTGATGCAATTCAGAGTACAAGCTGTGGGGGAAAGGGGAAACCTCTTAAGCCATGTCACCAACGGGATGACAATTTCGAATGCCACCACCTTGGATTCAACTCTAACTTTTCTGATGGGAGGGTAGGTGTGAGTAGGTGTGTGATATATGAAACTGGAAGAGAATTTCACAAAAAAATAATGGTGTGCTTTATTTTATTATCAAAATTGTGCAACGGGCAAGAAACACCCTGTTTGACTACCCTAATTAAAATCTAACTTTTATCGAACTAAATTAAATTACTAAGAGGCATAGGAATGAAAAGTACAAATACTGGCCTAGCAAACCTGGGAGCTACCTATAATATATAGCATTCACTGCTGCTGCAATGTGCTGTATGCTGTGCTTTATAGAGCTCTCCTAAATCGCTAGTAGCTATATAAGGTATCAAGCAGGTCACTAATGACTCTGCCCCAATAATATCGCCAGGTCTGCATGTTCGAGCTAAAAGAAACATAGAAACTCCCCGAACATGTTTCGCCAATGTAGTGGCATCCTCAGGAGTCTGTGGTTACTAAAAGTGCACCCACCTAAATGGCAGCTGTAATATAACATGAGGGAGGGATTCTTCCATTTGACTGACCAGTGAGAGACACTGCATGCTGAGTGGCCAATGGAGAGAAGGCTTAAAATGTAGGACAGGTTCTCAAGCCAATCATACAGAGTGCCTCCCTCATACATGGCCAATCCCGATGTGTGATGATTAGAGATGAGCGAGCATAATCGTCCGAGCTTGATGCTCGTTCAAGTATTAGGGTGCTCGAGATGCTCGTTACTCGAGACAAGCACCACGCAGTACTCGTCTCGATTAAACGAGCACTGACCATTGAATTCAATGGAGCCGGCAATACAGCCGGCTCCATTGAAAGCAATGGGCTGCCGGCAATCTCAGGATGAATTTTCGGGAAGGGCTTAAAAATATAAGCCTTTACCTGAAAATCATCCTAAAATGTGTAAAAAAAATAATATGTCAGCATGAAGATCGTTCTCCTCTGCCATAGCTGTAACAGCTGTGGCAGAGAAGAACGATGTTAGCCCATTGAATTCAATGGAGCCGGCAATATAGCCGGCTCCATTGAAAGCAATGGGCTGCCGGCGAGCGCGGGATGAATTTTCGGGAAGGGCTTAAAAATATAAGCCTTTACCTGAAAATCATCCTAAAATGTGTAAAAAAAAATATGTCAGCATAAAGATCGTTCTCCTCTGCCATAGCTGTAACAGCTGTGGCAGAGAAGAACGATGTTAGCCCATTAAATTCAATGGAGCCGGCAATACAGCCGGCTCCATTGAAAGCAATGGGCTGCTGGCGAGCGCGGGATGAATTTTCGGGAAGGGCTCTGAGTAGTATTCAGCAGCCGGGGATTTAAAATCCCCGCCTGCTGAATGAGCTGCCTCTGATTAGTCACAGCCTCACCAATCAGAGGCAGCTCTCACTCACACCCATTCATGAATTCATGAATGGGTGAGTGCTGCCCCTGATTGGCTCAGCGCAGGGACCAATCAGGGGCAGCTCTCAGCTATCAATCAGAGGCAGCACTCACTCACCCATTCATGAATTCATGAATGTGTGTGAGTGAGAGCTGCCTCTGATTGGTGAGGCTGTGACCAATCAGTGGCAGCTCATTCAGCAGGCGGGGATTTTAAATCCCCGGCTGCTGAATACTACTGAGAGCAGTTCAGGAGAACTGCTGGCCAGACGCGGCTGAACTCCGGCTTCAGCGGAAAGGCGAGTATACATTCTTTTTTTATTTTTACACTTTTTAGGATGATTTTCAGGTAAGGGCTTATATTTTTAAGCCCTTCCCGAAAATTCATCCCGCGCTCGCCGGCAGCCCATTGCTTTCAATGGAGCCGGCTGTATTGCCGGCTCCATTGAATTCAATGGGCTAACTTCGTTCTTCTCTGCCACAGCTGTTACAGCTGTGGCAGAGGAGAACGATCTTTATGCTGACAGTGCGGGGGGGGGGCACTCTTGCTACTATTGTGGCTTAATAGTGGGACCTGGGAACTTGAGATGCAGCCCAACATGTAGCTCCTCACCTGCCCTATCCATTTCTGTGTCGTTCCCATCATTTCCGTGAATTTCCCAGATTTTCACAAATGAAAACCTTAGCGAGCATCGGCGATATACAAAAATGCTCGAGTCGCCCATTGACTTTAATGGGGTTCGTTACTCGAAACGAACCCTCGAGCATCGCGGGAAGTTCGACTCGAGTAACGAGCACTCGAGCATTTTGGTGCTCGCTCATCTCTAGTGATGATGTAATAAGCCCAGCAAATGGCAGATCGTCTTTTCTGAGCATGCTCAGTGTTCCCCATATAAGGCTTTGATATTTTTTCACATTCACTCTTTTTTAATAGTACATTAAAGCTCATACTTATGCTTATTTGCCATGGGCTGCAATTCGACAAGATTCTATGATTTATAGAGCATGCCCAGTGTGAAGTAGTTCACACTTTAAAAAACTTTCTTGTGGCCTCAGTGCTGTGAAAAGAGATTCTACAATCTTCACCATCTAAGGAGTGCAGTGGGTTACTAATTTAAGATGTTGAATTTATAGATTAAGTTCTTATAATAAGTTAAAGGGAGAGAGGTATGTTACACTAATGCATTTCTTTCCAATTTTCTATACATACCCTTCAACGTACACTTATGGCTTAAAATGATGTCAATATGTACCAACAACATTGCAGTTGGCACAGACCCTAACATAATAGTTTTTGAGATTATTCGTAGTATACTGAATCTTCCAATCTTAACTGTTACTCATGCAGAACAATTCATAGGATCATAGAATGGTAAAGTTGAAAGGGTCTTTGAGAGTCATCGGATCCAACCACATGCTCAATGCGGGATCACTAAACCATCCCAGACAGAGGTTTGTGCAACCTCTGTTTGAAGACTTCCATTGAAAGAGAACTCACCACCTCCGGTGGCAACCCGTTCCACTCATTGATCACCCTCACTGTCAGAATTGTTTTTCTAATATCTAATTTGTCTCCCCTCCCTTTCAGTTTCATCCAATTGCTTCTAGTCTTTCCTTGTGCAAATGAGAATACGGCTGATCCCTCTGCACTGTGACAGCTCTTCAGATATTTGTAGACAGCTTTTAAGTCTTCTCTCAACCTTCTCTTTTACGAGGCAAACATTTCCAGATCCTTTAACCATTGCTCATAGGACATGATTTGCAGACCACTCACCATCCAGGTAACTCTTCTCTGAACTTGCTCCAGTTTTTTTTTGCCTTTTTTAAATTGGGGTGCCCAGAACTGGACACAGTATTCCAGATGAGGTCTGACCAAGGAAGAGTATGAGGAATAATTATCTCACATGATCTAGACTCTATGCTTCTCTTATTACATCTCAGAATTTTGTTTGCCTTTTTCTGTGATTTATCAGTATACCCATGTCTTTTTCACATGTGCTGCTGCTTTGCCCAATTCCTCTCATTCTGTATGTGCTTTTTTATTTTTCTTACCCAGATGTAGGACTTTGCATTTCTCATTGTTAAATACTAGAGATGAGCGAACGCGTTCGTCCGAGCTTGATATTCGTGCGAATATTAGGGTGTTCGGGATGTTCGTTATTCGTAACGAACACCATGCGGTGTTCTGGTTACTTTCACTTCCTTCCCTGAGACGTTAGCGCGCTTTTCTGGCCAATTGAAAGACAGGGAAGGCATTACAACTTCCCCCTGCAACGTTTAAGCCCTATACCACCCCCCTGCTGTGAGTGGCTGGCGAGATCAGGTGTTCGCCTAATATAAAAGTCGGCCCCTCCCGCGGCTCGCCTCAGATGCCTGGTGAGTTAGATGAGGGACAGTGCTGTTTATACCGGAGCTGCTGTAGGGAAAGAATTGGTAGTTAGTGTAGGCTTCAAGACCCCCCAAAGGTCCTTATTAGGGCCACTGATAGCTGTGTGTTGGCTGCTGTTAGCAGTGGCATTTTTTTTTTCTCAAAATCGGCTCTGCAGAGCGTTGCACCTGGCATTAGGGACAGAAGTGCTGCATAGGCAGGGAGAGTGTTAGGAGTGAGTGTAGCCTTCAAGAACCTCAACGGTCCTTTCTAGGGCCATATTTATCCGTGTGCAGTACTGTCCAGGCTGCTGTTAGCTGTGCTGCATTTTTTTTGGGCTTCTCAAAATCGCCTCTGCAGAGCATTCCACCCTCCATTGATACTGCAGGGAAAGAATTGTATAGGCAGGGCCACAACACAGTTATTATTCATAGAATATACGCAGTGCTGCCTTTTGGTGGAAAAACAAGTGAAAACAAATCTATTTGTCCAGCCTCTGTCCGTCCTTACGGGCGGTGGACACGTGTGAGCTGCGTGAAAAACATTGCTAAATCATACGCACCCAGCTACGCTTTACTGCTGGCTTCGCCATTTGCTTTCCTTAATTGGGAAAAAAAATACCTGCTCTGCCAGAGTTATAATAACTCTGCTACCCTCACGTTCTGTGACACATTAGCAGGGACACAGCACAGTTATTAAACTTCTCATGTTCATTGAATATACGCAGTGCTGCCTTTTGGTGGAAAAACAAGTGGAAACAAATCTATTTGTCCAGCCTCTGTCCGTCCTTACGGGCGGTGGACACGTGTGAGCTGCGTGAAAAACATTGCTAAATCATACGCACCCAGCTACGCTTTACTGCTGGCTTCGCCATTTGCTTTCCTTAATTGGGAAAAAAAATACCTGCTCTGCCAGAGTTATAATAACTCTGCTACCCTCACGTTCTGTGACACATTAGCAGGGACACAGCACAGTTATTAAACTTCTCATGTTCATTGAATATACGCAGTGCTGCCTTTTGGTGGAAAAACAAGTGGAAACAAATCTATTTGTCCAGCCTCTGTCCGTCCTTACGGGCGGTGGACACGTGTGAGCTGCGTGAAAAACATTGCTAAATCATACGCACCCAGCTACGCTTTACTGCTGGCTTCGCCATTTGCTTTCCTTAATTGGGAAAAAAAATACCTGCTCTGCCAGAGTTATAATAACTCTGCTACCCTCACGTTCTGTGACACATTAGCAGGGACACAGCACAGTTATTAAACTTCTCATGTTCATTGAATATACGCAGTGCTGCCTTTTGGTGGAAAAACAAGTGGAAACAAATCTATTTGTCCAGCCTCTGTCCGTCCTTACGGGCGGTGGACACGTGTGAGCTGCGTGAAAAACATTGCTAAATCATACGCACCCAGCTACGCTTTACTGCTGGCTTCGCCATTTGCTTTCCTTAATTGGGAAAAAAAATACCTGCTCTGCCAGAGTTATAATAACTCTGCTACCCTCACGTTCTGTGACACATTAGCAGGGACACAGCACAGTTATTAAACTTAGATTATTCATTCACTAGAGGCAGTGGGGCCTTTCGTTTTCCAAAAAGGGAAAAAATTATATTTGGCCTGCAGTCTTGCGCCAATTTATTTCCTGCCTGTGAAATCAAATCACTGGTAATACAGCATGCTGAGGGGTAGGGGTAGGCCTAGAGGACGTGGACGCGGCCGAGGACGCGGAGGGCCAAGTCAGGGTGTGGGCACAGGCCGAGCTCCTGATCCCGGTGTGTCGCAGCCGACTGCTGCGCGATTAGGAGAGAGGCACGTTTCTGGCGTCCCCACATTCATCGCCCAATTAATGGGTCCACGCGGGAGACGGTTATTAGAAAATGAGCAGTGTGAGCAGGTCCTGTCCTGGATGGCAGAAAGTGCTTCGAGCAACCTATCGTCAACACGCAGTTCTGCGCCGTCCACTGCTGCAAATCCGAATCCTCTGTCTGCTGCTCCTCCTTCCTCCCAGCCTCCTCACTCCACTACAATGACACCTGCTCAGGAGCGGGAACACTCCCAGGAACTGTTCTCGGGCCCCTGCTTAGATTGGGCAGCAGCGGTTCCTCTCCCACCAGAGGAGTTTATCGTCACTGATGCCCAACCATTCGAAAGTTCCCGGGGTCCGAGGGAAGAGGCTGGGGACTTCCGCCAACTGTCTCAACAACTTTCTGTGGGTGAGGAGGACGATGACGATCAGACACAGTTGTCTTGCAGTGAGGTAGTAGTAAGGGCAGTAAGTCCAAGGGAGCAGCGCACAGAGGATTCGGAGGAAGAGCAGCAGGACGATGAGGTGACTGACCCCACCTGGTGTGCAACGCTTACTCAGGAGGACAGGTCTTCAGAGGGGGAGTCAAGGGCATCAGCAGGGCAGGTTGCAAGAGGCAGTGCGGTGGCCAGGGCCAGGGGTAGAGGCAGGGCCAGACCGAATAATCCACCAAGTGTTTCCCAAAGCGCCCCCTCGCGCCATGCCACCCTGCAGAGGCCGAGGTGCTCTAAGGTCTGGCAGTTTTTCACAGAGACGCCTGACGACCGACGAACAGTGGTGTGCAACCTTTGTTGCGCAAAGCTCAGCCGGGGAGCCAACACCAACAGCCTCACCACCACCACCATGCGCAGACATATGATGGCCAAGCACCCCACAAGGTGGGACGAAGGCCGTTCACCGCCTCCGGTTTGCACCCCTGCCTCTCCCCCTGTGCCCCAACCTGCCACTGAGATGCAACCCCCCTCTCAGGACACAGGCACTACCGCCTCATGGCCTGCACCCACACCCTCATCTCCGCTGTCCTCGGCCCCATCCAGCAGTGTAGTTCAGCGCACCGTTCAGCCGTCGCTTGCGCAAGTGTTCGAGCGCAAGCGCAAGTACGCCGCCACGCACCCGCACGCTCAAACGTTAACCGTCCGCATAGCAAAATTCATCAGCCTTGAGATGCTGCCGTATAGGGTTGTGGAAACTGAGTCCTTCAAAAGTATCATGGAGGCGGCGGCCCCGCGCTACTCAGTTCCCAGTCGCCACTACTTTTCCCGATGTGCCGTCCCAGCCCTGCACGACCACGTCTCCCGCAACATTGTGCGCGCCCTCACCAACGCGGTTACTGCCACGGTCCACTTAACTACGGACACGTGGACAAGCACAGGCGGGCAGGGCCACTACATCTCCCTGACGGCACATTGGGTGAATTTAGTGGAGGCTGGGACAGAGTCAGAGCCCGGGACCGCTCACGTCCTACCCACCCCCAGAATTGCGGGCCCCAGCTCGGTGGTGGTATCTGCGGAGGTGTATGCTTCCTCCACTAAAGCACCCTCCTCCTCCTCCTCTGTCTCGCAATCAAGATGTGTTAGCAGCAGCATGTCGCCAGCAGTCGGTGTCGCGCGGTGTGGCAGCACAGCGGTGGGCAAGCGTCAGCAGGCCGTGCTGAAACTACTCAGCTTAGGCGATAAGAGGCACACGGCCCACGAACTGCTGCAGGGTCTGACACAGCAGACCGACCGCTGGCTTGCGCCGCTGAGCCTCCAACCGGGCATGGTCGTGTGTGACAACGGCCGTAACCTGGTGGCGGCTCTGCAGCTCGGCAGCCTCACGCACGTGCCATGCCTGGCCCACGTCTTTAATTTGGTGGTTCAGCGCTTTCTGAAAAGCTACCCACGCTTGTCAGACCTGCTCGTAAAGGCGCGCCGGCTCTGCGCACATTTCCGCAAGTCCCACACGGACGCTGCCACCCTGCGCACCCTGCAACATCACTTTAAGCTGCCAGTGCACCGACTGCTGTGCGACGTGCCCACACGGTGGAACTCTACGCTCCACATGTTGGCCAGGCTCTTTGAACAACGTAGAGCTATAGTCGAATACCAACTCCAACATGGGCGGCGCAGTGGGAGTCAGCCTCCTCAATTCCTTTCAGAAGAGTGGGCCTGGTTGGCAGACATCTGCCATGTCCTTGGTAATTTTGAGGAGTCTACCCAGGTGGTGAGCGGCGATGCTACAATCATTAGCGTCACCATTCCTCTGCTATGCATCTTGAGAAATTCCCTGCAAACCATAAAGGCAGCTGCTTTGCGCTCGGAAACGGGGGCGGGGGAAGACAGTATGCCGCTGGATAGTCAGGGCACCCTCCTGTCTATTTCTCAGCGCGTACAGGAGGAGGAGGAGGAGCATGAGGAGGATGAGGAGGAGGGGGAAGAGACAGCTTGGGCCGCTGCTGACGGTACACCGGCTGATTGCCTGTCATCCTTTCAGCGTGTATGGCCTGAGGAGGAGGAGGAGGAGGAGGAGGAGGAGGAGGATCCTGAAAGTGATCTTCCTAGTGAAGACAGCCATGTGTTGCGTACAGGTACCCTGGCACACATGGCTGACTTCATGTTAGGATGCCTTTTCGTGACCCTCGCGTTGCACGCATTCTGGCCACTACGGATTACTGGGTGTACACACTGCTCGATCCACGGTATAAGGAGAACCTGCCCACTCTGATTCCCGAAGAGGAAAGGGGTTCGAGAGTGTTGCTATACCACAGGACCCTTGCGGACAAGCTGATGGTAAAATTCCCAGCCGACAGCGCTAGTGGCAGAAGGCGCAGTACCGAGGGCAAGGTAGCAGGGGATGTGCGTAGATCGAGCAGCATGTACATCCCAGGCAGTGCAACAGTCTTTAAGGGCCTGGCCAGCTTTATGGCTCCCCACCAAGACTGTGTCACCGCTCCCCAGTCACGGCTGAGTCGGCGGGAGCACTGTAAAAGGATGGTGAGGGAGTACGTAGCGGATCGCACGACCATCCTTGGTGACGCCTCTGCCCCCTACAACTACTGGGTGTCGAAGCTGGACATGTGGCCTGAACTAGCGCTGTATGCCCTGGAGGTGCTTGCTTGTCCTGCGGCTAGCGTGTTGTCGGAGAGGGTGTTTAGTGCGGCTGGGGGAATCATCACAGATAAGCGTAGCCGCTTGTCAACCGACAGTGCCGACAGGCTAACACTCATCAAGATGAACAAAGGCTGGATTTCCCCAGACTTCTGTTCTCCACCAGCGGACAGCAGCGATACGTAAGCAATACGTAGGCTGCACCCGCGGATGGAAGCTACGTTCTCTCTCACCATCCAAAACGGGGACATTTCTGCTTCATCAATCTGTGTCTAATATTCCTCCTCCTCCTCCTCCTGCTCCTCCTCCTGAAACCTCACGTAATCACGCTGAACGGGCAATTTTTCTTAGGGCCACAAGGCTCACTCAAATAATTTTTCAGAACAATTTTTATAAGTTTCAATGCGCTTAAAAGCATTGGAACTTTAACTTGAACCAATTTTTCGTTACACTGGGCTGCCTCCAGGCCTAGTTACCACTTAAGCCACATTAACCAAAGCGATTAATGGGTTTCACCTGCCCTCTTGGCTGGCCATGGCCAATTTTTGGGATGTACATTAGTACTGTTGATACAGCAATTTTTGTGGGCCCTCGCCTACAGTGTAATCAAATTAATTTTTAGGCCACCTGCATTACAGCTGACGTTACCTCAGCTGTGTTGGGCAATGCAATGGGATATTTTTGTGTACCGCCGGTGGGTTCCAGGGAGCCACCCATGCTGTAGGTGCACACTGAGTTTTTAATACATCTGTACACTTCTAAAGAACCCGTCTGACTGGGGCATGCAGTGTGGGCCGAAGCCCACCTGTATTACGCACGACATTACTACCTCAGCTGTGTTGGGCAATGCAATGGGATATTTCTATGTACCGCCGGTGGCTTCCTGGCACTCACCCAGGCAGTGGGTCCACAGGGAGTTTAACCTACATGTGTCCACTTGTAAAGAACCCCAGTCTGACTGGGGCATGCAGTGTGGGCCGAAGCCCACCTGCATTAGGCACGACATTACTACCTCAGCTGTGTTGGGCAATGCAATGGGATATTTTTGTGTACCGCCGGTGGGTTCCAGGGAGCCACCCATGCTGTAGGTGCACACTGAGTTTTTAATACATCTGTACACTTCTAAAGAACCCGTCTGACTGGGGCATGCAGTGTGGGCCGAAGCCCACCTGTATTACGCACGACATTACTACCTCAGCTGTGTTGGGCAATGCAATGGGATATTTCTATGTACCGCCGGTGGCTTCCTGGCACCCACCCAGGCAGTGGGTCCACAGGGAGTTTAACCTACATGTGTCCACTTGTAAAGAACCCCAGTCTGACTGGGGCATGCAGTGTGGGCCGAAACCCACCTGCATTAACCCTTTCCAGTCCACTGTGTGACCTGTGAAGACATTAGGGTTTAAGGCTGTACAGCTCCGTTGTTGGTAGACGTCTGTCGGGGTTCTCTTACTGTATATTGCCAGCCTCTCTGCTGTCGGAGCCTATCCTACGTGTCAGCTCATGCAGTACTGGCTTTAGCCAGCATATAGCGCCGTTGTATAACAGCAGAAAAAGAGTAAGCCCCCTAGGAAAACCATATACAAATTGGATTGGAAAGGGTTAAGCACAACATTACTACCTCAGCTGTGTTGGGCAATGCAATGGGATATTTCTATGTACCGCCGGTGGCTTCCTGGCACCCACCCATGCTGTAGGTGCACACGGAGTTTTTACTACATCTGTACACTTATAAAGAACCCCAGTCAGACTGGGGCATGCAGTGTGGGCCGAAGCCCACCTGCATTAAGCACGACATTACTACCTCAGCTGTGTTGGGCAATGCAATGGGATATTTCTGTGTACCGCCGGTGGGTTCCAGGGAGCCACCCATGCTGTGGGTCGACAGGGACTTCACAATAGGGAGTTGTACCTGCCTGTGTCTATGAATTAAAAAGCCCGGTCTGACTGGGGCATGCAGACACCTTGACAGAATGAATAGTGTGTGGCACATAGGTTCCCCATTGCTATGCCCACGTGTGCAGCTCCTGATGGCGGTGGCACAGGATTCTATTTCTCATTGCTTCTGTACAGCATTGTGGGCTATCGCTCCGCCACTTTTAAAGAGGGTCGCTGCCTAGCCGTGCCAACCTCTGCAGTGTGTGCCTGCGGTCCCTCGTCATGGCAGACGCAATTCTAAATAGACATGAGCGTGGTGTGGCATGAGGGCAGCTGAAGGCTGCCCAGGGACACTTTGGTGTGCGCTGTGGGGGGGGGGGGGGAGGGGGGGCGGTTGGGCAGCATGTAACCCAGGAGAAGTGTCAGTGGAGTGTCATGCAGGCAGTGATTGTGCTTTGTTGGAGGTAGTGTGGTGCTTAGCAAAGGTATGCCATGCTAATGAGGGCTTTTCAGAAGTAAAAGTTGTTGGGAGGGGGGGGGGGCCCACTCTTGCCGGTATTGTGGCTTAATAGTGGGACCTGTGAACTTGAGATGCAGCCCAACACGTAGCCCCTCGCCTGCCCTACCCGTCACTGTGTCATTCCCATCACTTTCCTGAATTGCCCAGATTTTCACACATGAAAACCTTAGCGAGCATCGGCGAAATACAAAAATGTTCTGGTCGCCCATTGACTTCAATGGGGTTCGTTGTTCGAAACGAACCCTCGAGCATCACGGGAAGTTCGTTCCGAATAACGAACACCCGAACATTTTGGTGTTCGCTCATCTCTATTAAATACCATTCTGCTAGTCACCGCTCACTGTCCAAGTTTTTGAATCCTCTCTCTCTCTTCCCTAGTGTTAGCTATCCCTCCTAGCTTTGTGTTGTTGGCAAACTTGATCAGTTTCCCCTCAATTCCCTCCTCTAGATCATTTATAAAAATGTCAAACACCACTGGGCCTAGGACATAGCCTTGTGGTAACCCACCTGAGACATTCTTCCACTTGGATGTAGAACCATTTAGGACCACTCTTTGAGTATGATCACTCAGCCAGTTGGGAATCCACCTGACAGTTGCCTTGTCAATCCCCTGTTTAGTCATTTTTTCAATAAGTATAATATGAGATACTTTGTCAAATGTGTTACTGAAGTCAAGATATACTATATCTACTGCATTTTTCTGATCAACCTAGTCGGTGATCCTGTCATAGAAGCAAACTACATTGGTCTAGCATGACATGTTTGTTACAAACCCATGCTGGCTCTGGGTAATTACTCCATTCTCATCCAAGTACTTACATAGATGCTGTTAATCATTTTTTCAAAAAAAAATTTCAGGTATAGAAGTCAGGCTCACAGGCCTGTAGTTTCCTGGGTCAACCTTCTTCCCTTTTTTCTAAGGAATGGACAACGTTTGCCCTTTTCCAGTCTTCTGGGACTTTTGTTCTCCATGAATTTTCAAATATTATGGTGAGTAGTTCAGCAATTACTGCTGCTGGTTCATTTAGTATCCTAGGATGTAATTAATCTGAACCTGGAGACTTGAATTCATTTAAGTTAGCTAAGTGTTCCCTCACTATCTCTCTGCATATAGATAGCCTGCATTCTTTTATTCCCCCAATGGCAAAGGGAAGATCAGTTAATGTTCCATCTACTTTCTGAGAGAAAACAGATACAAAATAGGAATTTAAAAGTTCAGCCTTTCTCAACATCATTTTTAATCAATTAGCAAATAAGAAAAACAATATCCACGGCACTGGTTACCAGCATTACAACTCTCTATTCCCCATGGTCCACATACAGAAAAGACAGGGATCTTTGTCAAGACGTTGCTTTGTTTTCTGTATGTGGACCATGGGGAATAAAGAGTTGTAAAACTGATAACCAGTGCCATGGAGGCTGCCTTTTTGTTATTTGCTAATTGGACTGAATTGGGGATTACGATCCGATCCTGTTGGGGGTGTTGCATCCTTTCTGAAAGGACCACTTGTAAACATCCTATAGCATCTTTAATTTTTCTTTTGCTTTTTACTTACATCCCCCAAATTCTTTTCTATTGCTTTTGACCTCTCTTGCAAGCTTCAATTTATTATTAGCTGCAGCTTTTCTCAATTTAATGTAGTTTAAAGGGGTTGTCCCGCGGCAGCAAGTGGGTCTATACACTTCTGTATGGCCATATTAATACACTTTGTAATGTACATTGTGCATTAATTATGAGCCATACAGAAGTTATAAAAAGTTTTTTACTTACCTGCTCCGTTGCTAGCGTCCTCGTTCCCATGGAGCCGACTAATTTTCGCCCTCCGATGGCCAAATTAGCCGCGCTTGCGCAGTCCGGGTCTTCTGCTCTCTTCAATGGAGCCGCTCGTGCAGAATGCCGGCTCCGTGTAGCTCCGCCCCGTCACGTGCCGATTCCAGCCAATCAGGAGGCTGGAATCGGCAATGGACCGCACAGAAGAGCTGCGGTCCACGGAGGGAGCAGACCCCGGCGGCCATCTTCAGCAGGTAAGTATGAAGACGCCGGACCGCCGGGATTCAGGTAAGCGCTGAGTGGTTTGTTTTTTTAACCCCTGCATCGGGGTTGTCTCGCGCCGAACGGGGGGGGGGGGGGGGGGGGGTTAAAAAAAAAAAAAAACCCGTTTCGGCGCGGGACAGCCCCTTTAAGTCCGTGGGGTAATTTTGATGTTTCCAACAGACACCTAGATGGGTCCCCATAATTAGGACAATATAATATATAATTTTGAATGCCTTCTGGTCCGTGCATATATTTTATTACTAGTTCATAGGTTATGCATCTATTTATAGATTGACCTGCTTGATACCTTATATAGCTACTAGCTATTTAGGAGAGCTCTATAAAGCACAGTATACGGCATATTGCAGCAGAATTAAATGATATATTTTATAGATTGCTTAGTGCTCCCAGGTTTTCTAGGCAGGTGTTTGTGTTTTTAATTTCTATGCCTCTTAGTATTTTAATTTAGTTCAATAAAGAGTTAGATTTTAATGAGGGTTTTCAACCGGGCAGTTTCTTGCCATTTTTGGCAATTTTGGTATTAATTATTCTACACTTTAATTCAACATAACTTTATTCATTCTCATTGTAACACTGTAATTTTTCTTCCTTACTGGTAATGTGAATGATGGCATTATCTCAAGCAGAACATAATGAGATCGTCCTTATGCCAGGTGTACAAAGCACATGTACTACTGGTGCAGATTTCATTCAACACTACCCAACCAGACATCCCATTGCCCACAGTGCAGTTGCCAAACCTCTTTCCAAATTCTGGAAAACTGGTTCTGTCACTGCTATACCTAAATCTGAAAGACCAAAAACCATTATTGATAAAGCAAGAACTGCTATTCTGGCCTCAATCAATGGTAACATTTTTACCTCGTCCAGATTTTGATTTAACCCTTTCCAATCCAGTATGAGACCTCATCCAATATTTAGATTTACCTGCATAGCACTGATGTCGGACGGAGTCCGACACATGATTCTAATATTAGGCAGGACAGCTTTCCAATGTTGGAGGCTGCCATGAATATGTGTATTACACTATATGTAATATACATATGCAGAACAGTGTCTGACATCAGAGCTATGTTCTGCATACTCTAAATAATTTCTAATTGACATAAGATTTCTAATTTCTCTATCTATCTATCTATCTATCTATCTATCTATCTATCTATCTATCTATCTATCATTAGAGAAATTGGAAATGAATAGAGTCGTATTAAATAAATGCTTATTATATCAATATACTTATAATTTACGAATTATATTATTAAAAATGATCTTCCCTATCTGAAATACTCATAACTCACCTTTAATTTTCAAAAAATTGCCAATAAAATCATCATGACAGTTAATTTTTATGTGTTTCTGTTGAGTAATTCCAAGGAATCCCACCCAAAATAAATAAGAAATGGGGAGTGTGCGGGTGGCAGGGAAATCGGATTGAAAAGGGATATCTTGTTTTATAGAATTTGACAACTGCATTGTGGGTAATTGGAGACCTTGTTGTGTGGTGATGACTTGATGACTTGTGCTTTGTTCAGCTGGCAAAAGGACGATCATAATAAATTCTATTTGAGATAACACCATCATTCACATTGCCTGTAATGAAGAATAATTACTGTGTTAACATGATAACAAATAAAGTTATGCTAAAATGGTGCACACCATTGCTTTTATGGTGAAATTCTCTGCCAGTTTGATATATCACACACCTACCTTCCGATTGGAAAAATTTGAGTTGAATCTGAGATGAAAGCATTCAACTCTAATTGGCCTATAGAGGTTCGTAGAGGTGGCAATTTTTTACATGTGTCCTGTTGGTGGAATAAGGGCATTATGCGTTTCTTAACCCTTTCCAATCCACTGTCTGACTTTTGAAGACATTATGATTTAAGGTCGTACAGCTCCGATGTTGGAAGACGTCCGTCGAAGTTCTCTTACTGTATATTACCAGCCTCTCTACTGTCAGAGCCTATCTAATGTGTCACCTCATGCAGTACTGGCTTTAGCCAGCATATAGCGCTGTTGTATAACAGCAGAAAAAGAGTAAGCCACCTAGGAAAACCAGGATACAAATTGGATAAGAAAGGGTTAAGAGTCATCTTCTCTCCACTTGTTATTATATACCACACATAAATTAACATTCTATACACTATAAGAAAAGAAACAGAATTTAGCTAGAGGCATGTCATCATTCATGTCTTTTTGTTAATATGTTTCTGGAAAAAGAAGTTTAAAAGATTTTGAATACATGACACATGTTACCCACTAGGCTAGCAGAATTCCATGTTAGACTAATAGTAGCCATAGACATCAGATGAATGTTAGTCAAACCTGCCAATTTCAGCAGGAATGGCCAACCAGCTAATGTGTATAGGAGTCTGCTAACTCTTCCTTGATGGCAGATATTGGTGGGAAGAAGAGAGAAATCCAACAAACCCAATCCTTTGGTTCTCAAAAGACATAAGTGTCTTAGGGTACTTTTTCACAGGCTGATAGTTGCCCAAGTAAATACTCAAAAGAACTATTACAGGTGACTATCATCCTATGTAAATACGGGACCTGACAGGGCAAGCGAGCGAGAATTGTTCACTTATTGGAGTCGCTTGGCTTCCAGCTCCCCTTAAAACTATCGGCCCATTTAACCCCTTAATGCTACAGGGCATACAGTTATGTCCAGCAGGTTCAGGGTTTTCGATGGAGGGAGATCGCGGGTCGATCCCACTTCATACAATGCAGGTTTCGTCTGTTTCTTACAGCCAACACTGGCCCGCAACAGCTTTAATAGGCTGCGTCACTCATCAGAGCTGTTAATCCTTTTAATGCCGTAGTCAATTCTGACAGTATCATTTAAATGCCCCGACTGATGCTCAAGGGTCCCTTACCACACCCTGCAGTGAGATTAGGAGCTATGAAACTATCGCAAGTTCTTGGCCTCTATGGAGACTAAAAAAAGTAAAAATAAGTTTAAAAAAGATTTACTAATTATTAAAAAAAACAAGGTAATAAAAGTTTACCCGACCCTTGCCATATTTATAATAAAATCCAAATAGTAAAATAAAAAAGAAATTTGTATCACTGCATCTGTAAATGTGTGATCTGTCAAAGTAACCCATTATTTACCCTGTATGGTGTAGGTTGTCAGAAGGAAAAAAAAGAACGCCAGAATTGTGCTTTTTGGTCACCCATCTCCAAGAAAAAACGCGTTAAAAAGCGATCAAAAAGTCATATGTATTCCAAAATAGTAACAATAGAAATTACAGGATGTTGCACAAAAACTGAGCCCTCACACAACTATGTTGACAGAAAAATAAAAAAGTTAGGGCTTTCAGAAGATGGTGACAGAAAATAATAAAAAAAAAATAAGAGTAGTACAGCAAAAAAACAATGTAAATTTGGTATCTTAGTAATCATACTGACCCACAGAATAAAGTTATCATGTCATATTTGTTTCAGTGCACACGCCATAGAAACAAGACGGACCCAAAGCTTGCCGAATTTAGTTTTTTTCCATTTCACTCCATTTTGAATCTTCTAAAAGTTTTTTTTAATAAACTATGTGGTACATTAAATAGTACTATTGAAAAATACAAATTGTCACACAAAAAACAAGCCCTCAGACATCTATGTCAATGGATAAATAAAAGAGTTAGGATTTTTTAAAAGGCGGGATGATAAATGGAAATGGAAAAAAAAGGGCAGCATCCTGAAGGGGTTAAACAGGCAGTCATGCATTTTTGAATAGATTGTCCTGGCAGGAAGAGATCTCTGATGCACTTCACCTCCATTCAATGAGCGATCATGTCTCCTGCATGAAAGCACAAGAGTGATAATTCTTGGGTTGGTTGTTGGGTGCTTAAGTGCCCAACATCGTAACGTGTAAAAGTACCCTCATTCCCCCATTGTTATTGAGAACATATGCATGCTAGCTGAACTGAACTTTTCTTCCCTAAAAGCATTTCTTTGGATGGAGAATTGCTCAGTCCATAGAGCATGAAATAAATCATTATATAGAAGCACACAGAGTCTCTACAGCATTTTTTTTTAAGGAATGGTACAGCCTCCAGTGGTCGCAGTACATAATGTTTAGACCTTCATCTATGAGAGATGCCAGATGACCTGGTGTGGCCTGATTCCATCCACTGCTGGAAGGACTGGAGGGCTACTTGATGATGTTTTACTTTTTCTGTCTGATTCCATTGCTTCATGAGTTCAATGTACATGTTATTGGAGGATTAGGACATTTTCTTGGTTGTCCAAAGGCTATGTTCACACTTGCATTTACATTTTGAGTGAAGTTATGTAGTGCTTTTGATAATCAGAATGGTCCAGTCTGCAATAATATTGTTGCCATCAAAACAGAAAGCCTGACAGATTTCTGAGGAATTCCACTAAAGTCAATGGGGTTTGACAGTATCCATTTTGGAAAGGATCCATCACATTGGTCACGTCTCCATTATAAAGATAAGCCATGGCCCTATTGTGAACTGAGCCTTTTGCAGCAATTTAACTATGATGTTAAATACAGTACTCTTGTATAAAAAGGACAAAACTATTATGGAGGTGATACCTGTATTGGATTACAAAAAAAAAAAGAAAAAAATTATATGCAAGTCATTGAGACAAATTAATGCCCCTTCATCAGGCAAACTAAGCCCAATGACAGGGAATTAAGTAATCTTGAAAGCTTCCATATACTATTATTTTTGTTAGCCAATAAATGTATGGCCTATGTAATAATTTTGTCTATTTTATACAAGAGGATTTAACATTATAGACTTTTCTGCCTAACACGGTACCATAGTGTTTTTGCTCTACATCCCTACATCATATTAGCCTGACGAAGGGACAATAAGTAGGCTCAAGAGCTTGCACGTATAATTGTTTTTGGTTAGCTAATAAAGGTATCACTATACTACTTTTGTCTTTTGCATACAAGAGTATTTAACATTATAGACTTTTCTGGCTAACACGATCCCACACTCTATTTGCTCTACATTTCCTACAATTTAACTAAAGTTATTTTTTATCTTTGAATATGCATGAGTCCATTGATCCAAACCGCCAGAAATGACACCAGACATGGGTATAAATATTATTTAAGCAATTATAAGTATTGGGGGGTATTAATTGGGGGTTATTAAGTAGCAGTACTAATAAAAAGCATCATCATCATCAATTTTAGATTTGAATCTGGTCTACCAATTAGGTTATGATGACCAACATGAAGAGCTCTGACTCTTTCACTATAAAAGCAAATCTAGGAGTCGTATCAAAGACCATAAAGCTGAAAGAGAGCATCATCAAAGGTGCTTCAAAGGTACAAAAGTGCATTTTGCTGTTTCCATTTCTGATTGTCAAGAGAGGGAGATGGAGTGCAATTCTGTGAAGCCTGCAAAAATGAAATGAACAAATGTAACTTTTTCATAGAAGTCTAAATTACTTACCGACAACCTTACAGTTGTTCGGGGGTGAACAATGAAGCATGTGGACACTGAATAGTTATGTGGTGCTGTACAGAGAAGGCCTCTTCAGGATCTATTCACCCCTTTCTCTGTTGATATTCTGTGGCCTTGAAGTCTTTAGTGTATATACTTTTAGCTTGTATTTTTTTGTGTAGGGATCATTGACTGTTTACTATAGAGCTGATGCATTCTGGAGAGATGTAGAGCCCTACATGTTTTATCTCTTGTCAGAGCTGGCTTCAATTAAATTAATGGATCCATTCAGCTCTCTCTTTCCACTTTCAGCTGCATCACAGCCGAATACATTAAAAGGATCTTAAGCCTCAAGATGGTACATCATGGCATTAGCCAGGGCACTCATTTTCCTCTGTCTCCTTTTTCTGTAAATCAAATAATTAATGAGATCTCCACCTCAATAGAGTACTTCATCAATATTTTGTAACAATGGAAAAATATGTGCATTTTATCCATGGAAGTGCTTTTATGTCAGTCTAGGGTTTTGTGGGCTAAAGAACAAACTCTAAAACACAAAATATTGACCAGTTTTTGTAAATGTAGTCTTTATTTCTGAGAATATTGCTTAAAAACAAATCTAAAATTAGGTAGTCATGGTGTGATGGCTGACAATAAGCTGGTCAAAACAAGTCAGCGGCTGATTGTATTCTAGAAGGGAAAGTCATTTCATCTTTGTGTATCTTTTGTTTTTTTCGAGTCTGGATTATGTAATGTAGAATAAAGGATAAAAAAGAAACATGCTTATAAATAAATAAGGGAAATAAAAAAACGAACATAGTGATAATGGCAATGATGAGAATGATCATGTTACTAGCAAAAAAATAATATAATGTTAAAAACAACATTGATTATAAGTAGCGATAAGCGACTATTAGAATAATCGGTTTAGTTTAGGAGGGGCTTCATTTCACAAAAATCATTGGGAATGGGGACAGCCAATTCCAACTCCCATTAAAGTCAGTGGGAGGAAAAATCAAGTCCACTAATTTCCCTCCAGAACGTCCCAAATGCAGCCATTGGCAGCTAAATAGCATGGGACTACAACCAGACATCTGGAGAACACTGTGCTCCTCCCAAAAATTGGTAAAATAGTGTATAGTGGTGTAGCAATTAATTGTAGTACAAGGGTGTCACTGAAAACAAAAGAAGGTGTAAGGTCTGCTACTCATGTCTGCCTCCCACGCACAGTTGCGGGCAGCAGCAAGCATCGTTCTGCTATTCCTGTGCATTTGGAATCTGTGTCTGTTTTGATCCAGCACTGAGAGGGTTAACCAGTCCTCTGCCTCTCAGCTCAGCTGTGGGATTATTTGGCAATCACATCCCTATTTAAGCTGAGCTGATGCACTTCCTGGTTGGCTCAGTAATGGTGTTTCCTCTGGTCTCTCCACTGCTAGGTCTTGTGTCTCTGGACTGTTAAGTCTATTCTGACCTTCATCTGCTTATCCTGTTTGTAAGATTGCCTTGTGTGCTATATCTGTATGTGTGTCCATTTTCTTTCTGTCTGTGTTCATTCTAGTCTCTGTAGTAAGTTAGTTCTGTGCACTGTCTTTGTTTCTGTGTTCCAGTACTTCATCCTTATATTCTGTCAGAGCTAGTCAGGCCCTAGGTTCCAGCACAGAGCCATCCTTATTGGGGCGATTACACTGCTTGTAGGCAGGGCCCCCACCATCTCACTGCTTACCTTAGAGCCAGTTACCCCTCTGTAGGTACTTCTGTCTGCTTGGATCAGCTGCTAGTCAG
Source organism: Eleutherodactylus coqui (assembly GCF_035609145.1). Lineage (NCBI taxonomy): Eukaryota > Metazoa > Chordata > Amphibia > Anura > Eleutherodactylidae > Eleutherodactylus > Eleutherodactylus coqui. Next base: position 75,427,078 of record NC_089841.1, read on the forward strand.
CTGTACAGGACCCTGAACTAACTCCTGTTTTTTACATGGTCAGTGATTTACATCCTATTATATGGAAGGACTTGCTTAATTTGTATTAACCCATTAACGCCATAGGACGTAAGTTTACATCATGGCCGTGGGCACTTAACACAATAGGGCGTAAACCTATGTCCTGTGGGTCAAGTAGACTCAGAAGTGAGCCTACGCCATCCTACAATGGGAGCCAGCTATGACTAATAGCTGGCCTCCTGTTGCAACAGTGAGGATCGATAAAAACAGTGATCCCCACACTGTTAACCCCGTACATGCCGCGATCAATGTACATCACGGCATGTAAAGGATCTACAAAGGGAGCACACTCCCACTGTGATGTCATCAGCCCTCAGTGATTTAATCGCAGGGGGCCAATGGCTTGCCATGGCAACGCAGGCACTAGACACTATTGTAAGTGATAAGGCATTGGAATACAGAAGTACTGCAATGCATAATCTTAGCGATCAAAGCTTTTATGGTTCAATATACCTACGGGGTCATAAAAAATGCAAAAGTAAAAGTTTAAAAAAAAACAAGAAAACCAATTTTGCACTTTCCAGTTTGTATAAAACATAAATTAAAAAACCCACATATGTGGTATCATTGTATCTGTGACAACCTGCACACTAAATATAACACACTGTTTATCCTGCATGGCAAAAACTATTTAAAAAAAAACAAACTAAAAAAAAACAGAGACAAAATGTTTATTTTGTTCATTTGGTTCCAGCCAAAATAGAATCAAAGTGATCAAAAAAGCTGTATGTAAAAACTACAGCTCATCACACAATGATGTGTTCGTCATCCCAGCAGGGATTTAGAATTGCTTTGCTGCATCTGTCACAAATTCTTTTTCCCTGCGGGATGAAGGTAGATGTGCTCTTCATCCCCGTGGGGACATGGCACTGGCGGACAGGTGAATATATTTTTTTATTTATTTATTACACTAAAATGTTAGTTTTTCAGGGAGGAGCTTATATTTAAAGCTCTTCCCTGAAAAACAATTACGGGGTGCCGGCAGACCATTGTCTTTAATATAGCTGCCGGCAGCAGCTGAAGCTCCATTGAGGACAATGCGTGTATTTCCTATTGTGCACGCAATCCTATCTTTACAGACATGCACCTGTAAAACATGGACATGTGAACACACCACAGGGAATGCACGTGTTGTAATAGATGCGTGTTTTTGTGTGCGCGTATGCACGCACAAAAGCACGCTCGTTTGAAGCCACCCTGACTCCATAATGGCAGTCAAAATAAACCCTGGATCAATGTTTGAAAGTCCCTACCTGACTCCAAGACCTGGATCAACAACCCCACTGGTTATTTAATGTCTATATCCTGTAATATTATAGCGCTTTAAAAAGACATCTAGTCCCCTTTGAAACTCCTCTTTTGATTTTGCCATCACCATGTCCTCAGGCAGAGAGTTCCACAGTCTCACTACTCTTACAATAAAGAACCCCGTTTTGTGTTGGGGATGAAACCTTCTTTTCTCTAGACATAGGGGATGCCTTCTTGCTACCATCACAGTCCTGGGTTTAAACAGATGATGGGAGAGATCCTTGTCTTGTCCCCTAATGTATTCATACATGGTTATTTGGTTGCCCTTTAACTGTCTTTTTTCCAGGGTGAATAATCCTCAGGCAGAGAGTTCCACAGTCTCACTGCTCTTACAGTAAAGAACCCCCTTTTGTGTTGGGGATGAAACCTTCTTTTCTCTAGACATAGAGGATGCCTTCTTGCTACCATTGCAGTCCTGGGTTTAAACAGATGATGGGAGAGATCCTTGTCTTGTCCCCTAATGTATTCATACATGGTTATTTGGTCGCCCTTTAACTGTCTTTTTTCCAGGGTGAATAATCCTAATTTTGTTAGCGTCTCTGGGTATTCCAGTCCTCCGATTTCGTTTATTAATTTAGTTGCCCTTCTTTAAACCCCATCAAGCACTTCAAAATCTTTCCTGAGCACCGGTGTCCAGAACTGTACACAGTATTCCATGTTGGGCCTGCCAAGTGCCTTGTATAGTGGAAGAATAATATTCTCATTCCTCACCCTTATACCTCTTTTAATACACCCCAAGACTTTATTTGCGTTTGCAGCAGCTGATTGGCGTTGATTGCTCCAGTTAAATCTACAATCCACTAGTACCCCCAGGTCTTTTTCCATATCACTTTTCCCTAGCAGTACCCCATTTAGTGTATATTGGTGACATCTGTTTCTCCTGCCCATGTGCATAACCTTACATTTATCAATATTGAACTTCATTTGCCATTTTTTCTACCTAAGCCCCCAGCTTATCTAGGTCCATTTGCAGCTGTATATTGTCATCCTTTGTATTAATAACTTGTATAATTTTGTATCGTCTGCAAATATAGATATTTTACTGTGCAGTTTATCTATCAGGTCATTGATAAATATAGTGAACAGAATCGGGTCCAATACTGGACCCAACTAGCAACAGTGGCCCAATATGAGTATGAATCATTTATTACCACCCTCTGCTTTCTATCCCCGAGCCAGTTCTTTACCCAGCTACACACGTTTTTGCCTAGACCTAGCTGTCTCATTTTATATATCAGCCTATTTTGTGGCACGGTGTCAAATGCTTTAGAAAAATCTAGATATACGAGATCAATAGACTCTCCCAGGTCCAGTCTAGAACTTACTTCATTGTAGAAGCTAATCAAATTGGTCTGACATGATCGACCCCTCATGAATCCATGCTGATGAGGGGTGAAACCGTTGTTTACCTTGAGATATTCCAGGATGGCATCTCTCAGAAACCCCTTAAATATTTTTCCAATTATTGAAGTGAGACTTATTGGCCTGTAGTTACCAGGGTCTCTTCTTGACCCCTTTTTGTATATTGGGACCACATTGGCAATACACAAATCCAGTGGTGACAGCCCCGGTCTCAATAGAGTTCCTAAATATAAGAAATAGCAGTCTATCTATCACACCACTCAGTTCCCTTAGAACGCTTGGGTGTATTCCGTCTGGGCCTCGTGATTTGTTGATTTTAATCCTTTTTAACCAACTCTGCACTTCCTACTGCTTTAGGCATGTAATATTTAGCTGGGGGGGTGGGGGGGTCATTTTATCCTCTTACATCTCTTGTGACATTTCTTTTTCTTTTGTGAATACACTTGAGGAAAAAAAAACAACTGCTTAATAGATTTGTATTCCCCCCATCATCTTCTATGATTTGTCCTGCATTATTTGTTAAAGGGCCAGTGCTTACAGTGCAAATCCTTTTACTGTTTATTGCTTTCACTCCTTGGCAGTTTTGATCTTTTCCTTAACATTATTTGTGTTCCCCCCCCCCCCCGTATGTTTTTAGTGCTTCTTCCCTGCCTTCTTATTTTAATAATTTAAATGCTTTCTTTTTTCCCTTATTGCCCCCATTACAGTCTTGTCAAACCACATTGGTTTCCTTCTACTTGTAGTTATTTTATTATTTAAGGGTATGAACTGCTCACATGAGGTATTTCGGATGTTTTTAAACTTCTCCCATTTGTCGCCTGTATTCTCATTTTTGAGGACATTGTCTCAATTAATATTGCCAAGAGTAATTCTGAGCTGATCAAATTTTGCTTTACTAAAGTTTAGTTTTTTTTGCTGCTTCCTGATAAGGCTTCCTATTGAATGACAACTGGAAGTTAACTATATTATGGTCACTATTTCTCAAGTGTCCCTCAACCTGCACGACCATGATTCCATCTGGTTTGTTAGTTAATAGTAAGTCCAGGATGGGCCTCCCTCTAGTTGGGTAAGGTAATTAACTTGTTGTCCTCAAGAACTTATCACCCTTGTGGGATTCACAGGTTTCATCTTCCCACATTACATCCGGATAATTAAAATCTCCCAAAATAATTACTTCATTGCAGATTGACAGCTATTTGTCTGAATAATGAGTTTTCAGTTTCTTCTGTTATTGTTGGTGGCCTACAGAAAACCCCTATCAGGATTTTGTTATTTTTCCATGTATTTATACCCACAGAGATTCCATGTGTTCATTTCCTACACCTATATCTTTTTGTAGTCTTGGCATGAAGTAGGATTCAACATATAGACATACCCCTCCACCTTTCTGGTTCCAACAGTCTCTTCTGAAGAGATTGTAAACCTGTAAAGTCATGGCCCAATCGCACTTATCATAAAACCATGTTTCTGTTCTTCCTACTCTATCATAATTTTCATCAGACATTCTTGCTTTGAGCTCACTGACTTTACTGATCAAACTTCTTGCATTCATTGCCATACAATTTAGATGGTTGTTATTTTTCTTTATATTCATTATGCTACTTATGGTCCTATTAGCTACTCTGTCAGTTCTAAGTGTACAAACCCCACCCTCCACTCGACTCCTATTTCCTTTACTTGGTCCCAGGTCACTGTCTACACTGTCTTCTCCCCTATTGCTCTTTTCGCCCTCCTCCCCAGTCTCTAGTTTAAACACTCCTCCAACCTTCCAACCATCTTCTTTCCCAGCACAGCTGCACCCTCCTTATTGAGATGTAGTCCGTTCCTATGGTAGAGCCTGTTGTACGAGGATTTTATCGATGGAGTACATGTTTTGCAGTCCAATTAATGGGATATTCATGGGCGATCAGCCCGTCAAAGTACGACTGCTTGGATGTGTAATGTTGATACTTATACAAAAGAAATTCTTTGGAATACAAAGGTAAGGGATTATGGTAACATAACAAAAAATTAAATTAATATATACACACTTACGATATACTGAAATGTTTCATATACATAAAATGAAGTCCTAGTTTAAAACCTAATGAAGAGGTTTGTGTCATATAGATCACAAGGGGTTAGTGGAGTGGTCACTCAAAAATTGGGTAAAAATGTGTACCTGTTACATTTGTTGCATCTCATTCCTCCATAAACTAGAGAACTGCACACAGAACACCAAAAGCTAGTGAACTGTGAACTCGACTCACGGACAGACATAACACAAGGACTGACAAATGAACAAAACACTCACCTAGCATACCTGCACGCATACACAGATGGAATAGATTAAGTACACTTAATCTACCCCAGGAAACCTGCCTGCAAGCCGGGCAATCGTCCCAATAAGGATGGCTCCACGCTGGAACCTAGGGACTAGAGATGAGCGGGTGCCAGCGGGGAAATGGAGGGGAGATCTCTCTCTCCCTCTCCCCCCCCCCCCCCCGCTCCCCCTTGCTCACTCACGCAACTCACCGCTCACCCCTGCCGGCACTTGAATCTTTTCTTCCGATCGGGCAGGTACTCACTAAGGACAATACTCGCTCGAGTAATTGCCCTTAGCGAGTATGCTCGCTCATCTCTACTAGGGACTTACATCACCCTAGATGGTAAACCATCCACACAAGACGCAGTTCACACCACACCAACACACAAGGGATTGCATACCACACAGACACTCAGAACACGTCGCTATACACACCTACAAAACAATATCCTTTAATGCAAACACCAAGGTAGTGTGAAACCAGCATTCTCTAGATAGAGGGGCTGGTTTAGATGTACAGCAGACCAGTGGGGATTGGAGAACTCCACACCCAGAAAGCTCAATTATCCCACACCTGTGGAAGTGTGCTCCTGGAACCTCATAGAACTACCAGTCCCAGCAGCACAACCTGACAGCACCTTTTAGTGACAGTATAATATATATGGGGAAAGGATAAAGTTCAGCAGAATTAGAAAATATATCAGAATATAAAGATGCCTCAACTGTTATATAAAACAATTAAATTGATATTAAAAAAATTAAAATTAAAAGTAAAAATAAAAAGTTTATCTATTAAAAATTATCATGGTGCTGGGCATAGAGGCTTGTTTATATTAAAATACAACGATGTCTTGATAAAAAGATTATATTGAGGAATTATAAAATCTATATAAAAGATACAAATATATATAAAATATGTATCTATATAGATATTAGATATATGATGTATAAAAAATATAGTCTAAAAAATGATCTAAAAAATTGATATACGCTTTTTATGAAAGGGATTTTGTTTAAAAATAATTAGATTAGGGTTAATCAGAGTATTATTATAAATATATATATATATATATAAATATATATATATATATATATATATATATATATATATATATATATATATATATATATATATATATATATATATATATTGTAAAGCCAGCAAATGTCACACCTTCTCGAGAAGCTAGGGTATTGAGGCAAAAAATCCAAAACATCTCCTTGGATTTGAGTCTTCCTCACAAGGGATCTTCTCCAGAGGGGTCCATGCTGTGGTGACTAGAAAAATGGCTAGAGACACTATGTTGCCTGATCCTTCTGGATGTTCAAGTGGTGCTTATTTGCTCTAATTCTCAAAGGGTTAAGAATTTTGCATATCATAGGTTGCGTGGGAATTTTCTGAGATAGACAATGTAGTTTGAGCCACAGTTTAGGAATTCCCTCAGGGTAATTGAGATGTTCTCCTCTAAATGGATATCATTTCAGTTTTGTGACATATGTTCATGCAACATTTGCAACTTCTATTTCAACATCTAAAAGAGCCTCCTATCAGTTTTCCTATAATATTCTGGGGGCGGGATATAATATTTGCGGTGATGGGAGGGACCCAGAATGTCTTTAGGAGTAGAAATCGACACAAGGTCCTTGCTGCATGAAAAGATAGGACCTAATCTATGTTTGGTGCGTGTTGATATGTTACAAAAGCCATTGAAAAAAGTGAAGTCAAAGTTTGCTGTAACTGTATATTTAACATGTTAAGTGTCAAGTTACAGTTAGCTGTAATTGTACAACTATTAGTAGATGCACCATGCCCCCTGTCCTAGTAATTTCTATATTTTCATGGGCCATTCTGAACACCCTTGGTACCCTATAAAGTGTTATTTCCTAACACCAGACATGGAAGTATTACAATAAGTATGGTAAGTATTAATTTTGTCAGGGAAAATAATATTTCTATTTTAAATATTTTCTTTATTTTCCTTGGTATTTGAACTATTCTTGCCTTTTTAAGGTGACTGCACCCATAATGCCATTGATGTTGGTATCAAACAGGCAGTATATATGGATGCCCAGGATCCTGAAGAGTACATAGTGCAAGGTACAACCTATCAACCTTATCTTTGTGAGACGTTCTTACTCTATATATACACCACAATGTTAGTGAGCTAAAAGCTACTATTCACTTCTGTAAGGGATGGTGCAGAAATAACAAAACAAGACCTGGACCCTTCTCTTCTGCCACAGAAGCGTGAGTAGATACCATCCAGAACAAAAAGGAGTAGAGTCGGCCATTTCTTTTTTGTCATGGAGCCCCTTATTTTTTGGTGTACCTAATAATGGTAAGCGAACTTTTGAAAAGTTTGGTTCGGCCAGGTTACCATACTTTTGCAAAAACTTCAGTTCAGTTCGGTCCGGAAGTTCACCAAAATCCCTAAAACTGGTGTATAACAATGTCTAAGAGCCATAAAAACCCTGTATAGCACTCTGAGACTGTTATTCAGGGCTTTTATGGCTCTTAGTGTTATACACCAGCGTTTAGGACCAGTGTTAAGCTAAATGCTCAATTCAAGTTGCTGTTGAATCAAACTTTTAGCAAAGTTCGAATGGAAGCTGGGCTCTACCGATACGGTTTGCTCAACACTAATACCTAACCAAAGTACCTACAAATTTACAAAATTCTTTAAAGGAATGGAAAAAAATACCCATCACATTTTCTCTTAGTAGTTTTCCAATTTGTTAGTTAATCTTCAGGAATGCAAGCATGAAGTTGACTGACTTCATAGACTATACAACTATTAGACAAGCCACCTCTGGTTACTGGGGTGTGAAATGGTTAAGACTGGCTTTCATGAAGTAATGTACTTTTCTGCTATTAAGAACCATTTCGCTATTACGTGTGCTCTACTCTAGCAGGATGACAAGTCTGAATGCAGTAGCTGTGTGAGGCCTGATGTTGGATCCTGTTACTGAATTCCTTTTACAGACCAAAAACCTTCAAGAAAATGAACATCTTATGCTGTTCTATCTTAATGGATCAAAGGGACATGTAATTTGTGTAAAACATCTATGTATGTGGCAAAGTATCAATGATTGCCATGTTAAAATCCCTCTATTAAGGAAATGTGAGGGCTTCAATCTTGTGAAAAAGCACAACAGAAACTTTATATTCTCCTTCTGTTAAATATATTTATATTGTAGAGTATTAAACAGCATTTACCATTCACAACCTGCCTTGATGATTACTCTCTGTAACTAATCTGAGTTCAATAGTGACAGGTGCAAACCTTCTTCTACTGCAGGTTCATTATGAAACGGGAACTCATCTGCCCTGTCTGGAATGATTAAAAACATCTGTTTTTGTATGAAATCTAGTTCTTGTCAATGCACAGTGATTGAGTAATGCCATTTATGCTTAAATAACTTAATTCAAATTGTACCGCTCCTGAGCATTTCATCTGAAACTCAAAGAATCACCTGCAATATGAATCCTTGAGTTGTTTCCTGAGTGTACAAATTAGCTCATGTCAACCAAACCAGACATCCCTCCAAAAGAAAGAGCAACCCATTTGTAAACAGACTTTTTTGGTTTTTTTGCCCCTTATCACTGCATAGCACAGTAGTCAATGACTGGATAAGATGCCTTAGATACAATCGGAAGGTTCTGGTTCTAATTGAAGACACTCATTGAGTGTATAAAGACTTGTTTTCAAACCAGAACATCCCCATACCTCCAAACTTTTTGTAAGGCATCTCATCCAGCAAACCAGAACCATGCATTTTACTGATGAGGAGTACAAACCTCCAAAGAGTCTTTACAGATGGAAATCTAGAACAAGCAAAAACAGGCAGAGTGCTTCTTTGGATAGTATATCAAACTGTTGTATCAGGAATTAGAAAAGAATCTTGTTCACCTTAAGATGTTGCGTTGAGAGCACAGCATTTATAATAATGCTATATTCAGCCACAGAGTATGCAGCACAAGCTGGTAAATCCTGCATGTTTCCAGGACCAAGATGACCACAGATAATACCAGTAAATGCACTCCCCAATCAGCAACCAATTAGGAACTCATGGATCAAAGAGTCCAACTTTTATTATTTCCACATGCACACATTTTGGAGCTAAACACTCCTTCCTCAAGCCAGGTTTACTTATGTCTTTGGCTTCAAGAAGAAGTGTTTAGCTCCAAAGCGCATCTCATTGGGCATAATAAAAGTTGGACCATTTGATATGGGCTCCTGACTCTTTATGTTTGCCAACTGGGGAGCACATTCACTGGTGTTTTACAGTTATTTGTTTTTCTACAGGTGGGTCACTCTTCCTTTAGGAGCAGTCTCTAGTTTGGCTGACATTAGCTAATTTGCATAGTTTTTCCCATGAAGCATTGCAAGGGAATAAGTCTTTGTAGAATCACTGGGTCTCTTCAATAGGAACCAGTCATACCCCTCCCCTCAAGAGTGTAAAGTCTTTAAATATTCTATTTAGCTGTTTCTGAAGCCTCATCCACTTAGCTGTACAAGCCAGACTGGGAAGAGGGGTAGGTGATCGCCTCGGATACTACCTTTCAATAGGCAAGTTATGCAATTTTATTAAAAATAATGGCTTGCAGTGTAGTACTACTTAAAGTTGCTACAAGGCAAAGGGACACGCCTTGTATACTACTTGCTGAGGAATACTAACTAATGAACACTTCACTCTTCAAATTCATGCAAGCATTTCCATCAGTATGAGTGAGGAGGAAAGTGCCCATTGGTGTACCAGAAGCAGTAAAAGCAGTTGGAACTGCTAGCATAGCTTACTGCTACTGGGTCCTCTTTAAATTTGGGCTCCACCTGGGTCTTGAAGACACTCACAAGGAACCAACAGTACAGTAGTTTATTCCATCAGAATAAAAATGTTTCATACACAGAGTTTTTTTTGGGGAAAGAAGTGAAAGCATTTGTGGTAGCAAGGTGGAAAAATCCTTTAAGAAATGTATGTGTTTTATACTGTTTTCGATCACTTAATTGGCAGAAGTCTGAATTTTGTGGAATGCAAAATATTAAAGCTTATTAGGAAATTAGAATCTATCTAATCTACAGTATCTCTTCCTCTGGAGAACCCAGCATGTCTGTTCATTACATAGACAGTCCATTGATTTTAGCGAGAAATGCCCAGTTTCACCTGCGGGAGTGCTGCAGGCAAACTGAACACTTGCAGTTGGCTTCCACCACAGATTACAGTCGTTGCGGTTCCAGTAACAGATCTTCTAGTGATCATTTTATGATTGAGAAAAGCCCTTCCCACTTAAAGGGAGTCAATTATATTTCTACAGATATTGTTGCAGCCAGATAAAGGCCTGTACAGTGAGATCAGTATATGACTACTCCTGTCAAAGCTGCCTTCATAGTTGTACCTCATCACTGGGGGATGCCTCACCATTTAAGAATCCTACTTGTTTGAGCAGTTCTTCACTTGTATTAAGATTCTATGACTATTACAGCATTATATTGTGCTTGTCTTACCTTATGTTGATGGTTTGTCAGCTGTACTGCTAACCTAAAATTATCCTAATAAACTTCATTTGATAATACAATCAAGTAATAAAAAACAAACAAACACTCTATCTTACTGAGTTACCTTCTTTCATTTCAATCTTATATCAAGGCTAAATTGGATCCTGGTGTTAATGTTGTTTTATGTACAAAAACAGCATGAAGCTGCCAAGCAGGAAAAGCTATGTAAAACTTGCACTAATTGTCTTATCAAATACAATATTATCTCTTTCTCGTGAAGTCTCATAGCAAATAGGACCCTGAGCAACAAGCAAAGTAGGCCATCACTCTCCAATTTTATATTTTCTAGTTTAAGGAATTTAAAAATTCCTGGTGGTCAAGGCAGTCAAAGGGTTAGTTGTAAATGCCCTGGTGGTCTGAGGCTGTGAAGGGGTACATTTTACACCCTATGGTGCACTATGGCATTAAAGATTCATTAGTAAATAAATGTTCTACTCAAGATTCTCCTCTGAGCCAGAGTGGAGATCTGCTAATCATCAGCTCCCTCTCTGGCAAAACCAACTTGTCAATGTATAGCATAAACTTGAATATCTTCAATGTAATAGCTTATTTCCCTTGCAGTGGCCACTAGAGGGGAAACAAATATCTGGCTTCTGGACCTTACAAGAAGAGCTTTCTTAATGAGACAACCCCTTTAAGCTCCATAGGTGGTCCAAGGCAGTAAAGTATTACATTTTATATTCCTTGGCAATCTTGGGCTGTGAAGGGGTTGAAAAGGCAATATTATTTCTGACCGTCTTTGTTATACTACTCTTCCATGTGGTTTGTTGAATAAAATGCAAAGTTCGAGTTGTTTTTGTGGGTCCTATGCTCAGGGGTTTGCCAGCCCTTAAAACCTTTCCACCTTTCCTACCTAGACAGGTATACTCAGAAATGCTCACTATGCAATAAAACTGGGATAAATATCCTACTTCATGAGGCTGCGGTTAGATGAGCATGGTTTTTTGCGCGCCTATGTGCACAAAAAAATGCACTCCTCGCATAAGCTGAAAACGCGTGAACGGGCAGTGTTCAGTGATGATGGAACTTACCGCAGGGGTTAAATAGTCCACTGCCACAGAGGACTGCGATGCTATCCTATTGCTTTCAATGGGGCAGATGCTGCTGCCACCCCATTAAAAGCAATGGGATGAAGGTAACCCCCGCAGGGATTTTCGGGGAAGGTCTTCAAATATAAACCTAGCAGCACTGTTGGGGCTCCGGTGCTTCTTCTTCATGGCTCCCCGGCTGAATCATTTCATCTGGTTGGGGATTTAAAAATTCCTGCCTTCTAGAATCTCTGTCTCTGATTGGCTGAGTGGAGGGACCAATCACAGCCATTTAATGAATTAAATTTTTACTAAATAGACCAGAGGTTTTTATCCTTATACTCTTGGATGCTGTATTGTTATCTCAATTGAAGTCTGGCCTAGAGCTCCTGCACACTGGCGAGCGTGATATCAGGCTGTGATTCACGACCCGATATCGCTCTCACAAACTTTCTAAAAATCCCTGGATGTGAGGCGTTTTAATGTGAAAACAAACTTGCATCCCTGTGGGGGTTCCTTTCATCCTATTGCTTTGCAGGAACACCGACCCCATTGAAAGCAATGGGAGAACATCGTGATTTCCTGCCCCTGCTGTGACAGCAGCAGCAGCAGCAGCAGGGGATTCCTTAATTTCCTCATCATTTAACACCCTGCCATCACAGTGTTTAGTGATGAGGGACTCCCTGTGTGGATGTCACAGCAACGTCAGGAGATTGTGATGTTCTCCATATGTTTTCAATAGCGCCGGCCCCATTAAGAACAAGGTGAAACCCCTGGATGTGACAGCCTCACATCCCTGTGGGACTGAAGGAATCCCCTGCTGCAGCTGTCACAGCTACAGTAGGGGAACGCAATGTCCTCCCATTGCTCTCAATGTGGCCAGTGCTGCTGCCGCCAGCCCTATTGGAAACAATGGACGATATCACAAAAAGAATGGGCATGCTGATATTTTTTCATGCCGCATCGCAGGAGTGAAAACATCGAAAATGAAAATGAAACCATTGAAATTCATTGGTTTCATAATCATGCGTTTTCATTCACTCTCGCACCGTGAGAAAATCGCCCTATTTACTCGCCAGTGTGAAGGCACCCATACAGCGGTTTTTAAATTTCCTCCACTATGTTCTTGTTAATCATAGACAGAACAAATACACATATATTAAAGGAATGTAAAAATAAATTTGATAAAAAAAACAACCATTAGGACTATTTATTAAGCCCTGGATATCAATTTTCAGGCATTTGTGCACTACCTTGTCTCTTTAGTGGGCAGTGCCAGTCACATTTACTATATTCTATGCCAGAAACTGGCATAGATTATGTCAAAAACCTAATCGAGCTGGTATAGTTTGACGAGACAGATATATTATGAGCTGCATAAAACATATAAGGTCACACTAGTGTTTTTTCGCTGGACCGCATTTAAAAAAAAACAAAAAACTGTACAAAAGAAAGTGAAATAGATGAAAATGGACTGCTTTCCATTTTCTTTTCAGTCTTCCTCTGACTACAATTAACCCTTTCCAATCCACTGTCTGACCTCTGAAGACATTATGATTTAAGGCTGTACAACTCCGATGTTGGAAGACGTCCGTTGGGGTTCTCTTACTGTATATTGCCAGCCTCTCTGCTGTCAAAGCCTATCCAATGTGTCACCTCATGCAGTACTGGCTTTGGCCAGCAAATAGCGCCATTGTATAATGGCAGAAAAAGCGTAAGCCCCCTAGGAAAACCAGGATACAAATTGGATTGAAAAAGGTTAAAAAAGGGCCTATTTTTGTTCAGTTTTTTTAAACTGGGAACAAAAGCGCTGCAGTGTAAAATACTCTTGTTACAGTGTAAAAAACAGAACGGAGACTGAAAGTTGAGAGAGGGATGGAAACTGAAGGTTTTTAGTTGCAATGCATTTGTATGGACACGAAAACTGAAACATCAGCAAAGGCGGAAAGCAAAAACGCTAGTATGAAATGGCCCTAATACAGGGTTGTGCGAAATAGCCCTAACACACATGGCAGAACTTGCTTAATAATGGAATTGATTATAAAATAGGAATTACTATTCTATCAGTAATTTTTTTAAACGTTGATGTTAAAAACTTTACATTTTATGACCTCCAAGGAAAGTTTTAAGGGAACAGTTGGGTGTTAAAGTGCAGAGCTCTTTATAAATGAGGCTGGAAGCGTGTGATGAAAGTAACACTGATAGAAAAGCATTATTATGAGACAAAACCTTGCACTTTCCTGATAATTACAAATCCAGATCTTTATAACTGATGGAGGAATGCTTTTAAGAAACAGAAAAAAAACATCTCATTTAAATGTAGCTCTTATTGACACTATCAATATTAGGTTACACGCACGGCACAAATGGAAATTACAAGACTTATGTTGAACAGCTCGAGTGCAATATATCTCATCTCTGCTTACAAGCGAGTGATGTTTAGTCAGTTCTCCCTTCTATTGTTACATAATTCTTACTTCAGCTACTTCCCCTGTATTCGGATGCAAACAGATCTGCAGAAGTAATGAAGTTACAAAAAGTCTTTCACCGGAGATCAATTTCACTTGGCGTGGAAGCGTCCTGTGATGAGGGACAACTAGCTGCCCCCTGGTACATTTTGACACCCAATATGCAAAAGATCAACTTTTTACTGAGGATAGGGAAGGCTACTTGAATTTTTGTAAAGTGCGTGGGCGAAGGATACAAAAAGCCTAACACCATATGTGGTGACATAAGAGTAGGTGTGGAGTGGTGACTGATGCATGTATCGAGGTAGCTTCTGGGTGACACGTTTTGCTTCCTTTTCTCGTTGACAGCAGTCTTCTGCTTGGGACTGTGGGCAAAATAATCCAAGCAGTGATTGTCCTTTCCAACTTTTACTACAGTAGAGGAAAGTGCCTAACGATACTGAAGCATACTGTACATTGAATAGTCTGAGAATCTGGAGGCCCTTTTACATATGTTAGAGGGGTAGCAATGCCCTGCTCTCCTCACTTAGTCCTCTCTCAGGTGGGTGTAAGTTGCTGCGCACCACATGCAAATCTCCAGCGTGCGAGCATGCAGCAAGTACGCAAGTACGTAATCCCAGTACGCTCTATTAGCTTGTATGCATGTGGAATACTCAAAACGATTTTTTTTGCACAAGTATTTCTTGCGCTGTGTGTGAGAGGCATAGTTAAAGTCCATGAGAGATTGGTATTGCATATTTCGCATTCGAAAACTCTACATGATATGCATTGACCACCCACTTGTGTGAGAGAGACTTTACTACTGCGGCTCCCAGCTATTCTGATGAGCACCCAAATTGACTGCGCTAAGCTCCGTCCCCTCCTGTCAGACATAGGGGCGGAGTAAAGGAAAAATTACAGCATTACAATCAAATGCAAATACACGTTATAATCAAATATAAATATAAAGTTTCATTTGATTCCAACAACTTCTTCTAGGGTCTTAATTCTTTTTTGGCAATGAGTGTATTTCCTATTCCTTTTGAATCTATTTCTGGCTTTGACTCAAAAAAGTGCATCAAAATTTGTGGTGTTTTTCCAAAAAATGCTGTTTGTAAAATTGCTTATGTCAATGTAAAAAACAAAAATTCACTTTTCGTGTCATAATCTCAAAAAATTCTTGAAAGAACTGTATCCTTCTTTTGCCACCGTGCAGTTTGATACTGAACTTATTTTATGTACTTGAACAATTATGTCACATTTACAGCTTAAAAGATACTTTAACAAAACTCCACAAACCCCATTGAATGCTCCGTGTTATAAGGTAGCCATAAAATGAGCTTCATAAACACGAAACATTGTAGTCCTGCTTAGCGTTTATGTCAATAGTTAAATTAAATGTGACAAGGCTAGTAAGCCTGGAGATTTTCAGCACTGCATGATTGCCTTGAAGTATTTTGTCTCCCAAGAATCTATTTGGCTCCAATAGCCAACAAAGCTGACTCCATGTTAATCCTGTTGGCTATTTAACAAGAGCTTTAACTAGGAAATGCCCAACCACCCCGAATGAATGGCCTGGGCTATTTTGCCAAGTAGCAATCATCATCTGACGGCCCAGAGAAGAATGCTAATTACATAAAGTATATTGTCTAGATTCTAGAAACCGCTATAATTGTTTCTATTGTTACAATGTCACTTTGTTCACTTGATAGTCTAGATGGCAGACTAAACTACAGCAGATCTAATGTTTCATTTTAGTTATTTTTTTGTTTTTGTTTCTTTTTGCAGATTAATTGTTATTGTTTAATATTTAGTTTTTTTTAGACTTTTTTATTTGCCCATATATTTCTATATTTTAATTTCTTTTTCTTTATCTCAATTTTTCTTTATTCCACATATTATATTGTACGTCCCAGTTGGAGTAACACAATGGGGCATATTTATTATGTCTTGTATGCCAGAGCTCTGATGTACAAAATTCAGAAATTATGGTGGAAATTATTTGTGACTTTTTGCCTTTTTACACTGGCCTCTGAAACTTCTCTAAAAGTGGGTGGGGCTAGGCAAAAAAAAGTGGCATGGACTCAAGGGCCCATTAGGCATACTATTATTTTTGCCATGATACTGGCCTATGTTATAGCTGAAACCATAGATTTCAGTCTGACGCACGGAGGTGCTAACAGATGCCACATATGTATTAATAGGCTTGTGCTTTAAGAGGCTATTAAGAGACTTTGTTGCACTTACCCAGCACAAACTTTACTTAGACTGGTGTATAAAATGCCAGTCTAAGTAAATACACCCTGTGGTGTTTACTATAAGAAGGTACACTATATATTATATCCTTCATTTCTAATTTTCACAAATTGTAAAATATTCTAGTGTTTCTTTTCTTAAACAAAACTGTAGCGAATAGTTGATTTCATATTCTAAATTAAAATTGTAATAGATTTGATTGAGGCCTCGATTCTAGAAATGTATTATTTTAGTACTTAACATTATAATAATACTACTAAATAATAATAAAACTTCTATGTTCTTAAATATGTGTATTTTTAATTAAAGGGGTTGTCTCGCGAAATCAAGTGGGGTTATACACTTCTGTATGGCCATATTAATGCACTTTGTAATATACATCGTGCATTAAATATGAGCCATACAGAAGTTATTCACTTACCTGCTCCGTTGCTAGCGTCCCCGTCGCCATGGTTCCGTCTAATTTCGGTGTCTTCTTGCCTTTTTAGACGCGCTTGCGCAGATCCGTCTTCTCCCTTCTTCTCCCTTCGGCTCCGCTCGGCAGCATCGGCATTTTGGCTCCGCCCCCTTGTACGCATCATCGCGTAGCTCCGCCCCATGATGTGTGCCGGTTCCAGCCTCCTGATTGGCTGGAATCGGCACGTGACGGGGGCGGAGCTACGCGATGATGCGTACAAGGGGGCGGAGCCAAAATGCCGATGCTGCCGAGCGGAGCCGAAGGGAGAAGAAGGGAGAAGACGGATCTGCGCAAGCGCGTCTAAAAAGGCAAGAAGACACCGAAATTAGACGGAACCATGGCGACGGGGACGCTAGCAACGGAGCAGGTAAGTGAATAACTTCTGTATGGCTCATATTTAATGCACGATGTATATTACAAAGTGCATTAATATGGCCATACAGAAGTGTATAACCCCACTTGCTGCCGCGAGACAACCCCTTTAAATTAAAATCATGGAGCACCGGTGCACTGTGCCATTCATGTGTTATTCCTTCTGGAAATATATAAATAAATTGACAACTGGACTCTACTATTCATTTGGTCAATAAGGATTTGGTCCTACACAGTCTCACAGTATCCAATCAGTATTGCTGTGAAATATTATAGACACACCCCCTATTGACCAGAGGAATAGTAAGTGTACCTTCACAAACAGCATAATCGCTGAGGGCATACTGCAATGGAAAATTAGCAGCCATTATGTTGGAAAATTGCAGTGGCCAAATCCACATCTAGGGATGGGTTTTTCTTTAGTTTGACTCTTAGCATGGCGCACCATGATGTTACATTGCGTTATCAGGGTGCTCTATTTACACTTTGAATTACTTTACAATGGGTTTAGTTGTATTAAGTTAAGACAACTATAGATTTTTAATGGGGTAAGATAACTTTCTGTACCATGCTATCACAGTCAAGGTAACATTTGTCCCATCCCTTAATGGTGGAGATTTGGGTATTTTTTTTTAAGTGGATCCTAATTGCAAGGATTGAATTCTGCAGAGTAATTCCCCTGCATAAATAGACATGCTGTGGATGTCGAATAGGCAGCATTTTTCAAAACGGCTACGGATAAGTCACTTAAAATTTCCCCAGCATTTTAGAAATATTTTCCACATGCATTGTAATGTGACTGTTACAGAATTTCCACAGCAATTCTGCAGCATTTATTGCCTGTGTGGAGGCTGTCAATGAGTATGATCACACATTGCTGAGTAAGGGCTCGGTCAGATGAGCGTGTTTTACATGCTGCTACAGCAGCGGGTAATACCATGCTTTCATAGCAACCAATAGGTTGGAAGCTCTCACATGGACCCTTTTTAGAAGCATACAGTGCTGGCTCGCCTGTCAGCTCCGTGGTGCACGCTGTCCAGGGTGCTTACCATAGGCTCCTATACGAGCCGTGGAAGCAGGCTGCCCGCATCGTAAAAGTGTAAACAGGCTGCTCTGCGGAGCTAGGGGCAGCCCATTCATGTGCATAATGCCTACATAACAGCAATATTGTTTGAGCACTTAGCAGCATGTAAACCACGCTCGTCTGACCGTGGCCTAACTCTGCACCAAAATCTGCATGTGAATTTTGGTGCATATTTTGACACATGATTCACTCAAATTTTATATATATATATATATATATATATATACACACAGACACACTCATCCCCGCAGTACTTGCTCCTCTCCATTCACTAACACAGCGGCCGTTCAGTACTGAACAGCTGTTGTTTATACTGAACGATCAGCGTTAAGCAGCTTAAAATCCTGAATGACAATCGTATGTATATTTTTGCATGGGGAACACAAGTATTCACTATAACAGATATATCAGGAGAGATTATAAAAGACCCTTTTAAAGCCTCCAGCTCAATACTAAACATAATACTAAATGTAAGGTACATTTCTTCTTTATCCCCCTTTGCATTTATTTCTCACGTTTTTCTGCAGCATTGTTATGTTTCTGCTGTTTAATGAGACCTAAACCACTTCATCATGACAAAAGGAATATTCCAGAGCAGTTAGAATTTAGTAGTATCAGTTAGTAGGGTCTGCTTTGGAAAATGCTGATCATATGGTGCCCCACTGCCTAAACCCTCAACACTCACTGTAGTTTTCATCTGTAGTGGAACCTTCATCTGTAGCCCCTTTTTAACTTTCCTAATGATTATATTACTTTTTTGTAAACAGACTATACCCAACAACTACACAGGAATAATTGTGAAGAAATCAGTCATATAGACTTGATAGTTATATCCATATAACTGTATGGTCAAACCTTCTCACTTACATATTAACTAGGTACAATTTACACATTGTGAGAACACCCATAAATATCCAAAAAATGGTAGGGTTACTCAGTCCAATTGCAACTTCAGTGTTCCTCTATGGAAGAACCTCTCGATGGCTATAGCCAACCAGCGCCTTGTTTTGTATTACCAGAGAGCAAGGATCCTAAAACGGCTAACAGCTGTCTATGGTCGGGTGTTTCTGGCTTGGCTAAAATCCATAGTCATGTTTGAAGGCTCTTTAATGGGTTGGACATTGAGTTAGAGCGTAGCTACCTATGATTCGCTTTAGTGTGACAGCTTTTTTCCAAATAAGGGAGATGGAATAATACCTCCACAGTGGCACCTATTGGAAGGCAGTATTCCTTCAAGCCAAAGTTAGACTCTTTATACAAGCCTTGTAACAATGACTGGGAATTAAATGCAAAGCCAGACTCTATGTACAGACAGCTGTTTCAGGGTGTTTGTTCTCCATCAGTGTACAGTAGGAGTCTGGCTTTTGCTAGTGAGAGGTCTGGGATGGGGGTCAGAAATGCCATCTTTTCCCTAAGGATAAAATATAGCTTTTTTCCAAGCATGGAAGAAATCATGCAGCAACCTTGCATCAAGGTTTCTGCCTCTTTTCCACAGAGATGCACTAAAAATGCCTCACTGTAATCTTGCAAATTTTCTTCAATCCAGAAAGATACTTTGTTTGCCAGACTTGGATTTGGGAAGGATTTTTCCCCCAAAATAAGTAAAATTGGCTTCTACCTCATGTGTTTTTTGCCTTCCTCTGGATTATCATTGCAGTTTATTAGGCTGAACTGCATGGACGTATGTCTTTTTTTGGCCTTACAGTCAATGTTGCTACTATGTCTGTTGACGATAACTATGATCATGGAACCCCAGCCTAAGGCCTTATTCACACAAGCGAGTGCGATTTTGATCAGTGATAAACTAACCTATTTCACTGTGAGTGTATGTATTTTACATCAATTTCTGTTGGGGTTTTGCGTTTTTAATGTGTAAAAAAACCTGGAAAGTGTCCTATTTCATATAATTTAAGTCACAGACCAGAGGTGTCAATGGTTTCATGAAAAAAATGGGGTGCACATGCCTGCCGTGCAAGTAAATTACACTTTTTCACGCAACCTTTCACATATAGTACATGCTATAATTTTTTAACTCCGACCATTGACTGCATTCACTTTTGGCTCTGAGTTTTTCCAGGTTCTGTTAATTGCAAACTTGGAAGAAACTTGAACATTAAACTCATTCATGTGAATAAGGCCTTGGTGTGGATCCAATTCTATATACTGTATATTGGTAATATATACCGTATATACCGGCGTATAAGACGACTTTTGAACCCTGAAAAATCGGGTCTGAAGTCGGGGGTCGTCTTATGCGCCGGTAATACAAAAAAAAAAAAGTGTAAAAAAAAAAAATTTCATTACTCACCTCCCCCGGCGTTCTGTCGCTCTCCGGCAGGATGTCGCTCGCTCCTCGTCCCCGGCGCAGCATTGCTTTCTGAATGCGGGGCTTGAAATCCCCGCTTCCAGAAAGCTAGTACACACGCCGGCAGCCATGACAGCATTGAATGGCTGTGATTGGCTGAAGGCGCACGTGTTAGCAATCACACCCATTCAATGATGTCATTGAATAGTGTGATTGGCTGAAGCCACGTGTGTTTTAGCCAATCACAGCCATTCAATGATGTCATTGAATAGTGTGATTGGCTGAAGCCACGTGTGTTTTAGCCAATCACAGCCATTCAATGATGTCATTGAATAGTGTGATTGGCTGAAGCCACGTGTGTTTTAGCCAATCACAGACATTCAATGATGTCATGGCTGCCGGCGTGTGTATTAGCTTTCTGGAAGCGGGGATTTCAAGCCCCGCATTCAGAAAGCAATGCTGCGCCGGGGACGAGGAGCGAGCGACATCCTGCCGGAGCGCGACAGAACGCCGGGGGAGGTGAGTAATGAATTTTTTTTTTTCTCCACTGTATACCGGCGTATAAGGTGACAGTTGGGGGGGGTCGTCTTATACGCCCCGTCGCCTTATACGCCGGTATATACGGTATATGAAATAGGGCCTTTGTCTATTGCTAATTAATACCACCATATTCCTAACCTTGTGAGATAGGAGGATTCAACTCTTGTTTGGCTCCCATTTCCCATGACATGGGGATTGACTCCCCGCATCCTTGTTTGCTAATGCTGTAAGGCCTTTGGGAAAGGGGATCTTTGCACTGGTTCCTACTAGCCATAAAATAAAAACCACATGGTGTATGTCGGTCTGTAGATATAACCACATTATTAAATGAAGAGAGTGCAAAACTGAAGTATTATGTGACAGTGGTATATGTAATATTGAGTCATGTTTGTGAGTACATTATTCTTTTTATTGAAGGGAAGGTGTTGGGGGGAAAGCAATGTTCTGCTTTTTCTACACATAAAAAAGGCCAAGTCATTTCATTTGCTTTTCGGAGGGATTAACTTTACCACTATTCCTATGACCTCAGAGCACACATTTCAGAATGTGTCCATTTGCTGCTACACATAACAGTCACATTACAAGGTTTCATTGGGTCTGTTTTTAGTGACCACAAAATAGACATAAATGCTAGACATCCTGAACACAACACTGGTTACCCTTGTACAATGTGCATGTTTTAAAGTGCCCCCCTGGTAGTTTCTTAATAATCTCAGGTCAATTTATATGATTATTAAAAAGTTATTTAAAAGTTAAGCTAAAGTGTATATAAACAATGCAAATGCTGGTAATTTACACCTAAACCAGGGACGCCATTCGAGATAAGTCTGTTACATTCTCCAATTCCCTACAGACTTAATTAGGAATGAAAGAATATGTTAGTGCTGATCAGTTGGGTAGGAATAGCATTGTCATGTTCTCTTTGGGCCTGTTCCTATGTGCCAGTAGTGATCTTGTAGGAATGGGGGGAGACGATATCTACCTGGATTCTGCCACAGTTTTTCTTAAATCTATACTTTTAAGACTTTGAGAACCAAGGCATATATTTGTCTCATAGTTTTAAACTGTTTCAAATTCGACTGAATCAATTACAGTCTTGAACGCGTTAATCGTAATGCTGATGAAAGAGGTGGTATCGTGACGCAGATTCCATATACAATGCAGCAGAAGGAGTTACAAAAATACTCAGTGTTTATTTAAGAAAAAAATAATGAACACTAACTGTGGCTAACTAGATCCTAGGATTTATATTGCTGTTAAAAACAATACAGGCTAAACTGTATCAATAATGCAAATCAAAGATCACTAAAGATGAGCGAGCATACTCGCTATGGACAATTACTCGATCGAGCATTGTCCTTAGCGAGTACCTGCCTGCTCGGAAGAAAAGGTTCGGCTGCCGGCGCGGGTGAGAGGTGAGTTGCGGCAGTGAGCAGGGGGGAGAGAGGGAGAGAGAGATCTCCCCTCCGTTCCTCCCCGCTCTCCCCCGCCGCTCCCTGCCCGCTGCCGGCAGCCGAACCTTTTCTTCCGAGTGGGCAGGTACTCGCTAAGGAGAATGCTCGATCGAGTAATTGCCCTTAGTGAGTATGCTCGCTCATCTCTAAAGATCACTCTTGTAAACTACAAAAATAAATCATGTAACATCAAATACAGTTTCCCTATAAAGGGTTAACAGTTCACGTCTTCTGAAACAGCAAATTGAGATCTGCAATTGCAATAAATCAATGTCTCTGAAATTGCAGACTCAGCTCTTATCCATTTAATTATCTTAATTCAGTCCCGAGTGTTTTAGCCCAGAAATAGTAATGGCCCTTTGAAAGTTTACTAATGACTCTGTCCCTATTTACAGCAGGCCTGCTCGCTAACTATTTTGTCCCAAAGAGTGTGCATACTAGGCGATTTTATTGAGGCCAGCCCACTTACCAATTGTAGCCAACAAAATCCGTGATGCCCTCCCTGGTCTTGATCAGTTGCTCTGCAGCACAATCACTCTCTCTGGTCTCCATGCTGCTCATATACCTGGATCCAAGCATTGATCCCTGATGCTTCATGTGCCCAAGTTCTTGTGCAGTGCGCCTGATTCTGGGGGAAAGGCCAGTTTCTCACACACTGCCTCTCTGTCTGACAAGGGGGTGGAGCTTAGGGTGTCTGTGAGTCACTTTAGTAGTAAAAGGGGAGCGAGATAGCACTCATTTCTAAAAAAGTTTTTTTTTGTCCATTGATATCCCCTTTAATGAAGATCTTCACCGATCTATTAATGATGTCTTGCTTTAAAAATGGTAGAGGTATTGCAACCATAAACATTAATTAGTGACTAATTTAACTTAGGACGACTTCCAAGGGTAGCTACAAGGTTTCTGATCTTCACTCTGTGGTGGAAGTCCAGTATTCCTATATTTTGGATCGGTGGGCCTTGGCAGTAGACAGTTATCAATTTAACATTCTGTATACATACTTCTGTCTTGCTACAAATATAGTTCATGACAGTTGTGCAATAAGTACTTCCTACATATGAAAGTATCTGTTTTTCATAACTCTGCTGACAAAGATGGAATTTAGCCCGTAACCAACATGTATAAATATATTTGACTGTCCAGCTGCATGCACTAATACGGAACTAGGAATCAGACATGGACAACCGCAGAAATTACCCAAGCAATTTTACTGGAAACGTATGCAAATAACATGGGAGGTTTGTGCAATTTATAGTTCATGATGTAACATCCAATCATATCGAAGGAACCCCACGTGGCTCCAAGACAACCCACTCATTTCATCCACCACCTGATGGCCAATCACAGATGACCGGAGGATGGAAGAATTGCAAGATGCTTATCCAATAATTAAACAATACGTTGTATGCATGTAATCTTTGACCTGCCCAGATGGGCGGATTTGTTAAACTCTTAAAATAGGCAACACGCCGATCATTAAAGTTAGAATTGAGGAAGCTATGCATGCTGAACCTCGTGTCAGTGTGGGAACTTCTTATGCGCATTATCAATTCAGAATTAATATGGAGGGCTGTAAACATTCCAAATTGAGTAAGCCGTGATTCCGCAAAGGAATTCTACGACAGTGGTGGCCCGTACGGGGAGTGATCGATGGGTTCCATAGAGCTTGGACAGGAGACACGGACATATGCGACCTTGGACTTGGTGGGCCCAATAAAAAATCTTCAGAACACGGTAAGATAAATTAATTATCTATACCTGTGTGGCTAAGTTCAGACTCGCCTATGTGCCGTGCCAAGGCCAAGTGATTTGGAACCAAACGACAGGTATTTATAAGTCTCGATCACTCGATAAGAACCTGTCATAAGATATAAAGGAATGTTTACATGCCTGTTGTCTTGAGAGTACTAGTTAATTGGTGACATCAATAGCTGCCCCCGGGAGGGCCTGTACGGGGTGTTTCCACTCCTGAGGGAGGAGGGAGCCGTTCAGGTGGCCTGTCGCAGAGACTCAGCAGTCCTGAGGCCCGTTTGGAGGGCCCAGGGAGGGAGAGACTGCCAGAGAAAAGTCTGATATGGGATTTCCGCTCCTGCTAGGCCTGCTTGTAGGGTCCGGGAGAAGGGAGCTATCAGACAGTATCCCGAGGGGCAGTGAGACTAAGCCAGCCGTACTGGTGCTCTGTCTATTTGTGTGTGTCCACAAATATTTGTTTATTGTTTAAATGTCCACGAGTAGATCCCTCCGTCTGAGGGTAGATTGATAAACTGTATAGCGACAGAAATGCTAGAGACTCTAGGGCGGGGCATATTTATATTGTGCCTGGCGTCTGAGGAGACTTCTATAATCTTAAATCTGGCAGCCATGATTGAAATTGAAAGGCACCGATGTTAATTCTTACACCCTCCAGAAAAGTGTGGAAGGGGTGGAGAGTCAAGTTATCATTGATTAATCAAGCAATCTTTCTGTGTGTCCTACCTATATAAAGTTAGTGTGCTTGTTTGTTGTGTAGAGCTAATCCTGCTGAGTTGTTATATAGGAATAGTTTGTTTGTTGGTCATATAGAAGTAGTAGCAGTCCTGCTCAACTGTGCCCGTAATTGTTTAGAGAGAAAAAAAAAAAAGCTGCAAACTTCATTTAAAAAGAGGAAGTGGAACTCTTAATAGAAGCGGAGCAATTCCTGTGCTGTAACATTTGTTAGTTATTTAACTAATATTGGATGTTAAAACTACTAGTATGTCTTGTTATGGAATCTAATCTTTGTCATACGCCCGTCATAAATGTAAAAAGT
Source organism: Eleutherodactylus coqui (assembly GCF_035609145.1). Classification (NCBI taxonomy): domain Eukaryota; kingdom Metazoa; phylum Chordata; class Amphibia; order Anura; family Eleutherodactylidae; genus Eleutherodactylus; species Eleutherodactylus coqui. The sequence continues at coordinate 75,452,399 of NC_089841.1, forward strand.
TATATGCCACTCACATCCTGAGGGGGCTCTTAAGAATACAGACTGCGTAGCCCCACCATGCCCACAAGAAAATACATCTATGTTTGCCAAGTCCCCAACAGCGTACATGTTAGCAGACCCCCCTCCCCAATTCAATTGTAACCACATACAATGTTAGGTGGTCACCGCTGTGACCGTAAGGTTACAACATAAGATTTATGCATTAGACGTTAGAATTTCCCTAAGAAAAGAGGAAGAGAAGGTGGGCTGCAATGGCGTCTGTATTAATACACGCCAAAGACACCAGTTTAGTGATTAAAGAGAATTGCAGTACATTACCAATCAGATGGAGATGCCCGGCGTCTAAGACTGCATCTGCCCGGTCGCTGGAAGTCTGGGACAAAAACTGTTGTAATCCTCTCGCTAGGCTGTCACGGGAGGGAGAGATTCTAAAAAGAGGAAGTTACTTGCCCTGTAGTCCCAGCACAAGTAACGTATATTCACAGACAATATAAAACAAATAAATAAACTACAGGGAGTAAGAAACGGTAGAGAAGCCAAGGAAGAGGAAACAAGCAGGTAACGATAAGGCCAGGTATCCACAGGAGGAACGGGGCAGATTGACCCGTAATTTGTAAAATGTAAATTGTGTGGTGCATAAGACTTTATCTTTATTGAGTTGTGATGTGTACCCAAGGACTGCCAAACATTGAATGAGGGAATAAGGAAGTAAGTGATTAGCCACACTCAGAGGGGTGGAGCTAGATGATGCAAGAACACGTCTCTTATCCAAGGAGGGGGTAAGAATCATAGATAGCCAGAAGAAAAAGTTTTTTTGATTTCCCTCCTGTCTCAAACTCAGCTTTCCACGGTTCCTGACAAATTATGGGACACCCACAAGACAGGCATAGGGAAATTGAATGTATCGACCATGATAATATATACGAGACCCAGATACACACCCCTGGGTCAAACAGTATCCCCCTAGATAATAAAAAAAAAAAAAAAAAAAAGGGGGTGAAGGGTCAGCCACACATGTTAGGTGCTGTGTGCTGATGCTTTGGAAAAACTGCCAACCGGCCACAATTTCACTGTTAATTTCTCTTGCAGAAGGCTGTAAGGCCTGGAGGCCTCCAAAGACTAACCAAGTTCTGCAGGCCATACCTGTACTTACACCCGTTGCCAAATTCCGCACCTTTCTGGGCCTTGTTTCATACTGCCGCCTATATGACAGTATTGACACAAAAGCACGAAGGACAACCACAGCCATGAGGGTGGATCCAGTGACTTGAGGAGCTCCCTCATCTGCTTTTGCGGTGGCAGCAGTACAGGCAATGGTTGACAAATCTTCTAAGTTGGTATTGGACTACCCCCTAGGGGTCCACACCCCAAATGACACCCAGAACATACTCATGCAAGTGCAACCCAAGCACTTATCTCTGGCCTATTAGATCCGACTACAATGTGCTCTTTCCATGCCTCCCCCAATATTGCTCTGGGCTTCCCAATGTTGTAATACCTTGAATCCGGCTACTCTTCTTTTAATCAGGTATTCCTGGGGGGAGGGGAGGCATAGGTGATTTGAGTATGGCGGATCAGCTATTTTTTAAATAGCATTATTGTAGTGATGTACACACTGTTAATGATGCATATTTTGAGTTTTCTTTTGTAGATGGTATCAGGGTGAGGATTGATGATTCCGAACCAGATATGCAGAGGTCACACAACAAGATGTCCTAAACGCAGAAGCTCTGCCTCCGCATGTCTCAGGGCAAGAAGCGGAACCGGAGGCCCTCACTGAGGCGTGTGGAGTGGTAGAAGGTAAGTCGGCAACTTTTTACACTGACTCCTGGAATGCATTTGGCATAGCTCATGATTATGGCCCAATATGGAAGGCCAGACAGCTTGTTATCTCAGTAGGACAGCCAATTAAGAATGGTGCAGCGGTGCAGAGTCTCATGGAAACCCTACTACTACTACCTGGCAGTGGAGAATCCACACCGATTTCTACAACGGAGAAGCGAGAGATGACACCCTCGCCGACAACACAGCAAAGGCAGCGGCCCTCAAGCCATGGAAGAAAGAAGAATAGATACTGACAGCATGAGTCAGTGATAAGACTTTGGACTTTGATAAAACCTTTGGACTTTGATAAAACCTTTGGACTCTGATAAAACCTTTGGACTTTGATAAGACTTTGGACTTTGATAAGACTTTGGACTTTGATATGTCAAGGACTTTACAGTTACAAGTCAACGAGGAAAGAAAGCAGATGGGCTAAAATACGGGAGCGACAGCACAGGACGGCGTATGGCGAACAATCAACAGAACTTGCCTACAGAGGTCCCTGTTCCCCATGATGGCCCAGCTGGTATACAGAATCGAAAGCAGCGATGACGGCGACACTGAACAAGAATGGGTGACACCTGGGTTCTCTGTAGCTGCTGCATCATTTGTCCAGTTAGCATGATCTTTGCCATATGCGAGTCCGGACAGAAGTAAGGTGGCCATATAACACTTGCCTTGACCACTCTACCCATTTCAGAGATTGCCAATTTGACCACATTCAGCTCACACCTGTTGGGGAGTATGAACATGTGCTTGTTGTTGCTCGAGTCTTTTTCAGGTTGGAGGCCCACCCGGATACTAAGGTAAATGAGCAGATAACCACACAGAAATACATGAATGAGGTAATCTGCAGATATGGGGTACCAGAAGTAATTGAGTCGAACAAAGGTACACACTTCACAGGTGAAATAATGCAACACATCATGTCTGTTTTGGGTATATTTCAGGCTTTTCACACACCCTACCATCCACGGAGTAGGGGGAAAGTAGATACGAAAGGCAATAGAGAAAATGGGTAAATTTTGAATTGAGTGTCTTTCATTAGTTTTTCTTTTTCTTAGGAGGATACATGCCACAGTAGCTGAATTTGGGGAATGATTTTCTTGTTAATTTTGTCATAGGTCTCTCCAAGGAATTGTTAGTAATGCATTCTGCAGTCTCTGCTTTTCCCCAGGTCCTACAGATGAGTGTCACAATCTAAAACCAGGTGACAGGGTCTATGTGGAAAAGTTTAAGAGTGGTGTTTCTGCCCGAGAGAAACCCTGTTTGAATGTCCCTACCAGATGTTGTTCACCACCCCAACTGCAGTCAAGCTCAAAGGAAAACCCACTTGGATCCACACTTCGCACTGAAAAAACTAATGATCCTTACATGCTATAATGTGGTACAATTCCTCTAACACACACCTTTGACTACTGTACACTAGCTCCCTGTTTCAGAACAAATTAATACAATCAAATGTGCAATATGAAGCCTACACTGAGGGTGAGAATCTAACACTGCATCGTGCTAAGAGAGACGTTGACGCTCCAGGTGGTAACTTTGATCCACATGTACACATAGATGTAATAGGAGTGCCAAGGGGGGTGCCAGATTAATTTAATTCTAGAGATCAGGTTAAAGCAGGTTTTGAGTCCTTATTTGCTATTGTCACTGTTAATAATAATGTAGATTGGATGAATTATATCTATTACAATCAGCAGAGGTTTGTAAACTACACCAGAGATGCTTTGCAAGGGTTAGCTAACCAGTTAGGGCCCACTGCATCCATGGCGTTCCAAAATAGAGTGGCCGTGGATATGATTTTCGCAGAAAGAGGTGGGGTATGTAATTTCCTGTACGTGTATTCTCCCTTTAATGTGACCAATGTTTCCCTTGTTTGAAAAAGATGAAGAGCCAGTTCCGATAATGCCAACCAGGTACGTTACCAGAAGAATGGAGAAATGTACCAGTACTGCGCCTGCCTCAGTCTCATAAGATGGACTGTCAGTGGACTTCCCATTTGCCTAGGGAAAGTGCAGAAGACCTTAGGTTCCGGCGAGGGCACACCCTGTGGGGTGTTAACTCGTACAGATAGAGGGTATGGATGCCCGGAAATAAGCCCAGGGAATCCATGGCCTCCTTCTGAGGTGAGGTAGGGATCCCTCCCCTTTTAGGAGTAGGGACTTACGGGCAGTGGGAAAACCCTGACGCGAGGGTGAGGCGACCTGGACGTGTTCACCATTAGGACTATCTCCAGGAGGGACAATGGTGTGGGTGAAGATTAGGGAGTCCCACGCTGTGCGTACCTGTGCACACTACTAGTATGTACTTCTAGTACAACACATTAGAGTGAGAAGAGAGGCTCCTGGTGATAGTTTTGATCTACACGTATACATTGACATCATATGATAGCCAAGAGGGGTACCTGACAAGTTTTAAAAATTAGAGACCAAGTTAAAACTAGATTCGAGTCCATTTTCCCGATCATTAGGGTAAATAAATGTTGACTGGATTAATTATGTTTATTATAATTAACAGCGGTTTATAAATTATACTAGAGATGCCTTATAGGGACTAGTCGACCAATAGAACCTACCTCGACTACGACTTTTCAAAATAGAATGGCACTAGGTACGATTTTAGCCAAAAAAGGGGAGTGTCTGTAAGATGATAGGGGAGACTTGTACCTACATTCCAGACAAAACGTGACCCACAGGTAAAAACGCAGTTGCCGTTAAGAAGCTGACCGCACTAACTAAAAAGAGCTAACCTTAGTCTGTTTTCCTCAGTTAGGTACCTAACAGGAGAAGGGAAAAATATAGAAAAATAAGTTTTGAAACATTGTGTATTTAGAACACTGTGATAGGTTTTCGCTAAGATTTTGCTTTATTTTATCTGCAGTGCACTCTGCTTATGTCCACGCAACATGCCGGTGTTACAACGCCCCTGGTCCTGTTACCTTGCCGCCTCTGGAAAAGGGAAGTGGGAATAATCAGCTTGTAGCTCTTTCCTTCCAGACTAATATATATGATCATGCACTTACTAATGAGACAGGGATTCAGTCATGTTGATCAGTCATTAGATAGTCCTGACTTTGCACTCTTGTTGATGAATCGAGGTAACGTCAAGAAGGCGGGGTTCTATACAAGTTATGTAGAGTTTACCTGAGATAGTAAAAGTCGCACCTCTCCTAACCTAAATATGGTTGTCACCTTTATAGTCATTCTAATTTCTGTTTGTCGTTGCATACAGTGTATTCCGACCCTGATGACTGCCTGGTCCACCTGTCCCACTACGACGTCCAACAAAAAGCCCACTGTCAGCGCAACCGTTGTCATCATGGATCCAGAATGTGATGATGTCGAACCATCCTATACCCCCATGGCAGTAGTAGGCCCAGTCGTCTACAAAACAATGGGAGTCTAGGGTCAGCGGTGGGGGATTGGGGTGGGACGGAGCAGGGCGAGTTTAGTGAAACAGATAGTTTCAAGGGGGGTCTGTGGTGGAAGTCCAGTATTCCTATATTTTGGATCGGTGGGCCTTGGCAGTAGACAGTTATCAATTTAACATTCTGTATACATACTTCTGTCTTGCTACAAATATAGTTCATGACAGTTGTGCAATAAGTACTTCCTACATATGAAAGTATCTGTTTTTCATAACTCTGCTGACAAAGATGGAATTTAGCCCGTAACCAACATGTATAAATATATTTGACTGTCCAGCTGCATGCACTAATACGGAACTAGGAATCAGACATGGACAACCGCAGAAATTACCCAAGCAATTTTACTGGAAACGTATGCAAATAACATGGGAGGTTTGTGCAATTTATAGTTCATGATGTAACATCCAATCATATCGAAGGAACCCCACGTGGCTCCAAGACAACCCACTCATTTCATCCACCACCTGATGGCCAATCACAGATGACCGGAGGATGGAAGAATTGCAAGATGCTTATCCAATAATTAAACAATACGTTGTATGCATGTAATCTTTGACCTGCCCAGATGGGCGGATTTGTTAAACTCTTAAAATAGGCAACACGCCGATCATTAAAGTTAGAATTGAGGAAGCTATGCATGCTGAACCTCGTGTCAGTGTGGGAACTTCTTATGCGCATTATCAATTCAGAATTAATATGGAGGGCTGTAAACATTCCAAATTGAGTAAGCCGTGATTCCGCAAAGGAATTCTACGACAACTCTTTAACACCTTTTTAGAGGGACTTGGTCGTTCTTGTAAGGAACCTCCTGGATGTTACCTGAGGAATAGCTTCAGGGCAATGACAGTTGAGTTGGGCAGGTCAAAAGATGCTGCTGTGTGGGGCCAAGGGGTCAGGCTATGACAGAGTCAAATAATAGACAGAGGTCAGGACAGGCAGAGTTCATGCAACACAGTAAACAGGCAGGTAGTCAGGGCAGGTGGCATTCAGTAAAGATATATTCAGTAAACAAACTGAGGTTGGAACAGGCAGAATTTGAGAAAGTTGAATATTTAGTCTAATGGTCAAAACCAGAAAGGAAGCAGAATATAGAAATATCTACATTGGAACACTAGAAACATTACTGCTCAGACACCTTCCAGTAGGTGAAGGTGCCTTAGATAACCTGGGAAGGGCCAGACTAGGCTGGAGAAAGGAAAGCTGAGTGCACACAGGTTTTGGGCAGTGTCAGGAGGAATCATACGGCATCAGCCCCACAGCAGATAGGAAAGAAGAGGACACCAGCGACAGCGAACAACAGCGTAGGGAGGTGAGAGGAGGCTCCTTTGGTCACCACCAGTGGCCATCACAGTTTCCTCCCACGAAAAAATACTTATAAGTGAATTGTTCTTAGAAATTGGGCATAATGTATCTGGAATAGGGAACTTAGATTGTCAGCACCATTATGGAAGAGTAAATCATGATTATTTCTTGCACTACCGAATATGTCGGCACAATACAAGAAATTGGAAAAGAAGTGGTTGTCTAAAGTTCAGGTTAGATTTCCGCAGTGTCACCTGTTTGGCATACTAAACGTTGCAGCTTTACTACAATTTGTCATTCTATTGGGAAAATGATGCAAATGATCATATAACTATCACAAACCATTACAAATACAGTAATTCAGTAGGTCACATTTTTTGGGATGGTCGCTTTTTACTTTATCTTCCTATAGGGAAGTTATAAAATGCAGCAATGGACGCCGACTTAGATCCTTAAAAGGATTTTCTGCAACAAATATGCCTTAAATATTCAATTTTTTTGATTAGTCGACGTCTGACCACTGGGACTCAGAGGAGTAGCTATAGGAAGTGCAGATGCACCAATTGATTTTCAGCCTAGATTGTCTGAAACATAAGAAAACCCAAGTATTATACAAGTAACATGGGGTGGGGCCCTGTTATAGATGTTGTGCAATGACCTCTGCTTAAGTTACAGAGCATGCCCACAACACCCTCCCAGAGAAGTCAATGAGTCCCCTCCAGTCTCTTGTGTCTATGGCCCATGAGACTGCTTTTCAAAATAAAATGTCTTAACTAGAGATGAGCGAACGTACTCGTCCGAGCTTGATACTCGGGCGAATATTAGCGTGTTCGGGATATTCGTTACTCGTAACGAGTACCACGTGGTGTTCCGGTTACTTTCAGTTTCCTCTCTGAGACGTTAGCGCGCTTTTCTGGCCAACTGAAAGACAGGGAAGGCATTACAATTTCCCCCTGTGACGTTCAAGCCCTATACCACCCCCCTGCAGTGAGTGGCTGGGGCGATCAGATGTCACCCGAGTATAAAAATCGGCCCCTCCCGCGGCTCGCCACACATGCCTTGTGACTTAGCTGAGGGAAAGTACTATCATGCTGGAGCTGCTGTAGGGAGAGCGTTAGGAGTCAGTGTAGGCTTCAAGAACCCCAACGGTCCTTCTTAGGGCCACATCTACTAGTTTGCAGTACTGTGTTAGCACAGTATTTTTTTTTGTCCAAAATTGGATCTGCAGAGCATTGCGCCCTGCAATAGGGACAGAAGTGGGGGTTAGGCAGGGAGAGTGTTAGGAGTTAGTGTAGGCTTCAAGAACCCCAACGGTCCTTTCTAGGGCCACATCTATCCGTGTGCAGTACTGTCCAGGCTGCTGTTAGCAGTGTTGCATTTTTTTTTCTTTCTCAAAACCGGCTGTGCAGAGCATTGCACCCGGCATTAATACTACAGGGATAGAATTGTGTAGGCAGGGCCAGAAGACATTTATTATTCATTGAATACACGCAGTGGGGTCTTCCTTTTGCTAAAAAGGAAAAAAATTATATTTGGCCTGCCTGTGTCAGTCCTAAGGTCTCCGTGTACGTGTGTGCTGCGTGTACAACGTACAAAAATCAGACGCAACCAGCTACGCTTTACTGCAGGCTTGCGCCATTGTCTTTCCTGACTGGCAAATACCTGCTCTGCTAGAGTTAATAACTCTGCTACACTATAGTTGTGTGACACTTTTTGAGGGCCACACCACAGATATTAAACTTCTTGTTCATTGAATATACGCAGTGGGGTCTTCCCTAAGCTAAAAAGGAAAAAAATTATATTTGGCCTGCCTGTGTCAGTCCTAAGGTCTGCGTGTACGTGTGTGCTGCGTGTACAACGTACAAAAATCAGACGCAACCAGCTACGCTTTACTGCAGCCTAGCGCCATTGTCTTTCCTGACTGGCAAATACCTGCTCTGCTAGAGTTAATAACTCTGCTACACTATACTTGTGTGACACTTTTTGAGGGCCACACCACAGATATTAAACTTCTTGTTTTTCATTGAATACACGCAGTGGGGTCTTCCCTAAGCTAAAAAGGAAAAAAATTATATTTGGCCTGCCTGTGTCAGTCCTAAGGTCTCCGTGTACGTGTGTGCTGCGTGTAAAATTACAAAAATCAGACGCAACCAGCTACGCTTTACTGCAGGCTTGCGCCATTGTCTTTCCTGACTGGCAAATACCTGCTCTGCTAGAGTTAATAACTCTGCTACACTATAGTTGTGTGACACTTTTTGAGGGCCACACCACAGATATTAAACTTCTTGTTCATTGAATATACGCAGTGGGGTCTTCCCTTTGCAAAAAAGCGAAAACATTATATTTGGCCTGCAGGCTTGCGACAATTTAATTCCTGCCTGGGAAATCAAATCACTGGTAATACAGCATGCTGAGGGGTAGGGGTAAGCCTAGAGGATATGGACGTGGCCGAGGACGCGGAGGGCCAAGTGAGGGTGTGGGCACAGGCCGAGCTCCTGATCCAGGTGTGTCGCAGCCGACTGCTGCGCGATTAGGAGAGAGGCACGTTTCTGGCGTCCCCACATTCATCGCCCAATTAATGGGTCCACGCGGGAGACGTTTATTAGAAAATGAGCAGTGTGAGCAAGTCCTGTCCTGGATGGCAGAAAGTGCTTCGAGCAACCTATCGTCCAGCCACAGTTCTGCGCCGTCCACTGCTGCAAATCCGAATCCTCTGTCTGCTGCTCCTCCTTCCTCCCAGCCTCCTCACTCCACTACAATGACACATGCTCAGGAGCGGGAAGACTCCCAGGAACTGTTCTCGGGCCCCTGCTCAGATTGGGCAGCAGTGGTTCCTCTCCCACCAGAGGAGTTTATCGTCACTGATGCCCAACCATTCGAAAGTTCCCGGGGTCCGGGGGAAGAGGCTGGGGACTTCCGCCAACTGTCTCAACAACTTTCTGTGGGTGAGGAGGACGATGACGATGAGACACAGTTGTCTTGCAGTGAGGTAGTAGTAAGGGCAGTAAGTCCAAGGGAGCAGCGCACAGAGGATTCGGAGGAAGAGCAGCAGGACGATGAGGTGACTGACCCCACCTGGTGTGCAACGCTTACTCAGGAGGACAGGTCTTCAGAGGGGGAGGCAAGGGCATCAGCAGGGCAGGTTGCAAGAGGCAGTGCGGTGGCTAGGGGTAGAGGCAGGGCCAGACCGAATAATCCACCAAGTGTTTCCCAAAGCACACCCTCGCGCCATGCCACCCTGCAGAGGCCAAGGTGCTCTAAGGTCTGGCAGTTTTTCACAGAGACGCCTGACGACCGACGAACAGTGGTGTGCAACCTTTGTCGCGCCAAGATCAGCCGGGGAGCCACCACCAACAGCCTCACCACCACCAGCATGCGCAGACATATGATGGCCAAACACCCCACAAGGTGGGACGAAGGCCGTTCACCGCCTCCGGTTTGCACCGCTGCCTCTCCCCCTGTGCCCCAACCTGCCACTGAGATCCAACCTCCCTCTCAGGACACAGGCACGACCGTCTCATGGCCTGCACCCACACCCTCACCTCCGCTGTCCTCGGCCCCATCCACCAATGTCTCGCACCGCACAGTCCAGCCGTCGCTAGCGCAAGTGTTGGAGCGCAAGCGCAAGTACGCCGCCACGCACCCGCACGCTCAATCGTTAACCGTCCACATAGCCAAATTTATCAGCCTTGAGATGCTGCCGTATAGGGTTGTGGAAACGGAGTCCTTCAAAGCTATGATGGCGGCGGCGGCCCCGCGCTACTCAGTTCCCAGTCGCCACTACTTTTCCCGATGTGCCGTCCCAGCCCTGCACGACCACGTCTCCCGCAACATTGTACGCGCCCTCACCAATGCGGTTAGTGGCAAGGTCCACTTAACTACGGACACGTGGACAAGCACAGGCGGGCAGGGCCACTACATCTCCCTGACGGCACATTGGGTGAATTTAGTGGAGGCTGGGACAGAGTCAGAGCCCGGGACCGCTCACGTCCTACCCACCCCCAGAATTGCGGGCCCCAGCTCGGTGGTGGTATCTGCGGCGGTGTATGCCTCGTCCACTAAACCACCCTCCTCCTCCTCCTCCTCAACCTCTGTCTCGCAATCTAGATGTGTCAGCAGCAGCAGGACGTCGCCAGCAGTCGGTGTCGCGCGGTGTGGCAGCACAGCGGTGGGCAAGCGTCAGCAGGCCGTGCTGAAACTACTCAGCTTAGGAGATAGGAGGCACACGGCCCACGAACTGCTGCAGGGTCTGACAGAGCAGACCGACCGTTGGCTTGCGCCGCTGAGCCTCCAACCGGGCATGGTCGTGTGTGACAACGGCCGTAACCTGGTGGCAGCTCTGCAGCTCGGCAGCCTCACGCACGTGCCATGCCTGGCCCACGTCTTTAATTTGGTGGTTCAGCGCTTTCTGAAAAGCTACCCATGCTTGTCAGAACTGCAAGTCCCACACGGACGCTGCCACCCTGCGCACCCTGCAACATCGCTTTAATCTGCCAGTGCACCGACTGCTGTGCGACGTGCCCACACGGTGGAACTCTACGCTCCACATGTTGGCTAGGCTCTATGAGCAGCGTAGAGCTATAGTGGAATACCAACTCCAACATGGGCGGCGCAGTGGGAGTCAGCCTCCTCAATTCTTTTCAGAAGAGTGGGCCTGGTTGGCAGACATCTGCCAGGTCCTTCGAAACTTTGATCAGTCTACCCAGGTGGTGAGCGGCGATGCTGCAATCATTAGCGTCACCATTCCTCTGCTATGCATCTTGAGAAGTTCCCTGCAAACCATAAAGGCAGCCGCTTTGTGCTCGGAAACAGAGCCGGGGGAAGACAGTATGTCGCTGGATAGTCAGAGCACCCTCCTGTCTATATCTCAGCGCGTTCAGGAGGAGGAGGAGGAGGAGGATGAGGAGGATGAGGAGGAGGGGGAAGAGACAGCTTGGCCCACTGCTGAGAGTACCCATGCTGCTTGCCTGTCATCATTTCAGTGTGTATGGCCTGAGGAGGAGGAGGAGGAGGAGGAGGAGAATCCTGAAAGTGATCTTCCTAGTGCGGACAGCCATGTGTTCCGTACAGGTACCCTGGCACACATGGCTGACTTCATGTTAGGATGCCTTTCTCGTGACCCTCGCATTCAACGCATTCTGGCCACTACGGATTACTGGGTGTACACACTGCTCGACCCACGCTATAAGGAGAACCTTCCCACTCTGATTCCCGAAGAGGAAAGGGGTTCGAGAGTGTTGCTATGCCACAGGACCCTGGCGGACAAGCTGATGGTAAAATTCCCATCCGACAGCGCTAGTGGCAGAAGGCACAGTTCCGAGGGCCAGGTAGCAGGGGAGGTGCGTAGATCGAGCAGTATGTACAGCCCAGACAGTGCAACAGTCTTTAAGGGCCTGGCCAGCTTTATGGCTCCCCAGCAAGACTGTGTCACTGCTCCCCAGTCAAGGCTGAGTCGGCGGGAGCACTGTAAAAGGATGGTGAGGGAGTACGTAGCCGATTGCACGACCGTCCTCGGTGACGCCTCTGCCCCCTACAACTACTGGGTGTCGAAGCTGGACACGTGGCCTGAACTAGCGCTGTATGCCCTGGAGGTGCTTGCTTGTCCTGCGGCTAGCGTCTTGTCGGAGAGGGTGTTTAGTGCGGCTGGGGGAATCATCACAGATAAGCGTACCCGCCTGTCAACCGACAGTGCCGAGAGGCTAACACTCATCAAGATGAACAAAGCCTGGATTTCCCCAGACTTCTCTTCTCCACCAGCGGACAGCAGCGATACGTAAGCAATACGTAGGCTGCACCCGCGGATGGAAGCTACGTTCTCTCTCACCATCCAAAACGGGGACATTTCTGCTTCATCAATCTGTGTCTAATATTCCTCCTCCTCCTCCTGCTCCTCCTCCTGAAACCTCACGTAATCACGCTGAACGGGCAATTTTTCTTAGGGCCACAAGGCTCACTCATAATTTTTCTAAACAATTTTTGGATGTTTCAATGCTCTGAAAAGCGTTGGAACTTTAACTTGAACCAATTTTTCGTTAAACTGGGCTGCCTCCAGGCCTAGTTACCACTTAAGCCACATTAACCAAAGCGATTAATGGGTTTCACCTGCCCTCTTGGTTGGCCATGGCCAATTTTTTTCAGGTACATTAGTACTTTTGATACAACAATTTTTGTGGGCCCTCGCCTACAGTGTACCTGCATTAAGCACGACATTACTACCTCAGCGGTGTTGGGCAATGCAATGGGATATTTCTATGTACCGCCGGTGGGTTCCAGGGAGCCACCCATGCTGTAGGTGCACACGGAGTTTTTACTACATCTGTACACTTGAAAAGAACCCCAGTCAGACTGGGGCATGCAGTGTGGGCCGAAGCCCACCTGCATTAAGCACGACATTACTACCTCAGCTGTGTTGGGCAATGCAATGGGATATTTCTATGTACCACCAGTGGGTTCCAGGGAGCCACCCATGCTGTAGGTGCACACGGAGTTTTTACTACATCTGTACACTTGAAAAGAACCCCAGTCTGACTGGGGCATGCAGTGTGGGCCGAAGCCCACCTGCATTAAGCACGACATTACTACCTCAGCTGTGTTGGGCAATGCAATGGGATATTTCTATGTACCACCGGTGGGTTCCAGGGAGCCACCCATGCTGTAGGTGCACACGGAGTTTTTACTACATCTGTACACTTGAAAAGAACCCCAGTCTGACTGGGGCATGCAGTGTGGGCCGAAGCCCACCTGCATTAAGCACGACATTACTACCTCAGCTGTGTTGGGCAATGCAATGGGATATTTCTATGTACCGCCGGTGGGTTCCAGGGAGCCACCTATGCTGTGGGTGCACACGGAATTCCTATTGCGGAGTTGTACCTGCCTGTGACTATTTATAAAAAAACGCGGTCTGACTGGGGCGTGCAGACACCTTGACAGAATGAGTAGTGTGTGGCACATAGGTTCCCCATTGCTATGCCCACGTGTGCAGCTCCAGATGGAGGTGGCACAGGATTGGATTTCTCATTGCTTCTGTACAGCATTGTGGACTGTCAGCCCGCCCCTTTTATGGGGGGGTCGCTGCCTAGCCATGCCAACCCTCTGCAGTGTGTGCCTGCTTTTCCTGTGGCAGACGCACTTATACATAGACATGAGGGTGGTGTGGCATGAGGGCAGCTGAAGGCTGCGCAGGGACACTTTGGTGTGCGCTGTGGATACTGGGTCGTGCGGGGGGGGGGGGTTGGGCAGCATGTAACCCAGGAGAAGTGGCAGCGGAGTGTCATGCAGGCAGTGATTGTGCTTTGTTGGAGGTAGTGTGGTGCTTAGCTAAGGTGTGCATTGCTAATGAGGGCTTTTCAGAAGTAAAAGTTGTTGGGAGGGGGGGGGCCCACTCTTGCCGGTATTGTGGCTTAATAGTGGGACCTGTGAACTTGAGATGCAGCCCAACATGTAGCCCCTCGCCTGCCCTATCCGTTTCTGTGTCGTTCCCATCACTTTCTTGAATTGCCCAGATTTTCACACATGAAAACCTTAGCGAGCATCGGCGAAATACAAAAATGCTCCGGTCGCCCATTGACTTCAATGGGGTTCGTTACTCGAAACGAACCCTCGAGCATCGCGATAATTTCGTCCCGAGTAACGAGCACCCGAGCATTTTGGTGTTCGCTCATCTCTAGTCTTAACATATTTTTAGGCTAGTGGCCAGAGTGAAAACTGCAAGATATTAGAATTTTTTTTGAATATGCATAGTGACATGAAAATTAAAAAAATCATGAAAATGTAATATAAAAAATTGATTAACTAATAGGTCATTTTCTGGTGGCACATTTTTCTTAAGAATCATCTTAGATCTTCAAAAGCCATTCTTCTATCACTAATGTTAGAGGATTATCCAAAGTGCAATGTTGAGAACGTAGAGACGATGAATATAAGAGAAAGTCCAATTCATCAAACCTTTATACAGGAATGAGGAAGTTCTCTGCTCTTTAAATAACTTATTTGATTGTTGACTGCTATGACCCTTCCTCCACTGATTGACTGACCCTTCCCTCATCAATGAAAACTATGATCGACCCATTGAGCACAGAATTTCCTGCAAGGTGGCAGGCAAAACTACTCAGCGTGGAACGTAATACCAAGCCTGGTGAAATTCTATCAGCTTCAGTGCTTAAAGCTGGTCATACACATTAAATGTAAATCAGCCAAACCTGCTGATTTTAATGGGATTAAACAACCATCAAATATATATTGGGGCTTCTGCACTCTGCTGATGGTAGATGTTGGGGAGTTAGGCAGTTGAGTTTCAACATACTCATTTTTTTTTTCTCGGGGAGATAGAGGTGTCTGGCAGTGGCTTACTCCCTTCTCACCATTCAGAACATATGTACACATGGCGGAATCCAGCATGCATAGGTGTTGGCTAAACGGTAATTATCTTGCGCTCTGGGAGAGAGTCACTTTTAATAAAAAAAATATGGTAAGCACTGAACGATCAGTGTCTAAACCGCATGATAAGCGCCAGAAGTAGTGCTGATTTTAATGCCGGCTGAAACTGAACAACGAATGAGAAGCGCACGATTCACATTCATTGTTTAGTTTTGGCTTGCATTTAAACTGAACAATTCCTTCAGTTTTGCTTTTTTGAACAATAACACAGATAAAGATTTTGTTATTGGGAGAAAAACATGTAATTTACATGAAATCTAGTGTGCAGAATCAGCATCCGAAGTCAAAATTCACCTAGAATGTCTAGATCTTACCAGTAGTATTTTGGGTGTAAAGTTGAAGATCAAGACAATCGATGGGCATCTGCTGCACTCTGTGCTACTCTGCCCTCACACAGTAGCTCAATGGCAAGAGGAAGGCAATGCCGTTTGCTGTGCCTGTGATTTGGCGTGAACCGAAAGGTCATCACTCGGACGGCTATTTCTGAGTGACCAATGTTGCTGGATTTTCAATTAAGAAAAAGTCAAAAATTGTTTTTCCTGATTGTGAGCAATCATTACAAAGTGACGCAGCGGCCATCCAGTGTTGAGCACACTGTTGACAGATACAACTCTGCCCTCACACAGTGGCTCAATGGCAATAGGAAGGCAAAGCCGTTTGCTGTGCCTGTGATTTGGCATGAACCGAAAGGTCATCACTCGGACGGCTATTTCTGAGTGACCAATGTTGCTGGATTTTTAATTAAGAACAAGTCAAAAATTGTTTTTCCTGATTGTGAGCAATCATTACAAAGTGACGCAGCGGCCATCCAGTGTTGAGCACACTGTTGACAGATACAACGTGCTACATATATCACTGGTTGATCCAATTAAAGTGTACCTCCCACCGCTTCACATAAAGCCGGGCCTAGTCGGAAACTTTGGTGGCTATGGATCATAATGAAAATAGTTTCCAGTATCTGAAAGGACAAGTTTGGAAAAAACAAAACGGAAGCCAAACTAAAAGCATAAAATTTTTTTTTGTTGGTCCTGAAATCTGCGAATTAAAGTGTGATGATGCATTCAGATCCAAATTGAGCGCGCTTGAACTCGCCAATTGGGATGCATTGGTGCTAGTTGTGCAAAACTTTCTGGGCAACTATCGGGCTGATAGCCATGCTGAAATTTTAAGCAACATGTTAGCAGTGTATCTACAACACAACAGCCGAATGTCAATCAAAATTACATTATCATTTGGATTTTTTGGGGGCTGTGAGGAATGAACATGGAGAAAGATTCCACCAGGGTTCTGTTATCATGAAAAAGAGATATCAAGGCCACTTCAACCCCAACATGATGGGCGACTACTGCTAGTTTCTTCAGCTGTCACTAACAGACACTCACAAGCACAAAAGAACTTTAAAACAGTGTATGTGCATTGCGTAAAGACTCAAGTGAACTTTTTATTTACACGTTTAATAATGTGAACAAGTTTTTATAATCTCTCAGGTTTGAAGTACAATATAGTTCTGTACAGTGGAAGTTGTGGCAGGTTCTCACATCTGTATGAATAGTCAATAATACTGTGTATAACTTCAGAACTTGATGTCCTTGGCAAAATCTGACTATAGATTTGGACTCTACGCTAGAGATGAGCGAGCACCAAAATGCTCGGGTGCTCGTTGTTTCAAGTAACGAACCCCATTGAAGTCAATGGGAGACTCAAGCATTTTTCAAGCTGACCCATGCTCCGCATAGGGGAGGGTGTGTTAATCACCTGAAAACATCAGAAAGTGATGGAAACACCACAGATATGGAACAGCATATATATTGCTTACATATGTAAAAAAGGATTTATTCACAAAGTACAAGCTCCTGTGGTTTATTCTCTTCACTTTGGAACCACAACAGACCAAGTGGATATGGACCAGAATTTTTCCATTAAAACTGAGATTATTGTAATAGAAGCTGGCAACATTGAAAAGGGAGGTGGGAATCTTTTTTCTTGGGTGCCACAAGCTACTTATCCCTCTTTTGGGGTGATAGAGGGTGCATGTTCTCCAGTTCCAGCTTACAGAGACTTCATGTTAAGCTGCTTTCCACCGGTGGAGAAGAGAAGTCGGGGGAAATGCAGACTTTTTTTCATCTTTATAAGTGTAAGTCTGTCGGCGCTGTCAGTTAACAGGGCGAGTATGCTTATCCATGATAATCTCGCCTAGCGTTTTCAGATGGGAAGTTAAGTTGCAGCTTTTCCACCAGGGCCTTGTGGAATTGCATCACTCTCGTACTCCTTTCCTCTTTGGGAATGATAGTGGAAAGGTTCTCCTTATACCGTGGGTCAAGAAGGGTGAACACCTAGTAATCTGTGTTGGCCAGAATGCGTCTAACGCAAGGGTCATGGGAAAGGCAGCTTAACATGAAGTCATCGATGTGTGCCAGAGTGCAAGTACGCAACACATCGCTGTCCTCACTAGGGTGATGACTCTTAGCCTCCTCCTCCTCTTCCTCCTCCTCCTTCTCCTCTTCAGACCATACACACAGATGTGAGGAAGTAGCATGGGTACCTTCTGCAGTGTGGGCAGCGGTCTCTTCCCCCTCCTCCTCCTTCTCCTACTCCTCCTCCAATACGCGCTGTGAGGTACTGAGGGGCGTGATAGTGGATGGTCGCTACATCGCCCCTAGGTTCCGTTATTATGCCTAGTGGGACTGGAGGAAGTTCATGTCCTGCTGTTTGAGACATGAAAATCCAGGAGGGCAATGTAATCTCCAGCAAGTAGTTGCTGGAGATTTTCCTTTAAAAGTCTTTGGGCCTGGATTTTTGGAATGAATGTCAGGTTGGTAGTGGGGCCATCCATTCCACTTCCTCCACTCCAGGGTGTGTGTGAGGTCAATCAGCACAGGTGCTGAGGCTGAGCTAGCAGGAGGTGTGCATATAAATAGCAGTGTGCACTGACAGAGGGTGGATAAGATGGCTGCTGGACCCTGGCAGCCTGTGATACCTGCTAGAGGTAAAAGCCCTGCTGTGTGGTGTACCTGCGGAGTGTGTCCTGGTCAGGCAGGGACTGCCTATTGACCTATTGCTGTACTGTTATTTTCTTGCCTGAAGCTAAGGCTGAATTTGTGTTGATTGTTCTGGACTGAAAAAAACGCAGGTCACGCCTGCACTTGGACTTTACCAACCTGTTTCCATCTTTGACTGCCGCAAACCCGCACTCTACCGAGCTGTCCTCCCACATATGGTGGAGGATGCGGGCATTTCGGAAGTTAAAGACAGCCCTGTGTAGAGAGCCGGTCTTAATTACTCCCGACTTCAGCAAAACATTCGTAGTACAGACAGATGCTTCTGATGTGGGTGTGGGGGCTGTCCTTTCCCAAGTGATTAGAGGCGGGGAGCACCCAGTCACCTTTCTTAGTAGGAAACTTACCCCCGCAGAGAGAAAATTATAGCATTGTGGAAAGAGAGTGTCTGGCGATAAAGTGGGCTTTAGAGTCCCTACGGTACTATCTGCTTGGACGACATTTCAGATTGGTGACAGACCACTCCCCTCTCACCTGGATGAGTCAGGCCTAAGAGCGAAATGCTCGGGTGACGAGGTGGTTCCTTTCTTTACAAAACTTTAAATTTGATGTAGAGCACAGGGCTGGTAAGCTACAAGGAAATGCTGATGTGTTGTCCCGAACCCACTGCTTGGTTAGTAGTGTTCACCCCTATGGGTTCGAGCAGAGGGGGAGGGTATGTGAGGTACTGAGGGGCGTGATAGTGGATGGTCGCTACATCGCCCCTAGGTTCCGTTATTATGCCTAGTGGGACTGGAGGAAGTCCATGTCCCGCTGTTTGAGACATGAAAATCCAGGAGGGCAATGTAATCTCCAGCAAGTAGTTGCTGGAGATTTTCCTTTAAAAGTTTTTGGGCCTGGATTTTTGGAATGGATGTCAGGTTGGTAGTGGGGCCATCCATTCCCCTTCCTCCACTCCATCTTTGACTGCCGCAAACCCGCACTCTACCGATCTGTCCTCCCACAGCGCTTAGAAACAGACCTGAGGTCTTGTCATCCCCCAACTCCTGTTCTATCTGCAAAGCGTCGGTCTTAATGCTTAGCAGCGACCTTCTCAGCAGACAAAGCAGCGGGATGGTTACGCTGATAATGGCAGCATCGCCGCTCACCATTTGTGTTGACTCCTCACAGTTTCCTAACACCTGACAGATGTCAGACATCCATGCCCACTCCTCTGTGAAGAAGTGCGGAGGCTGACTACCACTCCGACGGGCATGTTGCAGCTGGTATTCGGCAATGGCTCTACGCTGCTCGTAAACTCTGGCCAACATGTGCAAAGTTGAATTCCTGCATGTGGGCATGTCGCACAACAGTTGGTGCACTGGCAGCTGGAAGCGCTGTTGCAGTGTCCTGAGAGTGGTGGACTTTCTGAAATGTATGCACACGTGACGCCCCTTGCTGAGCAGCTCAGGCAATTTGGGGTTGTTTTTAAGAAAGCGCCGAACCACCAGATTGAACACGCGGGCCAGGCATGGCACGTGTGTTAGTCTGCCAAACTGCAGAGCCGCCACCAGGTTACACCCATTGTCACACACGACCATGCCTGGTTGGAGGTTCAACGGCGAAAGCCACAGATCTGTCTGCTCCGTCAAACCCCGTAATAGCTCTTGGGCAGGTGTACTTCTTGTCACCTAAGCTCAAGAGTTTCAGCATGGCCTGTTGACGCTTCCACACGGCAATGCTGCAGCACCTCGAGCTACGGACTGAAGGCGATGTGCTCACAGATGGTAATTGAGAGGTGGAGGAGGAGGTGGGTGGGTGGGTGGGGTTAGAGGAGGTGGCATAATAAGCCGGAGAAACCATGACCGAGGTAGGACCTACAATCCTTGGTGTGGGTAGCACGTGAGCGGACCCAGGGTCAGACTCTTTCCCAGCCTCCACCAGGTTAACTCAATGGCACTGCGTGGTGCTCAGCTCGAGTAATGAGTACATCGAGCAGGCTTATGCTCGAAGGGGCACCAAGCTCAGACGAGCATGCTCACTCATCTCTACTCTATGCACTCAGTTTAGTATAGAACACATAAAATACCCCAAGTAGCAGACAAAACCTTTTTTTCCTGTGATCCAGTGTAATCATTCCATATAAACGCAGCATTAGGCATGGGAGCCACACCTGGCAGAATTCACAGGAATTCTATTAAAAAGGCATAAATAGGGTATTTTACAGGTAGCAAATGAGTATAAAAATATATCCCTAGCTCCCCATCACCTCACCAAACAACACTATGACTTAGGGCTTAAACAGATGAGCATGATATGCCGCAATTACGTGCATGGTAAATTCCTGAGTGCATAACACGGAGAATAGAACCCATTGATATCTTATGCATAGAGGTCTATAGAAGGTGCGCAAACACGCAAATCTTCCCGCGCGGCTATGCTCAAAACACAGTGTATACCTTGTTCGGCAAATTAGCTTTTTAATTCAGGGCTGGGTGATTCTCCCTCCCCCGAGGGGAATGACCGTTGGTTATGCAAATTAGCTCCATATTTGCGCAGGCACAAGAGCTAAATGCACTCGTTCACTGCACAAAAATATTGCGCAGGAGCGAGCGTGTTGCGTTACACAGTTGTCTGCCGAAGCCCTTAATTTCAGGTACTGTTTGGTGGTTACAGGTTTTCATTAAAGATTAGTCTATTGTGGGTAGTACCATACTTCTTTCTTCTGGAGAGGAGCTATTTTGCATACTTTTTCCCAGGGGGCATTGCTCTAAAAACCTCATGCCAGCTCTACAGTATCTGCATGGGGAATCAGGACTTTCCCGAGAAGCAATCAATATTTTTTTAGATAGCGTTTCTTACGTATGTTTGCGCAAGGACTTCGGCTACTGTAATCACTTCATACTCATACAGTGGCTAACAAATGTATCATCACTTCCCAGCTGAGAAACGGTTCTCAATTTTACATTAAATAAAAATAAAATATCTGAAGGACTAATCAATCATAAAAGAAGTAAAATAAATTATAGTGGACATGAAATTGAGCAATCTATCAAATGTTAATGTA
The DNA here is from genome assembly GCF_035609145.1 of Eleutherodactylus coqui. Lineage (NCBI taxonomy): Eukaryota > Metazoa > Chordata > Amphibia > Anura > Eleutherodactylidae > Eleutherodactylus > Eleutherodactylus coqui. The sequence goes on from NC_089841.1 coordinate 75,473,439, forward strand.
GACCGAGAAAGATTTTGTTAACCGAGCAGTAAATTCTCAAGGGTAATTCTAGTACATAAAAGTGACACTTTGTACTCATCAATTAAACAACTTTAAGGAGGAGAGTGAAACGTATTCTCATGACAAGCCATTAACAGCAGATTTGTGCCTGTATGAGATGCGGCGGTGACATATGGACTCATCTTCTACTTAGCACATGAGAAACGTTGTACACTAGAAATAGTCTGCCCCCTGTATTTTAGCCTTAGTAACTGTAAGTACATTCTCTATGGGGGAGCATCAGACTCAGGTCTCATGCACATTGCTTAGAGGATAGATTATCTGCAAAATACGGAACTGTATATGCACCAATGGCAGCACAAAAGGCACCAATGGCTCCATAGTACTCTACTTGCATCTCGACCAGATTCCTAGTGAGGGATTTTCAATTCCCTTATATCCCATGCATCCATCATTCTTGACACATACATGTGTCTTGTTTATATTGAGACTCTAAAGCCAATTTTATTCCACCTGCACACGAACATGTTAGATTATGCATGCGAGACCCTGCAGCGGAATCCAGCCCTGTGCTCAGCCGCTGTCCGCGTGTACCTGTCTTCTTTCTTCTTCATCTGTACTGCGGATGGACCTAGCGGCTCACTGTCGGACATGTGCAGTACAGATTTTTTTTAAAAAAATGTTTATTTTTTCCTTGCCGTCCCTAGGCGATGATGTGGAATCTGCAACGTGTCTGCAATGTCAATTGCAGATGGGCCGCGGGTCGACGGCTTCCATTGACTTGAATGAAAGCCGTCCATCCAGACAGCATACAAAATTAGAGCATGCTGCGATTCTTCCTCTGCTCGCAGAAATCACAGTTCGTTTCGGCGAATGGGTAGGAAGAAGGGATTTTCCATAGCATGCTATGAACGGTATTTGCTGTGGACTACTATGCGGATGCCGACTGGGGATTCCACAATGCAAATCCGTTCGTGGGCAGGCAGCCTTACACAGGACGACTGTCGGACACTGAAGTGCCTGATAGCCATCTTAGCAATGATCGTACTGTGCTTTTACACAGGAGGATCAACGCTCAGTGAATGGAGCAGAGCGAGACGGGGATCGTTCCACCTAACTCCACTCACAGTAAATAGGCAGTCGTTCATAGATGAGCAACTGCTTGTTTAAACTGAACAATGAAGAGGCAGACCAAAGATGATTTTATGGTCTGCATGAAAGATCCGATCAGCGATTTATCGCTAATTGGTCTTTCGCTACATGCGTTCACACTGCACAATTATCATGTAAACTGCTTGCTTTAGTGAGTGATTTGCATGATAGTCTTGCCGTGTAAAGGGGGCATTAGTTAGCAAACTGTAGGATTCGAGGAAAGAAACCAGAATGCTTGCATTCAATAGAAGATCCTGGAGGTGGACTGAGGTTGTAATGAGGGTTATCGCCTGCCTGGGCTTAACACCTGTATAATGAAAAAGTTTACAACTAGAGATGAGCGAGCATACTCGTTAAGGACAGATACTCGAGCGAGTATCGTCCTTTTCGAGTACCTGCCTGCTCGTCCGCAAAGATTCGGGTGCTGGCGGGGGAGGTGGGGAAGCGGGGGGGGGGGGAGTTCTCCCCCCCCCCACCCGCTCGCTCCCGCAACACCCCCCCACCGGCACCCGAATCTTTGCGGACGAGCAGGCAGGTACTCGAAAAGGACGATACTCGCTCGAGTATCTGTCCTTAACGAGTCTGCTCGCTCATCTCTATTTACAACTTTCCAACATACTTTGTGTTTCATTTTTGCATGATTTCCAAGATCTCTACTTCCTGTCAGTGAGTGTGAACATTTTTGTTTAGGTGTTAAATCAATACGAAACTAGTCCTGCTCTCGGCTGAGAAGCGGGTATCTCAACAGCCGGAGCACAATGAATGTGGAACACCATTCTAGTATTGGTGGACTCAAACTGGACTCTTGTAATAGGAGAGAGCTACTTGAATTGAGCACTTTTGCATGTGGCTGCGCAAAACCAAAGTTAAAAAAATATTGGATCTTCCGTAATAAGGATGTGTGTAAAGGCACACAAAGGCCTTATTCACACGAGCATTTATAGTAGCTACTTTGCTGTAAAGAAATGTTGGGTGAAAATCGCGACCATCTCAACCACTGGATTCAAATGTATTCGTTCAGATGGCCGATTTCACTGGTCAACAAATTTTTTTACAAAAGTCATGTTACTGAAATAAAATGAGTCATTTCTTATCAATGTTTATGTGCGCAACACGGATATGACCGTCAAAATGCAAAATTGGCTCAATTTTTTTTGTCATCTGCAATAATTGTTCACATCACCAAATGCATGCCAATAGTAATAGGCGATGGTTAATACCTGTAAAAAAATCAATACCTGTACTTGTTATGCTCAATGGAATTCAGTAGCTGCTTATCGTATGTCTCTTTCATGTGGACAGCATGCGCTACTGGAATACATGGAAGATGGTTTCCATTGTGCAAAAGCACAGCCTTAAGACTCAGTTTTGAAGAGTCTACAAATAGTTTCCATTCTTGTGGGACATGACGAGTAATTTCTAAAGCAGTTATGAGGCCCTTAATATGGGAACAGAATACCAGATTACCTTCATTTCTGAAGAAAGGCTCAAACTGCTGGTGTCGCTTTCAATATGAAGTAATTGTGACGTCTTCTTCTAGAATATTTCATTGTTGGAGTCTTGAACCTAACAATTCTGCCTTGTTCTTGGATAAGTCCAAATCACGAACCAGGCCATTTAGTTCTTCCTGTGTTGTTCTGTGTGGGGTTGATGATGCCCCACTGTGAAAATCTGGATCACTGCATGCTGATGGACCAGGAGAAGAACAAGTCGGCTCACCCTCATTCTCATCAGCTGAATCAAGAAAATATTTTGCTGGAGGTTCTGGAATAGGTTCCTCACAGGTCCTGTAAGCACACGGCTGCTGTCTGGCTCAAACTGTAAGCGTAACTGTAACTGTAAGACTGTTGTTCGAGTCCTACCGGATAAATTTACGTGGTTAAACACAGAAAATGAACTATATGAAATACCTTCAAAACTGGAGCCGATAAAATTGTTCATGGCCATATTCGTGTTCCGCACACAAAGATACTACAGATTGGGACCTTTTTAAGTCAGTAACAATTTCAGTGTTGACCAGCATTTTTAGCCGCGTCAAAACATAGCTGCCGGCGAAGATAGGGCATCACGATCGAATACGCCGGCCGATGTTTTGACGCGAGTGGAAGTGTCCTATCTTTTGGCCGCAATCAGCCGGCAGCTCCCTTAGGCTTCTTTGAGAGCTGCTGGCAAAGGGAGGCGGAGGGAATTTAGCAGCGGCTAGCACTGCAAAACTATGTCAGCTGGCTCTATTGTGCCAGTTGAAAGATCTATGCCAGCCGAAGAAATTCTGGACTGCGGCATATATATACCACACCCTGCCATGTAAATGGCTGAGAAAACGTGAGATTTAGCCATGACTTGGCCACAACATTCTCTGACATCTGCGTTTTTTGGCCGTGATGCCGCCGGCTGAGAAGCGCGTCGCCCATGTGAAAGAGACCTAAAATAGAGCATGCTGCATTTTTTTGCACACACAAAATGAGCATGCAAAAGCGAAAACGAGAATTAACCCATTGAAACTGCCCTTAGTCATAGCAAATAAATTAATAGCAGTACTGAATATATAAGAGCAAAATAACACCTGAAACTACTTGTTGCCGCCAAGGAGGTCAGGCAAAACACACTCATTTACTTAATCATATGATCTGAGGTCAAATATCTAAATATATTAACATAATAACATATATGAAAACTATGCAAAAGTGGTCACCAGATGTTGGTGAAATATGTTGTGGCCTCACATCAAAACATTTTTAATAATATTCATTGAAAGGTTTTTGAATTTATACTATTTTTCCCAAGTATTGGATGAGATGGATTTTCTCCTGCATTGATTTCGTACTAATAGGGATGTTTAATGTCACCAGCGAGCATTCAGGGAGGACAAATAACTGACATATTTTGACCAAGTGAACAATAAGTAGTGAGAAGACCAAAGGAGTGACATGCAAGATAGCCTTCATGTGTTCTTCGATGGCAGAGAGTAACCTGACACAGGAGTCAGTACAGCTGTCTACTTCTACCGTCATTTGTGAAAATGATCATGATTCAGACATCTGATGTTATAGACGAAGCCTGATCTAGGGTTGTACATATACTCTATAATGGCGTACAGGCAGAATATGGCTGCAACTAAGTTACATTTTATAGCATTTATACCTTTAAATATTCTTAATCAGAAGGGTGCTGTCCAGTTTATAAAACCCATTTTCATAGACTCAATCAGGATATAAATTAAAGGGAACCTGTCACGTCCCCACAGCTCCATAAACTAAGGTATGGTGACAGGGAGCCGGGTGATGTATTTTTTTAATACTGATCTGCTCCCACTTGGTGAATATCGCACAGCTCAGGGAATCTGTGTCTCAGGATGCTCTCCCATATATATACATGTACACACACACTTCCAGTTAGCTACATTAAATTTCCTCAAATCAGGGGCCTAGGGTTGCCACCCGGCCGGTAATCTACTGGCCTGGCCGGTATTTTTTTTACCGTCCCTATTACAGGCCGGTATTTTCAGAGCCTGCACTGACCCCTAGCGCCAGTTAACCCTTCTCTGGCAGTCCTGAAATCAAGGAAAACACAGACCTGAGAGCCAGCAGCTTTCAGGACCTCCGATGATGTCCGTCATGCGATACCCTATGTGGGAGGAGTCAGGGATCACATGACAATGGGGAGCTCAGTAAATGTAAGATTCTGCAGGTGTGTGTATGTCTGTGTCTGTCTGTGTCTTGGAGCTGTGTGTGATGTCTGGGGGTCAGGATGGATGTAGTAGAGCTATGTGTGGGATGCGTGGGAATCAGGATGGATATAGAGGTGTCGAGTGTGTGATGTGTGGGGGTCAGGATGGATGCAGCAGAGCTGTGTGTGATGTCTGGGATTTAGGATGGATGTAGCGGAGCTGTGTGTGTGATGTCTTGGGATCAGGATGGATGTAGCAGAGCTGTGTGTGTGATGTCTGGGAATTAGGATGGATGTAACGGAGTTGTGTGTGTGTGTTTGTGATGTGTGGGGGTCAGGATGAATGTCCGTCCGGCCCTGCAGTGACAGTGTCGGGACCCGAGGAGGAGAGCGGAGGAGCAGTATATGCGGTACGAGGTATGTACCATGTACTTCATGTAATCTTGTATGTTTAGGTGGTATACGTTATACCAGCTGTACATATAATTATGTACAGGATATCTCCAGGTTACATCAGCATCACTATATACAGGGAAAGTATATATAGTGATATGGACCATACTCAGGTAACCTGGGTATCTCAAGTATATGTGCAGATTGTATGTGAGCGTCTGCAGCGTGTACTCTCAAGTAGATGACGTGTGATTCACACTAAGCGTCATCTACTCGTGAGAACACGCTGGTCTGGATCCCGTGCATGCGCACAGCCGCTGGACGGGATCTGGGAGATAAAGGAGGAAAAAAATGCTGTGATAAGTCCCCAAGCCCCGCCCCTTTTTACCATGACCGGTATTTTTTCATGACAAAGGTGGCAACCCTACAGGGGCTTAGTGGGCATTCTGCTGCTCCAAATGTGGCACATTTTTCAGACACTGGCCACTTTACACTATGCAATAAAATGTCTGCAAAAAAGTGGCTGATATGTGGCGCTGTAGCAGACTAGGTCTACTGTGACAGTACAAACAGCAATACGTGGCAGCAGCACTCATACACATTTAATATCTGAATACAGATGCATAACTCTTGCATATACTACCACATAAAAATGCAAGGTCCTCAGCACATATTTTGATCAAAGCATGTGGGCCTGTCCATCACATCCAGGTGACCATGCTTACAAATGGGTTCTAACACTCATAGATGCCTCTCTTTTGACCCTGACCCTCAAAATGTTTCAGTGTAGTAGGATGCCAAGCTATATGGTCTAATTAAAATGACCCTAAATCATTTGGAGACTTAGGCCCAAAAGAGAGATGTCTATTAGGGCTTGTTCACAGAAGTGCTGTGGGCACATAGTATAGCCACACACAGGACGTGCTTCTATAGGAACCAATGGTTTCCTATAGAAGCGTTCACATGAAAGAATGTTAGATGCGCTAGATTTGTGCAACTAACAAAGATAGGACATGCAACTGCAAGGTCATATCTATGCTCTGTGGTGCATGCAAAGATAGGGCCTGATCTATCTTTGATGGGTGCTTTCCATAGACTCCTATCAGAGCTGGAAAACATGCACCACGTACCTCATATTGTGTGAACGGGCTACTTCAAGTAGCTGGAATTAATCTGTTCACTAAGTCTTTAGAGCAGTATAGCCATGATCTTTCCACATGGCTATACTGCACACCTACAGTGCTCGTATGAATGAGCCCTTAGTGTTAGGACCCATTCGTAAGCATGGTCACCTAAATGTGGCGTATGGGCCCACATGCTTTGACCAAAATATGTGCTAAGAACCTTATATTTTTATGTGGGTAGTATATACAAGAGTTATGCATCTTTATTCAGGTATTAAACATCTATGAGTGCTGCTGCCACATGTTTCTGCTTGTACTGTATTGTCGCAGCCATGGTTGATATGCACCTATACATTTATTTGTGGGTGTGTACCTTGTGTTTTTTGTTGCAGATCTACCGTGTCAGACATGCATCAGTGTCAGATCTGAAGGACAGTATTTGTTGGCATGTTACAGCAATTAAAGCTGAGTCACTACATCCAGCTGTGGAAAACATGATTCTTTGAACGGATAGCGCATCATTTGAAGTGGCCATTGTCCCAATTTTGTCTTATTTAGAGCAGCAGAGCAACCTCCAGAGGCCTATTAGTTGGGGAAGTTTAATTTTAAAGTATATATATTTGTATTTCTAATATATATATATATATATATATATATATATATATATATATATATATATATATATATTGTGAGGGACTAGCGTTTAGGATCGGTAGCAACCTGGGCATAAGCAGTCAGAGACAGTGACACACGGGATAAAGTCTTTAGTCCAGGCGTTGCCTGGGTTTATTTCCAAGCAAACAAAACAAAATACAGGCCTTAACTTCAGGCCAACACAAAGTAAATCCTGCTCGTCTGAGCACTTACTAAACATGTAGCGTTCCTGTCTACACACGGGTAACCAATTGACTCCTGCTCACAGCCAGCCAGGACTCTCAGACCTGCAAAGGTCTCAGCTCTCCTTAGGCCCTGTAGGCCCAGGCTTTATATGGCCTGGTACCAGCCTCATCTGGTACGTGGGAGTGACCATCCCACCCTTCACTTTGGTCACTCCAGGAAAAGCCGGCCCGGATTATGCGGCTTGGAGCCACTTACTTGCTACAACGTGTCAGTAACTTAGTGTTACTGACACCATACTGCCGGCTTCCTCCATTGAGCCCAGGCTGCTCGGTGGCACGTATCTGCCCAAGTGCTCCCTAAAGCCGCATAGGAGAGCATCCTAGGCAAAATGTAACGGCCCTCCAGCACTTTGCCGGTCACTGTCTCACATACCCTCTGTTCGAGCCTGTGGGGTCGGACACCTTTAGCCGCCATGCAATGCGTCCTTGACAAGGCATCGGCATTGCCCTGTAGCTTTCCTGCCCTGTGTTCAACAGAGAAACTGAAGTTTTGAAGTGTCAGGAACCACCTGGTGACTCTGGCGTTTCTCTCTTTTGCCTGTGACATCCAGGTTAAGGGAGAGTGGTCTGTGATCAGCCTGAAGTGCCGACCTAGAAGGTAGTATTTTAGGGATTCAAGGGCCCATTTGATGGCTAGGCACTCCCGTTCAACAATGCTGTAATTTTTCTCGGGTGGCGTGAGCTTCCTGCTTAGATAAATCACGGGATGTTTCTCTCCCTCTACTTCTTGGGACAGAACTGCTCCCAGTCCCACGTCGGACGCTTCTGTCTGAACAACAAATTCTCTTTTAAAATTAGGTGTGACCAACACTGGACGTCTACAGAGGGCCCGTTTTAACTCCTGGAACGTCTTTTCTGCATCAGGGTTCCACTTGACCATGACTGACTTACTGTTCTTGGTCAAGTCTGTTAGGGGTGCTGCTATGCTAGCAAAGTTTTGCACGAACCGCCTATAGTACCCTACAATGCCTAAAAAAGCTCTCACCTGCTTTTTAGTTGTGGGTTGTGGCCAGTCCTGAACGACTTCAACTTTATTGACCTGGGGTTTTATAATACCCCTACCTATTATATATCCCAGGTATCATGCTTCTTCAAGACCCAGGGCGCACTTCTTTGGGTTTGCTGTGAGCCCTGCTTTTCTAAGGGAGTTCAGTACTGCCAGTACCTTGGGTAGATGGCTGTCCGAGTCTTCGCTAAAGATGATGATATCATCTAAATATGCTGACGCATATTGACGATGGGGTTTGAGTATGATATCCATCAATCTTTGGAAGGTTGCTGGGGCTCCATGCAAACCGAAGGGTAGGCAGATGTACTGAAACAACCCTTCTGGTGTGGAAAACGCAGTCTTTTCTTTCGCGTTCTCTGTAAGGGGAACCTGCCAGTAGCCTTTAGTAAGGTCGAGAGTGGAAAAGTACCTGGCATGACCCAGTCTCTCAATTAACTCGTCCACTCTCGGCATTGGGTATGCGTCAAATTTTGACATGTTATTTAGCTTCCGGAAGTCGTTACAGAAGCGCAGAGAGCCATCAGGTTTTGGTATCAGCACGATAGGGCTGGACCATTCGTTTTTCGACTCCTCAATTACTCCGAGGTCTAGCATTTTCTTGACCTCCTCTGAGATGGCTCGTCTGCGGGCTTCTGGAACCCTGTACGGTTTCAACTGAACCTTTACCCCTGGTTCAGTTATAATGTCGTGTTTTAAGACACCAGTACGCCCTGGTATATCAGAGAACACATCTGAATTACGTTGTATAAATTCCCTCGACTCTTGTTGTTGGGATTTGGACAGGGACCCTGATACACACACCTCTGGGACCCCACCATGGGGGGTGCTCACTACAGTCAGGGCTTCTCTGTCCTTCCATGGCTTAATTAGGTTTACATGGTACAACTGTTCTGGTTTCCGCCTACCTGGCTGGTATACCTTATAATTTACCTCTCCGACTTTCTCAATTATTTCATAGGGCCCTTGCCATTTTGCTAGGAATTTACTTTCTAGGGTGGGCACCAACACTAGTACCCGATCCCCAGGGTTGAAGGTTCTCACCTTGGCGGACCGGTTATATACCCGGCTTTGGGCTTCTTGAGCCTGCTGTAAATGTTCTCTAACAATGGGCATGACCGCCGCAATTCGATCTTGCATGAGGGAGATGTGTTCAATAACACTCCTGTAGGGGGTGGACTCGTGCTCCCAGGTCTCCTTAGCTACATCAAGGAGCCCTCGGGGATGTCTACCATAAACTAATTCAAAGGGAGAGAACCCAGTGGAGGATTGTGGGACTTCACGGATTGAGAACATTAAATATGGCAGCAGACAGTCCCAGTCCTTCCCATCCTTATTGACTACCTTTTTTAGCATGCTTTTTAGGGTCTTATTAAATCTCTCAACCAGACCATCCGTCTGTGGGTAGTACACCGACGTCCGTAAGTGCTTAATATTCAGCAGCTTACACAATTCCTTCATGACCTTTGACATAAAGGGGGTTCCTTGGTCCGTCAGGATCTCTTTTGGTATGCCCGTGCGGGAGAACATGTGAAGTAGTTCCTTTGCAATACCCTTAGATGACGTATTGCGTAAAGGAACGGCTTCGGGGTAACGGGTGGCATAGTCTACAACCACTAATATATGTTGGTGACCCCGGGCAGATTTTACCAAGGGCCCAACTAGGTCCATAGCGATCCGCTCAAATGCACCTCTATGATGGGCAAGGGCACTAAGGGGTTCCGGTAATGGGGTATAGGAGCTGTTATTTGACACTCCGGGCACGACTCACAGTAACGTTTTACATCACCATGTACCCCAGGCCAAAAAAACGCTGAAGGATGCGTTCCCTAGTCTTTTCGCTCCCGATATGACCTCCCAGCACATGCTTGTGCGCCAGGTCTAAGACCACCCTACGATAGGACTGAGGTACCACCAGCTGTTCCACAACCTCCCCTCAGACCTTGTCAACCTGATACAACAATTCTTGGTTGACTGCCAGGTGTGGAAACACAGTATCAGCCCCTGGAAATTGAGGCTCCCCATTTATCACTTTAACATTTTCCCTGGCTTTTACTAAGGTGGGGTCTCGGAGCTGCTCAGTTCCGAAATTGGCACGTGAAACCTCTAAGTCAGGCATTGCAAGTACTTCATCCTGTACCTCCGTCTCACCTGCCAATACTGTTAAGGGAAAGTTATCCCCATTCTCTTCGGTCACCCCTACTGCCGGAACCGTACCCTCAGGGTCAAACGGTTCTGGACACACATCATGCACATTTGCATTATCATGAACCTTATTTGCAGACGACCCTCGGTGTCGCCACAAGTCCCAAAATAGGGGAAAGTCTCTCCCGAGGATCACGGTGTGCATTAAGGATTTTACGACGCTCACCTCATGGGTGGCAAGTCCACACGGAGTCTCAAGTCTTACAAGGGCAATAGGATACTCCTTGGTGTCCCCATGCACACACACAACCCCCATGCGACGGCCGGTGAAGGTTGTGGGATCGACCAGGCTGGAGTGCACCAGCATAACCAAGCTCCCTGAGTCCAGTAGAGCTGTCACCGCAAAGTCATTCACCTTTAGGTGACATAATGGTCGATCAGTCTCTGACACAGTCTCTGCAGAACATACTGGCCGTGCGAACATCGACCTCCGCCGGGCAGAGTCACAGTCCATGGGTTCCACAGTGAGGGGACAGTTGGCAGCAAGATGCCCGTGCTCATGACAGCGCCAACATCGTATGGAGGCCCGGTCTCCTTGGGGTTCTACCCAGGACCCGAATGTCCATTTGGGGCTCCTCCTCTGCCCCAAACGATCCCCCTCTGAGCCACCTCCCCTTGGGACACTTTTGACACCCCTTACATATGGAACAGTCTTACCAGGTGCTCCGGCCGACTTGCTGTTCCCGGGGTTGGAACGTCGAGGAGGCACGGCTTGCAGTAAGTCCTCCGTGGCTTTATACCTCTCGACGAGGCTCACGAGTTGGCCCACACCCTGGGGACCCCCTTGTCCCACCCAGCGCTGGATAGCGGGGGGCAACGAGCGGATGAACTTGTCCAGAACCACTCTTTGTACGATCTCCGCCGGGGACGACTCCTCTGGCTGCAGCCACTTTCTCACCAGGTGGAACTGGTCGTACATCTGGGAGCGAGCTGGTAGGTCGTCCGTAAAAGTCCAGGCGTGTACGCGTCTGGCACGCACATGGGTGTCCACGCCCAAGCGTGCCAGGATCTCACCTTTGAGCTTATTATAGTCCTTGGCATCCTGCTCCCCGAGGTCAAAATAGGCCTTTTGGGGTTCTCCTGTCAGGAAAGGCGCTACTACCTCCGCCCACTGAGGCGCTGGTAATTTCTCCCTCTCGGCCACTCTCTCAAAGACCGTGAGACAGGCCTCGATGTCATCGGTGGCCGTCATCTTTTGTAAGGCCGCCTGTACCGCGGTACGGGTGGTGGGGAGTGAACCAGACGACCGCTGCACACTTTGCGCCAGGAGAGCATTAGTCTCAGCCTGAGCTCTCATGGCCTCCTCATGGATCTTTTGCTGGGTCGCCGCCACTTGTTGCTGCTGGGCCAACGCTTGCTGTTGCTGCACGTTCATTTTTACCAGCTGCTTTATCAGTTCCTCCATCTTGGCAGTATCTGATGGCTGTGCCGTTGCAGCTTTCACCCAGGATATGGGGGTTACAGCACTCTCCAGTCAATCTCTCTTGGGCGGTTGCCCTTAGCAACGGTTCTCCAGCTGCTGCAGCAAAATGTCCATTAATTGGTGTATGTCTCTTTAAGACCGCTGCCCGCATCCAAACACCATATGTGAGGGACTAGCGTTTAGGATCGGTAGCAACCTGGGCATAAGCAGTCAGAGACAGTGACACACGGGATAAAGTCTTTAGTCCAGGCCTTGCCTGGGTTTATTTCCAAGCAAACAAAGCAAAATACAGGCCTTAACTTCAGGCCAACACAAAGTAAATCCTGCTCGTCTGAGCACTTACTAAACATGTAGCGTTCCTGTCTACACATGGGTAACCAATTGACTCCTGCTCACAGCCAGCCAGGACTCTCAGACCTGCAAAGGTCTCAGCTCTCCTTAGGCCCTGTAGGCCCAGGCTTTATATGGCCTGGTACCAGCCTCACCTGGTACGTGGGAGTGACCATCCCACCCTTCACTTTGGTCACGCCAGGAAAAGCCGGCCCGGATTATGCGGCTTGGAGCCACTTACTTGCTACAATGTGTCAGTAACTTAGTGTTACTGACACCATACTGCCGGCTTCCTCCACCGAGCCCAGGCTGCTCGGTGGCACGTATCTGCCCAAGTGCTCCCTAAAGCCGCATAGGAGAGCATCCTAGGCGAAATGTAACGGCCCTCCAGCACTTTTCCGGTCACTGTCTCAATATATATATATATATATATATATATATATACACATATATATATGTATTTCCAACTTCCAATTACCGCCCCATCACCCTCATGCCTCATGTGAACAAAATTCTTTTTAAGAATGATACAAAAACGCATTGCGACAATTGTTGAATGGGAACTGCTGAACGTTCAAGATGGCTTCCGCAAAGGACGTGACACCAGAGACCAAATCACTAACCTGCGTTAGATCATGGAGAAGATCCGAGAGTATCTAAAAGGATGTGTACATGTGTTTCATTGACTACAGCAAGGCATTTGATGTGTCGTACATGACAAGCTTAGACGGTCTAGAACATATGGAACAACTTATAAGGTCACTTTACAACACCAAGAAGCAACAGTCAGGACAGCTTATGGAAACATGGATTGGTTCGGAATCGAGAAAGGCGTACAGCAAGGCTGCATTCTATCAGCAGTCCTTTTTCATCTGTACGCAGAAACGATCATGAGGCGATGCAATCTGGACAAATCAGAAATCGAAGTCAAAAATTGGTGGCAGAAATGTCAACAACCACCAATATGCAGATGATACCACCCTGTTGCGGAAAGTGAAAGGGACCTGGAATACCTTATCCAACAAGTAAAAAAGGAAAGCAAACACATGGGACTGTACCTCAACAGCAAGAAAACAAAAGTCATGACCGCGGTAGGCAATGGTACAATGAACATAAATATTTACAACAAAGAAGTCAAGTCGGTCCAAAATTTCATCTTCCTTGGATCTAAAGTCGATTGCAACAGGCAATCTGAACCTGAGACCAGGAGACGGATTACACTTGGTAGGATTGTAATGCAAGCAATGGAAAAGATCTGGAAAAGCAAGGATATTAGCATTGCAACAAAAACCGGACTGATCAATGCAATCGTCTTTCCCATAACGATGTACAGTTGTGAAGGTTCGACGCTCAGGAAAACAGACAGAAGAAAAATTGATGCGTTTGAACTATAGTACTGAAGGAGAATGCTACGGATACCTTGGACTGCCATGAAAACGAACAAGGTAGTGTTAGATTGCGTCAAACCAAAAATATCACTAGAGGGCAAAATCATCAAACAGAGACTCTCTTTTTTTGGACACGTAATTAGCGCTAACTCACTGGAAACAGTACTGATTCTTGGCAAGGTCAGTGGAAAGAGAAGAACAGGACGATAAAGAACAAGATGGCTAGATACAATCAAGGCCACCACGAACATGTGAATCGCGGAACTGAAAGAAGCGGTTAAAGACAAAAACGCATGGAGAACGTTGATCCATAAAGTGACTGAAGGTCGGATGCGACTGAGCAGCAGCAAGCATACATATACTGTGTATGTAATATATATCTATACGGATGTTTTACATATATATTACATACACATAGCAGGTATATACACATATATACTTACTGCTATTGTGAAGTAATCTACTGATTACTCTTAGACATAATTTTTTTTTTCCCCCTTCAATAGCAGTTGATAAATCCTGCAGTTTCTAACCGCTTTATCTTTCGCAGGTCGTTTGAAGTTGGGTTGTGATTATATTGTTTGAAATTATACGTTTGCATTGATAACATTTCAGCACATAACATGGGAAACAAATATTGCATTACAAATAATGGTGATTACAAGTTATCAGCACATGAAGAGATAGGATTATTATGGCGAACAATGGAGGTTTCTTATTAGAATCGCAGTTGTCTGCCATGTTCTAAAGCATCGGGTGGTAGAATAGCTTTAAAGAAAGTTTACATAGTTCATTTTCCCAGATTCTAGATTTCCTATAAATAGATTAGTAATCTAAAGGTCATTCGGAGATTTTGTGGCAGTACAGATACATGCACAGACCAGACGTTACTCTGGATATTCAATATTTTATGACTATTCTGTAATTAAGATATTGGCGCTTATTGTTTATTGGTTGTACCCTACATGAAATAAATGGAGCCCTGAAAAGGAGGACATTGCATTATAGTACCTAGTGCAAGTACTGGATGTGGGCTGTTATGTGTCCTTTTCTGTCTCAGTTTAGGATTACCTTAAAGCGATCCTACTAGACAAACAAAGATGGCTGCACCAGCTCCTCTGACTTCCAGATATACACTGTTAGGGTTATTTAGATGACCGTATATCGGCTTGGTTTTCACGCCAAGCCGATATACGGTGTCCTTGTCTGCAGGGGGGGGGGGATGGAGGAGCCAGGAGCAGGAACTGAGCTCCCGCCCCTTGCCTCTATTTGCAATGGGAGGGGCGGGATGGGGCGGAGCTAAGCACAGTTACTTAGCTCCACCCCCATCTCGCCCCCTCCTATTGCAAATAGTGGAGAGAGGCGGAGAGGGGGCGGGAGCTCAGTTCCTGCTCCTGGCTCTTCCATCCTCCTCCCCCCGCAGACAAGGACAACGTATATCGGCTCGGCGTGAAAACCGAGCCGATATACGGTCGTCTGAAATAGCCCTAAATTAGTATACAACAGGTTTTATTCCCAATTTTTCAGTTTTTTTTCCAGGCTTTCTCATTTCTAGTTACAACACATACAGCAGTACAACTGCAGCAGTGCTTCTAGTGGCCATATAATGGTAGATACCAGCTCTAAACAGGTGTATTGCAAACTATATATTCCATTACAGTACCTTTATATCCAGTGATCACAGATGATTGCTAGGTCTGCTACCTGTCTCTGCCACTCTCTTGCATTCCTCTGCTCCTTCTGTATGAATATACTTTGTTTCTATTTTCTTCCAGGAATGCACTAGTTAACCTTGCTCAGTTGTTTATAGCCCAGCTGCTGCTTAAGTGGTAATCACTTTCCTTTTTAACGTAACTGGGCACACCCCACCCTTGCCTCAGAATTGTTGCGTGTTTATTCCATACACTCAGCATATCTAGGTCCCCAGCTCCTTACTGTTCTGTCTGTTTATCTGTATCAATTTCTGTTTGTGTTTGTATGATCTTTGCTTTGTGCGTCTGTCGATTTTCTCACAGTCTTTTGCATCATTCCCATTTCCTTGGCAAGTCAGACCTGTTCTGTGTTCTGTGTTCATTTCATTGTCCCTGTGTCCTCTCAGGGATAGTCATCCCTGAGGTTCCAGCGCGGGGCCGTTCTTATCAGGACAATCACCCTGCTTGTAGGCAGGGGCCTTCCCATCTTCCAGCTTACCTTAGGGCAAGTTACCTATCAGTAAGAACTCTGTCTATTGTCAGCTGCCAGCTTACCAGGTGTGGTCTAATAGCCAGGTTTGGAGGGTTAGCAGAGTAGGTCCACACCCAGAGCCCTAAAGGTATTCTGAGGCCATGGATCCTGCTGATCTCTTTGGTGAGGCAATTGCAGATTTGCATCAGGAATTGGTTCAACAGTGTGATCACCAGAACAGATCTTGCTGTATTTACATAATCTGAACACCCGCCTAAGCTGCATTTCTACTAACGCAGTGGTACCACAGTCTTCCTCAGCAGACACAACCCCGGCTCCGTCCTCAGTCAGACTCTGTGGTGGATTCCGGTCTGTGATTATCTCCCCCCATGCTATGAGGGAGAGCCTGGAATGTGCCATGGGTTTATTAATCAGTGCTTGCTACACTTCGAGCTGTTGTCTCATCTGTTCCCCTCTGTCCACACTAAAGTGGCTTTCATTATGTCTCATCTATCCGGACAGGCATTGGCCTGGGTGAACTCTCTCTGGGAACGAGATGATCCTGCGGTTAATGACCTAAATATATTTGTGGAGTCGTTCCGGAAGGTGTTTGATGAGCATGGTCGTACCACTTTGGCTGCCCCTTCCCTGTTGCGTCTACGACAAGGTAACCTCACCGTGGGACAATACGCCATCTATTTCTGAACCTTGGCCTTGGAGTTGGGCTGGAACAATGAGACTATGGTAGCGGCATTCTGGGAGGGCTTGGCTGGTCACATCAAAGACTAGTTGGATGGGCGCGAGGTTCCAGCTTCCCTAGATGCCTTGATCCTCCTGGCTACAACAATTGATCTCTGGTCCCAGGAGAGGACCAAGGAGGCTACCCAAGAGAAAAGGTCAATCTATCCAATACCCGAGTACCAGAGACCATTTTTTGTGCCGCCTACTACCTTCTTGTCTAGTGACCCTGAGCCCACGCAGGTTGATTGGCTCAAACTTACTTAGGAAGAGAGCATCTGCAGACACTCCAAAAAGCTGTGCATGTTATTAGGACAAGCGCCCTGCTTGTAGGCATTGGCCTTTCAATCTTCCAGTTTACTTTAAGGCAAGCTACCCATCTGTAAGTACCTCTGTCTACTGGGATCAGCTGCCAGCTTACCAGGTCTGGTCTAATAGCCAGGTTTGGATGGTTAGCACAGTGGGTCCACACCCAGAGCCCCAACAATGATGTACTCTTTGACTGGAGCTGTTCAAGTTTCCTTTTCTTCTGTATCTGGCCCAGACTGCTGTGACAGCTTCTCCTGGTCACAACTTGTCACACAATGTGGAAGTGAGCGATGGACAGCTCACCCTTTACAGTGGCCGGGGAGTGATACATAAGGTAAATATGGTCTGTTTTTTTCTTTCTTTAACACACTTCAGATTTAAATTAGGGGGGTGGTTGAGGGGGGGGGGGCTCTATTTATCCTTCACTTTGTTCTTCTCTTTCTCTTCTGGAGGAGTAGGAAGAAGGAGAAAGAGGGAGAAGCGAAAAACATGATGGATGCTTTCCATTTCACTTTTGTTTTCTGACCTAGTTTAATAAGCACATGCATATTTTATTATATTATGTGTATTAATTTGATTCATATTTCAGCTACGCTTTTTCGTCCCTCATGGGACACAAGGTACTAAAACAAATATTTTTGCAAAAATAGGAGTTAGTTGCCAAAATCTTCTAAAAGAATTGGATAGAATGTAGTTATTTCTGACCACAGCCAGATTCATAAATGCAGAATTACTATTGCTTCCATTTAATTAATCCAACTAGTTTTCCAGTATTTACATAGTGATAAAGCAAATGTTACTCCTTTCCAGCAGTGAGCAGGAATGGTAGGATCCTGTCCGGTAGTTTTTGTATCCTGGAAGGAATGAGAATGTAAACAGCAAAATGCACAGTAGAATTGTATCTGGATCTGATTAGAATATTGTTTCCAGACATGGGGAATAAGTTAATTATTAAGCAATTTAGGTTTAAATCAAAAGAAAGATTATATTAACTATTAACGTCATGGCAATTTCAATTTAGAACATAGGTCGTTCCTGTTACCGTAAGGGCTTATTCACACAAGGGTATTTTACATCAATATTTTGTGAGCCAAACTCAGGAGTGGAGAGAAAGTATAATGGAAAGATTTGCATGTCTTGTATATTTTGGACCCACTCCTGGCTCACAAAATACTGATGTAAAATACACTGGTCTGAATAAGCCCTAAGAATAGAACCGTAAAAGACATGACATCTACTGCAATACACCTGCCCATACAGGTGAATATGAATTTTCAAAATCCCATTCACTCGAGGTAAAAAAAAATCTTTATGACTTGGGCGGATACAGACGAGCGTGTTTTTCTCCTCTTCTATGGCTGTGGTAATCACAGCAGTATAACGGGGCAAAATGAAACTACTGATCTCTATGGGATTTCAACGGGTTCGTTTTCACTGCCTCTTTACCCCGCTGTGATTTGCATGGCCGGGAAAAAACAACCCCCAACAATGTCGGCTGGAACACCGCCCCATTGGGCTCTGCAGACATTCACCGAGCAACAGAAGCCTGTACAAGTAACACCCCATACCCCAGAAGATTTCTGTTACTTTTAGGTTACCCTTTGAATGTGACATTAAATCAAGTATTTTTATTATGTCCATGCAGCGCACTAAAGCACCACACCTCAGCACAGACGCAAGATGGTGTCCTAATAAAACCGCAACAACTCATAATGTTGCATAGACCAATTACACCTCTCTAGGAAAAGATGGAAGGACCCCTGCCCCTTCACAAATAAGGCAAAGTGGGGAACTGCTGCCTAAAAGCAGGTTGCTTGTCCCAATAAGGGCAGCCCCACTATTTTCATCTAGGACCTGGCTGTCCCTGATTAAGAACCTGCAGATATGTACAAAACATAGAACATGACACTGTTCACACACACTGAACAGAGAACGCAACTGTTCACACCTCATGTCTGGCCACCTGCACAGACATACAGAACACGGCGCTGTTCACACCAACACACCCAGTAATGCACACCACACAGAACAGGACTGCACATACACCTCATGTCTGGCCACTTGCACAGACAAACAAGACATGTCGCTGTTCACACCAAAATACCAGGTTGTGTACACCACACAGAACAGGACTGCACATACACCACATGTCTGGCCACCTGCACAGACATACAAAACACATCGCTGTTCACAACAACACACAGTGTTATGCAAAATACATAGAACAGGAACCACACCCAGAACACATATGCATACAGTTTGCAAACTATAGCTAGTCCAAGGGTATAGAGAGTCCGCCACTGTGCCGAGATACAGGGAACAGTGTCAGGCTTCACCCACCTGACACACACATAAGACATCAAACGTCTGGAGGCCGGACCTGTAAAGCGATAGGGAGAAACCTGTGGGAGTGTGCACCTGTGCGGTCACCGTACCACACACTACTCAATGCACGCACCCCAGAATGCAAGGAGTAGAGGGACAGCAGGTGTCCAGACCGTCCTCAGGAAAGGTGAGAGAGACACTTTGGACAAGCATGCATAACACAGCTCTGAGTGGGTTTAAAACAGAGTAAAACAGTAAAATGACCAGCATCTACTACCCAGAGGGGATTGGCTGGTGGAGAATACCTCAGCTTAATTAACCCATAGCTGAGAAGGTGCGCTCATGGATTTTCATAGAACTACAGATCCCAGAAGCACTACCTAAAAATTTTTCCAGTTTTATTCATGTGTACTGGCAAGCTGATATGCCAATGTGTATAGACCCTTGGAAATGCAGTAACACTATATTCAAAATCTGTTTTATAAGGAAACAAAATAAGCTCTTGTGCTCCTTTAATAAATCAATCACTACAGCATCCTGGGGCAAACGGTTAAAAAAAAAAAAAGTTATGCGATGGTAAATCTTAACCATAGATATAGTAAAAATCCTCTTGTCTTGGTTACAGGCCCGTTGCAGAGAGGGACAGTGTATATCAGCCGGGCGTGAAAACCCGACCTATATAAGCCTGTCTGAATAAGCCCTCAAACCTAGGACCCCAGCACTGCAAAAACCAGTGCTACCCACTGCACCACCACCACCTTCTTTAAATGCCGAAAAACGATGTAAGTGGAAAGCTTGTGAATGCTTTCCATTTCACTTCCATTCTTAGATTTCCGATTTTAGGGCTTAAACAGATGTCCGTGTTTTCTTAGCATTTTGCGGGTGTGAAAATCACGCCTGCAAAACATGAACAAATGAAACCATTCATTTCAATGGGTTCGTTTTCACTAGCGTGAGTCTTGCGCGATATATCTATGAGCAAGAAAAAATAGGCCTTGCCCTATCTTTCTCGCATGTAGTTTTTATACTGGGAGAAAAGATTGGGCAGGACCTCTCTTTCTGTTTATTAGGTTTTTTTTCATGCAATAGCGCAAAGTTTGAATGTTAGAAAAAAAGACTTTTGACAGGTTCATGCAGCAGCGAATGTATTTGCACATGCGTCCATCTGCAGAAGCCCTTAGCAAAACTGGATCCATGAAAAATGCTAGTGTGAATGACCCTACCTGCAACTGACTGCACACTGATCCATTACAGTCAGTTAGGAGATACAGACATGCATTTTTTACACGGGCTGTAAAACCCCCCAGAAATCATGGCATGTCATATTCTAATTAAAAGAATGGGATTCACATTTGTGCAAGATTAGTGCATCTTGTAACGCTCTAATCTTGCGCCATTTTCTTGGCTGAGTAATAGCGGCCTTACGCTCGTGTGAATTCAGCCTGAATGCCGCAGCTCTTCGGTTCTATTGAACCTAATAGCCTTAATGTTCACGCTGCAGAATTCTACCGCGGAATTCCACAGCGTGAAAGAAACCACGGCCATGGAAAAACGTGCGGCCGGCTTTGATTGTAGTCAATGGAAGCTGGCCATCACGCGATACTTCCGCTGTGAGGAAAGCGAAAGTATCGTGTAATTACATGTCACCGTCCACTGTCGGCCACGTCATCCCCCACTGCTGGCCCGTCATGCGCTGTACTGCACATGCACGCTGGCTCGCCGGACGGGATTCAAGCTGCGGATCTGGAGAGGTGATTATGGGGTCTTTAGGGGGGTGCCGTGACGGACTCCCCTACGATATTCAGCTGACGGCCGTGAGCATGAGGCCTTTATAGTAATACATCACCTCTTTTTATATATTCAATACAAAAAGTAAAATCAGAACGCGCCTCGTGCAATTAGATAGTATGAGTAAATGTGGAAGGTGAAATCAGACTCACCTGGTGCACGAAGGGTTAACCCGTTAAGTGGGAAAACCCTCCGCCCCTGTTTTTATATATCACATACATGTTACGCCGCACTATATACTTTATCTATATTAGACTTTGTCATCTTTTCTATCCTAGGGGACAACTTTCCTAAACTTCTCTACAATAGAACATTCCCCTCCCCGGTGTTACTAACCTTACTGAGATCAATATCCTCTCTAGAATGATGCAAATTATATTTACTAGTCCAATGCAATTCCTACATATACTAATACTGTGGCATCCCACTAGTCACTGCAGTCTAATCTAAATGTGTCCCATTAATGATCTAATGAACCTAATGAATCAATGAATGTGTTCCATTCCCTTATCTGTAAAACTCAATAATTGCACTGCTGCTCAAATGACTTCCCTTATGCCATTCCCGTATTTCATAGCTAAGGTTGCTGGTACTATACAGAAGTTCATCTTAACATTTGGTACATTTAAAAAGTGCCAGGTGGAGATTACATGAGGCGAAGGAACATCTGTCCCACTATTTGGAGTGTAAGTGATAGTACTGCATGTTATCCCATAAACAGCCTGGGGTAAAAAGACTTCTCGACTTCCTGACACAAAAGTAACTGTTGCCAGTAGGTTGGATTCCATCTGCCCATCTGCCTCCCAAACCAGCAAGGCTAGGAACAAGAAAATGACATCTACCAATGAAAGAGGAACGGAACAATCTGTTCTGCAGCTCAGTCATAAATATTTCACAGCGGTCAGAATATTTAATAGTTTCTGATTGTACTCCTGATAAAGAGGTTTGGGCCATTTTTTTAAATTACCCTTATGTTATTCTAGTTTTAAGTTTGTCAATGAAATTTACTGTTATGTGTTTATTGTTTATTATTGAATATAACACATATGTATCATTATTGTTAGGACTATATCGCTACATGTGTATGATATAGATGGAACTACTTCTAAGAATGCATTATTACAGCCCATTTTCTTGGGTGTTTTGTAAGGCACAGAAATTGCGCAGGAAAAGAAACCATTATTTTAATTGGGTCCATCGACATCTGGGATAGGAAACTAGCAGCTATTTGTGAGCGATTATGTTTAAGAATTGTCCATTATTTCCTATAGGAGCCAAAAATAAATAGCATCATGCTCGTATGTACGTGCGAATTTCATGCAAGTGCGATTTTTCTTTTTTTTTTAACTATTGGAATAATGTGATTTTCATACTATTTGCGTTTGGCAGCTCGTTCACACAGTCCAATGATAGGGCAAGAGAACATTCCTAGAAACATGGTTGCCCAATAGAGATGAGCGAGCATACTCGTCCGAGCTTGATACTCGTTCGAGTATTAGGGTGTTCGAGATGCTCGTTACTCGTGACGAGTACCACGCAATGTTCGGGTTACTTTCATTTTCTTCCCTGAGAAATTTGCGCGCTTTTCTGGCCAATAGAAAGACAGGGAAGGCATTACAACTTCCCCCTGCGATGTTCAAGCCCTATACCACCCCACTGCAGTGAGTGGCTGGCGAGATTAGGTGTCACCCGAGTATTAAAATCGGCCCCCCCCCCCGCGGCTCGCCACAGATGCATTCTGACATAGTTCAGGGAAAGTGTTGTTGATGCCGGAGCTGCTATAGGGAGAGTGTTAGGAGTGATTTTAGGCTTCAAGAACCCCAACGGTCCTTCTTAGGCCATAGAAATCGCAGATCGCACCTATGTGCGATCTGCGATTTCTCTTCTCTTCTCTATATGCGCTCAATGGGGCCGGCGGCAGCAGCGCCGACCCCATTGAGAACATATAGAAGACAAATCATTCTTCTCTGCCACAGCTGTAACAGCTGTGGCAGAGAAGAACGATGTTTGCCCATTGAATTCAATGGAGCGGCAATACAGCCGCTCCATTGAAAGCAATGGGCTGCCGGCGTGCGCGGGGTGAATTGTCGGGAAGGGGTTAAATATATAAGCCCTTCCCTGCAATTCATCCTAAAATGTGTTAAAATAAAAAAAAATTGTATACTCACCTTTCCGCTGCAGCCGGAGTCCAGCCGCGGCCGCTGTCAGTTCTCCTGAACTGCTTCTCGGCACTATTCAGCCGGCGGGGCTTTAAAATCCCCGCCTGCTGAATGATCTGCCTCTGATTGGTCACAGCCCTGACCAATCAGAGGCAGGTTTCACTCACACACCCATTCATGAATTCATGAATGGGTGAGTGACTGCTGCCTCTCAGCGCTGAGCCAATCAGGGGCAGGTCTGACTCACATCCATTCATGAATTTATGAATGGGTGTGAGTGAGACATGCCTCTGATTGGCTCAGCGCTGAGCCAATCAGGGGGCAGGTCTGACTCACACCCCCTTCACACCCACTGCAGGACGGCCGCGCGGAGCTCCGGCTGCCGGGAGAAGGTGAGTATATATATATTTTTTATTTTTACACATTTTAGGATGAATTGCAGGGAAGGGCTTATATATTTAAGCCCTTCCCGACAATTCATCCCGGGCTCGCCCGCAGCGCATTGCTTTAAATGGAGCCGGCTCTATTGCCGTCTCCATTGAATGCAATGCGCTGGACAGCTCCGGCCCGTTTCTAATGAAACGCGGCTAGGAGCAGATTTGCGGGCGATTTGCGGGCGACTTGCGCGCACCGGTCACGCGATTTGTGGATGCGCATCCGTCATGCGATCCGCAAATCACGTGAAAAAACGCCCGTGTGACTAAGGCCTAAGGTTGGGTGAATACATGACTTTTTACAGCTTTTTTCTGCTGTTTTTTGCTATGAATAGACTGTTGTCTAAGGGCTTTTCACACGGCCATATGCATTTTTACAGTTTTTAGGCCATGCCGTAAAATTGCATGAACAGCTGTTTTTCCACTCTTATGGCCAGCGTTTTCTCGCCCATTCACTCGACCAGGAGCGACGATTTTTAGTGAAAAAATACGTTGCACCCTATAAATCCCTCGCTCTTCCAATGCCTATATAGAGGCACCTGTAAGCTTTTCACAGCGTTGGTCACTGCTAAACTGCCTCCCCCTCCCTTTCTTGTCCAGCTCCCATAGAAGTCTATGGGAGCCGCCGCCGTATTTTGGGCAAAAGATAGTTCCAGAACTATCTTTGCCAACTGTATATACGTCGACATGTATTTCAGTCGCGTATGTTCCATTTTCCATGGTCTGACGTATTTATACACTGTATATTTGACCATGTGAACGGATACATTGAAAACCAGGGGCTCAAACGGTGTATATCGGTCGGCCATAAAAATGCGCCGTTTATGTGTTTGTGTGAAACAGCTTTAAGGATGACTTCACACGAGGCTACGTGCAAAAACGCTCACCACACTGTAGCGGCCAGTTCACACATGAGGGGTCATGTTCACGGGGACAGATGCGCAGCGGGTCACCCGCCTGCGTGACCTGCCCTGCATAGAGATGCATTGGACACCCGCAGGTAATTAAATACCTGCGGATGTCATTTTCCCCTGAGGCACGGATTGCATGTGCGGGAAAACACCCGCAGCATGTTCCATTTTAGTGCGGGTCTCCCGTGGGGACGGCTCCTGAAGGCTTCTATGGAAGCCATCCGAATCCGCGGAACACCCGTACCAGAATTCCTGCTCTCCTGCGCGGGAGAGCAGGAGTTAAAAAAAGAAAAGGAGTGCACGGCGCATGCGCGCGGCACACTGCCGGCGTGCTGAGCACATCTGTCGGGCCGAAGAAAGAAGATCCGGCCACGACGGAGGGCGGATCTGCAGTGTCCGGGCAGGTAAGTAATGCTTACTTTTTAGCCTTATGTCCGCGGGAAAGGAGGATCCCACTGCGGGATTCTGCATGAAGAATCTGCGGCCGGTTTGATTTTCCCCGTGAACATGAGGCCTAACAGTCGGATTTTGATGGGGTTTTCCGCAGCTGAATACTGCAGTACATGTGACAGCTCCCTGGCTCTTCTCCTCTGGATGTCTTTGGATTAAGCAGTTTTCTGTTTGATTTTTGAAATGGCTACGTTATTAGATACTACAGCAAGGCAATCTACTGAAAGGTAAACTACTGTATAGTGACCATCTACAAGACAATCACATATTAAATACCTTTCACCTAAAGAACCTTACTTCTATAGGTCCCAAGTGATGACTTTATTATCATAGAAGGCCAAAGACATGAAAAGCAAGGTGGAATTGTAGAATTACCCCAATATGGTGAGAATTTTTCCAAAGGTCCCAAGATAATTTGAGACCATGTTTTCTACAGAGGTTACATGGATCATTATAATTGATCCCACTCTGGGTTTATTCACACGCCATTTTCACAGAGGGATGATATAAGCTACCCACTGATGCATTGGATTCCAATAATTCAATCCAATGATTCAGATCACATGGGCGCATTCCCGTGGTGTAAAAGCACCCAGCCAATACAGCGCTGGGCTTTTTTACGCCGGACAGGAAAGATAGTCCTGGAATGATCTTTCCCGTCCGGAATACGGCCGCTGCCATAGACTCCTATGGGAGCCAATGACAGCTGTCAGAGAGGGGAGATGGGAGGGAGTTTGTGTTTTGCGACTTTTGTGCAATGTGTTTTTAACATTAGAAAGTCCTTTTTACATTCGCATTAAAAAATAGCAGCGATGTCGCAATTGCAAGTGTGAAGGCTCTCTTACTGTAGTGGCCAGGTTTGGTACTGCAGGCAAAATTTAATGGGAACTTGGCTTGCAATACCAAGATTGACCACTACAGTAAGAACAAAGCTGTCTGCTTCCTGCAGAATTCAGTTCTGCACATGATTGCACTGGCACAGCTGATTGACATGGGACCCGGGCTATGGCCAATATGCTATTGATAACTTATCCTGAGGATAGGTCATCAATAGTCAACAACTGGACATCCTCTTTAATTTTTTCTTTTACTCATCATTCAGACTCAGCAAATTTTGTACAGTAAACTTAATGCATGAACGGTATGAGACTAGAGTCAAACAGCTTAGTTTGTACATCAATATGGTTAGGTTTTTAACCAGAGGCATGCAGAGGTCTTTCTGACAGATTCTGGCACTCTTCCTTGAACTCTGCATTACGACTCTTCCACACGGGCGTTGGTGTTTTTACGTTCGCCCACCGGTGCCGTAAAAACGTGTGAACATTCAAACGACCCAGGACCGCAATGCTGTTTGGCGGGGGAAGACAGTTTAGCTCCACCCCTTCCCACCCTGTTCAGTCTCTCCAATTGCAAACAGCCGGCAAGGAGCGGAGAGAAGGAGGGAAGGGGGTGCAAGCTTATCAGTCCCGCTGCTAAACTCCCTCCCACCTCCCTTCTCCGGCCGCTGTCATTGGCTCCGATAGGAGTCTATGCAGCGGCCGACGTATTTTGGCCGGAAATATAGTTCCAGGACGGTCGTATTCCCGCAGTGTAAAAGTGCCTGGCGCTATATTGGCCAGTCAGGTGCTTTTACACCATGGGAATACGCCCATATGATCTGAATTATTTCTAATCCAATGCATCAGGTGGTAGCGTATATTGGCCGGCCGTGAAAACGTTGGCCGATATACACTTGTGTGAATAAGCCCTTATGGATATATTCTGTTCCAATATACTTTACAGAGGAACCATAGGATGGCTCATAAAAAGTGCCTACAGCCCCATAGGAAAGGGTTATAGGAACTTTGTGTAGTAATAGGCTGAAGTAGATGGACGGATGGACATATGTCTTCTTTCGGCTTAACATACTATGTTACTGTGTTTATTACTTATTCCTCGGCCTGTGTGAGCATTGTGAAGATTATCCACTTAATATATTTGCCCAGTAATGAATTCACTGAATCAATATATTTGAGTACAGTAATGTCATTCCATGTGATGTAATGAAGCTGCTGATAAAACATTGTCCGTCCACATTGACCTTGTTAAACATGTTATAATTAATTCAAATTACCGCTGTCACATTTTCCTTGATTTACCTGATAATTATAGCTTACCTAATGAGGCGTTCTTCTCCTATTGTAATCTAACACCTGTATTATTCTAATGGCAGGAGCTTCAGACTGAATGGTCATAAATGCTTGAAATGTAATTTTCATGAAATCCCTCACACCAGACATTGTATGAAAATATAGAACACGTGTTACAGATGGAACAGATTTGCATTGAATATTCTGTTTTATCCTATGTCCAGTGCTTGAGGTCATGTGTATTGATTTGTGACACCATGTCATTCATGGATTTCCCCCGAATGAACAGATGACATTATTTTGCCCATCTGTGCTTTACTATTTTCCTGTGTCTTTCTTGAGTTTTGTTGATTTGGAAAAAAAGAAAACTTTGGTAGCTCTTATATATAGCTTACATAAATTAATGTAAATTTTAAAAAAAAGTAATTAATCTTTTTAGCCCCCCATAAAATGCTCATTTTTTATTTGTTTCCACGTATGTTTGTATTTGTACTAGATTTATCAAGATAAGAGATGAGCGAAACATTGCAAATTTGTTGTTGCTGGTCAATGAATTCCCTATTATGGGACCTGATTCTCCCCAATTAAAGGGTTTGTTCCATTAGGATAACACCTAGCTATATGCTCTATTAAGGCAAATAGAGGAGGGTCCTCTTGTGCAGAGCCACCTCCATGAGCCAAGCTAGAACTTTTATAAAAAATACTACCAATTTCTAATGGATTTCACATTTTATTGAAACCATATTTCTAAAGCATCAGGATGCTACTTTATGCAGGTTTCAGTTTGAATTATGTGTATTGTGGGTGGTATCCATATGCCAGATCATATTAGTTGTACTATATACTTTAAAAGGGGTTTTCTAGTGAAGCAAAAAGTTGTACCATTTTACTTATTTTCATCCAAGAAATAAATCTTGTGGCACTCAGCAGTAGTGTTGAGCAAACCTGAAAATTTCGTTTTGGCTGTTTCACTGAATTTCTGCAAAAAGTTTGCTTCGGTCCGAATCAAACCAGAACTTCAATCAACAAACCTAAAACTGGTGTATATAACTTTCTAAGAGCCATAAATTTGCTCCTCATTTGTTATGAGCATGTGTCGCACTAAAGTGCCACGCCTCAGCACGGACGCAAGATAGTGTCCTATTTAAAACTGCAAACACCTCTCATAGTGTTGCAAGGACTAATTGCACCTCTCCAGGCTAAGATGAAAGGACTCCTGTTTCCCATCAGGAAAAGTTGGAAACCACCCTAAAAGAAGGGTGATTGTCCCAACAAGGACAGGTCCACTGACTTCATTTGGAACCTTACTATCCCTGATTAGGAACCTGGAGAGATGTACAAAACACAGGACACGACACTGTTCACACAGACTAAACATAGAGCACGACAGTTCACACCTCACGTCTGGCCACCTGCACAAACATTCAGAACACGTCGCTGTTCACACCAACACACCTGGTAATGCACACCACACAGGACAGGACTGCATATACACCACATGTCTGGCCACTTGCACAGACATACAAGACAAGTCACTGTTCACACCAACACACAAGGTTTTGCTTTCCACATAGAACAGAAACCCCACCCAGAACTCACATGCAGCCAGATAGCAAACCATAGCCAGTCCAAGTGTCCTCATACCAAGGGGACAGAGAGTAAGCCACCATGCTGAGATACAGGGAACAGTGTCAGGCATCACCCACCTGACACACACACAAGACATCAGACTTCTGGAGGCCGCACCTGCCAAGGAAAATGAATAAACCCGCAGGCACATGCACCTGCACAGTCACCGTACGACACGCTACTCAACACATACACCCCAGAACGCAAGGAGCGGAGGGACAGCAGGAGTCCAGACTGTCCTCAGGGAAGGGGAGAGAGATACTTCAGTCAAGCATGCATAACACCAGCTCTGAGTGGGATTAACACACAGTAAAACAGTGAAGCATCTACCAAAAGATGCTGTTTTTATATGCAGCAGACCAGAGGGGATTGGCTGGAGAAAAACCACACCCAGCCAGCTTAATTAACCCTCACCTGTGAAGCTGTGGTAATGGAAACCTGTAGAACCACAGGTCCCAAATGCACAACCTAACATCATTGAATATATCTCAGTGGTTATCACTGTTGCATTGTAGCACTAGGGTCCTAGGTTAAAATCTGACCAAGGACAACATCTGCATTGCGTTTTTATGAATGTTTCTAAAAGCTCACACAAATATCCTTCCAGCTGTTGTTTTTGGTCAGATTTGAACCTAGGACCCCAGCGTTGCAACGTAACAGTGCTTATGACTGAGAAAAGTAGAGGAGGTGGCATTGGAGGTATTCTAGTGGTTTCAGGTTCATGTCGAACTGACTTTTTAGTAAAGTTTCCACTAGCAGGGTTCCACTGTTTTTGGTTCACTCAACTCTACTCAGCAGCTAAAAGATCTTGTATTGTTATCCTTTAAAACATACAGTCCCAATGCTGGAGGATTAAGAATCACAACAAGGTGATGTTCACTTTGCATTCACTCATGCTTCATTTTCTATAATACTTGCACTATATTGGTATATAGAGCTGTGTGGCAGTATTGTGCACCTGCTGTACATCCAGTAAATTTTGCACCATTTTCTTTCCAACATGGATGGAATGGATGAGACTACAATAATAAAGCTCTCTCAGACACAGTTTACTCTACAGCTCCCTTCATCTTTACATATTCAAGGTATACTGTGTTAGCTTTCCTGACATCCAACTCTAATTATCCAATGGCCATTGCAACTGCTCTGCTCTCTGCACTAAATGTGCATATGCACAGGGAAAACCATTGTCTTGTGGCAATGTCACCTGTGAAAGGAACGGATATATTAGGCAGCAAGTAAAGTCAGTTGTTGAGGTTGATGTGTTAGAAACAGATAAAATAGACAAATGTAAGGATCTGATTGACCCTGACAAGGGCCAAATTGTGATGGCTAGATGTCTGAGTCAAAGCATCTTGAAAATGTCAGGTCTTGTGAGGTGTTCCTGGTATACAGTGGTTTGCACCTACCAAAAGTGGGCAAAAGTCCGGAGACAGGTTTGTTGGTGCCCAAGCCTCATTGATTTATGTTGAGAGTGAAATATAGCCCATTCAATCCCACAGAAGACCTGCTGTCCG
This sequence comes from Eleutherodactylus coqui, assembly GCF_035609145.1. Classification (NCBI taxonomy): domain Eukaryota; kingdom Metazoa; phylum Chordata; class Amphibia; order Anura; family Eleutherodactylidae; genus Eleutherodactylus; species Eleutherodactylus coqui. The sequence continues at coordinate 75,503,577 of NC_089841.1, forward strand.
CAAATTAATGAGAAAGTTCCTGCTAGTTATGAAATATGGCAGAACACACAGGGCATTGTTGTATATAGGGCTATGTACAATGGGCATATGAACATCAGACATGGACCATGGAGCAGTTAGAAAAGGAGGCCTGCTCTGATGAATTATGTTTTTCTTCTCATCATATGGCTAGTCCAGGTGTGTGTACATCATTTAACTGCTCTGGACAATGTTCTGATTGGAAAGCCTGGGTCCTGGCATTCATGTGGATATTACTTTGACATGTACCACCTACCTAAACATTGTACAGACCAAGTACCCCCTTCCCTACTGGCAGTGTCCTCTTTCATCCGGATAATGTGTCTTGCCACACTGCAAAAACTGTTCAGAAATAGTTTGAGGAACACAACAAAGAGTTCAGGTTATTGACTTGGACTCCAAATTCCCTGCTAGAAAAATAACTCCAATTCATGGACTTGCAGGAATCAAAGGATCTGCTGATAATGTCTTGGTGACAGATACTACATGATGTCTTCAGAGGTCTTGTTGAGTTAATTCCTTGATCGGTTAGAGGTGTTTTAAGGGCATGAAGGGGGTGCACACAATATTCGGTAATTGATTTTAATACTATAGCTGAATGCGGTATTACATACTGTATGATAATATTTGTAGCTTGAATTTCCCTAACTTCTTCCTCATAATAGAAATCAAATGACATTTATGTGAAAATAATAGTTGCACAAGATTTCTACTCTTCCCGATGAAGAAAAATCAATGTAACTTGAGAAATCGAAAAACATGATAGGAAGTGACCAAAGAACACTTTCAGTAAGACCATAATACAGACACATTTTAGAGTTCTACTGATCCAGTCTTCCTAACAATAGGATACATTTGTAATTTAAGTTTGACTTAGTAGCTCTACTAAATATCAAGGTAATAGGGCTGTACTTTTTACATTCATCAGAATTCTGCCTACAGACAGAACAAAAAAAGAATTCAGGACTATAGTGCCGATTGGAGTAGGAATTTAACTATAGGGGGTATACAGGTAGCAATCAAATCTTGGACCTGGCGTATTGGAGGTTTCAAAGGCTTCTTGGCCACATAAGAAGGCACAATATTACAAATGGCACATGGTACAGTAGGTGAGGGGTCCTGTTGTAAATTTGGCATTAGCCCCTGGCGCTCTAAAGGGGTTGTCTCATCAAAGACATCACCTTTCAGATTGTGGCCTCCAAGTCCACCTATTTGCCTACATGGCAAGCAATTGGTTTGCTGGAGGAAAATGAGGGTAGATGAATTGCTGTCCATGTAAACCAAGAGTGGTTCAGGGTCAGGCTGCTGAAAAGGAGCTGCTTTCAAGTTTCAGATCATAGAAGGGAGTCTTGAGTAGAAGACACCCCTCTATTGCATGCATATGCCCCAATAGGGTTTAGGTGCAAGAGTTGTGTTTTGGCATAACCCTTTAAGTAATACATCTGATTTGCAGGTTCCTCAAACTATTGAACTCCTTTTGCTTTTCAAAAGTAGCCAACAGTGAATTTATTAATTTAATTAACCAATTTCATGCCGAAGGAAAAAGTGACTTTTTTTTGCTAAGTAACACTATGACCCTCTATTTTGCTGGTCATAGAAAGAACACCAGTGACCAATTCAATGCCTATACTGTATGTTGGTTCTACAGAGATACAGCTATATCAGTTTTCCATTGTAAGGCCCTGTCAATCAGCAGCAGAAATCTCAGCTTCGCATAAACATGCACTTGGAAAGGTTTTAAGTATTTCTAAGAAACACGTAAAACTCAGAACAGTGTCAAAATCCATTCACTGTCAGACATGTAAAAGACTTGAGTGATTTGTTTTAAAAATGATTTTATATGAATCTTAATATCAAAAAATCTATTAATTTCCCCAGAGCCCCCTTAGCTCTAGTTATAGGTAGCAAATGACGATTGTTAATTGAATCTCCTCATTTACACCTCATATCAGTTCTATTCCAGCTGTGTGTGTTAGGTACTTCTATGTTAGGTCGGATTTGCACTTAATAGGACTCATTAGCAGGTTAAAGTTGTCATTTCATTAAAAAAAAAAGTGTTATAAGTAGGAGGTATAATTGACATAGTAAGGTTATCTCATTATATTAAACTGTGAAAAATACTACTTTCTGAATTTAGAACGAAACCAGGAATGAAACAAAATAATTAATTTCTCATGCTGAGAATTTAAAAGGAATTACTTTGGCTCAATGGGTAATTATTTCAAATGTTATTTTATGCATTGATGCTTAAGTTTCTATATGAGATCACAAATTAATCCACTGTTGAATTTGTTATGTTTTAATAAACCTACATTCCTCCTGCTGCACTCTCAGCGGCCGATCACCTGTTCAAAATACTTCTGCAAAGAAACAAATGCCTATTAATGAGCCGTGGATTATTACGCTATAATTTATTTAGCTATTGTCGGAAACCTTTAATAAAATTGAAACCTTTCATACTTTAGTGGAGCTTTTCCCAACCAACCATTTTCCATCACAGGTGTATCGTGTGAATGGAAAGCCCCAAAGTTAAACCCAGTGTAGATAGCAATGAAGTGGCCCCCTATCCCAGATTAAAATAGTCTTGGCTGACTCCAATATAGACATAACCACCTTTGACAAAAGCAATTGAATTAATTGCCTGGAGTCTACTTTTCATAATTCATGAGTTGATTCCAAATCCATGTTATGTATAAAGGAGATGCAGAAGGGACCCAAAAAGAAAACTGGGATCTTGTACAACTACGTGGAAATTAAATATTGAGTCAAGGAAGTGAAAATAAAATCTTCATTATTGAAACCAGCCATCAGTTTAAATAAAGAAAATTTAATTGCTTCTTCCTTGACTCTAGGTTTACTTTCTACATGGTTGCACAAGATCCCAGTTTCATCATTTGGTTCCCCCCTGCATCTTCATGATTGTATAAGGATTGGCAATTGTAAGGGGGTAGCATCTATTGCTCCTATTAAACTGTTATAATGCCCTTCTAATTAAATGATGTGCTATATTTTTCTGGCCCATAGTGGACAATTTATTATTATAACTTTTTTGTGGTAGTAATAAGAAGCTTTTTCCTAATTGGTGGAAGGTCACTTGGCCAAGCCGCATGGGGCGCAGGAATCTTATGGGTGGAAGAAACTGGAAGAAGAGAAGCATTAGCAAGAGAGCTAGGTGATGTCTTGAGCCCTCTACTCTCAGATGCTCTGAGGACAATGGTAACTGCTGTATATAAGTGTGTTGAATTGCTTACAATCAGGAAAAATAATTCGCCTTGAGAATCTCAAGTCAAAGATATCTGTGTAGCTGTTGCAATGATCATTGATTCTTGCACCTACTGTCCGGCCTGCCCATAGACATCTACCCTCTCCTAGAGCTACAGAGAAGGAAAGACAAATAAAGTTCCTCTGTTCAGTGGGAAGTATCCGGATTGTGTTCAACAATTGACCATAACGTGGCTGGGTGAGCAGTAAGTCCCACCTCTGTAATTGGGCCTATTTGGTCCTCTATGGACCAGGGACTAACAGGGGCTCTATAAACCTCCCTAAAAGAACAGGCCCCCATCTCCAAGCCCATGAGAGAACTTTGAGCTCAACAAGGCCGCAATTCCATCCGCCAGTAACCCTGTGATGCCAGCATCTCTCTGCTTTATGTAGTTTTGTGTAGTTATATCTCTCTTGGAAATACTCCAGGTTATACGCCTGGTGGGCATAACGCATTTGGGAAGCTCAACTAAGTCTCTTTTTGTAGAAAGGAGATGTGTGCAGGATATTACCACAGATTAAAATACGATCCTCATCCTTATTGTCACAGTACATTGCAGCAGCCACCATCTTTACTCGGTACCTGTTGCTGCCCCTAGTTCACTGTTCACACTCCTCTCTCAAAAGTAGCAGATGCCACTTCCCAGCTCTCAGTCTCTTGCATCTGCTCATAGTGCAAGCACATGCATCAGCCTTCATACTTTAAAGTGCCAGTGAATGCTCTGATAATGCTTTCCCAACCTATCCCATGACAGTCCTGCATAAATGTGGCATATTTCCCTTAAGGTGGATGCCTAAGGTATTTTGTTCCACCTGTTATTAAAGACTGATCTGTTGTTTTATGCTCACTTAGTTTTCTGACTCCTGCTTCTTCCTGACTAGTTTGACCTCTCCATCCTTGACCTCAGCTACATTTATTGGGTTACTCTCTCTAACAGTTTTCTTGCCCCCATTCGGACTGCTTATCATATTGCACCTGTTCTGTCAGCCCTGACCCCTTGCCTGATTCCTGCACTGAAATTTATGCTGCCCAACTTGACTTCAGCTAAATCCTCTCACTTAATTTCTGTTTACATACTCAGGTACCAAACCTTGGTGTCATGTTGTATCAGCTGCCGCATAACTGAGACTACGTCATCAAGTAATGACCTGAGCATCCCATAATGAAGACTAGATCTCAACTGGTGGGGTTAAAGGATGAATTCTGGGTTATGCCAGTTGCTGATTCCAGATTTAGCCCAAAGCCAAGTCAAACTGTGGCAAAGCAGATCCACACCAACTCATTGACACTTATCTCCAGATAGACTGTCTCTGTAGTACATATACTCTTGCAACTACTGTCAGGGTAAAATTCTAAGTACAGCACCAATCAGGCCCACCCCACTTGCCCCGCTGCCGGCGGTAAGAAGAGACACCACACGGAGGTCTGGTATAGTTTCTCACACGGGACATGGCTCTGCCGTCCTTTATTACAGATTACATGAGATCTTATACCCTTTGTCCCATCACCAGCAAGGGGTGATGGGCTCATAACCATATATGGGAAGTCCGGATTTCCGGCCTGAGACAGTGAAAACAGCCGTTATCTTGATATGGCGCCTCTGGCTTATGTACAGAAAATCACGTATTCAATTAACTCCAGTGCAAAGAATCACCCACTCAATTCTAAGAAAGCGGCCAAGCATGCATTCTCCATATATGGGAAGTCCGGATTTCTGGCCTGGGACAGTGAAAGTTATGTACATTTGAACATCTTGATATTGCGCTTCTGGGAAAACAGCCAAGTACGTGTCCTTCGTCCGATTCTTCTTTGCTGTGTTTAAAGATACATTTTGTCTTCGCCTGGCAAGGCCTCTTGGCATATCTGATGTAAGGCGACATATAAGTTTTTTCTCATTTGGAATTGAATAGAACTTGCATATAGGTATACAGCATAAAAAACATATGGCAATATATATATATATACCCTCACACTACCCCTATCAATTACTATAAACCATCAAAATTCGGAATCACCTCCAATGCATTCAATTTCTCCTCCCACCATTGCTCCTTCTCCCATGTCCTTGTTAGCTTTCTTTCCACGCAGCTTCCTCTACCCTCATATTTTTGTTAGCTTTGGTAAAAACCTCTCAAAATCTTATTCATTCTTTCTCCATCTTCAAATTCTGGGTCTTCCATTTACAAAAATTAAAATCAGTTTTATACTGGGTTTTTGTAGCATAACATCGATGAGGAGGCGTTTGCTGGAATGCCATTTAGCCAGAAACCAATCTCAGAACTTGATAAATAAATGATTCAACAGTAAAGCTTAAAGAAAGGTGTAAACTAGTCATATGGCTTCCAGGCTGTTGGAATATGCAGATGGCATGGTACACCAGTGAGAAGCAAGGTGTGTTGTAAGAGGGAAGCAGACTCTGAATATTGTAAGTGTAAACCAAAGTTTTTCTACCAACACTGGAATATGTTATCGCAGATCATTTAGCTGCAGGCACTAAAAATATTCACTGGCACAGGACACCACATATTGGCACAGATTCTATAGTTGACACCAAAGATGTGGGATAATTATCTGGACAAGAACAATATCACTATCACTTCACTCCAGAGTCATGATCACTAGTGATGAGCAAACTTTTGAAAAGTTTGTTTTGGTAGGTTTGCTGAAAAACACTTTCAGTAAAAAGTTTGTTTCAGTCCAAAGTAGTTTGAACGACCCTGGAACTTCACCAATATTCTTTAAACTGGTGTATAATACTGTCTATGAGCCACGAAAGCCCTGTATAACACTCTTAGACCACCTAGGAGTGTATGTAAATACTTTTGAGCTGTTTTAAGTCAAAATTCTTGAAGAAAAAGAAGAAAAATAAGGAAAAAGAAAAAAAAGAAATAGAAGAAAATGGATGAAAAAATCTTCTCATTCCTTCTTAAAGGGGTTCAGCACTTCTGTATGGCCATATTAATGCACTTTGTAATATACATCGTGCATTAATTATGAGTAGAGATGAGCGAGCATACTCGTCCGAGCTTGATACTCGTTCGAGTATTAGGGTGTTCGAGATACTCGTTACTCGTAACGAGTACCACGCGATGTTCGAGTCACTTTCATTTTCTTCCCTGAGAAAGTTGCGCGCTTTTCTGGCCAATAGAAAGACAGGGAAGGCACTACAACTTCCCCCTGCAACGTTCAAGCCCTATACCACCCCCCTGCAGTGAGTGGCTGGCGAGATTAGGTGTCACCCGAGTATTAAAATCTGCCGGCCCGCGGCTCGCCACAGACGCGTTCTCACTTAGCTGAGGGAAAGTGCTGTTGATGCCGGGGCTGCTATAGGGAGAGTGTTAGGAGTGATTTTAGGCTTCAAGGACCCCAACGGTCCTTCTTCTCTATATGCGCTCAATGGGGCCGGCGGCAGCAGCGCCGACCCCATTGAGAACATATAGAAGACAAATCATTCTTCTCTGCCACAGCTGTAACAGCTGTGGCAGGGAAGAATGATGTTTGCCCATTGAATTCAATGGAGCCGGCAATACAGCCGACTCCATTGAAATCAATGGGCTGCCGACGATCGCGGGATGAATTGTCGGGAAGGGCTTAAATATATAAGCCCTTCCCTGCAATTCATCCAGAAAAGTGTTAAACTAAAAAATATATATATACTGACCTGCTACCGGCAGCCGGAGTTCCGCGCGGCCGTCCTGCAGTGGGTGTGAAGGGGGTGTGAGTCAGACCTGCCCCCTGATTGGCTCAGCGCTGAGCCAATCAGAGGCAGGTCTCACTCACACCCATTCAGTGGGTGTGAAGGGGGTGTGAGTCAGACCTGCCCCCTGATTGGCTCAGCGCTGAGCCAATCAGGGGGCAGGTCTGACTCACACCCCCTTCACACCCACTGCAGGACGGCCGCGCGGAACTCCGGCTGGCGGGAGCAGGTCAGTATATATATATTTTTTAGTTTAACACTTTTCTGGATGAATTGCAGGGAAGGGCTTAGTCAGACGGGCGTTTTTCGCGCGATTTGCGCATGCGTCTGGCGAATTTTTATCGGACACATGAGCGCTTTTTATGCGCTCGTCCGATAAATTATAGAACAGAAATCGCAGATCGCACCTATCTGCGATCTGCAATTCCTGTTCTCTTCTCTATATGCGCTCAATGGGGCCGGCGGCAGCAGCGCCGACCCCATTGAGAACATATAGAAGAGAAATCATTCTTCTCTGCCACAGCTGTAACAGCTGTGGCAGAGAAGAACGATGTTAGCCCATTGAATTCAATGGAGTCGGCTGTATTGCTGGCTCCATTGAATTCAATGGGCTAACATCGTGCTTCTCTGCCACAGCTGTTACTGCTGCGGCAGAGAAGAACGATCTTTATGCTGACAGTGCGGGGGGGGGGGGCACTCTTGCCGCTATTGTGGCTTAATAGTGGGACCTGGGAACTTGAGATGCAGCCCAACATGTAGCCCCTCGCCTGCCCTATCCGTTGCCGTGTCGTTCCCATCACTTTCTTGAATTGCCCCGATTTTCACAAATGAAAACCTTAGCGAGCATCGGCGATATACAAAAATGCTCGGGTCGCCCATTGACTTCAATGGGGTTCGTTACTCGAAACGAACCCTCGAGCATTGCGAAAATTTTGTCCCGAGTAACGAGCACCCGAGCATTTTGGTGCTCGCTCATCTCTAATTATGAGCCATACAGAAGTTATTCACTTACCTGTTCCGTTGCTAGCGTCCCCGTCTCCATGGAGCCGTCTCATTTTAGCGTCTAATCACCCGATTAGACGCGCTTGCGCAGTCCGGTCTTCTCCCTTCTGAATGGGGCCGCTCGTGCCGGAGAGCTGCTCCTCGTAGCTCCGCCCCGTCACGTGTGCCGATTCCAGCCAATCAGGAGGCTGGAATCGGCAATGGAACGCACAGAGCCCACGGTGCACCATGGGAGAAGACCTGCGGTCCACCGTGGGTGAAGATCCCGGCGGCCATCTTCGCAAGGTAAGTAAGAAGTCACCGGAGCGCGGGGATTTGGGTAAGTACTATCCGTTTTTTTTTTTAAAACCCCTGCATCGGGTTTGTCTCACGCCGAACGGGGGGGCTATTGAAAAAATAAATAAAACGTTTCGGCGCGGGACAACCCCTTTAAGTGGGTTTGGTCAAGATCAACTGCCCAAGGTTCTGGTTCTTACCTATCCAAACCTTTAGAAAAGCTCAACCTCAAACAGGGTTCTAATGTTACAGTTTGTGCAGCAATAATACTCACATTACAAGCTCCAGTCTGCAGTATTGTAGTCAACTTTACATAATGACGATATCACAATGAACTACACATATAATGCAGAGGGACGACTGAAAGTTGTTGACAATAAAGTAACAAATATTGGAGTATTTATTTCATAATCCAGGAATGCTCCATTTGTCTCATACTGTAACCACAACACCAGATACCACATTAAGCAATAGGAACTTAGCAGTTTCTGTTAAAGAGGTCTATATCACTGAAGAAAAGTGTGAGCAGCCACACAGTACCTCTTATTGAATCAATTGGTCCTGCAGAGTGGGTGGTACTGTTTGTAGCAGTTCTCTACTATGGTTAAAAGAGAGTGGTCTTGAGTGGGAGAATCTCCGCTCTGTTGTCCATTTCCATTAAGGGACATAAGAAAGGGTAGTTGTAATGGGACAACCTATACAGTAATATACTAAGTCTTTTTTAGGTCTGTGATTTTTTTTTAACCTCATGTTATGTGATTGAATGGTTTAATGGCCATAACACAGGATGTCGCACAAGAAAAGGTCTCACGTGGAATTTCTGCACAACAGTTTTTTAATGGTGGCTGAAACTAGGCCACAACAACAGCAACAAGTGTCTTTCTCCTAAAACGGTAGTCTCATGACCTACAAATGGTATTGATACTGGGGTTACTTGGCCTTTGCAATGATGCTACTGCTCAAAACAATATATTTTCTCCCCCTGTTTAATTCTTTCTGGCAACTTGAAAGTGTTAACTTTGGCCCTTTCTTGCTATGCTGGACTGAATCCCAACACTTTTTTCAGTGGCTCCAGACACAATACTTCCAATGCCCTTCAGCAATACATATGTGCCACTACACCTCTGTGCCTCACTGCTCTATCACTGGCAGGAACTGTATATATGTCCCAGTGATACATGGGTAGCATGATGTGTATCATCAGGTGTCCTACCAAACATGGTTCTCCCCTAATAACAGGCTGTATCTGTCAGGCAGGCAGATGTGGAATCACCTTGCCATACACTCATTTGACTTTTGGCAATTTGCGGAGTCAGCACCTGAGATACCCTGATTTTAATCCATTGAAATATCCAAGCTGGATATGGTCTTTTTTGTGGGTCCCAAAGCCATTACTCATTCAAATAGTCCTAGATGTATTGCTGCTGATTCTGCACAGGCCCAAGTGCAGTACCTAATGGAGTGAACAGGAGCATAGCTAAAAAAACAGGCTATGCATTAACAAGGTCCAGGCTATAGGTTAGGGCAGATTGCGTGCAATTACAGAGTCCATAATGCAGAGCCGAGGTCAGGGAGCACAGAAGTCAAAATAATCAGAAGTCAGCAAAGGTGAAAAACAGAAGACATACAAACAAGAGCTTCGTCACGATCAGTAGTATGAGACCAAATTGCTTAAAGTAGTTTTGTGATTTTATTAAAAAAAATCAATACTTACCTATTCCTCCCCAGGTAGACTCCTTACCGCATCTTCTCCCTGACGGTCTTCTCCAGTCCCCTGGCAGTCTCGGCAATAGATCAGTATTGCTTCCTAGGCAGTGAACGATACGTCACTAATGACATTAGTGTACATTGCCAGGCTGGAAGAAAAAAAGCGAGGAATGGATGCTTCGTCATCGGAAGAAGAGGATCCGACCAGCTGGAGGTGAGGTGTCCCGGGGTGACTGCAGGAGACAGGAGAAGATCAGTGGGGAGAAGATGTGGTAAGTAGACTGATGGGGGAGGAATAGTTAAGTATAGAAGTCTTTTTTTTAATGACAGAACCCCTGTAAGCTTTCCCCCTAGGGGAAGGATGCCTAAAATAGCCAAAGGTGTGCAGGGATTGGTGGGCAACAGAATTAGGGAGCACAAACTTGCCCTTTAAGATGGAGCACACGCATGCTCTATGAGCAGAGCAGATGAAGCAAGCAGAGGAGACTGAGTCCAGTGTAGACAAAGTGTGAGAAGTCAGGAGAAAGAACGGTGGTGCACGACCGTAACACTAATGACAGGAGAGTGCAGCTGTAGCGCTCCATGAGAGTATCTTCCGCTGGATAACACCACTGCCTCACAGAGAACAATACTCATAAATTGTTTTGACACAACTTACGTAAAGACATGCATTTTTTTACAAAGGAGGTTTTCTCACTCTTATTTTATTACTAAAAATCAGTTTAATTTACATAATGGTTTCCCTTAATAATTATAATGGTATAGACTACAAATGCCTTCCTTTACCTACTTGGGGGTCTCATTAGAGTACAATTTACGGTGTAGGAATTTTAATTTTCTATAACCCTCACAAACACAATATAGTCTTTTTTTACTATGAATGTGATACTTAACGTGTTTGACATCCATACTGATCATCGCTGTGTATTTAGTCTATGCCTATGCTTTTGTCTTCACAGATAAGCCGCCTCTTTTGTTACTAAAGTTCAACTTGTGAGAGCAAAAATATTATAGACCTCACACTAGGTTTGTCACCTAGCAATTTCATTGGGTACCTTTTAACATTACTTATTGCTCCGAAGGCCAAGAAAGGCTAAAGGGTCATAACGGAGACAATTTTTCAGAAGGATCCTTGCTATCTGTTGTAGAGAAGGCTTAAACAAACAAGAAATGACTTCCCATTGATTAAATGTAGCTTGAATTAGTAAGGAAAAATGACAGGCTCTGCTAAGGTTATGTCCTTTATTCATTGTTTAACTCAGCTTGACAGATTCAATCTGCTGAGCCCAAAGGAAGGCCAAAGATGTCACTCACAGATCCCGCATAATACTGGAGCAAAATCGAAAAGTTGCACTTTATCAACTCACAGCCTGGAGCCACTGTTCTCATTCAGGCTTGTGTTAGGAGAACAATAAGCTACAACAGGCACAAGGCTGTTTCACATAATAATTATGGGCGTCCCACAGGCAAGGCTGTTTCGGCTTTTAAGACCAGACAGAATGTGTCTTGTAGGCATGACCTAGCAGATGGGGGACTTTCTCTTTTTTGTTTCATCTCTCTGCTTCAAAAAGGCAACCTAAAAAACATAGAAAGAATAGCAATAAAAGATGTATTTTTTTCCTATAGAGAAGGACAATTGCTATAAGCTACTCGTCTCTTTCATTCCCTAGTACATTAGCCAAAAGAAGTCAAGTGCAGGGAGGGAGTTGGGGGTTTAGGGGGGAGGGGGGGCAGGCTGGTCGGGCTCTTGCTCCATCCAGCTAATTTGTGTCACCTATTGCACTGACTTATGTATTGATGGCAAAAAATATGAAGCAGAAAATTAAGCCTGAAAGGGTTTTTTGTAATCCTGTCACTTTGTTCAAGATGTAACTCAGCTGACATGACACTGTGCCTTTTGTTACATAAAGCTGTCATGATGTCCCCTTCTGGATAAATACAGGATGGATCAATAACATCTGCCAGAGCATATATATCTATATATAAATTGCATATATATTTTATTGTTTCTGTCTTTCTTCTTCTAATTTTATGTTTATTTTTGCATATTTTTTCATGTCATATTTATATTTTTTTATTTTATGTAATTTATAATAACTTATATTATGCATATAAAAGGGACCCCTGGATGGAAAAGAGAGTCATTGGCAGGTTGTTAACTGGGGGACGGGCCTGTGGGGGTCTGTGGTTCATTATCCGGTATACTCGACGAACGCTGCAGGGTCAAGTTAAAGGGTCAACTTTGGAGCATAGGGAGGTCCTTCTTCAAAGGCGCACCCAAGACCTGGGACTTAAGTCCACAGTGGGCATGATAGGCTTGGTCACAGGGTTGGCACCATGTGGATGCTAGTCTGTTGTGGGGTACCTATGACATGTAGACACACATTTTGGGATGCTCCAGACAACAGTTTTTATTCACAGATGACTCACAGGAATGAACAGTGACTTCAAAAGCCTCCCGTAATTGAAGGTAAGCAGCGGCTGGACACGTTGAAGTGGCAGGCAATAGGTCTCTGGTGGAGCACAGCTTCAACTCCAACTTATGGAAGGGATGTGGCCCAGTGCTGAGCCAAAGGGCCTGGTACAGCAAACCAACTGGAGCCAATCTGTTCTGTCTGCAAACTCTCTGCTGCTCTTTTACATCTCAGACATAGCGTACACGTTTGGGGATTGTGTGTGTAGTCCCAGTGTTGGCATGTCCCACATGTTCAGTCATAACCAATCAAACACATTCTAAAACTACATAGCAGCAACAAAAATCTCTATGGCAAAACCATAATTTGGCCTGTAAGGCTCAGGTCATAATTATATGTCATACTACACAATACTAACCAAGAATGGCTTGTTGCTTAATAGCCATTAAAACTATGGGATTTACAAGGCAACCTCCATTATACATACATTGATATATCTATATTGTTTTTGTCTCAGTTGGCTAAGTTATTTTAAAGGGGTTTACCAAAGTAGAAAGTTATCCCTATCCACAGGATGGGGGGATAACTTTCTCATCAGAGGGGTTCAAACGTTGGGACACATGTGCTGCTGCTCCATTCATCTCAATGGAAGCACTGGAGACTGAAGAGTTCAAGCACGTGGTAATGTGCATCCATGATCAGTACTCTATTTATGTGAGGATCTTCTGGACAACTGTTCTAAGGATTAGTAGGGGTCCCAGCAGTCGGATCCCCACAGATCAGAAAATTATTTCCTATTCTATGGATAGAGATCATTTTTTATCTTGATGCAACCTCTTTAAATAACAGATTGGTGGGGGTCCGACTCCCCGAACACCCACTGATCAGTTGATTGAAAGGGCTGTGACACTCAAGTGAGTACTAAGGGCTCTTCATTGTTTGCCCATCACAGCTCTATACCTTTTGTACTGGTGGTGCCTGGTATTGCAGCTCAATCCTATTCACTTGAAGCTGCAGCACTAGACACAGCCACTACTAAAAATATGGAGCTGTGCCTAGTAAACGGTGAAGAGGTCTCAGTGTTCACTCAAAGACCCACACTAGGGTTGAAACATTGCTGAGGCTCAAGACCATGGGCTGAATAAAGGTTGTATCTTGATTATTAACTGCTGTATGGAGTGCTGCCTTTCACTTTGATTTACTTTGGATTATATGGGACATTTAGATCCAGTCCCTTCTTAAAGGCGTGCACCGTTAGCTATTTAGCTGTGAAGTGCAGTGAGTGCTGCTGACAACCATTATAACTTTTGAAGCCATAGTTTAGCTGCTAAAATGCACCTGCTAAATATTAAAAACAGGTTAATTGTGGATACAATAATAAATAGGTTTTATTGCAAAAGATAGTTTTTTGGGGGAAGCAAGCAATAATACATCTTTAATAGAGATGAGCGAGCACCAAAATGCTCGGGTGCTCGTTACTCGAGATGAACTTTTTGCGATGCTCGAGGATTCGTTTCGAGTAACGAACCCCATTGAAGTCAATGGGCGACCCGAGCAATTTTGTATATAGCCGATGCTCGCTAAGGTTTTCATTTGTGAAAATCTGGGCAATTCAAGAAAGTGATGGGAACAACACAGCAACGGATAGGGCAGGCGAGGGGCTACGTGTTGGGCTGCATCTCAAGTTCCCAGGTCCCACTATTAAGCCCCCCCCCCCCCAACAATTTTTACTTCTGAAAAACCCTCATTAGCAAGGCACACCTTAGCTAAGCACCACACTACCTCCAACAAAGCACAATCACTGCCTGCATGACACTCCGCTGCAACTTCTCCTGAGTTACATGCTGCCCCCCCCCCCCCCCCGCACGACCCAGTATCCACAGCGCACACCAAAGTGTCCCTGCACAGCCTTCAGCTGCCCTCATGCCACACGCTGGCCTCATAGCCACACCACCCTCATGTCTATTTTTAAGTGCGTCTGCCATGAGGAGGAACCGCAGGCACACACTGCAGAGGGTTGGCACGGCCAGGCAGCGACCCTCTTTAAAAGGGGCAAGGCGATAGCCCACAATGCTGTACAGAAGCAATGAGAAATCCAATCCTGTGCCACCTCCATCAGGAGCTGCACATGTGGGCATAGCAATGGGGAACCCATGTGCCACACACTATTTATTCTGTCAAGGTGTCTGCATGCCCCAGTCAGACCGGTGTTTTTTATAAATAGTCACAGGCAGGTACAACTCCGCAATGGGAATTCCGTGTGCACCCACAGCATGGGTGGCTCCCTGGAACCCACCGGCTGTACATAAATGTATCCCATTGCAGTGCCCTGGACAGCAGAGCTAACGTCAGATTAAATGCAGGTGGGCTTTGGCCCACACTGCATGCCCCAGTTACACTGGGGTTTTTTATAAGTAGACACAGGCAGGTACAACTCCCTATTGTGAAGTCCCTGTGGACGCACAGCATGGGTGGCTCCCTGGAACCCACCGGCAGTACATAAATATATCCCATTGCATTGCCCATCACAGCTGAGGTAACGTCCGATTAAATGCAGGTGGTCTTCGGCCCACACTGCATGCCCCAGTCCGTCCGGGGTTTTTAATACATAGACACTGGCAGGTACAAATCCCTAATGTGAAGTCCCTGTGGACACACAGCATGGGGGGCTCCCTGGAACCCACCGGCGGTACATAAATATATCCCATTGCAGTGCCCTGCTCAGCAGAGCTAACGTCACATAGAATACAGGTGTGCTTCGGCCTACCGTGCATGCCCCAGTCAGACTGGTAATATGTTTATGTAGCAAAAGTGTAGGCCAACCCCACACACCTTGCTGTAGCATGAGTGCAGGCGAAGCCCATAAAAATTACTAGGATTACACTGAAGGCGATGGCCCCAAAAAATTGGTGTACCTACAGTACTAATGTACCTCAGAAGAATTGCCCATGCCCAACAAAGAGGGCAGGTGAAACCCATTAATCGCTTTGGTTAATGTGGCTAAATTTGTAACTAGGCCAGGAGGCAGCCCAGTTAAAATAAAAATTGGTTCAGGTGCAAGTTTCAACACTTTAATGAGAATTGAAACGTATAAACATTGTTTACTAAAGTAATATGACTGAGCCTTGTGGGCCTAAGAAAAATTGCCCGTTCGGCGTGATTACGTCAGGTTTCAGGAGGAGGAGCAGGAGGAGGAGGATGAATATTATACACAGATTGATGAAGCTAAAAGGTCCCTATTTTGATGGTGATAGAGAACGATGCTTCCATCTGCGGGTGCAGCCTACGTATTGTTTAGGTACCGCTGCTGTCTGCTGGTGGAGAAGAGAAGTCTGGGGAAATCCAGGCTTTGTTCATCTTCATGAGTGTAAGCCTGTCGGCACTGTCGGTTGACAGGTGGGTACGCTTATCCGTGATGATTCCCCCAGCCGCACTAAACACCCTCTCTGACAAGACGCTAGCCGCAGGACAAGCACGCACCTCCAGGGCATACAGCGCGAGTTCAGGCCACGTGTCCAGCTTCGACACCCAGTAGTTGTAGGGGGCAGAGGCGTCACCGAGGACGGTCGTGCGATCGGCTACGTACTCCCTCACCATCCTTTTACAGTGCTCCCGCCGACTCAGCCTTGACTGGGGAGCAGTGACACAGTCTTGCTGGGGAGCCATAAAGCTGGCAAAGGCCTTGGAGAGTGTTCCCCTGCCTGCGCTGTACATGCTGCCTGATCTCCGCACCTCCCCTGCTACCTGGCCCTCGGAACTGCGCCTTCTGCCACTAGCGCTGTCGGATGGGAATTTTACCATCAGTTTGTCCGCCAGGGTCCTGTGGTATAGCATCACTCTCGAACCCCTTTCCTCTTCGGGTATGAGAGTGGAAAGGTTCTCCTTATACCGTAGGTCGAGCAGTGTGTACACCCAGTAATCCGTAGTGGCCAGAATGCGTGTAACGCGAGGGTCTCGAGAAAGGCATCCTAACATGAAGTCCGCCATGTGTGCCAGGATACCTGTACGCAACACATGGCTGTCCTCACTAGGAAGATCACTTTCAGGATCCTCCTCCTACTCCTCCTCCTCCTCTGGCTATACACGCTGAAAGGATGACAGGCAAGCAGCATGTGTATCCTCAGCAGTGGGCCAAGCTGTCTCTTCCCCCACCTCCTCATGCTCCTCCTCCCCCTCCTCCTCCTCCTCCTCCTCCTCAACACACTGAGATATAGACATGAGGGTGCTCTGACTATCCAGCGACATACTGTCTTCCCCCGCCTCCGTTTCTGAGCGCAAAGCGCCTGCCTTTATGCTTTGCAGGGAACTTTTCAAAAGGCATAGCAGAGGAATGGTGACGCTAATGATTGCAGCATCGCCGCTCACCATCTGGGTAGACTCCTCAAAGTTTCCAAGGACCTGGCAGATGTCTGCCAACCAGGCCCACTCTTCTGTAAAGAATTGAGGAGGCTGACTCCCACTGCGCCGCCCATGTTGGAGTTGGTATTCCACTATAGCTCTACGCTGCTCATAGAGCCTGGCCAACATGTGGAGCGTAGAGTTCCACCGTGTGGGCACGTCGCACAGCAGTCGGTGCACTGGCAGAATAAACCGATGTTGCAGGGTCCGCAGGGTGGCAGCGTCCGTCTTGGACTTGCGGAAATGTGCGCTGAGCCAGCGCACCTTTCCGAGCAGGTCTGACAAGCGTGGGTAGCTTTTCAGAAAGCGCTGAACCACCAAATTAAAGACGTGGGCCAGGCATGGCACGTGCGTGAGGCTGCCGAGCTGCAGAGCCACTACCAGGTTACGGCCGTTGTCACACACGACCATGCCCGGTTGGAGGCTCAGTGGCGAAAGCCAGCGGTCGGTCTGCTCTGTCAGACCCTGCAGCAGTTCGTGGGCCGTGTGCCTCGTCTCTCCTTGCCCACCGCTGTGCTGCCACGCTGCGCGACACCGACTGCTGGCGACGTGCTGCTGCTGACACATCTTGATTGCGAGACAGAGGTTGCATAGGAGGAGGAGGAGGAGGAGGAGGGTGGTTTAGTGGAGGAAGTATACACCGCCGCAGATACCAGCACCGAGCTGGGGCCCGCAATTCTGGGGGTGGGTAGGACGTGAGCGGTCCCAGGCTCTGACTCTGTCCCAGCCTCCACTAAATTCACCCAATGTGCCGTCAGGGAGATATAGTGGCTCTGCCCGCCTGTGCTTGTCCACGTGTCCGTTGTTAAGTGGACCTTGGCAGTAACCGCGTTGGTGAGGGCGCGTACAATGTTGCGGGAGACGTGGTCATGCAGGGCTGGGACGGCCTTGTGGGGTGCTTGGCCATCATATGCCTGCGCATGCTGGTAGTGGTGAGGCTGGTGGTGGTGGCTCCACGGCTGATTTTGCACACCACAGTTCGTCGGTCATCTGCACTGAAAAACTGCCAGACCTTTGAGCACCTCGGCCTCTGCAGGGTGGCATGGCGCGAGGGGGCGCTTTGGGAAACAGTTGGTGGATTATTCGGTCTGGCCCTGCCTCTACCCCTGGCCACCGCACTGCCTCTTCCAACCTGCCCTGCTGCTGCACTTACCTCCCCCTCTGAAGACCTGTCCTCAGTAGGCTTAGCAAACCAGGTGGGGTCAGTCACCTCATCGTCCAGCTGCTCTTCCTCCGAATCTTCTGTGCGCTCCTCCCTCGGACTTACTGCAATTACTACTACCTGAGTGATAGACAACTGTGTCTCATCGTCATCGTCCTCCTCACCCACTGAAAGCTCTTGAGACAGTTGCCGGAAGTCCTCAGCCTCATCCCCCGGACCCCGGGAACTTTCCAAAGGTTGGGCATCATTCACGACAAACTCCTCCGGTGGGAGAGGAACCATTGCTGCCCATTCTAGGCAGGGGCCCGAGAACAGTTCCTGGGAGTCTGCCTGCTCCTCAGAATGTGTCATTGTAATGGAGTGAGGAGGCTGGGAGGAAGGAGGAGCAGCAGCCAGAGGATTCAGAGTTGCAGCAGTGGACGGCGTAGAAGTCTGGGTGGTCGATAGATTGCTGGATGCACTTTCTGCCATCCACGACAGGACCTGCTCACACTGCTCATTTTCTAATAAAGGTCTACCGCGTGGACCCATTAATTGTGAGATGAATCTGGGGACCCCTGAAATTTGCCTCTCTCCTACTCCCGCAGCAGTCGGCTGCGATACACCTGGATCAAGAGCTCGGCCTGCGCCCACACCCTGACTTGGGTCTCCGCGTCCTCGGCCGCGTCCACGTCCTCTAGGCCTACCCCTACCCCTCAGCATGGTGTATTACGAGTAGAGCAGAAACAGAACGCTGTAATTAAATGTGCCACTTATTGGCCTGTGGTTGGAGGCTGACTTCGCTTATGGAACGCACAGCAGAGCCAGGAAACAATTTTGCGCTCGCCTGCAGTGAGACGTAGGTGCGTATGACTGAGCTAGTGGAATTCACAGCGCAGAAGCAGTCAAGTGGCCAAAGGCCACTAGTAGGCCTTAAGTATTTTGCTTCTATTTTTTAAAATGCTGAGCTGATACAGCAGACTGATACTGTAGGCAGCGTATATTATGTATACTGTTTCCCTCTGGCGGGATGACGGCGGTGATGTAACGGAGACAGCAGAGCCAGGAAACAATTTTGCGCACGCCTGCAGTGAGACGTAGGTGCGTATGACTGAGCTAGTGGAATTCACAGTGCAGAAGCAGTCAAGTAGCCAAAGGCCAGTAGTAGGCCTTAAGTATTTTGCTTCTATTTTTTTAAATGCTGAGCTGATACAGCAGACAGATACTGTAGGCAGCGTATATTATGTATATTGTTTCCCTCTGGCGGGATGACGGCGGTGATGTAACGGAGACAGCAGAGCCAGGAAACAATTTTGCGCAAGCCTGCTGTAACGCTTAGCTGCGTATTAATTAGGACTACTACCCTCAGCGGACACGCAGTACACTGAAGACGGTCACAGGCAGCCCAAATATAGTATTTTTCCCCAATTTTTTTTTAAAAAGCCCACTGCCTATATAGCCTGAATATCTCTTTCCCTGTCTCACCAGTACTGGCCCTATACTCTGTACAATGACTGCAGACTGAGGACGCAATGCTCTGCACGCCCGATATACAAAAGAAAAAATTGTGCAACACTGCTAAAAGCAGCCTCAACAGTACTGCACACGGTCAGATGTGGCCCTAAGAAGGACCGTTGGGGTTCTTGAAGCCTAAAATCACTCCTAACGCTCTCCCTATAGCAGCTCCGACATCAGCAGCACTTTCCCTGATCTCTGTCAGAATGCATCTGTGGCGAGCCGTGGGAGGGGCCGATTTATATACTCGGGTGACACCTGATCTCGCCAGCCACTCACTGCAGGGGGGTGGTATAGGGCTTGAACATCGCAGGGGGAAGTTGTAATACCTTCCCTGTCTTTCTATTGGCCAGAAAAGCTCGCTAACGTCTCAGAGATGAAAGTGAAAGTAACTCGAACATCGCGTGGTGCTCGCCTCTAGTAACGAGCATCTCGAACACGCTAATACTCGAACGAGTATCAAGCTCGGACGAGTACGTTCGCTCATCTCTAGTGTTGATTATAGATGGACATTTGGAAATTTAGTTGTGAAAATCAATTTTTTTTTAAAAAGCCCACTGGCTATATAGCCTGTATATCTCCTTCCCTGTACCACTGTCCCTGCCTCACCAGTACTGGCCCTATACTCTGTACAATGACTGCAGACTGAGGACGCAATGCTCTGCACGCCCGATATACAAAAAAAAAAAAATAGTGCAACACTGCTCACAGCAGCCTCAACAGTACTGCACACGGTCAGATGTGGCCCTAAGAAGGACCGTTGGGGTTCTTGAAGCCTAATATAACTCCTAACGCTCTCCCTATAGCAGCAGCACCAGCAGCAGCACTTTCCCTGATCTCTGTCAGAATGCATCTGTGGCGAGCCGCGGGTGGGGCAGATTTTAATACTCGGGTGTCACCTGATCTCCCCAGCCACTCACTGCAGGGGGGTGGTATAGGGCTGGAACATCACAGGAGGAAGTTGTAATGCCTTCCATGTCTTTCTATTGGCCAGAAAAGCGCGCAAATGTCTCAGAGATGAAAGTGAAAGTAACCCGAACATCGCGTGGTGTTCGTCTCGAGTAACGAGCATCTCGAACACCCTAATACTCGAACGAGTATCAAGCTCGGATGAGTACGCTCGCTCATCTCTAATCTTTAATTATCATTCGTTAGAAATGTATAAAAAAATACAAGATACACCTTAATCCTTTATGATCAGAAGACTAATTAGAATGCAAGAACAATGAAATTCGACTAATAATAATAATGTTTGCCACAATCAATCTGTTTCATTAATGGCTGCATTGGGCCTGATGAACGGACACCAATTTCACAATATCTGGCTCTGTCTTCGTCAACTGCAGTCTCAAGTCGCCCCTATCTGAAGTTTGTTTCTCGCTTTTGTCAGGAGCTGCTGAACCACGCTGAAGCCCCTCTCTACTAAGTATATAGATGGAAAAGCTAACACAAGCAACTTAACTTCTGCCACTTGATAGGACAGGAATTTTCCCCTTTCACCCAAAAACCTTCATAGCCACATTTTTGGAAAAGTGCATTGGGCTTTGCAATCGTGTTTCAAGTTGATCAACTGCTCTTGTAATCTGGGATGAAATTCTCCTGCTTCTGCTGAAAATGGACTGAGTACCCACATTGGTATTTCAAGGGTACATAGATCATGAAATGTAGTTTGCATATCTTCTTTGGCTTGTTTGAGGTGTGAGCTAAAAACATCTAGGTCTGCATCTTGAAGTTTGTCTCTGTCTTCACGTGCAATTTCTTGAAGACTCGGAAACTGATAGAGCTCGCGTCAACTCAGGTTATTGGTATGAAGGTCCAGTTTGGCAATGAAGGAAGAGATTATACCTTTAGCCTTAATTAAATTAATTTTGTCTCCTTGCAGCTTTGTTTTGACCTCGTTGAGTTTGTCAAATATGTCTGTGAGATAGGCAAGACGTCGTAGTTCGATTGCATCCCAAAAGCCTTGGGTTAATCGGCCAAAGAAACTCGACTACTGTGTTAAAACGTTTGTACAAGCGTCGTAAGCACGTTCCTCTTGACAGCCACCTCACTTCGTGTGTAGGTTTAGATGTTTGTATTCTTCTCCATGGTCTTGACAGAGCTTGTGGAAAAGACATTCGTTCAAAGAGTGCACTTTTATCTTGTTAACAGCATTAATTAGATGGCGCAGAGAATCATGCAACCTCTCACATAAATGTTTAGCAACAAGATGCTGCCGATGGATCACACAATGGACTGCCATTATGCCAGGTATAACAGATTTTAAATGGGCTATAAATCTGCGCTATCGACCAATCATGGATGCAGCTCCATCGGATGCACAAGCAAGTACATTTGTTAAAGGGATGTTTTTTTCTTGGAAAAATTCTTCCTCTCTTTTGTGTCGGTGGTTACGTTTTTGGTAAACAACAGTTCCTCCACTACCTCTTCATTCCGATTAATGAAACAAACGTAACTTAGCAGCAATGCTTCATTGTCCTTAACCATTGACTCGTATGCAGGCAGCCTTTTAAATTTGCATTGGAACTTCTGTTCAGAGATTTAATCGCAGACATGGCACAAAATACCAGAAGAAAAAGTGCTGCATGCAAAATGTAAAATGCCAGACAGCTGAGCAGAAATTAAACAGACCCTATTGTAGTCAGTGGGGCCCGTGGCACTGTTTGGTTCTGTCATAAGACAGATATGTTCAGCCAGGGGATTCCCCTTTCCTGTTACAGAGTAGGAAAACTGAACCCCTGATGGCAGCGGTGAAAGTAGCATTAGGTATTATAGCGTTGCTTTGTTAAAATGAATGAGATCAAACTGCAATACTGTGCAGAACCTATGAACAGATGTGGTGCTTTTTTTAGGGAAAAAATAGCCATGATATTCTAATCCTGAAAGCCCGTTAAAGGGGTTTTCTGAAATGTAAGCAAAAATATTATTTGCCATAGAATCATAGAAAGGTAGAGTTGGAAGAGGACTCCAGGATCATTGGGTCCAACCCCCTGCTCAGTGCAGGATCACTAAATCATCCCAGACAGATGTCTGCCCAGCCTTTGTTTGAACACTTCCATTGAAGGAGAACTCTCCACCTCCTGTGGTAACCTGTTCCACTCATTGATCACCTTTACTGTCAGAAAGTTTTTTCTAATATCTAATTTGTGTCTCCTCCCTTTCAGTTTCATCTCATTGCTTCTAGTCTTTCCTTGTGCAGATGATAACAGGGCTGATCCCTCTGCACTGTGACAGCTCTTCAGATATTTGTAGACAGCTATTAAGTCTCCTCTCAGCCTTCTTTTCTGTAAGCTAATCATTCACAGATCCTTTACCCATTCCTCAAAGGACATGATTTGCAGACCGCTCACCATCTTGGTAACTCTTCTCTGAACTTGCTCCAGTTTGTCAATGTCTTTTTTAAATTGGAGTGCCCAGAATCATGTAAAATTAATCAGCAACACTCACGCCCTTCAGTAGCTCCCCATTCAGCATTGGAGTCCTGGTCTCTGCCTCTCTGAACCTGAAAGAATCTGGCTGTAGTCTTGTGCCACGTATCCAGTCTCAGACTGCAGCAGTATCCGATGAAGTCTGCGTTTGGATAAATGGCCATATACTGTACACAATGAACATCATGTAACTGCAACCAGCTTCTTCCCAGTTTGGAGCGGCAGAGATCGGGGCTCCAGTACTTAATGTAAAATGTTTATTTTTTTAGGTATACTATATATATAAAGAAATATAAGATTTACTGCACGTGGTGGCAGAACTTCTTGTAGTTGCTATGCCAACAGTATGGGCGCAGGATTTAGGTAAAGCCATTTGAAGATAATGTGACAGTAGCTATGTAGGTGTTCTGTCAGCTTAAAAATAAGTGGCATAATGTACAAATATACAAAATAAGGAGAAAATCAAAAATAGACATGTGTAAAAAGTTGTAAATACAAATACTACAGCATTGCAGGTGATTTGACAGAAGTATGTTCAAATATAACTAAAGAGTCCCACGTGGTTTTATCCTTGAAATCATTAAAATTTATTTAGCTCTACCATATATATAATTGTCTTGTAATTCTGTAATCGTCTTCTAATAAGTTCTTACCATGATAATGAAGTTCCAAATCTCCCTCAGGGCTCAGTCACACTGGCATTTTAATGCATAAATTTTTGTGTGCATAACACGTGCATTCAAAAATTTGCATGACCAAAGCGGGCGGCACGCAGAAAAAAAAACTTACCTGGCCGCATTTACCGCACAAAAAGTGCACTGCCTGCTATCCCCTGCTGCAGCTGTGACAGCTACAGCAGGGGATTCCTCGGGTGTGAAACCCCTGGATGTGAGAGCATCCAGGGGTTTCACCTTGTGCTCAGTGGGGCCAGCAGCAGCAGCGCCGACCCCATTGAGAACATACAGTGAAGATCGCGATCCTCTTGCACAGCTGTGGAAGAGGAGTGCGATGTTCTCACATTGAATTCAATGGGCTGCTTGTAAGCCCTGCAGTGATTTTCGGGGAAGGGCTTTAAATATAAGCCCTTTCCTGAAAATAATCCCTAAAATGTGTAAAAAAATAAAAAATATATATTTACTCACCTCTCTGCAGCTGCCGGGGCTCAGGCGCATCTAGCCATGTCTTCTCCTGAACTGCTATGAGGAGCTTTCAGCAGGCGGGGATTTAAAATCCCAACCTGCTGAAAGGGCTGCCTCTGATTGGCTGAGCACTCTGACCAATCAGAGACAGCTTTCAACTATTGAATGACAGCAGACGGGCAGGAAGGACCCCCATGCAGGATTCCCTTAGCGGAGTTCCTCTCGGTGCCTGGACGGTAACCCCTGCGTACCTGTCTGGCGACTCCGCCGTGCATGTGCAGTAGCCTCCAGCGCTCTAGAGTGATGAGAATTCCATGATACTTCAGCGGTGCTCACTGCGGAAGTGCTGCGGGACGGACGGTTTTCATTGACTTCAATGGAAGCCTGCCATGCGTAACCCGTCCAAAATCGCAGCATGCTGTGATTTATTGTCCGCGAGCGAAAAATCGCAATCGATTTCCACTTGTGGAGATGAAATGGCGTTTTGCCATTGAATACTATGGGCTGTATTCGCTACGGAGTCCAGAGGCAGACGCCTGCCGCGGACTCCGCAATGCAAATACGCCCGTGTGCAGGAGGCCTTATATAGTTAACCTCAGCTCAGGCAAGATAGCAGGCCCCATAGTCCTCTGCAGATATATGAAAGAATGGGATAAAATTTGATGGGAAAACTCATTTCCACTGCACTACTGAGAATAGAGCATAATAACTCCAAAATAAAGAAATATTAAGAAGAAATGCTAGATAGTAAGAAAGTATTGACAGCCAAAGAAAAAAAAAACAGGCATAGTTCTTGGGTACAGGAGTAGCAAATGAACTTGAGCCTTAATGATTGAATAGGCTCATAGGCCTTTCTGCCATATGGACTCTCCAAAATTTTAAAAAGTAGTGTTGCTCGTTGTGATCAGCCCGGCAATACATTTTGGGATTTTGACACAATTTTTAGCATGTGTGTTCTTTTTATGGATGTGGCTCAGTGGTTGTCACTGTTACCTTTCAGTGCTGGGATCCTAGGTCCAAATCTCAACAAGGACAACATCTGCATGGACTTTAAAAACTCCCTCCAAATGTTGCCCTTGGAAAGATTTAAACCTAGAATTTCAGAGTAGCAGTGCTAACAACTGAGCCACCATACTTGCTAGCCCTGCTCCAGAGGAGGAGAAGAACAACAAGAATAGACACAAAGAGAACATAAAAACACCATCCAGATGTTGCTCTTGGATAGATTTGAACCTAGAAATCTGGCACTGTGAGGCAGCAGTGCTAACAACTGAGCCCCACACTTGTCTGTACTGCTCCAGAGTGTTAGGTGTTCTGCATGAATAGCTCTTTGCTGCGTACTTTCTATCAGCACTACTGGAGTTAATTCCCCGGAGTGCTGGGTGCTTTACATCAACACTGCAGGATTTAATCTCAGCCCAGCTACAGGGTAATAGCTGGGCTAAGATTAAAGCCCCATTTACACAGGACGACTGTTGGGCAAACGATGCCTGACACTCGCCCTCACATATACTTGCTCCCGTGCTGTTGCACAGGAGCGAGTATCATTGGCTCGCAGAGGGGCAGCTGGAGATTTCACTCCTCGCTCTCCCCCGCCCCTCTCCATTCACTTAGCACAGCGGCCATTCAGTATTGAATGGCTGCTGTTTACACTAATCAATTATCGTTCAGCTCACCGTTCATCATTTAAGGATCATTCAGACGAGCAAGTTCTACACGCTTCTATAGCAACCAATAGGTTGCTATGGAAGCGCTCACACGTACCCTTATTAGAAGTGCATAATCTGCCCTTCTAGAAAAGAATGGACAGCAAGTGCCGGTTGGTTGACACAGTGGGTCCGCACTTGCTGTCTATAACACAGAGGAGGAGGAGGAGAACAAAAAGAACAAACACAAAGAAACACAGCAGTGAAATAGGGAGGACACGGGTCCCCCATTTTTGGGATCAGTGGTGGTCCCATCGGTTGAACTACCACCAAACTATTAGTTTTCGCCCATCCAGGGAATGCATGAAAACTTGAAAGTATAATCTTTAACCGGAATACCCCTTTAGCATTCAGAGCATAAAACACTATTTATATTACTCTGACTGATCAGAAATCTGTGCATATAAATTCAGAATTCCAAACATAAGAATACAGAAATCTTTTTTAAGAAGACAACATCTATGTTAACGCAGTTGTACTTTAGATGCCAAAATACTGATGTGTCCACTAAATCAACCAAACAAGATCAGACAGTTCTGAATACAGAGAGATGATGTATCACAATCTGATCAAAAGGTCTGTCTGTTTTGCCAGTTGGTTCTTTAAGATCCCTTACTTCCTTCTTCTTTGTCTTCCTGACATTTGTTTGCATAGTGTGTACTGAACTTTGTTAACGATCGGTCATGATCTATCATTGAACTATTTAGTTGCTATATCTGATAACAGTAAACTTGCACAGCAATATCATCGGGCAGCACGGTTATCTGCATTTCGTGGTAAAACATTTCTTTGCTTTCCTTTATTTTGCATTAGATACAGATAGACCATTCCAACTATACACATATTTTAACATCTTTGGTCATTGGTATTTTTACCGGTACACAAGATAGGTGAATGAACAACTGAACTCTACTTCCACAAAGGGAATTTGCCAACAACATTTATTAAATGCTAGAAGTGGGATCCTCTATAGGGGGTGGATAGCATACAATGTCTGCACTCTACAGATGAGTCCATCCTTAACTTTCTGTATGATTTTATGATGACTTCAATTTCTCAATATTCTCAATTCAATAAATCACCATATACATGCTTGATAGGCTGCAATTCATACAACTACTTGGTGGCATTCATAGATACATCTATTATAGACATCTCCTTACAGAGTATTGCAAAACCATGTTTTTTTTTCAAAGCTGGTCTTCTTGTGCAACATGTATTGGGACATGTTAAGCTAAGGAGAAAGATAACATAGGACACATCTGTAATTATTGGCAGGCATTTATGTTCAGTGTAGGAACAGGGTTCATTTACGCTCATTCTCCATCTATACAGAACGTGTGCTTGTCCAATTTTAATTGCATTAATAACTTTTTTCTTGTATACACAGAACATATTGTCAATAAGATCTGTTAGATTTTTTTGTGAATTATTCCATAGGACGTAGACCTCAGTAACAAGTGATTAGTTTAAATAGCATTGCCTTCTGTAGAACCTTTGGGGGCTTTAATTGCATCAAGTTACACTTTTTAGTAGTTTGGGCTGCAGAATCTTGGACTACAGTATACTAGCCAAAGGTATTTCAAAATGTCATACCAGTAGGGGGTGTGGCCTGAATGTGATCTGAGACGGTAGCACCTCACTGAGCTCTGCTTAAAGACCTCACTAGCTACTCTGGTAAAGCATCAGTGGGCTGTCTCTCAATCCCCCCGCCCCACCTCCCGGGGTCCTAATGGCTGCATGACAGGATGAGTAAAAATACGAAATCTCACTTGAAGCACCTCACCAATTTCTTCCTGACCTGTGGTTCTCATATGGATGTGAATTCTTTGGTCTGCAGCTCTTCTTTGCTGGGAGGTTCCTACAACAGTGAGCAGAAACCGGAATCTTTTACCGGGGTTTCACCTGACACCATCACTTCCTCTCCTTCATCAAGGGCATTGCTTCTACTACAGGAGACGTGGTCAACTCAGACGAGGTGAGCCCCATGCTTAATCCCCATGGGTTTCCAAAATGGTGATGCCACATGCAAAGCAGAGGCCTAATTCAGACTCTCCCTCAGCTAGCCATGAGAAACAGTGTCCTGGGCTGGAGTAGACACCTTCTTATCAGCCACAATCTTTAGAGAATATGGAACCTCTAGCTAATTTCCATGCATCTAATTAAACGTCTTCTAAGACATTTATGAAAATAAATTATTCTGGCGCTCAGAGGCTCCTTACAAAATCTTGCCTGACTACTATCTCCCACTCCTCTTGAAAGGAAATTGTCAATAGACTCAGTCCCATAGAGAAAAAAATGGGAGAGCTAACACAGTCCCACAATAATTTAATCAATGCTCACTACTCTTTAGCTGATGATGTAGACTTTATCAAAAATAAGATAGCAGATTTGGAAGGCAGCAGCAGATGAAACAATTTTAAAACCTGAGGGGTCCCTGAATCGGTAACTCCTGCTAAGCTTAAAGGCTATTAATAAAAAAAAGCTCCTGCCAGATGCTGCTGCTTTGGAATTGATTATAGACCAAATTCACATTGTAAAGCAATTCTGAGTAATGTCTCCACAGATGTGATCACCAGAACTTATTTTTTTCACATTAAAGAGTACCTAATGTTTTCATCTTGGAAAACAGGAACTTTGCCAGACCCCTAAGCAGTTATTCAGGTTTATTCCAATCTCTCACACGCAGCTATACAAGCCATGAAGAAGTTTGCCCATCTTACTTCAATTTGGTATGATTCCAAAAACCCATATAAATGGGGATTTCCAACTAAACTGTTAATCCACAAAGATGGATCCACTGTGGTACTGGCTAAACCTAAAAAAGGCCTGGGTCTTTTTAAGTCTTGGGGTTTCATTCTCCCTGACCCTCAGAATAAGGCAACCCAAAAGCATGTCTCTAAAATGTCTGCTTAGTCAACTACCATAGCTTTCATCCATTAAGAGTTGTTTTTCTCTTTTCTTCATAAGAGGTCATATTATCTCTTAGGTGAACTATTACTCCACATATCACAGACCTTTGTTCTTATTGATATTAATTTGTTCTAATTGCTTATTTGATGATGCAGTATTGTGTACTAATGACAAATTCCATCCAAGTGGAAGAATGTATCAAGTGGGGTACCACAAGGCTCTGTCCTAGGCCCAGTGTTGAACAACATTTTTATAAATGATCTGGAGGAGGGAATTGATGGGAAACTGATCAAATTTGCAGACGACACAAAGCTAAGAGGGATAGCTAACACTAAGGAAGCGAGAGAGAGAGTATTAAAAAAGATCTGGAAAAGCTTGAACAGTGGGCAACGACTAACAGAACGGTATTTAACAAGGAGAGATGCAAAATCCTACATCTGGGCAAGAAAAAGAAAAAAAGCACATACAGAATGGGAGGAATTGGGCTAAGCAGTAGCAAATGTGAAAAAGACTTGAGTATACTAATAGATCATAGACTGAACATGAGTCAACAATGTGATACAGCAGCCAAAAAGGCAAACACAATTCTGGGATGTATTAAGGGAAGCATAGAGTCTAGATCAAGCAAGGTAATTATCCCCCTCCACTCTTCCTTAGTCAGACCTCATCTGGAATACTGTGTCCAGTTCTGGGCACCCCACTTTAAAAAAGACATAGACAAACTGGAGCAAGTTCAGAGAAGAGTTACCAAGATGGTGAGTGGTCTGCAAATCATGTCTTATAAGGAACCGTTAAAGGATCTGGGAATGTTTAGCTTGCAAAAACAAGGCTGAGAGGAGACTTAATAGCTGTCTACAAATATCTGAAGGGCTGTCACAGTGCAGAAGGATCAGCCCTATTCTCATTTGCACAAGGAAAGACAAGAAGCAATGGGATGAAACTGAAAGGGAGGAGACACAGATTACATATTAGAAAAAACTTTCTGACAGTCAGGGGGATCAATGAGTGAAACAGGTTACCATGGCAGGTGGTGAGTCCTCCTTCAATGGAAGTCTTCAAATAAAGGCTGGGATGATTTAGTGAATCCTGCACTGAGCCAGGGGTTGGATCTGATGACCCTGGAGGCTCCTTTCAACTCTACCATTCTATGATTCTATGAAAAGTTTGTATTTCAATGTATTAGCAGGCATTTTGTACCTGTTTATATTACCTGGTCTTCCAGCTAAACAACACTTTCTATTCTATTTCCATGTCACTTAAAATTAATTCCCTCAATAAAAAAGGGCTGAATTCTCCTTTCAAGAGATCCCTAGTGTGGTGTGATGCCCTATCTCTTAAAACAAACATGTTGTGTCTGCAAGAAACACATTTTTCACAATCTTACTGCCCCAAATTTTCCCTTAACTCTTCGTTTAGACGAGCTTGCTTTACACGCTGCTACAACCAATAGGTTGCTATGGAAGCTCTCACACAGAGCTTTTTTTACCAGCACAGCAGCTCATTCACTGCAGAATTCCAGCAAGTCAGCAGCATGGTTTAGGCCTTAGGCCTCATTCAGAGAAGCATGGTTTACACCATTCACATGTCCTTGCTGCGAG
This sequence comes from Eleutherodactylus coqui, assembly GCF_035609145.1. Classification (NCBI taxonomy): domain Eukaryota; kingdom Metazoa; phylum Chordata; class Amphibia; order Anura; family Eleutherodactylidae; genus Eleutherodactylus; species Eleutherodactylus coqui. The sequence continues at coordinate 75,533,791 of NC_089841.1, forward strand.
TGGAGTGCTGCCGCAGCTCCCGTAGGGGCCTGTGGTCAGCACTGCGGATAGCGCCGCAGCAACGATTCAACAATCGCTATCCTATCGTTTTTACCAGCGCAGATTCTATAGTAAACAGCTGACGCCCCCCATCTCTCTGCATTCATACCCTGACGCTCCAGGACGTAAATGTACACCCTGGAGCGGGAAGGGGTTAAAATACAAGATTCCTCTTCAAAGAAGAACCAATAAGCTCTTTTTAAACTTACACATGAACTTAGAGATATTTTATTAGTAGGTTTATGGCTAATAGGGTTAAACAACAGGCTAAGGCAAGGATTCCATTCTTATTAGCAAATGGTGGTTTGGGGTCAAAAATAAGTCAACCTCAGAATGGAGCGGACTGCTTTAGCAACTTCTATTCGGTCCCCTATAATTTAAAAAATGACCCATCTACACCGCAACCCCCTTCCTCTTCAATTAACTCATTTTTGGAGTCAATCCATCTGCCAACTGTGTCCCTGAAGCAATTAGAAGTTCTTAATGCTCCATTCCTTGTATGAAATGTATCAACGATTATTTACGTAATTACAGCCCAAAAGGCCCAGGGCCTGATGGGTTCTCTAATGAGCATTATCACATATTTGAGCCACTACTATTCCGATATCTAACTAGAATTTTCAATGAGTCCATGGCTAAAAGTCCTTTTCCCGAAGAAATATTACAGACTACCATCATAACTATTCTGAAACTAGGTGAATCCACAGGCTCTCTAGTAAATTTCTGTCCCATTTCCCCACTTAATTGTGGTACCAAAATCTATACCAAATTGCTGGTGCAATGTCTTTTCACTATTCTATCCACAATAATCCACAACGATCTAGTAGACTTTACAAAGGAACTCATTGAATAATAAATGCAATATCATCTGCAGGGTCCTCTCAGATGCCTTTTCTGATTCTGGCCCTTCATGCAGAGAAGGCATTCAACAGGCTTTACTGGGACTTTGCCTTTGCTCCCCTGCAGAAATGTGGGTTTTCGGCAACATTGTTCGGGCACTTTGCACATTATACAGTGTACTATTGGTGAGGATGCTAGCAAACTGTGTCCTTTCAAAACTCTTTTTTTATCACAAATGGTATGTGCCATGGGTTGCCCTTTGTCCCTGCTTTTGTTCACACTGGTCATTGAGTCTCTTGCTGAAATGATCAGATCTAATATGGATAGAAGGCGCATCTCAGCTGGACTTTGACAACATAAAATTGGGCTTTCACAGACGACATAATCCTAACAATTACAGATCCCCTAACATCTCTTCATGCAATCTTTTCAACCCTTACCCATTTTGTCAGGTTTCTTACTATGAAATTAATACAATTAAATCCCAAATTCTAGACATTAACATTCCTCTTTCTCTAAAAACATCATGGCTTTTATGGCTCCTAGACAATGTTATATACCAGTAATCAGAACTAGTGATGAGTGAACCAAACTAATAGAACCCTGTGTCAGGGAAATTCTGTGTACAGCACCAATCAGGCCCACCCCAATGCCCCGCTGCCGGCGGTAAAGAAGAGACACCACACATGGAGGTCTGGTATAGTTCCTCACACGGGGACATAACTGCGCACTTTATTACAGATTACATGGGGTCTTATACCCTTTGGTCACGTCACTAGGAATGGGTAATGGTCTCATTGGCTCAAATTCACCACATAACCATATATGTAAAGTCCGGATTTCCGCCTGAGGCAGTGAAAGTTATATACGTAGTTGAACAGTCGTTATCTAGATACGGCGCTTCTGGGAAAACAGCCAAGCACGCGGCCTTCGTATCCGGTTCTTCCTTGCGGTGTTCAAGATACATTTTGTCTTCGCCTTGCAAGGCCTTTGGAATATCTGATGTAAGGCGACAGATTAAGTTTTTCTCATTTTAGCATTGAATAGAACTTGCATACAGGTATAAAAGCATAAAAAACATATGGCAATATATACATATACCCCCACACCTGCTTTGGGAAGAACTTTGCTAAACTGAACTTTTAGCAAGGTTTGACCCGAAACAGGGTTCTACTGGTTTGGTTTGCTCAACATTATGTCATAGATCTTGCCATTACAGTCTATGGATACATCAGTAAAATACCCTGACTGTGCATCACATATGTAATGTGAATCAATCCGTAGCTTTTCTTTTCTACTTTTCTGTCCTTTTGGATCTACTTTTGTATTTTGCTCATAAAAGAACTCCAAAAACTGCGTCAAAAACGCATGTTTGAATCCAGCCATAGCAATTAAGCTTTATTCAAAATTAATTCTAACTTATATTGTATATGTCTACTAGTAAATCTATCAAATATTCATAAAGTATTGATCTCACGATGTTTATTACAAAAATGTATCTATCTATCTACATACAGATTCTGCTTCAAAGCATTACAAAGATGCAATTTTTTAGGTCACTGCCATTTCATTGCTCCTTTATTAATATTTCCAGTGTTTCACATACTACAAATTACACTGGCTTTGTACATGGCTTGTATGCCAGACAATTTTGACCACCATACGCTCAATTGTGCTCAAGTAGGCCTATTTAAACCATAATTGGCTTCCTTGGCAATTATTGTGAATAGCAGCTGACTGCTAGTACAAAAAAGGCAACATACAAACAGAAAGAGACATTATAGAGAGTTTACTGTGTAAAATAGGTTCCAAGAAATAAATATAGCTGTTGTTTTTGTAACTCATGGCAGCAAATATTATAAGAAAATTAACATTTGCAATTTTTTTAATCATAATATACTTTAATGATTATTTTATTTAGAAATTATAAATTTTAAGGCAAACAATTCCAAAAATTATTTTGTTCATATTTAGCTGCATTTTACACAAAACTAAATTGTATCTTTTCATAAGGTTACTGGTCCCCATATATTTATTAAGTAATTAGATTTTTTTGTACATTTTTATTATATCATCCACACCTTTGGAAAAAAAATATACCTTGCTTTGTTTTCTTCCCCTAAAAAGCTAGATAATTAGATGGATTATTTTGTGTCTGTGCATGTGTTTGCTAAAGAGAACAAGCCAGATAAATTAGCACTTAGGGGAACTTACAATAGGACATAATATACCCTTGTGTTTCATATACAGCTTTATTTGTCATTCACGGCTGGTTGGCAAAACTGACTTTGCTTTTGAAAATGACAGGTGGTGCAGTGGTGTGTTGTACATGAAGAAAAAGGACAAACCTTCAATAAGACAGCTTCTGTCAATAGCACCCGTCATTTTCTATTCAACCCTTGTATTGAATTTTTTAATTCCAAATTTTGTTGTTTTTTTTTGCATTTTTGTGGCTCCAGAATTACCAAGCCCCTTTTTATAATTACATTTCTAAATTAAAATTTCAACCATGTCACCAACAAGACGACAGGTGAGGTTCAATGTATTCTAATGGGCCTTAGCATTCCTTGCCAGAAATCAATGCTCCTCCTCCCTTCCTTGAGGTTTATTAAATTTCAGCTGTAACATTAAACTTCTTTATCCCATCGATCTCTTTTTTCACAGAACCCCAGGAATCAATCAAAATCAATAGAATTGTCCTATTTTTACATTGCAGATATTTTCGTCTAATTGTCTGTCCAGGTGGTTTGACTCGGCTCTCAGTATGTGGGTTTTCTTCCTCTTAAATCCGCAACATGCTGCAGTGTAAGGTTCCAGCTTACTGGTTGCTATAGTTATCGATCTTAAAATGAAATACTGAGAGATCAATGGCAATCGGGAATGTAGATGAAATTTCCTAAGTATGCAATGGCAAAGGGCAAGCTCGCTTTACTAGAGACTCAAGCTGTGATCCAATTAAATGTGTCCATAATGTTTTGTCAAGTAAATACTGTACTTCTGTCAGCTGATTTATTACTTTTACATAGATCAGAAGGAAAATCAAACACTCAACTCTTCATGCGAACTAGACAGAAATACTATGAAAAGGAATGAATCGCCTTTCTTATTTTACTAGTTCAAAATATTTACTAAAAAAAATCCCTCTTCTTTTATATACCGCTTTTAGTTTTAATTGCATATTTTACTTTCTTAATGTTATTAGGAAGCTCCAATAACAGGTGCTGCATAGATTTGCTTTCCCCTAACTTAGTCAGAAAATGCCTCATTGATTTATATGTGTGGGCATGCTCTATATCATATGCAGAGACCACCATGAAGGGTTGGGGAGGAAGGAGGAGGGGCTGAGTTGTCTTCATCACCTATTGGGAATAATGGATCCTGTGTTATCTACAGGGTGGTCCAAAGGTATGGAGATATCTGAATTGATGGAGAATGGTGGTTGGGAATGCCATCCTGTATGTGGTATGTTGCTAAAGTGAAGGGGCAAATCTGAGAGGGGTGGTGTCCAACACCACAGACATTTTGAAAGCCACCATCTTGGAACAAAGTCAATATTTTCAAATGGAAAGGGGTGCATGTGACATGTGTATCAGATAGGGAATGTCACGAGGAACCCAAATATGTGCCTAGCGTGACGTACTTTTTTCTGCCAAAGTTATTAATAATAACTTATCATTTATTTCTTTGTTACAGACACAGATATGGCTGTGAAATTACCTTGTGAGGAGACGTCAGAGATTGTGCTGATCTATGGGGAGAACAGTACTTGAGTCATTGCAGTGTATTTGAATGGTCAGTGACCTAGCAGACCGCCTATCCGCCATGGCACAGTTGGCAAACTGCTTGCCAAATTTCGCCAAATAGGTTCTATTTTGGACCTGCCAAAAAGTAGATATAACAAAACTTCCACAGACAAAGAAACAACAGTGGCCAACCTAGCGTCCTTCTACAAGAACCCACATTGTAGCACCTGGCATCTGTCACAGGAGAGCAGAGTGAGTTGAACACCATCGGGTGGATACTTCATATGCAAAAAAGACACCCATTCAGTTGCTGCGTCATCTCAATAAAGACAATCTCAATTGATGTGTTGTATTTATGGAACGGATGTCATAGGAATTGCAATGGAGTCCATTATTCACAGAGACGATATTATTCAGTGATGAAACAAGCTTCTACCTGAACAGGGAGGTGAACAAACAAAACCTTTGCTACTGCACTGGACAGATCTCTCCAAGATGATTGACACACAGAAAGCCATGGTGTGGTGTGTGGAGTATGAAGATAGCCCATTCTTCACCGATGGTAGCCTTACTGCTGCCAAGTATCTGTAATTGTTATGTGACAAGGTGTTCCTGTCACTTTGCAATGAACATGGTACATTCCCAGTGATCTTCCAGCAAAATGGTGCCCCTCTACATTATGGACATGATGTATGCAAGTTTTTGGGTCAGTAGTTTCTGTGAAAGTGGATTCGGTGTCGCAGCCTGGTGGAGTGGTCTCTGTGGTCACTAAATGTAACTTCCATCTGCTGGATAATGTCAAGTGCACGGTTTATGCAGTGAAAATCGAAAGTGTGGAGCAAATGCAACAACGTTTCCTGGACACCTGTACAAGCATTTCCACTGAGGTGTTGCTTTCAGTGCATTGTGTATAAGAGAATAGGATAGCCTTGAGGATTCAGAACAATGAGGAGCACATCAGGCATATCCTGTAGTGGATCATGTCATGGAAAAATTCCTAATAGCTTTGGCAAGAATAAAGGTACATGATATTTAAGCACATATTTGGATTCCTCATCTAATTAAAAATTGTGGATTTCAAAATGGCTGTCATGTTGGACAAAGCCCCTTTCAGATTTGCCCCAGACATGCCACACAGAGGATGATGTTCCCAACCACTATTTTGTATTTTTTTAGGTGTCTACAATCTCCATACCTTTGGACCACCTTGTATACTAAAGTTGAAAATTAATATCTATAATATAATTTGTACAATCTCTAATTGCTACAAGAAGTGTTATCAGGGACATACATAGAAATCACAGGGTCCTATAGGAAAAGTGAAAATTGCCCTCCCAATGTATTCTCCCCCCAACAAGTTATTGCAGCTAATCAGAACATTATGAGTGTATTTTATATAAAAAGTCAGGTATGAAAACACAATGAATAAAGCTCATAGGTCTCTTTATTTTCAGCCACATAATTCTCCTTAATTACATAGTATTATAGTAACATAGTATGTTAGGCTGAATGAAGACAATGTCCATCTAGTTCAGCCTGTTTCAACCTCCTTGTTGATCCAGAGGAAGGCAAAAAACCCAAGAGGCAGAAGCCAATTAGCCCTTTCAGGGGAAACATTCCTTCCTGACTCCATAATGACAGTCAGAATAATCCCTGGATCATCCTCTGATAGTTCCTACCTGAATGTAAGACCCGGATCAACAACCCCGCTGGTCACCTAATATCTATATCCTGTAATATCATAGAGCTCTAGAAAGACATCTAGTCCCCTTTTAAACTCCTCTATGGAATTTGCCATCACCAAGTACTCAGGCAGAGAATTCCACAGTCTCACTGCTCTTACAGTAAAGAACCCCCTTCTGTGTTGGTGATGAAACCTGCTTTCTTCTAGACGTAACGGATGCCCTCTTGTTACCGACGCAGTCCTGGGTATAAACAGATGATGGTAGAGATCCTTGTATTGTCCCCTAATGTATTTATATATAGTTATTGTATGGCATCACAAAGCAGGTAAATTCACAGCATATCTGCTGGAAATCTACAATTACCTGTGGCTGAAACCTTACCGAATATGCACAAGATTTACTATAGATTTTGCCCTTTGTATTGCAAAGTTGAAATCTGCTCTGAAAATCTGCAACGTGAATTGAGATATATGTACCCTTATACATTTCTGCAGGGGTTTAATTTGGGTTATTTTTTTTGCACAGTGTGGATGAGATTTCTTCAAATTTTATCTACTTTACTACATAATATAAAGAGCTTAAATACACGGACGTAACTTTGTTCCATTATGCTACTATGAAAATCACGGCCACGTAATGGGACAAATCAAAACCATTGATTTCAATGGTTTTATATCCACTATCGGGATTAATAATTACATGCTTAAAAGAGTCTGATTTTTGTGCCATGCATTGACTTCTGAGGTGGACATCGCTTGATCGTGAGAATGGATAAAAAAAATACATCACCCGGCTCCCTGTCATGTCCCCTAACAGCACCATAACTTAGTTTCTGGTGCTGTGGGGATGTGACAGGTTCCCTTTAAATGTCAGACTGGGGTCTGAAGGTGGTAGGGGGAGTAGGTCACATGATGTGAAGGGACCTGGAAGGGACAGAGGGAGAGAGGATGTTTTGTCTGTGGTGAAGCATTCATTTTTTAATGAAAGAGAGTGAGCTGTGGTTGCTAATGCTGGTAAATGAGAGAAAAGAAACCCAGAACGTGGAGTGTGGATAGCGGTGTGTAAGCACCCTGCAATATCTGTGGGGCCCTCCATTGTTATAAAAAATCATCCCGGAGACATAAACCGTAATAGTCATGAATCCATCTGAAAACGTCCGGAAATATCTAGTAGTTTGGGTGATCACACCTTGTCACCACTTTTGTATGTTTAGGGATGTACCGTGTAGAAATATGAAGTTCTGGTTTGTTGTACCTACAGCGAGTGCATGCTGTATCCTTAAACAGGTTATTCAGTTGTAAACTATTGATGGCCTATGTGCAGGATAGGCCATCAATAGTAAATCGGTGGAGGCCTGCCGCCAGGGAACCTTGACGGTCAGCTGTTCACCGAGCCAGTGTGCTCATGCATTGAGGTGATTTCTACATAAAGCAGACATCTCTGTTCTTACTGCAGTGGCCAGGTTTGGTATTAAAGGCAACGTTCCCATTAAATTGAATGGGAACTTCACCTTTTATACCAAGCTTGGCTACTGTAGTTTGCACAGAGCTGTCTGCTTCCTACAGAAATCAGTTCAGTGCATAAATGTTTTGGCTCGGCAAACAGCTGACTAGCAAAGGTCCTTGGCAGTAGACCTCCACAGATCTACTATTAATGGCCTATGCTAAGAATAGACTATAAATAGTTTACAACTAGACAATTCCTTTAATCATGAGTGCGGAGATGGGACAGAATCCATGTAACCGTCTATTTTTCTAGAACGCACAAAATATTGGTACTTGGAAAGAAAATTCCGCCAGTTAAGGCCAAAGGGTTTGTCAGTCTTACTATGAAGGCCAGAGACCTTATATGCAGTACAATGTTTCAGTTGCCATTGATTGGTGCATTTTCCCCATCGTGATGCACCATTGAATTGCCCGTGCTGATTGGGTGGATCTTCCAGCCTGTGGCATTGCAAGTTTATTGTGGTTTCAAGTTCAAGCAGCTAAAGAAAGACTAGAGGATTCTCTGATCCCAGTCAGTTCATTAGAAGTATGGTTGTCAATCACAGCCATTGTCTAACTGTTGATTGCACAATCTTATGGATATAACTATGCGTCATGAAATCTCTTGATTTACGAATCCTGTCTAATGGTTACAGTATAAACCTAAAATAAAAAGTTTAAAAATGGGCCAAGCTTATCACAGTTGCTTATGCTGGGTAATAAATTTGGTACATTTTAAGACAGTTTTGATTGTTTACATCATCTATTGGTTAACTTACGCAACACCAAACTTTAGCTCCAAAGTTTGCTGCTATTGTGTTGCACAGTGTTGCATTTAAATCGCGCCCCTTTCCAATGAAGTGAGGCCCATTTTCCCATAAACCATGCCCCCATGTCACATCAGGTGTCTGAGGCACATAATAAATATAGGGACAGTCATGTAGGCTAGTTTTTTGCCACAAATTGAGACAGAATTCTGGCACACTTCGCTTAGTGAATTTCCCCCAATATGTTTCACCTTCATAAACTACACAGCCAAAGCTAATTGCTTTACTCTACACTACCAGTCCTTTTTCCTACTCAAATGCATGTAAAAATAATGAAGAGTTCATAATAAATACTATATTGATCTTTCACTAACAAAAAACCTTTAGGTAATGAAATAAAATAAGCAGAACTGAAAAAATCTTCTTAAAACACAGAATCACAGAATGTCCCCTAGTTGTATTCAGTCTTTTTACATGTGCTAATTAATTTAGATGGCTTTCAGATACTAGGATTTTTTCATTGTAGTCTGTTCCCCATTGACTTGTATTTAGATGCTAATGAAAGTCAAGTACAACTTAAATCTGATGGTTTTGTTCAACCAGGTTTCAACCTACTGTAATTGTAAATCATCAAAGGAAACGAGACCCAATGAACAGTAACAACCGTCCTCAAAGAGAAAATAAAATAATCAAGTTACAGGTATGTTAAAGAATGCGGTAGAAATCTAATTTCCGACTAGCCTGTGATTATATATCAAAAAGCAATGCTGTGCACTGATTTAATGAAATGCTTAGACATATAACATATGCATCTAATGTACTTTCTTCTAAAGTAGAAGACTCTATTGTGAGACTATGAGAATAATTTGTGCAGTATATGCCACAATCTAGGAAAAATATATTCATTTTTAAGGGTCACACTATGAGGCCTCGGTCACACGGGCGATTTTCCGTGCGACCTGCGCCTGGGCATGCGATCTGCGATCTTAGAGAACCATTGCTTTGCAATGGTATCGGACACATGAGCGCTTTTTATGTGCTCGTCCGATAAATTATAGAACAGAAATCGCAGTTCGCACCTATCTGCGATCTGCGATTCCTGTTCTCTTCTCTATATGTGCTCAATGGGGCTGGCGGCAGCAGTGCTGACCCCATTGAGAACATATAGTAGACAAATCATTCTCCTCTGCCACAGCTGTAACAGCTGTGGCAGAGAAGAATGATGTTTGCCCATTGAATTCAATGGAGCCGGCAATACAGCCGGCTCCATTGAAAGCAATGGGCTGCCGGCGATCGCACGATGAATTTTCAGAAAGGGCTTAAAAATATAAGCCCTTCCCTGAAATTCATCCAGAAATGTGTAAAAACAAAAAAATATATATACTCACCTGGTCCCGGCAGACGGAGTTCAGCCGTGGCCGGCCGACAGTTCTCCTGAACTGCTTTGAGTAGTATTCAGCAGGCGGGGATTTAAAATCCCCGCCTGCTGAATGAGCTGCCTCTGATTGGTCAAGCCCTGAATGACAGCTGAGAGCTGCCCCTGATTGGTTCCTGCGCTGAGCCAATCAGAGGCAGCACTCACTCACCCATTCATGACTTCATGAATAGGTAAGTGAGAGCTGCCTCTGATTGGTGAGGCTGTGACCAATCAGAGGCAGCTCATTCAGCAGGCGGGGATTTTAAATCCCCGGCTGCTGAATACTACTCACAGCAGTTCAGGAGAACTGCCGGCCGGCCGCGGCTGAACTCCGTCTGCCGGGACCAGGTGAGTATATATATTTTTTTTGTTTTTACACATTTCTGGATGAATTTCAGGGAAGGGCTTATATTTTTAAGCCCTTCCCGAAAATTCATCGTGAGATTGCCTGCAGCCCATTGCTTTCAATGGAGCCGGTTGTATTGCCGGCTCCATTGAATTCAATGCGCTGGACAGCTTGGGCCCGTTTCTAATGAAACGCGGCTAGGAGCAGTTTTTTCGGGCGATTTTTCGGCACCGGTCACGCGATTTGCGGATGCGCATCCATCATGCGATCCGCAAATCGCGGGAAAAAACGCCCGTGTGACCTAGGCCTTAGGGTTACAAAAAATAGGAAGCTAATAAAAAATGCTTAAAGGGGTTGTCCCGCGCCGAAACGGGGTTTTTTTCTTTTCAACCCCCCCCCCCCGTTCGGCGCGAGACAACCCCGATGCAGGGACGTAAAAAAAAAAACGCTCAGCGCTTACCTTATTCCCCGCGCTCCGGTGACTTCTATACTTACCGGCTGAAGATGGCCGCCGGGATCCTCTTCCTCCGTGGACCGCAGCTCTTCTGTGCGGTCCATTGCCGATTCCAGCCTCCTGATTGGCTGGAATCGGCACGTGACGGGGCGGAGCTACACGGAGCTACACGGAGCCCCATTGAAGAAAGCAGAAGACCCGGACTGCGCAAGCGCGTCTAATTTGGCCATTCGACCATTTTAGATGGCGAAAATTAGGCGGGCTCCATGGAGACGAGGACGCCAGCAACGGAGCAGGTAAGTGAAAAACTTTTTATAACTTCTGTATGGCTCATAATTAATGCACAATGTACATTACAAAGTGCATTATTATGGCCATACAGAAGTGTATAGACCCACTTGCTGCCGCGGGACAACCCCTTTAAGTCATTTCCAGAATTATCAATATTTATTTATAGGAGTATTTATTCATATTAAAGCATTACTAGTTCTAGGGTGCTGCACATATGAACAACAGGGAGGGGTTTAAGTACATTAAATAAGATCAAAACAATTGCAAAGGGGGGTATTTATTATTATTAGGGGAATTTTTGATGTCAGTTTTCTGACAGCTCTTCTTTCCTTCTCTAATTTAAAGGTTTACCACCTTGAGCAGATACTGCAAATCTAAGCGGGATTCCCTGATTCATTTAAACTAGTTACCTTCCCTGGCCCTCTAACCCCCTTTGGTAGACACACTGCGGAGCTCCTCTCTGCTCTCTCTGGTCTTCCTACACTTCGTCTAAGAGACTTTTACTCACAAACAAGATTGAGGCCCTTTAGGGACTTCTTTAGAGAATCTGTGACAGGGGCCTGGTTACGATACTTTCAGTTAAGAGGTTTTGTGGACTCTTTGACATCGGGGGGGGGGGCAACTTCACCAGATACCTCACCCCATTTGAGGCTCTGTGTGTATCCGCGGTCCCCCCACACACTCTATCTTGGTGATCTACAAGGCGGATGCATTTCTTTTTAGCACGTAATATTTGTACCTATAGAATCTTGGTGAACTCTCTGCCATCAGAGTTCTCCCATGATCTAAGTATAAAATCACGTATCAGTCTGAAATTACAAAAGGGTGTCTGAAGTCATATCTATTACTATGCACCACTCAGATATAATTTTCCTCTAGTAGGGACTGAGTTTCATTCTGAAACAGGGGTACTAGCACCATACAGTCTCCAACTATCTGGGGGATGCTGGTTGTCTTATGTCCCCATAGGACCAATACTCTGGTCCTCTGAAACCTACCCTACTATTCCCGGTTTCGTTATTTTAGACCTAGGAATCTGAACTAGGAGCAATCCTTATATAAAGCCCCTACTGACTGTGTATACCAATAAAGGTACAGTAAGCTTTCTATGCACCTAGGAAACAATTGATCTATACTTTATTTCTTTATCCTAATACGAAAATAACTACAAGGGTGGTGGGATTAGTTTAATTAGTATATGACCTTTTAAATGTGTGAAGGTAAAAATCAATTTTATTTTTTTATTATTAAAGTTAAGTTTTACGGTATGATGAGATATTATGTCCCTCTACAACTTAGTGTGCAACTCCTCTATTGCCTTAACTCCAGAAACTGCCTTCATATCAATGTTTCCAGAAACTATTTTCAAAGTAAAGAAAGGGCTGTTGCACTTCTTTGTTGTAGTGGCTGGACAGATCATCCCAAGGCTATGGCATACCACGACTGCTCCCTCCAGGGCATCATGGGTTGAATCGATGAACATTCTCATGAGATACGAGGAAATGAGAGCAGAAGATGAAAACAAGTACTCCGGGTTCTGTGCCATCTGGCAACCATGGGTGCAGACCCAAACTTCTCAAGGATTTAGGGACCGGATCATCTGGGGCACATATGACCTACAGCGATCCCATTAACGTAAATGAAAAGAGGACAAAGATACCTAGTGCCCCCCTACCTTCCCCTTTCTCTCCTCCTTTTTCTCCCCTGCTTTTCTATATATTTTATCTTTTGTTTCACAATGTGTTGAGTTTCCTCATTAATATAACATAGAATCTGTGTAAAATTGACATCAACGACCCCTGGATTGGGTAGGGACTGGGGAGGTATGTAATAATCTGTATTGGTTGAGCTCATTAACCTGTATTGAACATGTTTATTTCAATTTACCTGCTGTCTAATGAAATACCATTGAAGCTTAAAGATTTGCCAAATTTCTCAAATTTGGCACTATGTTGATAATTTTACATCTTTAAATATTTCTAGAGATGTGAAGTCACTTTGTACATCACCCAACTACTGGAGTGCAATTGTGACAGATTTAGCAATTTTTTAAAAAGTTGCATGTCATAAAAATTCTTTAAAAACCTCACTCCACTCAAACTCCACCCTGTTTTCTAGGCACTTTTTGAAAGGGGAACGAGAGGCATAGCATCTTTTTAGGGGGACAAAATTAATAGTAAATTTGGCTAATTGATGTGCACCCCAAAAAAGATGCAACTTAATCTATATTTCTGGCACAACGCCAGTAATAAATATGTCCCAATAAGCTTGAACTAAATGAGTAAAAGAATAATACATAGGGAGAGAGGACTCTGCTTGTGAGTGTTTACAATCCACAAGGGAGGGAGACAACAAGTGAGGATAGAAGATTCCCATATGGTAGCATAGCGGCAGCAGAGATCATTGTAAATTATAGTCTTTTATGAAGAGGTGGATTTTTAGGTGCAGGAGAAGAGGAGTCTCATTTTTTTGAGTAGCAAGTTCCAAAGTAAGGGGGATGTACAGATGACGTTATGCGAGGAGCAGTCGAGAGAATAGCAGAGGAAGAACTTTTGTAAGGACCAGTGATTACATGTCAGGTATATGGAGAGATTAAGTCAGAGATATATGAAGAGGACAGGTGTTGGGCAGCCATGCATGTCATGGTTAATTCTCTATTGCTGTAAAGTATATCATGCCGTACTATCAGAAAAAAGTTATTAGTGAGTCCTAGAATTGCTCTCTGCAATCAAGTTGTTTCAGCCATTCCTTTGGTTGGATGCCATGGCTTGCTGGCTGTGTCAGAATAATAGGGATTGGGTGACATCGCAACGTCAGCCCCCGGTCTATATAATCTTTATGCTGGCACATGCTGAATGCCACTCCTCTGCAGGTGTGTGGATAGATTGGTTGGCTGGGAGTTGCCAGCCAATCAAGGTTAGTTCGTGTACATTTATTCCAACCCCTCCACCCAGAGGATATAGGTTATAGTCTAAGTCAGAAGGTGTGTCTGGTCCAGTCAGAGGCTCACAGTCTTGTCCAGTGTCTAAGCTCAAATAAGTCTGTCTGATGATAAATTCTATCTGGGGTATTGGTATATTTGACCTCCTGGATATTTGTGGTTCTTATATTTGCACAGCATTTAACTGTTGCCACATTCCTTGTTTCCATCTAAAAAAGAGCCAGGGTCGACTCAGGCTCCTGATGTGGAGTTGCCCTCATCAGAGCAACAGTTGCACTTTTATTTCTCATGTTAGTAGGTTAGGGTCAGTTTTCCAAACCCATTCTTTATTTTACTTATATACTATTTAACTTTACCCATATTTGTACTTTCTGTGCATATCCATCCTTTACAAACATTAAATTATGTCTGGCTCAGACGTAACATTGCAATCAGACATTTGATGCATTTTTGTTAACCCAAACATAGGAATGGATATAATTTTCTTTTTTTCTATTTTTTACTAAACATTGCACTTTAAGGCAAAATTGCATGAAGGTGTTCACATTAACTTCTGGGTGGCATTTTACAGCATACTTAGTTCTTCTGTAATTATTCTATGATTCAAGTTTTACATATTTGTGTCAAAAGTGTGAAAATTATCCTGGCGCCAAAAGCTTTAGTAAGTAAGAAAAGCCGAATCTCTCAACAAAATCCATTACAACCATTCACCTATACACCACACTTAAAGGGAACTTATGTTGAACATGTTATCTGAGCTGCAGGCATCATGTTATAGAGCAGAAGGAATTAAGCAGATTAATATAAAGTTTGATGAGAAAAGATTATGTAGAACTTGTAAATTATTCATTTAAGTTCTTGCTAATGCACTTCGAAGGAGCTAACCTTCATTACCAAAAACAACTCATGAACAAACCCTCCATGACATAGAAGATTATTGTCTTATTCCAGGAAAATAAGTTCTTCCCAACTCCAAATCTGGCAATCAGAATAATTCCCTGGATCAACAGACCTTCTGATGTAAGCGAGCAGCCATAACATATATTATTGTTGCACTTGGGAAAGGCGTCCAGAACCCTCTTGAACTCTTTTAGCAAGTTCCCCATCACCACGTCCTTAGGCAGAGGGTTCCATAGTCTAATTGGTCTTATAGTAAAAAAATAACCCTTTTATGTTGGTGTGAAGTTTACCTTAAAACCATTGTCACAGATAGTGTTGAGTGAACCGAACCAGTAGAACCCTGTTTCCGGTCAAAATTTACTAAAAGTTTGGTCTGGCATGAACACAAACCAAGCTTTTACCAAAGTTCTACCTCAAATCGGGTTCTACTGGTTCAGTTTCCTTAACACTAGTCTTGAACGCTGGTGTATAACACTGTCTAAGAGCCATTAAAGCCTTGTATAACACCCTCAGAGTGCTATACAGAGCCTTTATGTGTCTTAGACAGTGTTAAACACTAGTGTTAGGAGTTTCGGTGAACTTTGTACTAAACCAAACTTTTGGCAAAAGATCAGTGAACCATCTGAACTGAACTTCTCAGAAGTTCACTCATCATTACTCACAGTGATTTTAGCTACTTCTCATCTCACTTGACCACAGTCTCAAAAAATGTAAATTAAGCACCATATTTTTGACAAGGTTCCATTTAAAAAATAAAGTGTACATCAAATTATAATTACACAAGTTCTAAAAATAGACAATACGGGTTGTTTGACCTTTTTTGTACCATAAATCCCAAATAAGGGAATAAAGAATAAGCCAATTGTATCTCTATTGCATTTGTATAGATTGTCCTGCTAGAGAAGAACAGGCTGATGCTTCCTGCGGAGAGGTCATCTACTGCACAGTCTTGTGTAGCTGCCAGGTTTTGAATGAAACATTTGTGATAAATTTGTATAGAAGGTCAGAAGTCCTATTCCGGTTGAAAAGAGGTTAAATGGGTCGCTTAAAGAAGTTCTCTTAATTTTTATAGTGTCCACTGAGAGTTGATTTACCACAGAAGTGACCTGATCACTCTTAGCTGACCTTAGCAAGACTCAGCTCCTCTGTCAGTCAAGACTGAAAAAGAAGATATTTTATTTATCAGGATTTATATTCTTTGTAGGAAGATGGATCCCGCCAAATCAATAAGACAATACGCATTTTCATGATTGCTTTATGCATGACAAAAACAGAAGTAGAAGGAAACTGAGGAAGTTACATTAAATATGTTGTCTATGAAGCACATTGTACAATATCATGTAAAAAATAAAATAGTTTAAGAAATTGTAACTTTATAATAATACGCTCTGTGCGCATGTTTTTCGAAAAGCAATAGTCTTTTAGTCATCTTCTCCGGATATCATATTACCAATTTAAAAAGCATTTTATATTGACAGGTCATCAATGTGTTATCATTGGAGCTCCTAAGCGCAGGACACACAGTACCATAAGGGGCAGAAGCGCTCACTGATGTCAAAATTAATATATTTTAAAAAATCCTAAAATTTGGCAGTTTTCATACTGACCACTGGAGGTACTTTTACACAGGGTGATTATCACCCGATTTCTTGCTGCAAATAGTATATTCGGGCGATATTTATCTCATGTAGACTTGGCCACTGACAGGGCACTGAGCGAGAAATCACTCACCTATCAGAACTAAAAACCAAGTGACTGTCGGTCTGTGTAAACAGGAGCTGCTTAATGTTGGAGCAATTTATTTACTGTGAATTAAGGTGGTTGGCCATAACGATCCCCATTTGCTCAATCTCCATTCACTTGAAGGACTATTGCTTTTATGTAAAGCACAGGAGAGCTAGTACTAGCCTATCGGGCACTTATGCTCCTAACAGTTGTCCCGTAAAAAAGTATTCTAAGCCTAATGATAGTCTGATACTTCCTGTTGTGTAGAGATCACTTTTCAACAGTCATCTCATTATCATCACAGGCAGGATTACAATGAAAGGTGTCACTTATGTATAATATATAACACAGGAACCAACATGCACAATCAGTGATGGTCACAGCTCACCTCCACCCCTCCCTGCACAATGACCTCTGCACAGGTCACAGAACATGCCCACAACATTCTCCCATAGAAGCTCATGCTCATCTCCTGTCCATTGTGTCTATGGCCCATGAAACTGCTATAAAGCATATCTCTTAATGCTGGGAACTGCAGCTCTGTTAAGATGACCATTCTTATAGTTGTGTACAGAAAATAAAATAAAAAAATACACAATCACAAAATAAAAACAAATCACAAAATGGAAAATGTTTCAATATTTGGTTTCAATTGCTAACATACACATAGCTGATTAGTTAGCATTACGTTATTATTGAAGAAGTAGTAGATGCTTTGAACAAACTTCCAGCAGATATGGTTGGAAAATCAACAATAAAGGATTGTAAGCTGCCTGGGATAAACATATGTCTAACCTAAGAGATAAATAAAAAAGAAATAACATAAGTGCAGAAAAGATGGTCTTTTTTGTCATCAATCTTTTATGTTTCTATGAATATATAATTTTGATAAAAACAAATTAAATAGTTGGTAACTGTTTTTATTTTGCTTTAGTTGATGAAAGTGGTTATCTCTTTCCACGATGATGACGGTTTTGTGCTTAAATGGGTTTGTCCAGGGATAGAATAAAGGACCTTCATTTTTTTCCAGAAACAGCACCACAACTGTCCATAGGATGTTGTTGGTATTACAGTTCAACTCCATTCACTTGAAAAGGGATGAACTTCAATTCCAAGCAGAGTCCATTGTTAAATGTGAGACCGTTTCTAGAAAAACAGCAGTCTTTTTTCCTAGTCTTGGACAAAGCCCTTGAATTAATAAAGAAGAGTCTCTCATGTGGAACATCCCTAACGTTAAGCAGCAACATTGATTCACCGAAGTCTGCAATGGGAGAAACAAGTTTCTCTGTATAAGACCATGGCTTCTGTGACTCTTTCCATTCAGAGTGTACTGAACTAGTCAAACTCTGTTTCAGTTCGAACATTGCTAAATGTTCAGTTTGGAGTGAACCTGAATCTTGGGTGGTTCATCCTTGCTGAACCCACTAAAAGAATAAGGTGGTGGCCTTGCAGTTAGCACTGTTGCCTTTCTGTGGCCCTATGTTCAAATCTGACAACATCTGCATAGAGCTTGTATGTTGTCCGGACTCGAACCCAGGACCTCTTGTGCTACAGTCAGCAGCTCTCTCCCCTGAGCTATCCAGGATTTGTACAGTTCCTTGCTGAAACCCAGCCTTGTTATGTTTCTTTGCTTCTGCTAAATCCACTTCCTGTCTCACTGTTCTGGCTCTGCTCTGCTACTAATTGGGACTTCCGATAAAAGCCTGACCGTGCCTCAGATCCAGTGTGTGATTATTGTACTCCACCACCATGATCAAGCACCTCTTTCTCCTGCTCCTCTCGGATTGTACCGATACCTCCTGCTGCTGACCTCTGGCTTCCATTTGACTACGCCTGCTTCTCCTCCCATTGTACTGCATTCTGAGAACTCCTACTGCTGACCTCTGGCGTCCGTTTGACCATGCTTTCATCTCATCCAATTGTACTGCATACCATGACTTCCCTATAATGACTCCTGGCTATTTTAACTGTTCTGCAATGACCGGCATGGCTACTACACCTGCGGCTTCAATCCAGCATTAATATAGCATAACATATGTTTTCCCTGTGTTTTATAACAATCACCTTTATTTATATAGCACATACATATTACACGGCGCTTTACATCACTTAATATTTTCTGGCCCCATTGGGGTTAACAATCTATAGTCATCTATTGGTATGTTTTTGGAGTGTGGGAAGTCCCCTACACAAACATACAAACTCCATGTAGATACTGTCAGATTTCAACCTAGGACTCCAACGCTGCAGGGCAACAGTGCTAACTGCTTATCTGTAGGATAACCTCCATGACCTCCACTGCCACCACTGTCATTATTATACAAGAGTTTGACCAGGAAGGATGAACACAGAACTTAAACACATGCTAAAGAGGAATAAAAACATTGTTTATCAAATGGAAAGAGGAGAGAATATCTAAAGTGGAATATAATGCAGTCTGCAGAAACTGTAGGGCAAGAGACAGAAAAGCTAAAGCTGATTAATTGAAGCTCGCAAGAGAGGCCAAAAGTAATTAAAAGGATTTGGGAAATATGTCAAAAGAAAAGTCAAATATGCTACAGGATGTTTACAAGATGAAAATGGTGAATTAGTTAAAAATGAGGTTCAGAAGGGCAAAGTTTTAAATTTTTATTGTGTATCTATTTTCTCTCAGAAAGTAGATGTAACATCAACTGATTTTTCCTGTGCTACTGAAGGAATAAAAGAATGCAGGCTATCTTTAAGCAGAAAGATGGGGAGGGAACACATAGATAACTTAAATGAATTCAAGTCTCCAGGTCCAGATAAATTATATTCTAGGATACCAAAGAAAGCAGTGGAGGTAATTGCTGAACCACTGTAACTTTGATAATTCCCAGAGAAAAGAAGAAGTCCCAAAAGATTGGAAAAGGTTGTCCCTAGCTTCAAAAAGGGGAATAAGATGGACCCAGGAAACAACAGGCCTGTGAGCCTGACTGTTATACCAAAAAAAATCTTTGAATAAATTAAACAGCATCTATGCAAACAAGTCATACCAGACTAATTTAATTTCCTTCTATGAGAGAATCACCGACTGGGTTGATCAGGGAAATGTGGTAGATATAGTATATCTTGACTTTAACAAAGCATTTGACAAAGTACCCTATACAGTCTTTATTGAAAAAAATGACCAAATATGGGATCGACAAGGCAACTGTAAAATGGATTCACAATTGACTGAATGATTGTACTCAAAGAGTGGTCATAAATGGCTGAACATCCAAGTGGAAGAATGTATCAAGTCGGGTATCACAAGGCTCTATCCTAGGCCCAGTGTTGTTTAACATTTTTATAAATGATCTAAATGAAAGAATTGAGAGGAAACTGATCAAATTTGCAGATGACACAAAGCTAGGAAGGATAGCTAACACTAGGGAAGAGAGAGAGAGAGAGAGAGTATTCAAAAAGATCTAGACAAACTTGAATAATGGGAGATGACTAACATAATTGTATTTAACAGGGAGAGATGCAAAGTCCTACATCCAGGCAAGAAAAATGAAAAAAGCTCATACAGAATAGGATGAATTGATCTAAGCAGCACATGTGAAAGAGATTTGGGTATACTAATAGATCACAGACTGAACATAAGTCAACAGTGTGATGCAGCAGCAAAAAAGGCAAACACAATTCTGGCATGTATTATGAGAGACATAAGTCTCTCTTAAGAGTCTGGATCATATAAGGTAATTATCCCCGTCTACTCTTCCTTAGTCAGACCTCATCTAGAATACTGTGTCTAGTTCTGGGCACCTCAATTTAAAAAAGACATGGGCAAAATGGAACAAGTTCAGAGAAAAGCTACCAGAATAGTGAGCAGTCTGCAAATCATGTCCTATGAGAAATGGTTAAATAATCTAGGAATATTAAGTTTGCCAAAAAGAAGGCTGAGAGAAGACTTAATAGCTGTCTACAAATATCTGAAGGGCTGTCACACTGCAGAGGGATCAGTCCTATTCTCATCTGCACAAGGAAAGACTAGAAGCAATGGGATGAAACTGAAAGGGAGGAGACACAGATTAGATATTAGGAAAAACGTTTTGACAGTGAGGGTGATCAATGAGTGGAATAGGTTGACTCGGGAGGTGGTGAGTTCTCCTTCAATGGAAGTCTTCAAACAGATGCTGACAGACTTCTATCTGGAATGATTTAGTGAATTCTGCATTTAGAAGGGGCTTGAATCCAATGACCCTGGAGGTCCCTTCCAACTCTATTATTCTATGGTTCAGTTTAAGGGTATTGATGAAGTTCTGATTTGGTTTGAACTCATTTGAAAAAAACAAGCTTTTTTTTGGAAAATTTGGTGAACCAGCTGTGCTTATCTCTACTCTTGTGGAATCAGACTCTATTATGTGATCTACTATCTGGCTTATATTTCTGAACTACAAAACCATCCATCATGTTTTCCTTGTTGTTTAGACTAGATGTGGGCAGTTTGAGTGAATCTGTGAAGATTTCTTAGAGTAATAGAGTATAGGTATTAGAAGGGTATTTGATTATGGGAATTATTCTTGCTAAGACACATAATTATCTTTTCTGTAAGGGAACTACAAGACATCTAGCGGATCCACAACAAGTAGGAGTTGTTATCTACTGGCATCATGTTAAGGGAGTCTTGAACTGCTGGCATTCTGTTGCATTTCTTGACAATTTACTGCCAATGCACCAAGACTAGAGATGAGCGAGCACCAAAATGCTCGGGTGCTCGTTACTCGGGACGAAATTATCGCGAAGCTCGAGGGTTCGTTTCGAGTAACGAACCCCATTGAAGTCAATGGGCGACCCGAGCATTTTTGTATATCGCCGATGCTCGCTAAGGTTTTCATTTGTGAAAATCTGGGCAATTCAAGAAAGTGATGGGAACGACACAGGAACGGATAGGGCAGGCGAGGGGCTACATGTTGGGCTGCATCTCAAGTTCCCAGGTCCCACTATTAAGCCACAATAGCGGCAAGAGTGGGCCCCCTCCCAACAACTTTTACTTCTGAAAAGCCCTCATTAGCAATGCATACCTTAGCTAATCACCACACTACCTCCAACAAAGCACAATCACTGCCTGCATGACACTCCGCTGCCACTTCTCCTGGGTTACATGCTGCCCAACCCCCCCGCATGACCCAGTGTCAACAGCACACACCAAAGTGTCCCTGCGCAGCCTTCAGCTGCACTCATGCCACACCACCCTCATGTCTATTTATAAGTGCGTCTGCCATGAGGAGGAACCGCAGGCACACACTGCAGAGGGTTGGCACGGCTAGGCAGCGACCCTCTTTAAAAGGGGCGGGGCGATAGCCCACAATGCTGTACAGAAGCCATGAGAAATATAATCCTGTGCCACCGCCATCAGGAGCTGCACACGTGGGCATAGCAATGGGGAACCTATGTGCCACACACTATTCATTCTGTCAAGGTGTCTGCATGCCCCAGTCAGACCGTGTTTTTTAATAAATAGTCACAGGCAGGTACAACTCCGCAATGGGAATTCCGTGTGCACCCACAGCATGGGTGGCTCCCTGGAACCTACCGGCTGTACATAAATGTATCCCATTGCAGTGCCCATCACAGCTGAGGTAACGTCCGATTAAATGCAGGTGGGCTTCGGCCCACACTGCATGCCCCAGTCAGACTGGGGTTCTTTGGAAGTGGACACATGCAGTTACAACTCCCTGTGGACCCACAGCATGGGTGGGTGCCAGGAAGCCACCGGCGGTACATAAATATATCCCATTGCATTGCCCATCACAGCTGAGGTAACGTCAGCTTTAATGCAGGTTAGCAAAAAATTAATTGGATTACACTGTAGGCGAGGGCCCCAAAAAATTGGTGTACCAACAGTACTAATGTACCTCAGAAAAATTGCCCATGCCCAACCAAGAGGGCAGGTGAAACCCATTAATCGCTTTGGTTAATGTGGCTTAATTTGTAACTAGGCCTGGAGGCAGCCCAGTTAAAATAAAAATTGGTTCAGGTGAAAGTTTCAACGCTTTAATGAGCATTGAAATGTATAAAAATTGTTCACAAAAATTATATGACTGAGCCTTGTGGGCCTAAGAAAAATTGCCCGTTCGGCGTGATTACGTGAGGTTTCAGGAGGAGGAGCAGGAGGAGGAGGATGAATAGAATACACAGATTGATGAAGCAAAAAGGTCCCCGTTTTTGATGGTGATAGAAAACGATGCTTCCATCCGCGGGTGCAGCCTACGTATTGCTTAGGTATCGCTGCTGTCCGCTGGTGAAGAAGAGAAGTCTGGGGAAATCCAGGCTTTGTTCATTTTGATGAGTGTAAGCCTGTCGGCACTGTCGGTTGACAGGCGGGTACGCTTATCCGTGATGATTCCCCCAGCCGCACTAAACACCCTCTCTGACAAGACGCTAGCCGCAGGACAAGCAAGCACCTCCAGGGCATACAGCGCGAGTTCAGGCCACGTGTCCAGCTTCGACACCCAGTAGTTGTAGGAGGCAGAGGCGTCACCGAGGACGGTCGTGCGATCGGCTACGTACTCTCTCACTATCCTTTTACAGTGCTCCCGCCAACTCAGCGTTGACTGGGGAGCGGTGACACAGTCTTGCTGGGGAGCCATAAAGCTGGCAAAGGCCTTGGAGAATGTTCCCCTGCCTGCGCTGTACATGCTGCCTGATCTCTGCGCCTCCCCTGCTACCTGGCCCTCGGAACTGCACCTTCTGCCACTAGCGCTGTCGGATGGGAATTTTACCATCAGTTTGTCCGCCAGGGTCCTGTGGTATAGCATCACTTTCGGGTATGAGAGTGGAAAGGTTCTCCTTATACCGTGGGTCGAACATTGTGTACACCCAGTAATCCGTAGTGGCCAGAATGCGTGTAACGCGAGGGTCTCGAGAAAGGCATCCTAACATGAAGTCAGCCATGTGTGCCAGGGTACCTGTACGCAACACATGGCTGTCCTCACTAGGAAGATCACTATCAGGATCCTCCTCCTCCTCCTCCTCCTCCTCCTCCTCCTCCGGCCATACACGCTGAAAGGATGACAGGCAAGCAGCATGGGTACCCTCAGCAGTGGGCCAAGCTGTCTCTTCCCCCTCCTCCTCATGCTCCTCCCCCTCCTCCTCAACGCGCTGAAATATAAACATGAGGGTGCTCTGACTATCCAGCGACATACTGTCTTCCCCCGCCTCCGTTTTCAAGCGCAAAGCGTCTGCCTTTATGCTTTGCAGGGAACTTCTCAAGAGGCATAGCAGAGGAATGGTGACACTAATGATTGCAGCATCGCCGCTCACCATCTGGGTAGACTCCTCAAAGTTTCCAAGGACCTGGCAGATGGCTGCCAACCAGGCCCACTCTTCTGTAAAGAATTGAGGAGGCTGACTCCCACTACGCCGCCCATGTTGGAGTTGGTATTCCACTATAGCTCTAGGCTGCTCATAGAGTTTGGCCAACATGTGGAGCATAGAGTTCCACCGTGTGGGCACGTCGCACAGCAGTCGGTGCACTGGCAGATTAAACCGATGTTGCAGGGTCCGCAGGGTGGCAGCGTCCGTCTTGGAGTTGCGGAAATGTGCGCTGACCCGGCGCACCTTTCCGAGCAGGTATGACAAGTGTGGGTAGCTTTTCAGAAAGCGCTGAACCATCAAATTAAAGACATGGGCCAGGCATGGCACGTGCGTGAGGCTGCCGAGCTGCAGAGCCGCCACCAGGTTATGGCCGTTGTCACACACGACCATGCCCGGTTGGAGGATCAGCGGCGAAAGCCAGCGGTCGGTCTGCTCTGTCAGACCCTGCAGCAGTTCGTGGGCCATGTGCCTCTTCTCTCCTAAGCTGAGTAGTTTCAGCACGGCCTGCTGACGCTTGCCCACCGCTGTGCTGCCATGCCGCGCGACACCGACTGCTGGCGACGTGCTGCTGCTGCTGACACATCTTGATTGCGAGACAGAGGTTGCGTTGGAGGAGGAGGGTGGTTTAGTGGAGGAAGCATACACCGCCGCAGATACCAGCACCGAGCTGGGGCCCGCAATTCTGGGGGTGGGTAGGACGTGAGCCGTCCCAGGCTCTGACTCTGTCCCAGCCTCCACTAAATTCACCCAATGTGCCGTCAGGGAGATATAGTGGCCCTGCCCGCCTGTGCTTGTCCACGTGTCTGTTGTTAAGTGGACCTTGGCATTAACCGCGTTGGTGAAGGCGCGTACAATGTTGCGGGAGACATGGCCGTGCAGGGCTGGGACGGCACATCGGGAAAAGTAGTGGCGACTGGGAACCGAGTAGCGCGGGGCCGCCGCCGCCATCATGCTTTTGAAGGACTCCGTTTCCACAAGCCTATACGGCAGCATCTCCAGGCTGATCAATTTGGCTATGTGCACGTTTAACGCTTGAGCGTGCGGGTGCGTGGCGGCGTACTTGCGCTTGCGCTCAAACAGTTGCGCTAGCGATGTCTGGACGCTGCGCTGAGAGACATTGCTGGATGGGGCCGAGGACAGCGGAGGTGAGGGTGTGGGTGCAGGCCGGTAGGCACTCGTGCCTGTGTCCTCAGAGGGGGGTTGGATCTCAGTGGCAGGTTGGGGCACAGGGGGAGAGGCAGTGGTGCAAGCCGGAGGCGGTGAACGGCCTTCGTCCCACCTTGTGGGGTGCTTGGCCAACATATGCCTGCGCATGCTGGTGGTGGTGGCTCCCCAGCTGATATTGGCGCGACAAAGGTTGCACACCACTGTTCGTCGGTCGTCAGGCGTCTCTGTGAAAAACTGCCACACCTTAGAGCACCTTGGCCTCTGCAGGGTGGCATGGCGCTTTGGGAAACAGTTGGTGGATTATTTGGTCTGGCCCTGCCTCTACCCCTGGCCACCGCACTGGCTCGGCCTGTGCCCACACCCTGACTTGGGCCTCCGCGTCCTCGCCCGCGTCCACGTCCTCTAGGCCTACCCCTACCCCTCAGCAGGCTGTATTACCAGTAGTGCAGAAACAAAACGCTGTAATTAAATGTGCCGCTTATTGGCCTGTGGTTGGAGGCTGACTTCGCTTACGGAACGCACAGCAGAGGCGGGAAAGAATTTTGTGCAAGCCTGCTGGTAACACTTAGCTGGCTGCGTATGAATTAGGACAACTACCCCCAGCAGAGACCCAGTACACTGGTGGACAGGAATACAGCGGTGATGTAAGAGGCAACACAGAGGCAGGAAAGAATTTTGCGCAAGCCTGCTGTAACACTTAGCTGGCTGCGTATGAATTAGGACAACTACCCCCAGCAGAGACCCAGTACACTTGTGGACAGGAATACAGCGGTGATGTAAGAGGCAACACAGAGGCAGGAAAGAATTTTGCGCAAGCCTGCTGTAACACTTAGCTGGCTGCGTATGAATTAGGACAACTACCCCCAACAGAGACCCAGTACACTGAGGACGGTCACAGGCAGCCCAAATAGATTTTTTTTTCCCAAATGTTTTTGGAAAGGCCCACTGCCTATATACACTAAATATGTCTTCTGTCCCTGCCTCACCACTACTGGCCTTGGACAATGTAAAATTACTGCAGGACGCAATGCTTTGCACGGCCAATATACAAAAAAAAAAAAGTGCAACACTGCAAAAAGCAGCCTCCACACTACTGCACACGGTTAGATGTGGCCCTAAGAAGGACCGTTGCAGTTCTTGAAGCCTAAAATCACTCCTAACGCTCTCCCTATAGCAGCTCCGGCACCAGCAGCACTGTCCCTGATCTCTGTCAGAATGCATCTGTGAAGAGCCGCGGGAGGGGCCGATTTATATACTCGGGTGACACATCTCGCCAGCCACTCACTGCAGGGGGGTGGTATAGGGCTTAAACGTCGCAGGGGGAAGTTGTAATGCCTTCCCTGTCTTTCTATTGGCCAGAAAAGCGCGCTAACGTCTCAGAGATGAAAGTGAAAGTAACTCGAACATCGCGTGGTACTCGTCTCGAGTAACGAGCATCTCGAACACGCTAATACTGGAACGAGTATCAAGCTCGGACGAGTACGTTCGCTCATCTCTAACCAAGACCTGTTAGCTCTTCCAGGCAAGCTAAGCATCTTGTAAACCTTTACCTTATTTTGTTACATTTTACACTCTTACACTTTTATACTGCAATAAATCTTTAATTTATCTTATAACTTGGCTCTGAGGCAGGCTTTGATTGTTTATTAGGATCGTTAGATTCCTGCATAGTGTTACACTCTGTTTCAGTGATATTACTGTAATTTTAATGTAGTGTGAATGATAATTTAGACAAATTACACATGTTCTGATCATAGCATTAAAGGGGTTGTCCAGTTGTAAACTATTAAGGGTCTATCTTAAGGATGGGTCATCAATAGTAGATTGGCGGGTGTCTGCCACCTGGGACCCCCTCTGATCCTCTGTTCTTTGAGTTGATGCACTAAAGCACTGAGGTGATTTTTGCAGGAAGCAGACAGGTCCGTTACCACCGTAGTGGCCAGGCTTGGTATTGCAGGCATTGAAGTAAATAGAAACTTTGCCTGCAAAACCAAGCGTGGCCACTACAATGGGAACATAGCTGTCTTCTCCCTACAGAACTCAGCTCAGTGTATGAACACCCCAGTCCAGAGAACAGCTTAATGGTGAGGGTCCTGTGCAGTAGTCCCTTGCCAATCTACTATTAATGACCTATCCTGAGGAAATACCATCAGTAGTTTACAACTGGACAACCCTTTTAAATTGTCTACATGGGAAGCTGTTATCATAGTAGCCATTAGATATATATGGTACAGAATCTTGACAGCAATAATCTGTGGAGAAAATACATATTTAACACATTAAGTACACATTAAAATCATTAAGTCTTCTTGATGACTTCTTCTTATGGCTCTGTTTAGGTTTCAATTTGCATAGAGCTGTAAAATATGGCACCTATAGAACACTTTGTGGTCCTACTAGACATACATAATCCAACAGACATATTGGCAAATTACAGTGAGTACTGTGTTATAATATATTTCTGATTAGAACCACTATGTAACATGATGCCATATAGAGGCATCAATATAGCAGGACATCAAGCATACAGGGCATAGTATGAAGCCATCATGACTCCACATGTCACCTTACAGGCTTTGCCATGTGCATGACACCTTAAAAGCACTGGAATGGACATGAAAATGATAAGTACTTATTGCAATTGTCAAATAGATCTAGAAAGACCATGCAGTTAAAAGCATAGAAACACAATTACAGCTCACCAAGGGGTTGTCACACAGTGTTTTCACTGACTTAAAGGGGTTTTCTATTTTGGACATTCTCTATTTGTTACAAAGGTTCCTTTCTAATGTGCCAGGGTCGAGGTAGGCATACAGGGGGAATGTTGCACTCAGGGCAGGTTGGGTTATGGAACTACACTGGGCCTGGGAGGTACAGGAGCAGATAGGCATGAGCACAGGCCTGATCACAGACATTCCTGACATAAGGAACCTACAGGGGCATTATGATTGGTTGCAACCATATTTTAGACAGTTTGCTTTGATGCCTTAAACTTTTAATAAATGAGTTAAATAAAACAAAGGCTTTTCGCAACAAAGTCATAATTTACTGAATATCAGGAACACAAGTCAGACTGGGCAGTGGTCCTCTCGACTTATCCTTTTGAGCTCAGTGTCTTCCTACTTAGCCTCCCCCTTGTAGAGCTTCTTGTATAATCCATCTGGATGTGGAACTCTGCCAAGTAGTCCCACGGGCTGGAGGCTAGTGCAGAAAATCTGTAGCGACTTTCTTTCTTGCTCTGGTGCTAACAAATCTGCCTCTTCTACTCTGATGTCCACTCCTACTCTGGCTGTAGGCCTACTCATGTCCTATCTATCTATCCTCCAGATCCACCTCTCACAAGAGGAACACTCTCAGCTCTGTCACACACCTTCTCCTTAAAGAAACAGTGCAACATTTGTATACAAACAATAAAATAAACAATGCAAACCACAGAAAAATGAACACAGAAAGTTGTTCCTGGAAGAGGAGTGTGGGAGTACCCCGCTACACCTCAACACTAAACTGATCACAAAGTGTCCCCCTGTGGGACCCCCCCCCCCCTTCCCCTACCACACACACACACCTTCCTCAGTGATGAGCTGTAATCTGTAGGGAAATCTGATTAAATAAAATATTGCACAGTGTTCTTGGATATCAATGGGTTATATGTATAATGTAGAACAGAGCCCATCCTCGGCTATGAGAAATGCTCTTTGTAGCTGCACTGCACTCTGGCCAAGACATGAGGATCCTGAATAGAGGGCCCTCTCTATTAACTTAAAATTCGTAATAAGTATATAAAAATGGGATTTCTAAATTGGACAATCCCTTTAAATGGCAAATCAGCTTAGTTGGTTGCTATTAAACTTTTCCAGAGAGAGAATTTCGAATAGTTTTTCACAGCACTGTACGTACTCTTTACACTTTTTTTTCTACCAGGTGCATCATACAATAGCTCATAACATAGTCAGACACCTGTATCTGGAAAACAGAGGTCACAATATACCATTCATCTCTGAATGCATCCTCTCTGTAGGGCATGGTTGTAACTCGATTCACTCGCAGCTAAAATGTTGGGTAAGTGGCCATTGTGCCTCAGGACTGTCATGTTTGTTTAGTGTTCATGATATGCTTCAATTGACTTGACTAGTTCCAGGTTATGACAAGGTCATTTCAGTAAGAGTTCTCATGACTGAAATGCTTCCACACCAAAACTAAATATAGGCTGCTCATCACCCTGCAATTTTTTAAGAAATAGTGCATACTGGCATACTGTGTATGTATGTGTATATATATATATATATATATATATATATATATATATATATATATATATATATATATATATATATATATATATATATATATATACATATATATATATATATATATAAATATATATATATATACATATATATATATACACTCATACATAAATATATATATATATATACACTGTGTTTCCCCGAAAATTAATCCCTTTTATTATATAAATTTTTTGATAAAAGAAGCACTAGGTCTTATTTTCAGGGGAGGTCTTGTTTTACTTACCTAGCAAGCTCAGTTTGGGTCCTCCAGCTGCTCTCAAGAGCTTCACTGCGCATCCTGCAGTCCTCATTCACCTACAGAAGATCACTTCCTGGTTACAGGATTCATAAATCCCACCCCCAGGAGTTGATTGCATTGATTGGTTCTTGAGCGCTGCTCAGCCAATCAATGCAGTGCTTGATGAACCAATGCAACGGCTGTGATTGGTTCATCCAGGGCTGCATTGATTTGCTGAGCAGCGGTCGAGGAACTAATCACAGCCATTGCGTTGTGGAGACAGGATTTATGAATTGGCAAATCAATGCCGCAGCTCAGCCAATTCATAAATCCCGCCTTTACCATGCGACGGCTGTGATATATATATAGCGCTTAACCCTGGGCTGTAATCCTGGCCAATAGTAAACATATAGAAGATGGGATTAAGGCTCCTGCCATCTAGGCTCCTCCCACTCAGAGGTTCTGTCGCAGATCTGTCAAAGAATACCAGAAGAAAAAGTATTGTATGCAGCACTTTAAAATACCAGACAACTGAGTGGAAACCAAATGGACCCCAATATAGTCAATGAGGTCCATTCGGCACTGTTCGGTTCCATCATAAGATCTTGTGCGGCCAAGGGATTCCCCTTTCTGGTTTCCCGACCGGAGAAGGAAAGTGGAATCCCTGCCACAGATGTGAAAGCAGCCTAAGTGAATAAATATTGTACATCATATCTGAGCATTATGACAAGACACTTTTTATATAATGTATTATGCACTATCCTTGATAGTTGATGTAGCTTGCAAGGCTGTGCAGAAGTCATATTCCTTTCCATCAGTCTATGTCACAATGAAACTTGCAATATAATTGCATAGGCAAAAGCCCACATAGCTGTGCACAATTCAACTTGGCTTGAAATCAATTCATTTCAGTTGGCAACTTGCCATATGTATATTAATCTAGACATTAGCGCTGGCCTCTTGCACTTTGGACACGATGACCCGATTTTACATGCAAATAGAGTATTTATATGCATATAGATGGCAGCTTGGCTGGGTGACGTGCAATTCAGCACAATTCAAGGTAGATTGTGACAGGATAAGAGCATAAGCACTTATTTACTGTACATTGCCTGTATCAAGAACAGCCTACTCAAAAATGGAGATCTGGCATCAGATGAAACAAAGGAAATCACTGGCGACCTCCTCCATCCCATTACCACCACAATATAAAAAAATACCAAATACATTTTTTTTACCTACCCCTCCACTCTCCAGCACTGGCCATCTTTCTGAGATATCAGAGGGAAGGGAGTGGCAGTAGAATGTCATCAATTAGAACTGCTAATGCATCTGCAAACCTGTAGGTGGACACGCTGGACCTCACAGCAGCATGGAAAACCAGTGTAGCTGTTTGCAGACTATTGGCTAGCAACATCTACTACTTAGAATATGTTATGGGAATAAATCATATTCTAGAAGATTTCACTGGTTTGCTCCAGATTGGTTGTTGGGAGCAGTTACATGGTCTGAAATATAATTTGTCATTTAGCTAGGGGGCGTGAGGTTCTTTGGTGAGTTGAGTATGTATTTGAAATTTCGATCCTACTCAATGCATGCCCATGGGTTGCCAAGTTCACGGAACGCACATAAATACATGTGAGTGGTCTTTGAGTGAGCACTCGCTTCTGCAGTCTATCACTGGACCAAAAACAGCTAGAGACTACTCCAGCAATTGTTCAGTCAAAGACTATTCCCATGTATTTATGTGTTTTCATAAACCAATGAGTGTTAAGTAGAGGAGCAAAATGTTTTTAAAAAGGCAGAAGACAACTAGACTTCGGTAGGAGATGTAAACTGAACAAGCACACGCCAGCCTACAAAGTTGTTGGCTAGTCATTGATAGACAACAATTACCTGTCTACGCAACAATAATTAATCAACCAGCATCTATTTTTAGGCAAGCTGAAAAAAGCAGCTAGTGGCTAATGCACAAATTCTTGCTCATCACCCAGCCACCACATTGTTTACACATAGAAGTGGTCACTTACATTCACTTTATTGAGCAACTATTGGAATGTTGGTGGTCTCATGTAAAGCCCCCCCCCCCCCCCCCCCAAAACATTGAGTATCTCAAGCCGTAATATCATCACAACTTGCATGGTGATGTCATCAGTCTTTTCCTCCTGTGTTGTAAAAGAGCTCCATCATTAATTCCAAAAACTTCTATATATTCCACTGTTCTGTGCTGAGATCACTCACACTAGTCCTTGTCCTCACAAGGGCTCACAATGCAATTTCCATATCTGAGATTCACTAATACCAGTCTCATGGGAAGTAAACTCATAGGATTACCCTTGTAAGCAGTAGAGGTCCCAAAAGTGGGATCCTGATAATCAGGCATTTATTACTTATCTTGTGATAAATTAAGGCTCCTGTTGAATGACTGAAAACAGAGTCCTTAATAAGTCTAACGAATTGATACTGAAAATCCACATATCTTCCTTTACCTTTTCTACTGGTTTGAAATACCAAATGATGAGATGACCTACTTTGAAAAATGAAATGATTTTGCTTTGCTTGCCAGATGAGAATAATAATCTAAAACTAATTTTTTTCAAAGTTGGTCACCTTGTGCCCCTCATGTCGGGATATCTGGAACCAAAAGGCAGAGTAAAGAAGGGCAGATCTGTATATTATAAAGCTGTATGACCATATTACAAAGTAAATAACCTTTATATGCTAAAACCATAACACACTTTTAGAGGGGTTTTCTGAGTAATTATTACATTGGTGGCAGTGGGGGAATGCATCTTATATGAAAAAAATAAACCCAGTACTCAACTCTCTAATTCACAATGCTCCACCGCCATGCACTCCAGTCCTCCAATCTTCTATTTTCTTCAAATTCTTTGATTGTTTACCCACATGACCATCGCAGCCAGTAGAAGGTCCGACAGGGAGGTCATCACTGATGTCCCATAAACCTGCATGGGCCTTCTTCATTAGAAGCCCACACAACAAGTTTGTAAACATCACCAGGCCGGACCTAGTGACATCATCTGTCAGATGCCGTGGCACCAGAGCACCAAAGTAATGGTCCAGCGCCATGGTGAGTATATTACTTTTATAGAGTTTTGGGCAAAAGGAGTCAACCTATCAGTACCCAAATGCGAAGTATTCATGTAGGAGAGCCGAGACACTTCTTTGTCATTATTTTAACTTTCCAAGCAGTAATAGTACAACATGAATGAGTTAAATGACAAATTAAGCTCTACTATATCTGTACATCCCCTAAAGCATCTCCCCTGTGGGTGCATCACCGTCACATTTATCTGAGATATTCACTATATAAGCCAAAACTGTTTTAGACAGGTATTTTAATATTTAATCATCAACTCACAATAAATCAACTGGTAAACTTCATGAATGAGCGCATGCATAATCTATGAGGCCATGTAGTAGGTTTGTCATGTAAAGGAGCAACTGTTGTAGGATGATACAAAACAGATGTCCATTATTTACAATGTACAGGTTGTTTATTGTGCTCCGGGAAGTGCGGCGTGTAAACACACTTCTTCAGAGTCCAATTATTTCGAGTTTGTATTGTTTGATCATCTATAAAGCAAAAAAAAAGGCAATTTGTGAATTGTGGCACCGACTGTCTTTTACAGCATCAGCTGCTCCATTCATGGCAACTGCCCTGGCAATGATTCTCTGTCTTGTTTTGTTTACCAGGCAGTTACTAGTAGGGTTTTGTTTTATTCAAGAAGCTTCTCTTATTCAAATTAGGGTGAACTAAGAATGGATGAACCTTAGGTAGAAAGTATCTAGTGTGGTATGCCTTGCCTCATATGGTCAATGTTCAATTACCTCCTGTGCTTCCTTCTTACAATACAATAAGTAGTTCATGTACAGTTGCAGATCAATAGTCGTAAAGTACAAGAAACCTAGAGCTAAACCAGACATGGGTGCCAATTTAAAGATACTTAATTTCTAGTTTGTAAAAATTCAATTTTGGATTTAATTTACTAATTTTGTGTAATATCATATGCATTGTCGACTTTTTCATTTGTTGTGCAGAGTCCTATGTTGATTAAAGTCAAGTTTACTATATATAGTGTCAGTAAATTTCATAAATTGCAGTCTAGAACCTAGAATCTCAACTCATGGTATGTGCACCTCAATGTGTACATTCTATGTCTATGGGGGTATTTTTGTGGTTTTTATTTTGTGCTTATAATGTACAACACATTGTACAATCATGTTTGGGGGTACTTGGATATTATTTATTTGAGTATGGGGTACCTAACTTAGAAACACTGAGAAGCACTGGTCTAGAGTCCTACAAAGATTTGCTTGTGCCTGTCTCACAAATTTGGTGAATATATACATTATATATAAGTCGCAAACCAGCAGCAAAAATACACAGGAAAGTACAAAAGGCACCAGATTTATTTATATATGTTCACCTCTTCCCAATTGTATTACTGAAAATATGCTGTTATTACTAAATGATGGTCATGTCATCACTCAAGTCACTCTTGTTCTTATTAGACTACAAATGTAGCTGTATTTATCAGACACAGTAGAGCTAAAGCCACCATACAGATTAGAAAAAAAGCTGTCTAAACCAATTCCTGGATGTGCAGAGGGGCCTCTCAACTTTCCACCAACAGATGATGTCAAGAGAAAGAAAGATTGGGCATGTTGAATTTTAAAACATGACTCGTTTGTTCCCCCTGGAGATAGGGTGCCACCATAGCTGTCCAACAGTGGTTTTCTCCACTGCCCCATTGAAACCAAATATTCATGCGAATGGGGGAATTGGGAGAAAAAGATGTCAGTTGAATCAACACTTGGCCAACAGTTCTTAAAGAGGATTCTATAAAGAGATTTTGCTACTAACTTAAATGCTCTTCATAAACTCCCTTTTGAAAGTCAAACAATTTTGTAAAATATTGTAATAAAAATGTGTCATTTCTGAGATGTAATTGTACCTAAAGCACATGGGTCAATTTCAGAAAATGGGAATGAAATTTGGATTTCATCATCACAAGGTTGCCAAGAATTCTCATATCAACATTTCTTTTCTCCCTCAAGCACATAGCCAAGTACCACTACTCACTGTGCAGGCATGGCCTGTCAATAGACTCTGCAGCAATAATGGAGAGTTTGGCATCTAGTCACGTGGACACTGATTACAATGCACCCATGAATGCTGGAGCAGAACAGAAAAGGATGATATTTTCCCTGGTATAGTTGGTCTGTTGTATAAAAGAGAATTGAATAGTGATTCTAAGCTATTTTAGAAGAAACAGATAATTGGTAAAACCCATTTAAAGTGTTTGTCCAGGGAGTGTAAAATGCACACTGAGTTGCAATGTCAGAATCTTCACTTCTAGTCTGATTTCAACACTGGGTCATATAGTATAGCCCCTCTCTCTGCGCTTATCATGTCATCAAAGGGGCTGGCTATGCAGCTTACCGTAATAAGCAAGCAGCCCCCTTCTCTGTCATGGCTAATGCAGGGATAAAGAAGGGGACTGACTTACTTATTACTCCGTAATTAAAATAAACTGAACAGCCAGCCCCCTTGAGAGGGGCCATACCACGTGACCTAGTGTCAGAACCAAGTTGGAAGTGAAGGTTTAAACACTGTAGGTCCACGTACGTATGTATGACAACCCTTCTATATGACTCCAAATCATGAGTTATCTGTCATCACTAAGTCTCCTTGAGCCTTTCCATCAGTGCTGCCACTACACCATAATCAACATTCATTGGTACAATTTCACTACCAACATTTAAGCCCTCAACCAGGCCAAAATTACAAGTATTGAAGCCATGCTGCTAAAGGCGCAATTACGATGGGCAGGACATCACATCTGCACAAGACTGCATTGTATGGCAAGCTCAGGACTGAACATCAAAATAGAGGGACACCAAAAAGTGGTATAAGGATTCTCCAAATAAGTCCTTGAAGTCTGCTATACTAATCACAACTAGTAGTCTACTACAAGCTGCCTCTTCTTTTGAGAATGCTCTAAGGCTTTTGAGGACAAGAGAAAGTGTTGGGACAATGCAGCACTGAATTCAGGACAATTGTTCCCCTGCAATCACTGTAGCTGGATCTTCATGTTCCGAATTAAACTCCCCAGCCACCAGCAAACGTGTAGTAGACTTGGACAACCTACTTTAATCTTTGTTTCTGAAGCCAAGCCAAACTTAAAATAAGTTGAGAGCCAACCCTTTGGGAGAGGCCATACCAAAAATGAGGCAGAAGTGGAGGTTCCAACATCACAAGTCCGTGTAAGTATGTAGGCTTCTTGGACAACCCCTTTAACTTTATAGTCACTCCCAACTCATGATGTGTTATCTGTAGTTTTACAAAGGACTGCAGGTAGACCTACTGCAGAGTTATCGCAGCGCACAACTCTTGTATCTCAAGCCAGTGAAATGATCAATTCTCTCTTGATACATATATGCCAGGTCTAGTTGTTTTTTGCTAATAAAAACCCTCACAGTCCTTATTACTGCTCCGGTTGATGCACTGCATAGCGTAGGGAAATGAAAGGTACAGTAAATGTAAGTCCGGATACATTTGTAAAGAAAACTATATTTAGCTGCACATTTGTAACTGTCAAGGGGTAAAAACAAGGTTAGGAACTATTACGGGTCCCTGTCATACTATTTATTAGCACAATACTATGGCAGGTATAATGCGACTAAAACTAATTCTCTTTCTTCTGTTTCTTTTAATAACATTTTGCTCAATTTCTACTGAATGCAGATTGTTAGCATGAAGCAATCACAGAAATTTAAAATTGCTGATAATTTATTTTATGTCATTTCCCTCCGCATTGTCTGCATTGATACAGTGAAATTGCAGGGGAGAAAGGCTTGCAATGCTTCATTAGCTAATTGTGCATGGTACAGCTCTTTAGGGGTAAACAAGTGAAGGACATTTGCTGAATGGCCAATGCTTGTCATGCATATCATGGCCTAATGATGCTCGTAATGGTACCGGCCAAGCTCCCGGAGAGTCATCTGTCAAATTAGCACATTGAATTATTTATTACCTCAATGTAAAATTGTGCAAAGCAGCTGAGACTTGTTTTTCTTTCTCTATTTTTTTTTTTTTCGACCAAAGCAGATGAATGAGGCCGGGTATTTATAAATTATAATGGTAAATGTGACATCCAAAAGTCTAGAACTATTACAGACTGGGAAATTAGGTTATTTGTATTTACAGTGTTTTTTGGCATTCTTTTATTATTTCAATTTCAGGAAATTTGTCACCTTGGTGACTCTGATTTGTTTGCTACAGCGCTTTCTTACAATGATTATTTAATTGTGGTCTGTGTCAAATGTTTTATTTTTTATAAGACATATTAGGGAGTCAGATATGGATTCTGTAACATACAATATCTTGAAGTGGTTTTGAAACTGCACTATAGTTTTGGTGCCTTTTCTGGTGTTTTTTAATTTTTCATGCAAGTCAGCAAAATCTAGAGTTGAGCGAACATACTCTGCAGAGCTTGATGCTCGTTCGAGTATTAGCGTACTCGATGGTGCTCGTTACTCGAACAAGCATCAAGCCGTGTTTGACCCCGCCCCAGTGTTTGGCTCCTCCCCACTGTGACGTGCCTGTTTTGGCCCCTCCCTGCTGCGACGCAGCGCATGTCTTTGGCAATTTTTTTGTCTGGCAGGCAGGGGAGAGAGACGAACCTAGGAAAAAAAAAGCTCGGCACCCGACGCCCCACATACAAAAATGTTCGAGTCTCCCATTGTAGTCAATGGGGTTCGTTACTCGAGTAGAGCTCTCGAATTTTATGAAAAGCTCGACTCGAATAACGCGGACTCGAGTATTTAGGTGCTCGCTCATCTCTAGCAAAATCCTCAACCCTTTTAGTTCTGAGAAAAGAATAGTGAAAGATGGGACTATTACTTGGTATGTTTTTGAAAGAAATTGCAACAGAGAAAAGTGGATGTTATTGTGCTCGCATTATTGCACATGTAACTTTGCAATAAGAACATTACAAAAAAAACATCTAACCCAACATGTATTACATTTTTGCCTATTTTTGTGCCATGGTGTTACAATAAAGATAATCAAACTGTGTGAACGATGCATTGTATTTCATATTTCATGCTTTTGACTTGAGAGGAACCTAGAGAAAAGCTATGGGGGGCTGCAAAGGTTGAGGTCACATCCAGCCCTGAAGTCTCAGAGGGCCCAAAGGATTTCTTGCCCCATATGTCGAAGCCATTACTATGAATAGAGCACATTAGTTGGGGAAATTTTTACAGGGTTTGCATTGTAGCCCAGAAGTTTCTGGTTACCCCTCTGAAAGAAATGGTATTGTATAGAGATGAGCGAGCACCAAAATGCTCGGGTGCTCGTTACTTGGGACGAAATTTTCGCGATGCTCGAGGGTTCGTTTCGAGTAACGAACCCCATTGAAGTCAATGGGCGACGCGAGCATTTTTGTATATCGCCGATGCTCACTAAGGTTTCCATTTGTGAAAATCTAAGCAATTCAAGAAAGTGATGGGAACGACACAGCAACGGATAGGGCAGGCGAGGGGCTACATGTTGGGCTGCATCTCAAGTTCCCAGGTCCCACTATTAAGCCACAATAGCGGCAAGAGTGAGCCCCCCCCCCCTTCCAACAATTTTTACTTCTGAAAAACCCTCATTAGCAATGCATACCTTAGCTAAGCACCACACTACCTCCAACAAAGCACAATCACTGCCTGCATGACACTCCGCTGCCACTTCTCCTGGGTTACATGCTGCCCAACCCCCCCCCCCCCCGCGCACGACCCAGTGTCCACAGCGCACACCAAAGTGTCCCTGCGCAGCCTTCAGCTGCCCTCATGCCACACCACCCTCATGTCTATTTATAAGTGCGTCTGCCATGAGGAGGAACCGCAGGCACACACTGCAGAGGGTTTGCACGGCTAGCCAGCGACCCTCTTTAAAACGGGGGGTGGGGGGGGGGGCGATAGCCCACAATGCTGTACAGAAGCAATGAGAAATATAATCCTGTGCCACCGCCATCAGGAGCTGCACACGTGGGCAAAGCTATGGGGAACCTATGTGCCATACACTATTCATTCTGTCAAGGTGTCTGCATGCCCCAGTCAGTCCTCGGTTTTTTATAAATAGTCACAGGCAGGTACAACTCCGCAATGGGAATTCCATGTGCACCCCCAGCA
Organism: Eleutherodactylus coqui; assembly: GCF_035609145.1. NCBI lineage: Eukaryota > Metazoa > Chordata > Amphibia > Anura > Eleutherodactylidae > Eleutherodactylus > Eleutherodactylus coqui. The sequence goes on from NC_089841.1 coordinate 75,572,644, forward strand.
TGGGTGGCTCCCTGGAACCCACCGGCTGTACATAAATGTATCCCATTGCAGTGCCCTGGACAGCAGAGCTAACGTCAGATTAAATGCAGGTGGGCTTCGGCCCACACTGCATGCCCCAGTTGCACTGGGGTTTTTTATAAGTAGACAGAGGCAGGTACAACTCCCTATTGTGAAGTCCCTGTGGACCCACAGCATGGGTGGCTCCCTGGAACCCACCGGTGGTACATAAATAAATCCCATTGCAGTGCCCATCACAGCTGAGGTAACGTCAGGTTTAATGCAGGTGGTCTTCGGCCCACACTGCATGCCCCAGTCAGACTGGGGTTCTTTAGAAGTGGACACATGCAGTTACAACTCCATGTGGACCGACAGCATGGGTGGGTGCCAGGAAGCCACCGGCGGTACATAAATATATCCCATCGCAGTGCCCAGCACAGCTGATGTAACGTTAGCTTTAATGCAGGTGGGCAAAAAATTTATTGGATTACACTGTAGGCGAGGGCCCCAAACAATTGGTGTACCAACAGTACTAATGTACGTCAGAAAAATTGCCCATGCCCAACCAAGAGGGCAGGTGAAACCCATTAATCGCTTTGGTAAATGTGGCTTAATTTGTAACTAGGCCTGGAGGCAGCCCAGTTAAAATAAAAATTGGTTCAGGTGTAAGTTTCAACGCTTTAATGAGCATTGAAACGTATAAAAATTGTTTACAAAAATTATATGATTGAGCCTTGTGGGCCTAAGAAAAATTGCCCGTTCGGCGTGATTACATGAGGTTTCAGGAGGAGGAGCAGGAGGAGGAGGATGAATATTATAGACAGATTGATGAAGCTAAAAGGTCCACGTTTTTGATGGTGATAGAGAACAATGCTTCCATCCGCGGGTGCAGCCTACGTATTGTTTAGGTATCGCTGCTGTCCGCTGGTGGAGAAGAGAAGTCTGGGGAAATCCAGGCTTTGTTCATCTTGATGAGTGTAAGCCTGTCGGCACTGTCAGTTGACAGGCGGGTACGCTTATCTGTGATGATTCCCCCAGCCGCACTAAACACCCTCTCTGACAAGACGCTAGCCGCAGGACAAGCAAGCACCTCCAGGGCATACAGCGCGAGTTCAGGCCACGTGTCCAGCTTCAACACCCAGTAGTTGTAGGGGGCAGAGGCGTCACGGAGGACGGTCGTGCGATCGGCTACGTACTCCCTCACCATCCTTTTACAGTGCTCCCGCCGACTCAGCCTTGACTGGGGAACGGTGACACAGCCTTGCTGGGGAGCCAGAAAGCTGTCAAAGGCCTTAGAGAGTGTTTCCCTGCCTGTGCTGTACATGCTGCTCGATCTCTGCGCCTCCCCTGCTACCTGGCCCTCGGAACTGCGCCTTCGGCCACTAGTGCTGTCGGATGGGAATTTTACCATCAGTTTGTCCGCCAGGGTCCTGTGGTATAGCATCACTCTCGAACCCCTTTCCTCTTCGGGTATGAGAGTGAAAAGGTTCTCCTTATACCGTGGGTCGAGCAGTGTATACACCCAGTTATCCGTAGTGGCCAGAATGCATCTAACGCGAGGGTCACGAGAAAGGCATCCTAACATGAAGTCAGCCATGTGTGCCAGGGTACCTGTACGCAACACATGGCTGTCCTCACTAGGAAGATCACTTTCAGGATCCTCCTCCTCCTCAGGCCATACACGCTGAAAGGATGACAGGCAAGCAGCTGGGTACCCTCAGCAGTGGGCCAAGCTGTCTCTTCCCCCTCCTCCTCATCCTCCTCATGCTCCTCCTCCTCAATGCACTGAGATATAGACAGGAGGGTGCTCTGACTATCCAGCGACATACTGTCTTCCCCCGCCTCTGTTTCCGAGCGCAAAGCGTCTGCCTTTATGCTTTGCAGGGAACTTCTCAAGAGGCATAGCAGAGCAATGGTGACGCTAATGATTGCAGCATCTCCGCTCATCATCTGGGTAGACTCCTCAAAGTTTCCAAGGACCTGGCAGATGTCTGCTAACCAGGCCCACTCTTCTGTAAAGAATTGAGGAGGCTGACTCCCACTGCGCCGCCCATGTTGGAGTTTGTATTCCACTATAGCTCTACGCTGCTCATAGAGCCTGGCCAACATGTGGAGCGTAGAGTTCCACCGTGTGGGCACGTCGCACAGCAGTCGGTGCACTGGCAGATTAAACCGATGTTGCAGGGTGCGCAGGGTGGCAGCATCCATGTGGGACTTGCGGAAATGTGCGCAGAGCCGGCGCACCTTTACGAGAAGGTCTGACAAGCATGGGTAGCTTTTCAGAAAGCGCTGAACCACCAAATTAAAGACGTGGGCCAGGCATGGCACGTGCGTGAGGCTGCCGAGCTGCAGAGCCGCCACCAGGTTACGGCCGTTGTCACACACGACCATGCCCGGTTGGAGGCTCAGCGGCGCAAGCCAGCGGTCGGTCTGCTCTGTCAGACCCTGCAGCAGTTCGTGGGCCGTGTGCCTCTTCTCTCCTAAGCTGAGTAGTTTCAGCACGGCCTGCTGACGCTTGCCCACCGCTGTGCTGCCACGCCGCGCGACACCGACTGCTGGCGACGTGCTGCTGCTGACACATCTTGATTGCGAGACAGAGGTTGCGTAGAAGGAGGAGGAGGGTGCTTTAGTGGAGGAAGCATACACCGCCGCAGATACCACCACCGAGCTGGGGCCCGCAATTCTGGGGGTGGGTAGGACGTGAGCAGTCCCAGGCTCTGACTCTGTCCCAGCCTCCACTAAATTCACCCAATGTGCCGTCAGGGAGATATAGTGGCCCTGCCAGCCTGTGCTTGTCCACGTGTCCGTTGTTAAGTGGACCTTGGCAGTAACCGCATTGGTGAGGGCGCGTACAATGTTGCGGGAGACGTGGTCGTGCAGGGCTGGGACGGCACATCGGGAAAAGTAGTGGCGACTGGGAACCGAGTAGCGCGGGGCCGCCGCCGCATCATACCTTTGAAAGCCTCCCTTTCCACAACCCTATACGGCAGCATCTCCAGGCTGATAAATTTGGCTATGTGCACGTTTAACGCTTGAGCGTGCGGGTGCGTGGCGGCGTACTTGCGCTTGCGCTCCAACACTTGCGCTAGCGACGGCTGGACGGTGCGCTGAGAGACATTGGTGGATGGGGCCGAGAACAGCGGAGTTGAGGGTGTGGGTGCAGGCCAGGAGACGGTAGTGCCTGTGTCCTGAGAGAGGGGTTGGATCTCAGTGGCAGGTTGGGGCACAGGGGGAGAGGCAGCGGTGCAAACCGGAGGCGGTGAACGGCCTTCGTCCCACCTTGTAGGGTGCTTGGCCATCATATGTCTGCGCATGCTGGTGGTGGTGAGGCTGGTGGTGGTGGCTCCCCGGCTGATCTTGGCGCCTGTGCCCACACCCTGACTTGGGCCTCCACGTCCTCGCCCGCGTCGACGTCCTCTAGGCCTACCCCTACCCCTCAGCATGCTTTATTACCAGTAGTGCAGAAACTGAACGCTGTAATTAAATGTGCCGCTTATTGGCCTGTGGTTGGAGGCTGACTTCCCTTACGGAATGCACAGCAGAGCCAGGAAACAATTTTGTGCACGCCTGTAGTGACACATAGGTGCGTATGACTGAGCTAGTGGAATTCACAGCGCAGAAGCAGTCAAGTGGCCAAAGGCCAGTAGTAGGCCTTAAGTATTTTGCTTCTATTTTTTTTAAATGCTGAGCTGATACAGCAGACAGATACTGTAGGCAGCGTATAATATTATGTATACTGTTTCCCTCTGGCGGGATGACGGCGGTGATGTAACGGAGACAGCAGAGCCAGGAAACAATTTTGCGCAAGCCTGCTGTAACGCTTAGCTGCGTATTAATTAGGACTACTACCCCCAGCAGACAGATACTGTAGGCAGCGTATAATATTATGTATACTGTTTCCCTCTGGCGGGATGACGGCGGTGATGTAACGGAGACAGCAGAGCCAGGAAACAATTTTGTGCAAGCCTGCTGAAACGCTTCGCTGCGTATTAATTTGGACTACTACCCCCAGCAGACAGATACTGTAGGCAGCGTATAATATTATGTTTACTGTTTCCCTCTGGCGGGATGACGGCGGTGATGTAACGGAGACAGCAGAGCCAGGAAACAATTTTGCGCAAGCCTGCTGTGACGCTTAGCTGCGTATTAATTAGGACTACTACCCCCAGCAGACAGATACTGTAGGCAGCGTATAATATTATGTATACTGTTTCCCTCTGCCGGGATGACGGCGGTGATGTAACAGAGACAGCAGAGCCAGGAAACAATTTTGCGCAAGCCTGCTGTAACGCTTAGCTGCGTATTATTTAGGACTTCTACCCCCAGCAGACACGCAGTAAACTGAAGACTGTCACAGGCAGCCCAAATATAGTATTTTTCCCCAATTTTTTTGAAAAAGCCCACTGCCTATATAGCCTGTATATCTCTTTCCCTGCCTCACCAGTACTGGCCCTATACTCTGTACAATGACTGCAGACTGAGGACGCAATGCTCTGCACGCCCGATATACAAAAAAATAATTGTGCAACACTGCTAAAAGCAGCCTCAACAGTACTGCACATGGTCAGATGTGGCCATAAGAAGGACCGTTGGGGTTCTTGAAGCCTAAAATCACTCCTAACGCTCTCCCTATAGCATCTCCGGCATCAGCAGCACTTTCCCTGATCTCTGTCAGAATGCATCTGTGGCGAGCCGCGGGAGGGGCCGATTTATATACTCGAGTGACACCTGATCTCGCCAGCCACTCACTGCAGGGGGTGGTATAGGGCTTGAACGTCGCAGGGGGAAGTTGTAATGCCTTCCCTGTCTTTCTATTGGCCAGAAAAGCGCGCTAACCTCTCAGAGATGAAAGTGAAAGTAACTCGAACATCGCGTGGTGCTCGCCTCTAGTAACGAGCATCTTGAACACGCTAATACTTGAACGATTATCAAGCTCGGACGAGTACGTTCGCTCATCTTTAGTATTGTATCTTCTCATGGTCTGTTGGAATACTTTACACAAGAAATTATAATAATATTAATAATAATAATCACCTTTATTTATATAGTGCATGCATATTACACAGCATTTTACATTGCTTGTAATGGTATCTGCTCTTATTGGGGTTCACAGTCTAAATCCATATCTAAATGTTTTTAGAGTTTTGGAGGAAACCGGAGTACCTGGAGGAAACCCACGAAAATACATGCAGAGATCATACAAACTTCATTATGTACTTGTAAGCTGCTAGCATTAAATAACAACATGGTCCCTGAAACTGGACCTAGGAAATCAGGGCCTGCTGTTGGGGGCCGATATAAAGATCAATATTCTTTGTTGGACCCTATTAATGTAGTGGAAAGATACCAACAGCAATGACTTAAAAGAAGCACTTACAGTATGATTATTTTCCCTTTGTAGTAAGACTAAATTCAGACCACGTGTTGATATTTCTTCTGTTCGCTTGGACTATTTAAAATGACCCCACCATATGTAAGGCCAGACATATATAACCATTAGCCATATGAATACAGTTGTATCTATCTCCTATTGACTGCCAATTAATTAATTATATATATTACAAATTACAAATTGTAACATGTATATTTACATAAGGTAACACCACAATCTCAACCTCCCACTCCCATATCCAAGACTTTTCTTATGCTGCACCAGTTGTATGGAATGTGCTACTCCAGACAATCAGAATAATTCCGAACATCCATAGCTTTGGCCTAATGAAATATGCATCTTTTTAGAATGTCCTGTCACATTTTATAAATTGATTTGTGTCCTTTAATCACTATTATTCTTCAGAACCTGATTCATTCTTTTTAATAGTAACCCCCACATTCCTTGTACCATAATGTACTTCATATCTGTACTGTGCATGTGCACAGATACTCTCTGGTGATTAGCTCATGCAGCTTTATGTATATTACCCTATTTATATAAAGTCTGACTGAACACTTGTACAAAATAAGCATTTTTCTACCTCTCGTGTCATCGCTATTTCCTCATAGATCGTAAGCTTGTGTGCAGAGCCCTGATTGCTATTGTTTGAGTTAGTAATACATTTGTTACTCTGTTATGTCTAATTTTCTCTATACATGTACCCTCTAACAAGTAAAACTGATGAATAAAGAGTATGCAAGATAAAAAAGCTGCCAGTCACCGGTGGTGCAACTTTCCTTGGAGGGCGAAACAATAGAATAAGGCAGGAAATATTCAACTAGTTAACCCCATACTTACCCCCGAATACATGTAACCGATCTGTTGACCCCCGAGTACTTAAACTGGTCCCGCCCGCGGCTCACCTCAGACGCATGCTAGCAGAGGTTAGGGATAGTGCTGCTGCTGATATAGGGACAGTGTTAGAGTAGGATCCTGTCGTCAAGAACCCCAACGGTCCTTCTTAGGACTACTCCTCATAGTGTGCATTACTGCTGTGGCTGGCTGGGAGCAGTAGTGCACCAATTTTCTTTTTTTTAAGCATCTAGGGCTGTGCAGGCCATTTCAGCTATACTGTTCTGTGTGTGCAGTGTATAAGGCAGAGTGTAGGGACACAGCTACTTCTATAGGGAAAGTTTTACAGTCCTCCTGATCCTCTGTACAAGAACCCCAACGCTCATTCTTAGGGCTACATCTGACCGTGTGCATTATAGTCGTGGCTTGCTGAGAGTAGTAGTGCATCAATTTTTGTATTACGCATCTAGGCCTGTTCCCAGCCTTTCAGTAATAGCGTTCTCAGCCTGCAGTGCCGTACAACTAGCTCTCACCGTAAAACTGCACTCTAACATTTCCTCCCACTCCACACAGCCTCTATTATCTACAAGTCTCTGCAAGCTGTAAATTAACCCTAGGTATCAGCGCAAGACAGCGGGTTAATTTTTTCAAGTCACAGCATAGAGCCTCCGCTATCTACAAGTCTCTGTGTGCGGTGAATTAAGCCACAGTTGTCAGTGCTGTACAGTGGGGTAATTTATTTGGGCCCTGCTCTTTTCTTAATCTGCCATGATGAAGAGTAGGGGTAAGGGTCGAGGACGTGGACGCGGACGTGGGTGTCCGAGTGAGGGTGTGGGCACAGGCCGAGTTCCTGGGCGTAGTGAATCACAGCCGGCTGCTGCGGGATTAGGAGAGAGGCATGTTTCTGGTCTCCCCAGCTTCATATCACAATTTACGGGTCCGCGTGGTAGACCTTTATTACAAACAGAGCAGTGTGAGCAGGTCCTGTCATGGATGGCAGAAAATGCGTCCAGCAATGTATTAACCACCCAGTCTTCTACGCAGTCCACTACTCCTGGCCTAGGGACCGCAACTCTGAATCCTCTGGCTGCTGCTTCTCCTTCCTCCCAGCCTCCTCACTCCATGAAAATGACATATTCTGATGAGCAGGCAGACTCCCAGGAACTGTTCTCGGGTACCTGCCATGAGTGGGAAAAAATGGTTCCTCTCTCGCCTGAGGAGTTTGTCGTGACCAATGCCCAACCTTTGGAAAGTTCTCAGAGTCTGGCTGATGAGGCTGGGGACTTCCAGCAACTGTCTCAAGAGCTTTTTTGTGGATGAGGATGATGAGACACAGTTGTCTGTCATTGAGGTATAGTATGGGCAGTAAGTCCGAGGGAGGAGCGCACAGAGGATTCGGAGGAAGAGCTGCTGGACGATGAGGTGACTGACCCCACCTGGTTTGCTAAGCCTACTGAGGACAGGGCTTCAGAGGGGGAGGCAAGTGCAGCAGCAGGACAGGTTGGAAAAGGCAGTGGGGTGGCCAGGGGTATAGGCAGGGCCAGAGCGAAGAATCCCCCAACTGTTTCCCAAAGCAACACCTCGCGGCAGGCCTCCGTGCTGAGTGTTCTAAGGTGTGGATGTTTTTCAGTGAGAGCGCGGAGACGAACAGTGGTATGCAACCTGTGTCGCACCAAGATCAGCCGGGGAGCCACCACTACCAGCCTCACTACCACCAGCATGCACAGGCATATGATGGCCAAGCACCCCACAAGGTGGGACGAAGGACATTCACCACCTCTGGGTCACACCACTGCCTCTTCCCCTGTGCCCCAACCTGCCACACAGATCCAATCCCCCTCCCAGGACACAGACATGAGAGCCTCCTGGCCTGCACCCACACCCTCACCTCCACCGTCCTCCACTCCATCCAGCAATGTCTCTCAGCCCAGTGTTCAGCTGTTGCAAACACAAGCATTAGAGCAAAAGCGCAAATACGCCGCCACCCACCCGCATGCACAAGCTTTAAATGTGCACATTGCCAAATTAATCAGCCTGGAGATGCTGCCGTACAGGCTTGTGGAAACGGAGGCTTTCAAAAACATAATGGCGGGGCGTGGCCTGACTGAGGACGGTGGCAGCCGCTAGCTTCTGAGCTCCGCTCCGTCCGACACCTCCAAAGCGACTTTTAAAAGCTTCAGCGGGTCCCTTTACCTCCCCGGAGACGCGCTGCTTACCTTGGCAACCAGCCATGACCCGGCGCAGGACGGCGAAAGCGTCCCCGATCCCGGTGACAGATTTCTTCTCCGCTCGGAGCGGCAGAAAGACTCCGGCAGCGGCGCGCTTCCCCTCTATAAGCGCTTCACAGGACTCTTCAGATGATCCGGCTCCTCACCGAGAGACACCGTCAGGGAGCTCCAGCTTCTGCCGAGGCGATGCACGCCGATCCTTAAGTCTGGGAGAGGTGAGTGACAAACCTACGGGCACTACACACAACACCTCCCCCCCAGCTAAAATGGCGCCTGGCCACATGTCAGCCCCTGGGGACAATCTCTCCCCATCTGCAAGCCCGGAAAAAAGAAGGCAGAGAATAGAGGAGGCAATCAACACCTCTCTGCCTCCGTCCAACAATGCAGAGCTCCTTGATACGGTCCCCACCTCAGAACAGCCTGCAACACAGGCTTTTATTAAAGAGATGATGCTTGCCCTTAGAAACACCATGAGGGAGGACTTACATACATTCTCAGCATCCTTTAACTCTGCTATAGTGGAAATAGAAGAGAGGACATCCCATATAGAGAACAAAGTGGGAGAGCTGACCAAGTCCCATAACACTCTTATTGATGCCCACTACACTTTGGAGGAAGAAGTAGAGCAGATTAAAGTTAAAATGGCGGATCTGGAAGACCGTAACCGCCGTAATAATGTTAAATTTAGGGGCATCCCCGAAAAAATCAGCCCAGCAGACTTGAAGGATTTTCTTACACAATTAATGCAAAAGCTCCTTCCCTCAACTCCTGTTCAAGAGTTAATCATTGACAGGGCACACCGTCTGCAGAAACCGAAATTCCTTCACGAAAATATTCCTCGCGATGTGATTGCGCGGATTCATTTTTTTCACGTTAAAGAGGCGCTGATGTTCGCATCCCGCAAAATGCCGGACCTCCCTCCGCAGTTTTCAAATATTAAGCTATTTGTGGACTTATCCGCGGCCACCATACAATCAAGAAAAGCCTTTTCCCGTGTCACTACCACCCTTAGGAGGGAGAAAATCCCATATAGATGGGGTTTCCCCACAAAGCTCATCCTTCATAGAGAAGGCGCCACACATATCTTCAATAAACCGGAGGAAGGTGAGAGATCCCTAATCTCTTGGGGTTTCTAAATTAATGAAGATACCCACGACAAAACCCCTAACCAACGCTCACACGAGCCGTCTGAGGAAAACCTGCACCCCCATCCACCCCGCTGAACTTAATTGTTCTTTACTTTAAACCTGGAGGTTGAATTCCCTTCCAAGTCGGGTGAACTTTTATTCCCCCCAATCCTCTACAGGACCACATCCCTGTACAAAAACAGCTATTACCACCTTGCTGTTCTTTTTTTGTTCCCTTTCTTAAGATGTATCAACGTATGCCTAATCTCAATGCTAAAAAAATGTTTTCTGGCCATTTGTTCCGGTGTTATGTGCCAGATTTTCTTGACATAAATGTTTGTGTTTTCACTCCCTTTTGTGATAGGTCACTAGTCGGCAATAATTTGGGTCTCCACAAAACAACTGCATTATTTTCCCCTGTAATATGGCGATAAAAATTTGCTCTTTAAATGTAAAAGGGCTGAACTCCCCTTTTAAGAGGTCTGCGGCCTGGAGGGACGCGCTTCGAGAGAAAGTTGACATTATGTGTATACAGGAGTCACATCTCACTCTCGAATCGCGCCATCTCTTCACACATAAAAAATTTCCAAGGATCTTTCTCTCTTGCGCCCGGGAGAAGAGAGCGGGGACTATAATTGCAATTAAAGACTCAATTGACACCTCAATTACTGAACAAATAATCGACCCGAGAGGTAGATTTATAATCTTGGTGGGCCTTTTTAATGGTGCCCCACTAACTCTAGTCAACCTCTATGCTCCGAACTCCTCACAGATCTCCTTCTTAAATAAGATTGCTAAAAAAATACGTAAAATTCAAAAAGGCAAAATCATAATATGCGGTGACTTCAACGCTGTTCCCGATAGGAAGCTTGACTCCACCAGCACATCTAATAGAACTTCCCCCACGCTCTCAAACTGGCTCCAAAAACAGGCGCTCTTGGATTCCTATAGGTGCCTTAACTCAACATCTAAAGAATTCACTTTCTATTCCCCTCGCCACAGATCCTTTTCAAGGATCGATCTATTCTTGACAGATAAATGGACCCTCCCGAGCGTTAGGAGTGTAGATATTGGTAAAACCACGTGGTCAGACCACGCCCCTGTATTCCTTTCGCTAGTGATAGCAAGCTCGCCCCCGACTTTGGGTTCCTGGAGAATCAATACTCCCCTGATGAGACTCCCTGAACATAAAAAATCCATCAAAGAAGCATTGAGCGAGTACTTCGCACTTAATGTTAGTCCAGATGTGGATGTATTCTCCACGTGGTGCGCTCACAAGGCGTACATGAGGGGGATGTTAATCAAAATCAGCTCCCACTACAAGAAAAAGAAACAACTTCACATCAATAACATCCTGGAGCAAATTACAAAAGCAGAACACAATATTCAGGCTTCCCCCTCTATTGAGCTACATAGAGAACTCATGTCACTCCGCCATAGTCTCCGCCAGGAATTGATCGGGGATTATGTTAAAACCCTAAATTCCTCCAAGATGAATTACTACACGGCCTTTAATAAACCCTCCAGACTGATGGCCAGGATAATTAAGCAACGGCAGGCTCCAACCAAAATTCCATTCCTGTTCAAACAAGATGGGTCAAACACCAAAATATCTCACCCCCAGGCTATTGCGGATGAGTTTAGTCTTTTTTATTCTAAACTATACAACTTAAACAAAGACAGCTCCACCCACCAACCGGATATTCAACAGATCAACAAATTCCTGGAGGGGATCAGTCTCCCCACCATTGGAGAGGATCATTTGAAATTATTGAACTCCCCGGTCTCCCTCCTAGAGATATTAGATACAATTAAAACTTTGAAAACACACAGGGCCCCGGGTCCGGACGGCTTTTCCAATGAATATTATAAGGACTTTGCCCCGGACCTGGCGCCTTGTATGGTGGACACATTTAATAAAGCAATTTCTATGGGGTCTCTTCCGAAAGAGATGCTAAATGCCACTATAGTGACAATCCCCAAACAAGGGAAGCCACCGCTCTCCCCTGCAAATTTTCGGCCTATTTCCCTCCTCAATTGCGATACTAAGATCTACTCTAAGTTGCTTGCCCAACGCCTGTTAAAAATCCTGCCACAGATAATTCACGGAGATCAGGTGGGCTTTACCAAGGGGAGACAGGCGTCGGATGGCACCAGAAGGGTCCTCAACCTAGTCGCAGTGGCGGAGGCGAGCCGTACCCCAACTATACTACTGGCTTTAGATGCTGAGAAAGCCTTTGATAGGCTTCATTGGGGGTTCGCCTTCGCCACCCTAGAGAAATTCGGATTCCGGGGAAACATTCTTGGGGCCATCCGCGCCCTCTATGGCGAACCCTCCGCTGGAGTCCTGGTAGATGGGGTTATTTCAAAACCCTTTGCAATAACAAATGGTACCCGTCAGGGGTGTCCATTATCCCCTTTACTTTTTACACTCGTTATGGAACCCCTAGCGGAGGCGATCAGACTTAACGCAAACATTAGAGGGATCCCCGCTGGCGAGAGGCAACACAAAATTAGCTTATTTGCGGACGACGTCCTGCTCCTCCTCACAGATCCCATCACTTCCCTAAGAGAGGTGTCTCACACAATCCAAGAATTTAGCAAGGTTTCCTATTATAAACTAAACATCGACAAATCTCAGATACTCCCTATCAACATAGATAACTCCCTAAAATTAAACATCCAAGAGGAATTTCCTTTTCAGTGGGGAGACAGCGACCTCCCGTTCCTGGGGATAAAAATTTGTACTCCCATGTCCAACACTGTCCAAGCTAACCTCTCTCCCTTGCTATCCAGCCTCCACGGAGAACTTGCGTCTCTGGAAAAGAGTGAACCGTCGTGGATGGGTAGAGTCACGCTCTATAAAATGCTGATCCTCCCTAAAATTTTGTATATATTTCGCACAATTAACCTCCCGATCCCTAAGTTGGAAGTACAAAAATTCCAAAAACAACTGTCAATATTTGTGTGGAGAGGTAAGAGGCCAAGAGTGGCTGCCTCTATTCTGCATCTAAATAGAAAACAGGGAGGCCTGGGGGTGCCAAATTTGTGGTCCTATCTGCAAGCATCCAATATTAATCAATCCAAACTCTGGCTGCAACCGGAACCGGGACCAAGTTGGCTACAAATTGAGACTCACCTGAACGGTGGTAGACCTCTCCGCTCTCTTCTCCTGGCGTCCCTGCTGACCTCGGTTTCTCCATCTGTCCCCCCAATATGTAGCTCTCGGAGGATTTCTCCCACTATGCAAGCCTCACTAAACTCATGGGTGTGGTGGGCTCAGAGTCCCAATAACCGGGGAGGGAAAACATTGGATCACATACCTATCTCTACTCTAGAATACTTTGTCCCCAACCTGCACTTGGAGGGTTGGATGGAGAGGGGAGTCTCAAATATAAGTGATATTCTCACGGGTCAGGATATGGCTTCGTTTCAGGATTTGAGAGAAAGGTTTGACCTCCCCACGAGAGAATTTTTTAGATACCTCCAAATCAGATCTCTACTTCAAACCACAAAAATAGTCAAGGTGAGACTGGCGGCTGACCTCCTGAGAGTCTTTAATAACCCCGGCCCACCGTCTCGCTCCTTAGTCAGGGTCTGCTACGACTCTTTCTCAGGCGACATGAGAGATTCGAAACGGGTACATATCCTTAATTGGGAGAGGGACCTGGGGAAAAGGTTCCCACCAGATAGATGGATCGCGGCTTTTACATGGGCCAACAGAGCAACTATCAACGCAAACATATTGGAAGTACATACAAAAGTACTGACAAGGTGGTACCTCACCCCAGTGACACTGGCGAGAGCTTTCCCTGACTCGAGCGATAGCTGCTGGAGACACTGCGGCCACAAGGGCAGTATTCTCCACTTATTTTGGAGCTGCCCAAAGCTCTCACAGTTCTGGGACGATGTCTTTTCTTTCTTGGGAGCGATTACGGGAGTATGCATCCCCGGGTCCCCTGAATTGGCTATTCTATTAATTGATAACAGCCATTTGCCACACTCGATAAGGGGTTTGGTGGGCCATATCCTTCTCACTGCCAAGCTTCTGGTTTCAAGGAGGTGGAGAGCGGCTGGATCTCCTACTATTTCAGATTTAAAACAAACAATATCTGATCATAACTCATATGAAAAATTGTTCGCCCTAAAGAATGGGGAATATGCTAAATACTGTAAAAAGTGGAACCCATGGATACAAAGTAGCTTGATTTAAATACCAGATATTCGACTAGTGACTGATTGTTTTGTTGTTTCTCCCTTCCCCCCCCCCTCACACCCCCCCTTTCCCTCCTTAATCCTCTTCTACTCTGATACTTGTTAGTAGTTTAAACATCTAGAGGAAATATATAATGTTTACCGCATTCTATTTGTTTCAGCAGAATTATCTTATGCTCTGTTATATAAGTGATATCCTCTTCCCATAAGCTACAGCTTCGGACGTTACTGTGCCTCTGGATAAAGGGAAGTTGTTTATATCTGTTTGTCCTGTTAACATATCTATAAGCTATGTATTATGTAAGCTTACATAGACAATCATTCTATGTTATATTTGTAACAGTTTTAAAAGAAAACTAATAAAGATCAAATTGAGAAAAAAAAAAAAAAACATAATGGCTGCGGCGGTCCCGCGCTACTTGGTCCCCAGTCGCCACTATTTTTCCTGTTGTGCCATCCCAGCCCTACACCAGCACGTCTCCCGCAACATAAATCATGCCCTCACCAACGCGGTTACTGGGAAGGTCCACTTAACCACGGACACGTGGACAAGTACTGGCGGGCAGGGCCAGTATATCTCCCTGACGGCACATTGGATGAACTTGGTGGAGGCTGGGACCAAGTCAGAGCCTGGGACCGCTCACGTCCTACCCACACCCAGAATAGCGGGTCCTACCTCCTTTTATGCCACCTCCGTGCCCACACATTGGAATTCTACGCTGCACATGTTGGCCAGGCTGTGCGAGCAGCATAGAACAATAGTGGAATACCAGCTACAACATGGGTGATGGAGTGATATTTAGCCTCTGCAATTCTTTACCGAGGAGTGGGCATGGTGGGCAGATATCTGCCAGGTCTTCAGAAACTTTGAGGAGTCTACCCAGATGGTGAGCGGCGATGTGGCATTCATTAGCGTTACCATCCCACTGCTTTACCTGCTGAGAAGTTCGCTGCTAAGCATAAAGGCCGACGCTTTGCAGTTGGAACAGTAGATGGGGGATGACAGTATGTCACTTGATAGCCAGACCACCCTCATGTCTATATCTCAGCACGCTTTGGAGGAGGGGGAAAAGGCAGCTGGCCACACTGCAGAGGGTACCCATGCTGCTTGCCTCTCATCTATTCAGCGTGTATGGGCTAAAGAGGAGGAGGATCCTGAAAGCCATCTTCCTAGTGAGGACAGTGATGTGTTGCATACTGGGACCCTGGCACACATGGCTGACATCATGTTAGGCTGCCTTTCCCGTGACCCTCGCATTAGACGCATTCTGGCCAACACGGATTACTGGGTGTACACCCTTCTCGACCCATGGTATAAGGAGAACCTTTTCACTCTCATTCCTGAAGAGGAAAGGGGTATGAGAGTGATGCTATACCACAGGGTCCTGGTGGAAAAAGTGATGCTAAAGTTCCAATCTGACAGCGCTAGTACCACCACTGATTGTACCACAGTCCTCCATGATGCCTCTGCTCCATACAACTATTGGGTGTCAAAGCTGGACACGTGGCACGAACTTGCGCTGTACGCCCTGGAGGTGCTGGCCTGCCCTGACGCTAGCGTCTTGTCAGAGAGGGTGTTTAGTGCAGTAGGTGGAATCATCACGGATAAGCGTACGCGCCTGTCAACTGTCAATGCCGACATGCTTACATTCATAAAGATGAACAAAGGCTGGATTTCCCCAGACGTCTCTTCTCCACCTGCGGAAAAAAGTGGAACCTAAGGATTCTTTTAGTTGCAACAGGAGAAAAATGCATCCTCTGTCACCATAAAAAAGGGTGAATTAGCTTTGTTAATCACTCTCAGATATTATTACTCCTCCTCCTCCTCCTCCTCCTCCTAAAACAGCATGTCATCATGCTGAACTGCCAATTTTTCTGTGGCCCAAAAGGCTCTGTTTAAAAGTTTTTTACAATTTTTCAAAAGAATTGATACTGTTATCTAACTAACTTTTCCGGCCTTCGCCTACACTCTTGGTAACCAAATTTTTCGGGTGTTCGCCTATACTCTTTCTACACCAATGTTTCAGGGGTTCGCCTACACTCTTGCTACAGAAATGTTACAAGGGTCTGCCTTAACTTTTGCTACAGAAATGTTACTGGGGTCTGCCTATGCAGTTTCTACTGAATGATTTGAGGAGTTCGCCTATACTTTTGCTACAGAAATATTACAGGGGTCTGCCTATACCATTGCTACAGAAATGTTACTGGGGTCCGCCTATACTCTTGCTACAGAAATGTTACAGGGGTCTGCCTTAACTTTTGCTACAGAAATGTTACTGGGGTCTGCCTATGCAGTTTCTACTGAATGATTTGAGGAGTTCGCCTATATTTTTGCTACAGAAATGTTACTGGGGTCTCCCTATGCTGTGGGTGCACAAAGACTTTCCATCGCAATGTTTTACCTCGCACAAATACACTGACTGACTTGGATAGAAATGTGGGCCAAGGCCGAGGTCCTTGGCAGGGTGAAACTCTGCCATGTTTGAGCACTTTGATTTCTTCCTGTGTAATACCATCTTTGTGCACCCACAGCATAGGCGAGCCCAAGGAAGTGAAAGACTTCCCATTGCAGTGTTGAGCTATCTCACACCTACACAGAATGAAGTATGTGGTGACTTATAGATTTCCTATAGCTATTTAATGGATCACACAAGGTGAAGGCTGGGACCGAGCCTGACCCCGGGCCTGCTCACATACTTCCCACACAGAGTATTGTCGGTCCTACCTCAGTCATGGTTTCTCAGCCTTATTATGCCACCTCCTCCTCCTGCTTGGGGTCTGGGGATCAGTGCGGGGCAACATGTATTTTCTCTCGTGTTACCACAGTTATCTGAGATGCTGGGTTGGGCCAAACAAAAGGAGCGTTACTGCATTAATCAGACGTTCACAGCTGCACTAGCATCCGAGTCCGCTTTATGCCCATGATTAATAAGGGTGTGAGCCGAGGCCGAGGTCCTTGACAGGGTGAAACTGCCATGTTTGGGTGCTCTGATTTCTTTATGTGTAATACTTTCCTTGGTTTCCAGGGGCTTGCCTATGCTGTGGGTGCACAAAGACTTCCCATTGCGTTGTTTTACCTGTCTGGCACAAATACACTGATTGACTTGGGTAGAAATGTGGGCCAAGGTCCTTGGCGGGGGGAAATTCTGCCATATTTGGGCACTCTGATTTCCTCATGTGTAATACCATGTTTAATTTCCTTGGGCTCGCCTATGCTGTGGGTGCACAAAGACTTCCCCTTGCAGTGTTTTACCTGTCTAGCACAAATACACTGACTGACTAGGGTAGAAATGGGGGCCGAGGTCCTTGGCAGGTTGAAACTCTGCCATGTTTGGGCACTCTGATTTCTTCCTGTGTAATACCATCTTTGTGCACTGACAGCATGGGCAAGCCCAAGGAATTCCAAGGCTTTCCATTGCGGTGTTGAGCTGTCTGACACCTACACAGAATGAATTGTGTGGGGTCACATGGATTTCCCATTGCTATGTAACTTGCAGTACCTTGGGTCCCACAAGGTGGTGGCTGTGACTGAGCCTGACCCTGGGGCCGCTCACGTGCTTCACACACAGAGTATTGCTGCATTGTGGAGATGTGTAGAAGTGTTGGCACCTGAGTCCCCTTTATGCCCACGTTTGCGGCTCCTGACAATTTTATGATGGAGGTGGCACGGGATTGGAATGATGATCAAACGTCAATTTATCATCAATTTTCAACAGCATTGTGGGCTATCGCCCACACTTTCAAAGAGGGTCGCTGCCTGGCCCTGCTAAACCTCTCCAGTGTGTGCCTCCGGTTCCTCCTCATCCAGTACACACTTATAAATAGACATAAGGGTGTTGTGGCTGTGAAGTGAGCGTGTGGCATGAGGGCAGCTGATTGCTGTGCAGGGAAACTTTTGTGTGCTCTGTGGACGCAGGGTCACGTGGGGGGGTTGGACTGCAATGCTAGCATGTAACCCAGGAGAAGAGGCAGCGGTGTCACCTGCAGGCAGTGATTGTCCTTGGTTGCAGGTAGTGTGGCACTTGGCTAAGAAGTGCCAGCGCGTGTGCCTTGCTAATGAGGGTTTGCCCGAAGTAAATTGTTAGGGGGGGGGGGGGGACTGCCAGACTCTTGCCCCCATTTTGGCTTATTAGTGGGACCTGGGAGCCTCAGATGCAGCCATGCATGCTGCCCCTGCCCTTCCCTATCCATTTCTGTGATGTTTCCATGACTTTCTGATGTTTTCTGGTGTTTCACAAGTCATCACCTATGCGGAGCATCGGTCTCATACAAAAATGCTTGAGTCTGCCACTGACTTCAATGGAGTTCGTTACTCGAAAAGAGCTCTCGAGCATTACGAAAAGTTCGACTCGAGCAACGAGCACCCGAGCATTTTGGTTCTCGCTCATCTCTATTAGCCAACAAACGAGTATTTGATGACTCACTAGCTAATCATTTGCTGCTCTATGCATCCCAATATTCTGGCAAACAAATGTTCAGATAAACAATCTTTCCCAATAATTGGGCTGTATAAAAGGCTCTTTGGTTAGAGCTAGAGAACAACTGCATAGAGCAACTTATGGACATTGGGCAACCTCTATTACCTAGGTTCTTAACTTGTGAATACAGAAAAAACAGTTCCGTTCAGCTCTACACCTAGGATGACACTATCCCTGGTTAGTTAGATCAACTCTGGAGAAAAGCTAGTTCTAGCATGATGGACAAATAGGAAAGAAATGCTTTGGTCTTGAGATACAATCCAGAAGCTTTATTAATAATCCAATACAAGCAATTTAACCAGGAAATAGACCCAATATTCCCACGCTATCTCCTACGCATTTTGAACTGAAGAGTTCTTACTTATGGCATGTGTATCTAGGGTTATAGACCCATTATATAAAAACAAGGAGCTTATAAGAAACACTAATATTCAGAATTAGAATGAAACTCTATTATGCTGATGTCAAATGAAATTCCTTAATTCTGTGAAGCCATATATACAACAAAACACCATGGGGATCATTTAATAACTAAATTCTGGCATAGAAAAGTCACAAATGTTTGCGCAAGCACTGATTGCACGAAAATATTGTGACAGGAAACTACCAGCCTGTGAGCCTGACTTCTATACCGGGAAACATCTTTGAACAAATTATCAAACAGCATGTATGCAAGTACTTGGATGAAAATGGAGTAATTAACTATAGCCAGCATGGGTATGTAACAAACAAGTCATGCCAGACAAATCTAATTTCCTTCTATGACAGTATCACTGACTGGGTTGATGAGGAAAATGCGGTGGATATAGTTTATCTTGACCTTAGTAAAGCATTTGACAAAGTCTCTCATACCATACTTATTGAAAAAATGATCAAATATGTAATTGACAAGGAAACTGTTAGGTGGATTCACAACTGACTGAGTAAGAGTACTCAAAGAGTGGTCAAAAATGGCTGCACATCCAAGTGAAAGAATGTATCAAGTGGGGTACCACAAGGCTCTGTCCTAGGCCCAGTGTTGTTCAACATTTTTATAAATGATCTAGAGGAGGGAATTGATGGGAAACTGATCAAATTTGCCATTGACACAAAGCTAGGAGGGATCGCTAACACTAGGGAAGATAGAGAGTATTCAAAAAGATCTAGAAAAACTTGCACAGTCGGTGGCGACTAACAGAATGGTATTTAACAAGGAGAAATGCAAAGTCCTACATCTGGGCAAGAAAAATTAAGAACGCACATACAGAATGGGAGGGATTGGGCTAAGCAGCAGCACATGTGAAAAAGACTTGGGTATACTAATAGATGATAGACTGAGTCAATAATGTGATGCAGCAGCCAAAAGGGCAAACACAATTCTGGGATGTATTAAGAGAAGCATAGAGTCTAGATCACATGAGGTAATTATCCCCCTCTACTCTTCCTTAGTCAGGCCTCATCTGGAATACTGTGTCCAGTTCTGGGCACTCCACTTTAAAAAAGACATAGGCAAACTGGAGCAAGTTCAGAGGAGAGTTATCAAGATGGTGAGCAGTCTGCAAATCCTATCTTATAAGGAACGGTAAGGGCTCTTACCCACTTGCATTTTTTTAACGCTGATATATTGCTGCACAATTGTCAATGGGACTTTCTAATGTTAAAAATACATTGCACAAAAATCACAAAGCACAAACTTGCAATGCGTTTTTAACATTAGAAAGTTCCACTGGGTATGAGCCCTTAAAGGATCTGGGGATGTTTTGCTTGCAAAAAAGAAGGCTGAGAGGAGACTTAATAGCTGTCTACAAATATCTGAAGGGCTGTCACAGTGCAGAGGGATCAGCCGTATTCTCATTTGCTCAAGGAAAGACCAGAAGAAATAGGATGAAACTGAAAGGGAGGAGTCACAAATTAGATATTATAAAAAACTTTTTTTATAGTGGGGGTCATCAATCAGTGGAACATGTTACCACGGGAGGTGGTGAGTTCTCCTACAATGGAAGTGTTCAAGCAAAGGCTGGACAGACATCTGTCTGGGATGATTCAGTGATCCTGCACTCAGCAGGGGGTTGGACCCAATGACCCTAGAGGTCCCTTTCAACTCTACCAATCTATGAGTCTATGAGATTTTCTTCTTCCTTCACCGGACATGCCACTTTACCTACAAGTGGGCAGGGCTTGTCGGGAGAGGGCATGGCCAATCTGGACCGACAGATTAATGTATAATTTATGCCACAAACTAGGGTAAATTTTGCCAGAAATGTATGCATGGTCAGGACAGGCACAGGGACCTGGGACCGGGTTTGGAAGGTGCATGTAGCTGCCGGGTTATGCTGAATACATGAAGAGGCATAAGCTAGGAAAAACCCCTACTAATCCCAGCGCAGAAAATGCCGGGCTTAGTAAATTTCCTCCATATTAATATAGTTATATCTTATTATTCGTTATATTGCTTTGATTTTATTATTAATAAAGCTTCTGGATTTTATCTCAAGATCAAAGCATTTCTTTCTTCTACTTGTGGTATGTGTATCTCAGGGACTACATCTCATATCTTTAGGGGGTACTAACTGTGTCCTTTTAACCAGCAACATGGTTTATGACCATAGATTAAGGCTACTTATAATATAATTAGTTTGAGTAAAGGGTACATTGAGGCTGAGTCATAATATTAAAGAATATGAAATAAAATAGGTAGGTAGAAGTTAATCAGAGGCTATACAACTGAACATACCAGCTTGGCCTGGCTAACGAGCCTGTGTTGCCCTGCTTTAATATCCAATTTTCAGAAACCCCAAACTTGCTAACTAAGGTCTCATTACCCCCTGTATAGATAGATAAGAGATACAAGATATATATGATACATGCGATAGATACGAGATAGATATAAAGATTTTAGACTTAGATAGATAGATAGAAAATATCTTTTTCCTGGCCAGTGATTAAAAAACAGCATAAAGCAACATACAACATTATGCTTTTTGAGAGCTTAAGTAATATAATAGTATGACCCTTGAAGTTTCAGAAGTTAAATTGAAATGTCTTCCGTAAGTACTTAATTAGACAGGAGAGGTTCTTTTCTCTAAACTGCTGTTGTTCTAATAAGTGTGAAATTAAGCAATAAGCAACATACAGCCACCACAAAAATACTGTCCTAAATCTAATTAGACACAAGCTGCCCATCTGTTCTGCATTATCATGGGGCTTACATACATCCACCCACGCTGCTTCATTACAAAAAGGCAGAGGAGCAAATTGAATCCAGTTGAACTTCCTCTAAGAGAAAGATCAAGGCTTGAAGTTTAGGCTCTTGCTGTGATCCAACAAAGACCCACCAGGAGAAAGTCGCCGGAGAGATGTTTCCTTATTGGAAAGCAGCATGGCAGTTCTTTAGAATAGGCCATAAGGGAGCTTTAATATTATTGTTCTCTACAATGTGACACGAGCTGCAAAAATGTTAACCTAGTTCACCATGCAAACTGTTGGTTTTTGTCTTTATTCCCTGGTGGCAGATGCCCTTTTTATTTGCTGTCTGTTTTAGTCATGCCAATCTCAAGGCCATTGTATTGTCGTAGAAGGATTATCCCCTAAATAAATTACCCTTAGTACATGTTTTTTACAATTTTTGAAGCTGTACCATTGTTGTCAATGCATTGTCTACACAGCAGTGTTTTTAAATCTGCTTTATTTTTATGAATTTTAGCACTTTATATCTTTATAGCAGACAAGTTTTTATTTAAAGGCCTTGTTCTAATTCTCCTCATAGAAAAAATTTCTCTCATTAATGGGATTTTATTTTTTGCACTTTTACTAGCAAGTTAGAGAAAAGTTTAAAGGAGCCTGTTAGCACCTTTTGGGCCCCATAAACTATAATAATAATAATCTTTATTTGTATAGCGCCAACATATTCCGCAGCGCTTACATAGACAGGGGGAATACAGAAAGACAAAAAATACAAAAATTACAGAACCATGGTTACATAGTAATCAATTGATTGAAGCAATAGGGGTGAGGATTCTGCTCCAACGAGCTTACATACTACAAGTAATGGGGTGATACAGAAGGTAAAGGGGCTGGAGATGTGCGCGGTATGGCGAGGTGGAGAGTGAGGGATTCTATACATATACACAATGGTCAGACATTCAGCCATGTGACGGCAGAAACGGTATGACTGCGGGAGCGGTTTATGATGGCTAGCAGGGATTGCAGTCAATAGGTTAGGAAGCATGTTATCAGGCGGAGTACAGAGGGGTTTGTTTAGGGAATGCGGTGTGCCTCCCTGAAGAGGTGCGTTTTTAGAGCACACCTGAAGTTCTGCGAGTCCTGGATTGCTCGGGTAGCCTTTGGCAGTGCGTTCCAGAGGACCGGTGATGCTCTGGAGAAGTCTTGGAGGTGGGAGTGAGAAGTTCGAATTAAAGGGGCGCTCAGTCTGGTTTCGTTAGCAGAGCGGAGAGCCCGGGCTTGGTGTTGGATTGAGATGAGGGAGGCAATATAGGGGGGCGCTGCGCTGTGGAGGGCTTTGTGGATGAAGGTAGCGAGTTTAAATTGAATTCTGTATTTAACAGGCAGCCAGTGCAGTGACCGGCACAGGGCAGAGGCGTTCAAGTAGCGGCTGGACAGGAAGATGAGCCTGGCTGCCGCATTCAGGATGGGTTGGAGAGGGTAGAGTCTGGTGCAGGTGAGGCCGATCAGCAACAAGTTGCAATAATCGAGCCGAGAGTGGATGAGGGCAACAGTAAGAGTTTTTAGCGTGTCCACAGTGAGAAAAGAGCGGATTCTTGCAATGTTCTTGAAGTGCAGCTGACATGTTCGGGCGAGAGATTGGATGTAGGGGGTAAATGATAGATCAGAGTCGAATACGACCCCAAGGCAGTGGGCATGTTGTCTAGGAGTTATAATGGCACCACACACTGAGATGGAGATGTCAGGATGAGGGGGGTTAGTGGAGAGTGGAAATACCAGGAAGTCAGTTTTAGGTAGAGAGAGGACATAGTGTTAGAGACAGTGGACAGACAGTCGGTGATGTTTTGGAGGAAAGGTGCAGAGATGTAACGAGAAGAGATGTATAGCTTGGTGTCATCAGCATACAGGTGGTATTAGAGGCCAAATTTCCTAATGGTTTGTCCAATAGGGGCTGTGTAGATAGAGAAAAGGAGGGGGCTGAGGACCGAGCCCTGGGGGACCCCAACAGGAAGGGGAAGAGGAGGGGAGGTAGAGCCAGCAAAGGAGACACTGAAAGAGCGGTCAGATAGGTAGGAGGAGAACCAGGAGAGAGCAGTGTCCTTTAGGCCAATGGAGCGTGGCATACTGAGGAGGAGTTTGTGGTCAACAGTGTCAAATGCTGCGGGAAGGTCGAGGAGGATCAGTAGGGAGTTATTGCCCCTCGATTTGGCTATCAGTAGGTCATTGGATACCCTTGTAAGGGCAGTTTCTGTCAAGTGTTGAGGTCGGAAGCTAGACTGTAGGGGGTCTAGGAGAGAGTGCTCTGATAGATAGCTTACAAGGCGGGAGTAAACCAGGCATTCTAGTAGTTTGGAGATGAAGGGGAGATTAGAGATGGATCGGTAGTTGGCAGCATCAGTCGCGTCCAGAGTCGGCTTCTTTAGCAGTGGGGATATGATGGCATGTTTGAAAGAAGAGGGAAAGGTCAGGGAAAGGTCAGAAGAGGTCAGAGAGAGGTTGAATATAGTGGTGAGATGGGAGATGACCACTGGGGAGAGGAATCGGAGAAGGTGTGAGGGGAGGGGGTTGCTGGGGCAGGTGGTGGGGCGAGCAGAGAAGAGCAATTTGGAGACTTCTTCCTCTGTCACTGGTCTAAGTACAGACAGTGAGCAGGAGCTAGATGCAGTGCTGTCAAGACTAGGGTCAGGGCTAGTCTGGGATTGGGAAGTTATTTCCTGACGGATGTCATCAATTTTCTTTTTAAAGTAAGCAGCCAACTCTACAGCACTTAGATCTGTCACAGGGGGCTGCGGTTTAGAGCTAAGAAGGGAGTAAAAAGTATCAAAGAGCCGTTTAGGCTACCATATGGGTGCCCAAACGCATGACAACAGAGAGTCCAGGGAGCTGCTTTTTATACTGATCAGGTCCCCGTTCCAGCACTGCACCCCTGAGAAATTAGTGGGCACAAATAACGTTACTCTTTTCAGAGTGCACACACTTTTTCTTCAAAGTGTTTCCCTACTGTTTTAGACCATTCGAAGTTTATTTGAAAGCAGATTTGATGGTATCAAGCCAACAAGTTCTTGGGCGGCCTTTCCTCATACTTCCAATCACCATTTACAGCATGAGTTAATTCCAGTTTATGATAGAGCCGAAGTAACTTAATTTCTGTTTGGTTATCTTAGCTTCTAGTGGGATCTTTGGCTTGATATGATCTAGGTCTTCTTCGTTGAAGATTTTCACTGTTCAAGGAATGTGCAACAATATCCTCCAACACCACAATTCGAGGGCGTCAAACTTTCTAGTGTCTGTCTTCTTGATTATCCAAGTTTTGCAGCCACAGATAGCTGTGGGGAAGACAGTCGCACAGACTAGCCTCTCTTTAGTTGTAGTGCTGATAGCCATACTTTTCCAGATGGCATTCATGCTCACCATTTCTTTCCATTCAAGAGCTAATCATCCCGTTGATTTCAGGTTTTGTGTCCCCATTTCTGTCAGTCTTGGAACCAAGGAAAATAAAGTCCTGAATTTCTTAATTACAGATCTTTATGTTGCATATTCCATGGGGAACATATACTCAGCATGTTGTTGAGATTTGTTAAACTCTCATCTACTTTGCTCATGATGGTGTGGATTTAGCAGTGGGATTTCATTCATTACATTGAAATGAATGAAATCTACAGTGAAGTTTCTGCAACAAATAGGGCATTTGAAAATAGACAATATAACATGAATCCTTAGGGCTTATTCATATGAGCGCATTTGCATGCACAAAATAACAGTGCGCATTGCGCAGAGAATAGAACCCATTAACACTATTAGAGCACTAATAGAACCCATTAACACTATTGCATCCGGCACGTTCTATTTTTGTGCGCACCCAATCCCTGCAAAATTGTGCAGTAAATTGCTCAATTTTGCAGGAAAATTGATAACACTGGGGACTAATTAGGCTGCAAATCTTTTTCAATAATAGTGCAGGTGTGCCTCAGCAGCGCAAAAAGTACAGTTAACAAAGCCGATACACGCGTGGTAGCATGACCTTCACAGCGCAAAATGTCACACTATTGCGAGCCTATCTGCACCAATGCTCGTGGAAAGACTCCATTAGAGGATTTTTCTGTTGCTAGTGAATAAGGCTTGTTAAAACCCCACTAAGGCCCTATTCACATGGGCGTATGAGTAAGGCCTAAGGGGGGGGGGGGGGGTTAACAAGCCTTATCAGGCAAAAATCAGGTCCAAAAATCAAGCAAGAATCACAACTATCTGTAGCATTAAATTCCAATCCATTCAGATGAGCGATTTTTTGCTGCATAAAAAAATTGCGCCGTCAAAAATAAAACATCGGTGACCATTTTCGGTTGCTGATTTTATACGCTGTGTCCCAAGATAGGTCTTACCTTATCTTTGGCAGAGATGCGCTGGAAGCTCCCATAGACTCTATGGGAGCTGAAAATACATGCCAACATAGAACATGCTGTGATCTTGCACAATATGTGTGATTGGTAACATGAGAGCCTATGACAGATTGTTTGAGCATATTCCAGGTGCAAAACCTACGTGCAGAAATCGCTGTAACAATACATTTGTGTGAAGGAGCCTTAACATTGTATTGCACATAGTTGCAGAATTTTGGTGTGGAAAATCCTACAACTAGTACGCAATGTGTGAAACCAGCCTTAGACCTTGAAAAATGGATGCAATAGGGATGCAACACTGATGACATACTTCTGCAATACCAATCACAAATTGATGCGTCGGTATTTTAATCGCTCTCTATAGATTTCATTGGGCATTTTCATCCACAAAACAAATGAAAATAGTATTTGTCATGTTTTCTAGATATGTGCGTTTTGTATATGCCCATAGGAACAGACTCATAACTTAACATTAGTTCGGT
The DNA here is from genome assembly GCF_035609145.1 of Eleutherodactylus coqui. NCBI lineage: Eukaryota > Metazoa > Chordata > Amphibia > Anura > Eleutherodactylidae > Eleutherodactylus > Eleutherodactylus coqui. The sequence goes on from NC_089841.1 coordinate 75,598,956, forward strand.
ATAATGGACTGAAAAAAAACAGACGTAAAACTAATGAAAAATATGCTTTCATTAAAGTAGTCTTTATGTGAGGTGTTATTGCGGATCTTTTTATTTCCTTTTTTTTAGATATTTTTTAATTTTGCTGTTGTGCAGAAACATAAGAAAAACGTTATTTCCTATTGATGCAATGCATTCTGCAGGATGGGAAACCCTACACCCGCATTACCTGAAGCCTGGTGCCACTGTTCTGTCAGTGTGATAATGTAGACTCTAGTCATGACAGCTTTGGTTGCTCTCTCTGGAGTTAGCATTCCCTTGGTGAAACCTCAGTGCCGTAGCAAGAGCAGCAGGCAACAACTCTCAAATGACATCCAGCTTCGATGAGAGATCCTTCAGGAGGAATTACTCTGGTTCTATGTATCTTATAAATAAAGGTCAAATAACAGAACATTAGACCTCAACCTCCTAATATATAATATTCAGGCTATGTAATAAATTCAGCTCCCGACAGCTTGTATAGGGGAATATAGATATACAAAGAAGAACTATTTCTAAAGGACATCTGTCAGCGTTTCTGCAGCTACTGAAGCAATAGCATGGCAGACATAGAAGGCAGGTTACACATGCTGTGCCTTAGGAGTGCCCGCATCTGCTTTTCAAATCACATACGCCATATGTAAATCACGCTAGAGTCATTCAATGGGCAATTCATTGCTGGACAGAAGTCCTGGACTTTCTGCATTAAGCGATTGTCAATCCCTCTCCCTGGTTCTTGATAGGCTGCTAGCGTTATACTTGAACTGTCAATCAAGAGCTAGAGGGAAGGGTTGAAGAGTGCTTACTGCAAAATGTCCCAGACCGCTATCCATCAATGAACTACCCATCGGACTACTCATGAGTGTCATTTACATAAGCCCTTCCATGTAAAATACAGCTGACTACAGTTATCCCTGAAAATAATTCATTTGATAACATATATACTGAATGACCACTTTGTTAGAGAAATTAGACTTGTGAGTAGAGATGAGCGAGCACCCAAATGCTTGAGTCCGCGTTATTCAAGTCAAGCTTTTCATAAAATTTGAGAGCTCTACTCGAATAATGAGCCCCATTGACTACAATGGGAGACTCGAGCACTTTTGTGTGTGGGATGCCGGGTGCCGAGCTTTTTTTTTTCCCCCTAGGTTTGTCTCTCTCTCTTTCTCTCTCTCTCTCTCTTTCTCTCTTTCTCTCTCTCTCTTCCCCCCTGTCTGCCAGACAAAAAGTTTGCCAATGACGCGCGCTGCGTCACGGCAGGGAGGGGCCAAAAGAGGCACGCTACAGTGGGGAGGAGCCAAAAACTGGGGCGAGGTTGAACACGGCTTGATGCTCGTTCAAGTAACCAGCACCACTGAGTACACTAATACTCGAACGAGCATCAAGCTTGGCGGAGTATGTTCGCTCAACTCTACTTGTGACACTAAAAGGGCAGCATAAAATCAAGTGAGAAGTTTTCTGTAGATCAGTTTTAGCGTGAGTCCACATTGGAATGGGAACATCAAGCAATCTGACCGACTTCCAATGAGGCCTGACATCGTAACTAGAATAGCCGGACCAAGATTCCAAAAACTGTCAACCTCGTAGGGTTTTCTCATGCAGCAGTATCAAAACTTTACTGAGAATGGTGTGATCAAGGAAAAGCATGCAATGAAAGGGGTTCTGTGGTTTTAAACTCATTGACGACAGTGGTCAGAGGATGTCAATTGTCAAGAATCGTTAGGATAAACCGGTGGCGCACAGTCAACCAAAGTGTATCTAAATACAATATTGGTGCTCAAACCATTGTGTCCAAATGTAAAATTTGTTGCTTCTTAGTATGGATGGGCTACAACAGTAAATAACCGGTTTCAGTGCCATTGTGTCTAGGAGGAAAAGAAAGAGAAGACATCAAAGGACAAAAGAGCACAAAAATTTGATCACTGAGCGGTGGAAAAACATTTCCGGGTCAGATGAATCCAGATTTCTGTTGCACCGTGCGGATGGGAAGATCAGAATTTTTAGCAAGCAGCATGAATTGATGAACTCTTCCTGTCAGATGTCAGCAGATCAGGTGGAGTAATAGTGTGGGGAATGTTTTCTTGTCACATCCTATGTCCAATATTGTTGCAGAATGATTTCAACACCATTTGGAATCCATGCACTATCCATTACTGTGGTTCTGTAGGCCAAAGGAGGTCCATCACACTGCTATATGGGTGTCTCTAATAAAGTGGTCATTTAGTGTATGTTGACCTATTATGACATCTACTTACTGTACACAAGCAATTGAAACAAAACTCAAAATCAATAGAAAAATATTTAATTTCCATATTGCAACTTATTTTATACCAGAAGTCTAGTTGTTCTATTTTTAAAGTGCTCGTCCCCTTTTTATCTAAGAACCTCTAAGGCCTGTAGCTGAAATAATAGATAATTCAATAATTGTTTAGTTCTTCATGCACAATTAGAATTATTCCCTTTTCTTTGTGACCATGTAGGTCTGATGAAAAACAGTGGCTCTTTATTTGCTCTGGCCTCGGGGTCAATTATCAATTTATCATCATGTCCTGCATGTCTAAAATAAAATACTCCTTCCAGTGCAGCTCTTGTACGAAATTGACATTAAGTAGATTCAGTGTGCATGGACCTAATAAAAAATATAAGGAGTACTGCCTGAAAGGCTTTTACTACCATAAATTCTATTATGTATCTTTTAGTAGAGCACAATATTAAGTTGGTAACTATTTTTTATGCTACTGTATATGTCTTTCCCGGAGTTGTTTTGTGACTGAGGGCATAAATAAGTCCTAGAATGTTTTTATAGATTTTTTTTCTTTTAATTAGGTTACTTAGTTACTAATTCTGAGCTCTGACACACTAATTTATCAGGACATGGGCCTCTATGTAATGTAGAATAAAGAGAGATAGTCTGTATAATTGATTAGCACAGTTGAAACCAATCCTGGTAAAGCCCACCAATGTTCTTGTAGCACATTGACAAATGGCTGCCTTTGTGTGAAATGGGGCGAGGTTGGACTCTTATCCTTTCACAACCAGGAAAATATATTATTACTGTAGGTTTGTATTGACTGGGGGTGTTTTTGAACAGTTGCGCTTTTTCCAAAAGGTTAATTGGACTTGAACTCAAGAAGTGAAGAGGTTAGTTAGGGTCATGGTGACAGCAGGCGTACTGTCTAGTTACCTCAAACAACAGTTGAGATGGGATGAATGGATTGGGTTACTTCAGTTCTGGGACAATCAAAACATTAGTTAAAACAATTGTTTACTTAGGTTTCAAGAATGCCAACAGTATTTGATACATACACAACAATTTTCTGTTGTTTTTTTTCACTCGGGTATTTAATAAAGTTATTATTTCTTATAAAGGACGCTATTAGTTAACTTCGATTCCACGACTCTAGTTTGAATTTTGTAAAAAAGAATCTTCCTTTTCTTCAGGTCTCATTGAATTTAAAGAAGTTGGTTAGAAAACCCATTTTCCAAAACTTTTTGGAGGGGACCCTCATCTGTTAGCTAGAGTGTAGAGGAGCTATTAAGAGTGTCACTCTGGAGGATCTTAGACATTCATGCATTCCATTAACAGCTTATTGACTTCAATGAAAACTGTGTAATACTCTATTTTCTTGCATTAATTTATGACGTATCCTTAGAATAGGCCATCAATAGCAGATCGGTGATCGGTCCATCACCCAACAATCAGTCAGCTGATGTTAAGGAGCCTTGACAAGATGGAAGAAGCACAATACCATCCACTGAGCAGAGGCCTGGAATCGTACTGCAGCTCTCTCCCATTGAAGTAAATAGGAGAAAGCTGCAGTACCATTTTGGGTCTGAATATGGTTTATGACTTGGTGTTGCTTTGAATATTTTAGGAGGCCTGATATGGGATCTGAATTTAATTTGTGGTCTAGGATTTGAATTTAATTAAGGGTTTGGTCTAAAGTCTGTATTCATTTGTGATCTGGTCTAGGGTCTAAAATTGTTTGAGGATTTAGTCTGAGGTCTGAATTTATTTAAGGGTCTGGTCTGAAGGCTATATTTATTCTGGGATATAGCCTAGGATCTGAATTAATTTTAGAATCTGGTCTAGAGTCTGTATTTCTTAGGGGGTCTGACTTGTGTATTTCTTAGGGGGTCTGACTTGAGGTCTTCAATAATTTGGGAGTCTTGTCAGGTGTCTAGATTTATTTTAGGGTGTGGAGTAGGAATTTATTTACGGGTCTGGTCTGGGGTTTGTATTTAATTAGGATTATGGTCTGCGGTTTGAATTCATTTTAGGGTCTTTTGTTGGGCATGAATTTATTTTGGCTTTGGTTTCAAGTCTAAATTATTTTAGAGTCAGGTCTAAGGTCTAAATTAATTTAGGAGTCAATTTTGAGGTCTATATTTATTTTGCATTCTGGTCTTTGGTCTGAATTTGCTTAGGGTTTTGTCCAGGACAGCGAGAGTAACAAACAGAGAAGTCCTAAATTGTATAAGACCCGATATATCACTGGAGGACAAGATGATCCAACTCAGACTCACATTTTTTTGGCCATGTAATGCAAGCAGAGTCACTAGAAAAATCTATAATGCTTGGACATCAGTGGTAAAAGAAAACCTGACTGCCAAAGGACACAATGGCTGATACTATCAGAGCTGATACTAGCATGGATATCACACAACTGAAAAAAAGAAGCAGTGCAAAACTGAAAAACATGGACGAAGCTCACCTTTAGGGTCACCAAGGGTCATGAAAGACTAAACGCCTAACAACAACAACTTGTCGAGGATTTGAGTTAATTTTAGGGTTTAGCCTAGGTTCTGAATTTTATGTGTGCTGTTATAGGCACAAGGAATGGGCTACAAAAGCAAATGGTCAAGAAGTCTAGGCCGCAAACTCTGCAGTCATCGGGAGAAATCATCATGACATGTCTGGGCTGTATGGAGATGCAAGGGAAGAAGAACAATGTAATGGTACCACTGAGTCACTGAATGTAATTGCTGTATATTCTGTTTGTTGCTGTGTCTGATCGATGATGTACTCTCTTGTAGGGTCTGAATGCTGCTGTATGCTTATATGGTATGAAGTACTCTATATGTAATTTTATTTTTTGTACAATGTCACATTTAGGCTACACCTCTTTCCTTGAAGCCATGTCCCTTCCTGCAAAGCCATTTTCTCTTATTGGACATGGCAAAAAAGTGTCAAAAACACATCACAAATGTGGTAAAAAAGTAAGTAAGATGGTTTTTTGTACAATTGGCACCACAAAGTTGATGCATTTTCAATTACAAAGCTGCCCTACTATCTATATTTTTCACAGGTCAATGGGTTAACCTAGTTCTGAAGTGGAGGGATGCACCTGAATAAAAAAGCCAGGAAGCAGACCTACTATTACAGAATTATACATCTTCACATGTAGTTTATTTATGAAGAGGAGGGTGCCACACATGAGGCCAAAACTCCTCAGGCAGCACCCTTCTCTGACTACAAGAGGGAAACATTTTGCCAGATACGAGTATACACTTACTATCTCTAATTCAGGCAGCAGTCCACAACACAAATGCTAGAAGAATTCTCGTCTATAACGTCTTATCCTTGCTGCAAGAATCTTACTTCCAATACCCATTAGGAACACAGTGCCCATCTGCTGCTTGTGCAATGCCATATTATTCTATGTGTACTTTGAAGAGTTGAAACATAATTTTGCATCTCATGAGCTTGAGGATGAATACGTCACATATGGACAAATTATTGTCCCATCAGCAACAGGTCACCTACAGGTGCCTTCTACAACAGGGAAAAATATAGCAACTATGGCAAAAACATTGTTGTTGCTCTATTTTGGGGGAAATTGGCACACTTTCCCTACCTGGCTTATGTGCTTAACTTAGAATATTGTATTTTTAATGGTTATTATCACAATTGCCCTCTACTAGCAGGTAATTAACACAATTACTATGCCTTTGGTCAGCTTAAGTAAGTAAATAGCAAAAAGACTAGCAAAAATAACTGCATGTTTAGTGCTTTCTTAGTGTTTTTCTCTTTTAAAACATGTAAAATGACTGAGTAGAAATAATTACATGCATAATAACTTAATATTAATTTCCCGTCGCACAATCTCTCTGCAGGCTGCATGGCTTCTATGGGTAAGTGTTAAATTAGCTCTCGGAGATAGAATGCCATGCATTATTGTTTATTATGTCATTATTGTTCTAGCAGGCAGAATATAATGGCATATAAACTAGTATAATGTTTAGCTGTATGCATCTTGTAAGTGGAAACATTTCTTGTTTGTGATTTTAAAATTGAGAAGTTTTATTTGCATCTTAGAGCATTGCATTAAGAAATTAGATAAAAGCAAAAAACATATATATAATAAGTGGGTAATGCCTATGATATAGTAAAGCAAACAGAGAGGTAAAAAAACACCTTTAGGGCCAAAATACATGGGCTTCTGTGCACCTACGCTCGCCACTTTGGAGCGTAGTTGCACATGAACCGGGGTTTTTTTTAATTGGACCATTCAAACTCCGTGCCTAAGTGCTACAGTTTGAAAAAAAATAGTGGGAGGATAGGTCCTGCCTAGAGATGAGCGAGCGTACTCTCTAAGGCAAATTACTCAAGCGAGTATTGCCATTTTCGAGTACATGCCCGCTCATGCCAAAAGATTCGGGGGCCATCGGGGGTGAGCAGTGAGTTGCGGGAGTGAGCATGGGGAAGCGGGGGGGAAAGAGAGAGAAAGATCTCCCCTATTCCTCCTTGCTCTCCCCCACCGCCCCCCACCAGCCCCAAATCTTTTGGGACGATCGGGCATGTACTCGAAAATGGCAATACTTGCTCGAGTAATGTGCCTTAATGAGTACGCTCGCTCATCTCTAGTCCTGCCCTATGTTTCCCGCACATAGTATTGACCATAGAATATCGCTAATAATCATTGAAAATAATGGTTTTGTTTCGTCCTGTTATCACGGCCGCATAACGGGAGTAAATCACGCCCATGTGAAGATGCCATTGCTCCCTACTGACTACCAATGGTAAATGTTAGCCAGTGTTTACCAGGCTTGTTCTCCTAAAGTCTTTTAAGACCAAGGGTTATTGATGCGCCTGCATCCAGATCACGTTCGGTAGTTCTGATATCCTCACTTTCAAAAAATCATAATTTTTGGATTTCTCAGGTGACATATCTACACGAGGATTTATTTTTTGCAGGACGAGTTGTGTTTTTCAATAGCACCATTTAGCGTATCACATAATCGATCTCTCTCTCCCCCTACGCTTCCACCCGCTGCCTCTCGCTGCCCTCCCCCCCCCCCGGATGGTGCTCGGTCGAGCAATTAGTTACTCAACAAGACCGATGCTCGATCGAGCATCAGCCTTAAACGAGCATGCTTGCTCATCTCTAATGATTTTAGAATAGCTTTTTATTACATTTTTTTCTTGGAGACGATTTATTTTATTTTTTTAAATGGACCTTCACAGATGCCACAATACCAATTTTAACATTTTTTTAATTTTTACGTTTTTCCATGCAACGACTAAGTAAAGCTTTTTTTTTATCTTTATTTTACTTTCTTGTTAGTCCCCATAGCAGACTTTCAGAAGTCTCCAGACTGCCATGACACCCAGACAACACCCCTTTGATCTTATCACAGCTGAGCTGTCCAGGACATCTAAGCCTCGATCTGAGCATTTAAATGCCACTGTCAGAACCTACAATGGCATTTGAAAACTTAACAACCACGATTAGAGTTCTTTCTGATTGTGGGTGTTAGCTGCTAGAGACAACTGACACCCACCATGTATGGAGCAGGTTCGACTCCTGAGCCCGCTCCATATACAGCATATGTAGTTGATGGATATATGTGCCAACTGTACAAGGTATGTGCAGTTAAAGTGTATATAACTATATGCGTGTCACAATGGTGTTAAAGTGACCCTCTCGCCCTGGGGCAAAATTTTACCTGGGACCAAAAAGGGTAATTTTACCTATAGCTTCCATTTACCCTTTACAGTGTTCTCGCATAGATTTGCCTTTTATTATGCTCCAATTCAGTTTTCCAAAGTGGCCACATGGACTCTCCGACTGCCTGATGCACACTGTGTTTTGGGGACTTGGACTACTGAAGGACTACACATACTCTCTGATTCTGTAAGAAGCATGGGGTTGCTTAGGCTACTGATGGACAGTTTGCATCAGGTAGTGAGAGGTGCTGTCATCTTGAAAGACCAAAGAGTGCCTGGGACCAGTTGACTATCGGATAATGCCATAAGAGGAGAGTGCAGGGTAATATTACTCTCCCACTCTGGTTCTGGGACAAATTATGTCTCTGGGAGTGGAGTGATGCTTCAGTGATAACACAGGGAGTCCCTATAGCATAGAGGCCAGGAGGCACGAGCTGTTACCTCTAGATGTACCTCATTGATCTGTGATCCGCATACAGGAATATGCAGGAAGCATAGAGATCACCTGATTCTTGTTACCTCATTGGGGTCAAAAGTTGTTCCCCCACCAATATGATATTTTGTACCTATGCTAATGATAGGTTAGAAATATCTTAGTTGCAGAAACTCCCTTTACAGAGGTTAGCTGGTTTAACGAAAAAGTTGTACATGTGATACAACACAAAAAAAAAATGTAGCATTCTTTATTTTCCTGTCCATTTGCACAGGGAAATAACAAGTCTTGAACTTATTAAACTAATTGGCCATTTCAATGGCTAAGAGCATCACTGTACAGTGGCAGGTCTGACTCACACCCCCTTCACACCCACTGCCGGCCGCGCTGAACTCCGTCTGCCGGGACAAGGTAAGTATATATTTTTTTTTTCTTTTTACACATTTCTGGATGAATTGCAGGGAAGGGCTTCTATATTTAAGCCCTTCCCGACAATTCATCCCGCGCACGCCGGCAGCCCATTGCTTTCAGTGGAACCTGCTGTATTGCCGGCTCCATTGAATTCAATGGGCAAACATCGTTCTTCTCTGCCACAGCTGTTACAGGTGTGGCAGAGAAGAATGATTTGTCTTCTATATGTTCTCAATGGGGTCGGCGCTGCTGCCGCCGGCCCCATTGAGCGCATATAGAGAAGAGAACAGGAATCGCAGATCGCAGATAGGTGCGATCTGCGATTTCTGACTATGGCCTAAGGAGAACCGTTGGGGTTCTTGAAGCCTAAAATAACTCCTAACGCTCTCCCTATAGCAGCTCCGGCATCAGCAGCACTGTCCCTGATCTCTGTCAGAATGCATTTGTGGCGAGCCGCAGGCGGGTAGATTTTAATACTCGGGTGACACCTGATCTCGCCAGCCACTCACTGCAGGGGGGTGGTATAGGGCTGGAATATCACAGGAGGAAGTTGTAATGCCTTCCCTGTCTTTCTATTGGCCAGAAAAGCGCGCAAATTTCTCAGGGAAGAAAATGAAAGTGACTCGAACACCGCGTGGTACTCGTCTCGAGTAACGAGCATCTCGAACACCCTAAAGGCGCCCACCCACTGGCGTTTGCGATTTTAGTGCGTGAAAAACGCAGCGTTTTCAGCGTGTTTTTGGCGCGTTTTCCGCACGTTTTTCACGGCTTTTTCGCGGCATTTTCGCGGCTTTTTGCGGTAATTTACATTGACATTCATGGGTGCATTAAGAGAAAAATAAGGACACATATGCAACTGACAGTTCCTATGTTAAAAATTGCAACGGACTGAAAAAAAAAACGCCAGTGGACAGGAGTACATTCAAAACTAATTGCTCTTGAGAAAAAACGCAAAACGCAAAGGAAAAAAAATCGCCAGTGGGTGGGCGCCCTAATACTCGAACGAGTATCAAGCTCGGACGAGTACGCTTGCTCATCTCTAGTTATAACCTCCTGGGTTCCACTAGTCAGTGCTATTTAGTGACAGGGAACATGGGGGCACATTTATAAAGAATTATTTGCCAGTTTCTGGCATTAAAAAAGCCCCAATTTGTTGTCCAAAAATTTGTGACTTACTCTTTCCTAAAAAAGTGGGTTCAGCTTGTTGGTGTTGCAGCTGTTCTGAAGTCTTCACCTTGCTTTCAGGCTGGACCAGGGTTTAGCAGTGTCTCTACCTTTCCTGGAGCTGAGGGGTGTGGTGGTTGAATGAGTGATGTCAGTCCTCACCTGTTTCTGACTAGCTCTGCTCCTATATAAGCCATGCAAGAATTGACCTCGGTTCTGGTCAATTTCCAGTTGCTACTTGGACTGCTGCTGAGGAGCACAGCCAGCACTGGAGCTCCTCCACATTTAAGTTTAGTATCTTTGAGTTTATGGTGTTCTGTTCCCTTTTTTGTATTAGGGCTCCCTGGTAGGGAATATTTAGTGGCCCAGGCACGTTGTGGGTCTGCACCTGTCAGAAGCGATTGGCCCGCCAAGTAGGCAGGGCCCCCTCCCGGGTTAGGGGTTTGCCGGGAAAGGCTTTTCCTTAGTTTTGTATTTATGTTGCACAGCTGTGCCTTTTCTTTTGTTTTTGTATATTGCACGCCTGGTAAGGACGCAACAGTTGGGAAGGGGTATGAGAGCGAATTTATGTATAATTTACACTGGAAACTGGTGCAAATTATTCTAGCAATGTATATTACGTCGGATGAGGCATACGTTTTTGAAAAGGTGCACGGAGGTGCCATGATGTGCTTTAAGAGGGGTTTTCAAGGCATTGCCCACTGTAAGTTCCAGGATACACAGGTATCAAAGCTGCTGCTCTGACCCCTGTGTAGCAGTCGACGCTTGTAATTGCAGGTGCAGTTTCTATTGATTTCAATGAGAACTACAATTATAAGCGATGGCCACTACACATCGGTAGAAGTGGTAGCTTTTGCTCCAACCCATATGTGTACAGGCGCTGCCTGAAGAATCCCTTTTATGCATGAAGAGGCCTGTTATTCTTCATGTATTAAGCTCACCATGCGTGGGGGAAAATTATACTAAGTCCGGCATTGAAAATGCCAGGCTTGGAATGGAACCCATTGTTTCCAATGGGTTTATTCTCACTTTTGCTTTTCCTCATGCATTTTGCGTAGAATGATCATGCAATGATCTGAAAATCTGGTGCTATTTTACCACATGGAAGGCATTTTCAGTCCCTTCTCTTCTAGTATTGTGCTGTAATTTGCTGCAAATTTGTGGAGCAGCTGACTGTCATAGCATTTCTTATGTGGTTTTGCCAGTAGCTCCAGCCAGTGCTGCTGAGTGATCAAGTTGGTGTCTACTTCAGGCTTTAGCTGGATAAAGTGGAGAACACTGGTGGATTTCTGAAATGAGGCCTCAAAAGGATTGTGCAAAGATGCACAGTGCCTCCAAGAATGTGGAACTATTTTGCATCATGAATCATCTATGAATGCCTATCCTGTCATATCAGAACTAGCGTCACTTGTTGTGATTGGCCAGACGATAAAATCAGGCTGATTTTTCATAAATCAGATCAGATTATCCCAATTTGATTTTTAGCAAAAATCGACAAAATATTGGCTCTCGGCTTTGAGCAGAAAGGCCAGATGTGTTGGTTTAGCAAGAGTTCCAGGTTTTAATCTGAGCTGATGGCGATTTGAGCCTGGAACCCTACTGTTGCAGGGCAGCAGTTCTGACCAGTGGGTCACTGCTGCCACCACCGCTAATGTTGTTCAAGGAAGCCAAATTAGAGAAACCCAATTTTACTCCTATCAATTTAATTGAAAGTCAGAATCAGGAGTCCAGATTCACAATTATTTTTTACAATTGGGTCGGTCATTCCTTACTCAATTCTTTTATTAATCACTCAACATTAATCAGTATGACCAGAGATAGAGCTGGTTTCTAGTGAGTGGCTCTCCAGTCTGGGTCATAGTGGGACATATTCTGCTCTCTGACGTTCAATAGCATGTATGACCAGGGATTGTGCTGTTGACATACCCCTTTAAAATAGCCCTGTTTAGGAGATGTAGACATGTGACAAAATGTTTAACTTTGATTCCTTGACACAAATTTCCCTTTAAGTTAATGAGGCTGAGCTCCAATATTAGATATGGCCTATGGACTAGGGAAGCACTGTTTCTCGAAAGGAAACAGACCATATTTTCTAATTACATACAAAATACTGAAATGTCTTTTAAATAACAGGTAATGAAATTATAATGTGAATATGCCACATTGAGCTCGTATTGTACTCATTGATATAAAGTTACACAAGTACTTGCTTAACTTGTACAACTTAACTTGCCTTTAAGTAGATATTATTTTCTTAATTAAAGGGCACTGTACCTAAATGTGCACTTGTTTGCTTGTTTTAGTTAGCGTCATTGTTCCATGCACCTGTATGTTCTATGAAGTGTAACAAAAGCTTTATACTGAGCTCTAAACTTCAATTGCTTTTATTCAATTTTTTAGATTTCTCTTTGTTTCGGTCCTTTGTTCTTTTTTTCAGCTGAATTGCTACTTAAAATATTCTCAATACATCTTAAATATGATTAGTTTTTTTTATTATTCTTTCTTGGCACATTGTATGTGATTTCAATAAAGTGAACGTTTGCAAAATGTATGCAACATAAAAATAACATACTTGAATTATATTGTAACAAAAGCGCAAATCTTGTATTAGGAATAATAATTTCCTCTATAAATAAATGTAGAATTGATATTGTACTATCTAAATAGGTTGAGTGATTTCATCAGACCCCGCTCAATAACATAGTTTTGACTTAGGCAATACAAATGCTACTAGGGAATGATAGCTTAGCCCATAATGTCCAAAAATTGTTGCCTATGGTTGCCCTTCCAGTAATACAATAAGGCCCAAAATGTATTCTGGTGCCTATTTCACCTACAGATGCCTAATTTTAGATCAGAAATGTGCAAATCACAATGTAAAGGAAAACTGTGAGAAAATATGAATATTGACAACTACTTGGGAATTTAAAGAGTTTTCTTCAGTTCTATAATATTGATTACCTATCCTCAGGACAGGTCATTAATATCAGATTAGTGGGGGAGGGGGTGAATGGGAAAAAAATACAGCACCATTCCGGGTCACTGCACACTGAACAGTTTCACTTCTTCCAGCACACTGCGGCTCCTTCACATGAGTTGATTAGTGAGGGTACCTCGGACCTTGAATTACCTGATACTGATGACCTAGCCTGAAGTAAGGTCTACCATAGTGTAGAACTATAAACCTCTTTAAATTCTTACTTCTTCCTCCTCCTCCTCCTCCTCGTCCTTTTTTCCTTTGTCGTTTTCCTTCCTTTTTTCTTATATATTATTTTTTTTTTATCATTAAAGGGGGAGTACCAGAATTTCAAGTTATCCCCTCACTGCCGAGACCCCCACTGATCTCAAGAATGATGGGCGAGGGTTCCTGTGTTCCCCATCCTCCTCACTGTGGGGTTACTGAATCCCCAGCAGTGAGGAGAAGACTAAAAGAAGCCCTGGTGATGCAAGCACACTAGCACTCTGTTCACTTTCAATGGGACGGCTGAAATACTCAAGTGACACCGCTTGGGTATTTCTGTCACCCCTAAAGAAATGAATGGAGTGCTGACCATGCATGGACTGCTAGTGCTCCATTCAAAGTGATGCCACTGTGGAGGGAAGAAGCGACCCCTGCAGTGATGGGAGAACAGGACACAAGAGGTCTGTTCTCAAGATTGGTGGTCGTCTCAGCAGTGAGACCCTCACTGATCAGAAAGTTATCCTCTATCCACAGGATAGGAAATAATTTTAAATTGTGGTACAACTCCTTTAGGGCTTTTACCCAATAGCTGTTTTTTTTTTAACGCTGTGGTATAGCTGCATTTTTTTCAATGGGACTTTCTAATGTTAAAATCGCATCGCACAAAAATCGCGAGTTTGTGTTGTTGCGATTTTTGTGTGATGCGATTTGAACAATAGAAAGTCCCATTGAAAAAAACACAGCGATACCACAGCATTAGAGATGAGTGAGCACACTCGTCCGAGCTTGATGCTCGCTCGAGTATTAGGGTACTCGAGATGCTCGTTACTCGAGACGAACACCACACGGTACTCCAGTCAATTCCATTTCCTTCCCTGCATGTTTAGCGCCATTTTCTAGCCAATAGACATGCAGGGAAGGCATTACAACTTCCTCCTGTGACGTTCCAGCCCTATTTCACCCCCCTGCAGTGAGTGGCTGACAAGATCAAGTGACCGCCGAGTATTTAAAGCGGTCCCGCCCGCGGCTCGCCACAGACACACTCTGGCAGAGATTAGGGAGAGTGTTGCTGCTGCTATAGGCAGAGTGTTAGTGTCTTCAAGAACCCCAATGGTCCTTCTTAGGGCCACATCTGACCGTGTGCATTACTGTTGTGGCTGCTGGGAGCAGTTTTGCACCAAATTTTTTTTTTCATCTCGGGCTGTGCAGGCTATTACAGCTATAGCGTTCTCAGTCTGCAGTCAATTATACAGAGTATACGGACAGAGCTGGTGAGACAGGGACAGTGGTAGTGTAGAATCCTGTCTACAGGAACCCCAATGGTCCTTCTTAGGGCTACCTGTGACCGTGTGCATTTTACTGTGTGGCTGCTGGGAGTTGTAGTGCTTCACTATTACGCAGCTAAGCCTGTTTGCAGCCTTCTGTATAATTTTTTTCTGGCTGCAGTTTGCGTTACATAACCGCTGTCAGCCTCCAACTGTACGCTAGAGATGAGCGAGCACCAAAATGCTCGGGTGCTCATTGCTCGAGTCAAACTTTCCGCGATGCTCGAGGGTTCGTTTCGAGTAACGAACCCCATTGAAGACAATGGGCGACTCGAGCATTTTTGTATATCACTGATGCTCGCTAAGGTTTTCATTTGTGCAAATCTGCAAAACCTACGAAAGTGATGGAAACGACACAGAAACGGATAGGGCAGGCGAGGGGCAACATGCAGGGCTGCATCTCAGGTTCCCAGGTCTCACTATTAAGCCACAATAGCGGCAAGAGTGAGCCCCCCCCACCCTAACAAATTTTACTTTGGACAAACCCTCATTAGCAAGGCACACCTTAGCTAAGCACCACACTACCTCCAACAAAGCACAATCACTGCCTGCGGGTGACACCGCTGCCTCTTCTCCTGGGTTACATGCTGCCCAACAAAAGTGCCCCTGCGCAGCCCTCAGCTGCCCTCATGCCACACGCTGGCCTCATAGCCACACCACCCTCATGTCTATTTATAAGTGCGACTGCCAAATTATGTTACTAATTTTATCTCCTAAAATCATGTAACCTACCTATATAGATTAATAGGAGAACAGTAGTAACGCAAGTAATGCCCCACCAGTATGTATAAACGTCACATGATACCCACGTGACGTGTGGGGAGAAGTGAAACTACACTCAGAATGCCGCTCCTAACATCTCAGATGCAAGAACGTCACACGTCGATCACATGGCGGACATGATGACGTTGCATCCATATATGGCGTTGCCCATAACATACAGACTAAGGGCACATCACGTGTCGGTCACATGACGACCGTGATGACGTCGGGGACATTCGACACGCCTCTAACAATATCTTCTATGCATTTTGATTGTAGGAGCACCACACGCCGATCATGTAACGGCCGTGATGACGTCGGATACGTCAGACACGCCTCTAGTGATACCTTCTATGCATTTTGATCGTGGGGGCGTTGCATGCCGATCACGTGATGACCGTGATGACGTTTTCAAACTCGAACACTCCCCCAATACTGCCGCTTCCACCGTTAGACACCGATGACCCTGAATGTAAGTGACCTTGTAATACTATATATGTACGATTGTTGTATTACCTAAACATGGCTTGAGAAAGGTGCCTGTGAGCACAGAAACGCGTTGCCCGCTTTTATAGCATATTGGAATAAAAAGTGATATTATCCTACCTAAACGCTTGGAACGTGACGTTTACTTGGATAGAAAGGAGACATCACTTCAAGGAGGGGGCTCATGGTCATCATACCCCCCTCCTCCCGAGTAAGTGTAACTCCTATGTATTTTTGACAACCACCATTTGTGGAAACGAACAATTCTTTAAGCGCAGAAAAGTTTATTTTTTTGCTAACAGCCACTTTCTGCCATGAGGAGGAACCGGAGGCACACACTGCAAAGGGTTGGCAGGGCCAGGCAGTGCCCCTCTTTAAAAGTGTGGGTGATAGCCCACAATGCTGTTGAGAATTGATAATAGATTGACGTTCCATCTTCATTCCAATCCTTTGCCACCTCCGTCAGGAGCTGCAAACGTGGGCATAAAGGGGAGTCAGCTGCCAGCCCAGCACTTCTACACATCTCCACAATGCAGCAATACACGGTGTGGGAAGTATGTGAGCGGGCCCTGGGTCAGCCTCTGTCCCAGCAAACACCCTGAGTGGCCCAAGGTGCTGCGAGTGACAGCAATGGGGACTCCATGTGTCCACACACTACTCATTCTGTTTAGGTGTCGGATACCTCATCGACAACGCAAGGGGTAAACCATCTGCACTCTACCCAAGTCTGTCAGTGTTTTGGGGACAGACAGGTGCAACTCCGCTATGGCAAGTCTGTGTGCACTCGCAGCATGGGTGGCTAGCAGGAACACACAGACGGTACAGAAAGAAAACCCATTGTAGTGCCCCGGATAGCTGAGGTTCCATGAGAGGAAATACATGTTGGCTGCGGCCCACACGCCATGCTCTAGACATTCAGGGTTATTTTTAAAAGTGCCAGGCAGGTACAACTCCGCTATGGCAAGTCTGTGTGCACCCACAGCATGGGTGGCTAGCAGGAATCCACAAACGGTACATAAAGAAATCCCATTGCAGTGCCCCGGATAGCTGAGGTTACGTGAGAGGGAATACATGTTGGCTGCGGCCCACACGCCATGCCCTAGTCAGTCTGTTTTGGTTTTTTTGGGGCCAGATAGGTAGAACACTGCGATGGGAAGACTTAGTGCACCCAGTAGTAGTATACACAGACCCCTGTAATATTCCTGTAGCAAAGGTATAAGCTGACCCCAGTAACAGTTATGTTGCAGAAGTCTAGAGAGACCCCAGTAACATTTCTGTAGTAACAGTATAGACAGACCCCAGCAACATTTCATTAGCAGAAGTATAGGCAGACCCCTGTAACATTTACGTGCCAGAAGTATAGGCAGACCCCAGTAATATTTTAGTAGCAGAAGTATACGCAGACCCTCTAGTAACATTTGTGTAGCAGCAGTATATGCAGACCCCTGTAACATTTCAGTAGCAGCAGTATAGGCAGAGCCCAGTATTTGTAACATTTCTGTAGTAACAGTATAGACAGAGCCGAGTAACATATCTGTAGTAACAGTATAGACAGACCCCAGTAACATTTCTGTAGTAACAGTATAGACAGAGCCCAGTAACATATCTGTAGTAGCAGTATAGGCAGACCCCAGTAACATTTCTGTAGTAACAGTATACACAGAGCCGAGTAACATATCTGTAGTAACAGTATAGGCAGACCCCAGTAACATTCATGTAGCAGCAGTATAGGCAGACCCCTGTAACATTTACGTGGCAGCGGTATAGGCAGACCCCTGTAACATTTCTGTAGCAACACTATAGACAGATCCCAGTAACATTTCTGTAGCAGAAGTATAGGCAGACCCCAGTAACAGTTATGTAGCAGCAGTATAGGCAGACTGCTGTAACATTTATGTGGCAGTAGTATAGGCAGACCCCAGTAACTGTTATGTAGCAGCAGTATAGGAAGACCCCTGTAACCTTCTCGTAGCAGAAGTATAGGCAGGCAGGCAGACCCCATTAAAATGTCTGTAGTAATAGTATAGGCCAACCTCTGAAACATTGGAAAAATTAGTTGGATAAGAGTGTAGGCGTGGGCCCGGAAAATTAGTGTACGAAGAGTGCAAGTGTACCTCTGAAAAATTTATCAACCGAGAGGGCAGGTGAAACCCATAAACATTTTTTTTATAGATACAGCTCACTGTTGCTTAATTTGTAACAGAGCCTGGAGGCAGCCCTGTTGAAAAAATTGGTTCATGTAACAGTCTCAATACTTTTGGAACTTAGAAAAATTGTAAAAACATTGGTAGATGTAGATGAGCCTTTTGGGCCGCAGAAAAATTGGCCATTCAGCGCGATGACATGTTGTTTCTGGAGGAGGAGTAGCAGGAGGAGGACTAATGTCAGAGACAGATTGACAAAGATAAATGCGCCGTTTTGCTGGTGATGGCGGCGGCTTTCCCACACTACTCGGTCCCCAGTCGGCACTATTTTTCCCGGTGTGCCGTCCCAGCCGTACACCAGCACGTCTCCCGCAACATCAATCGTGCCCACACCAATGCGGTTACTGGGAAGGTCCACTTAACCACGGACACGTGGACAAGTACTGGCGGGCAGGGCCACATGTCCTACCCACACCCAGAATAGCGGGTCCTTCCCTGGTTCTGGTATCTGCGGCGGTCTATGCCACCTCCTCTAAACCCTCCCCCTCCTCCTACGCAACCTCTACCACTCAATTAAGAAATGTGAGCAGCACGTCGCCAGCAGTCTGTGTGGCGCGGCGTGGCAGCACAGCGGTGGGCAAGCGTTAGCAGGCCGTGCTGAAACTCCTCAGCCTAGGTGACAAGAGGCACATGGCCCCCGAACTGTTGCAGGGTCTGACAGAGCAGACCGACCTCTGGCATTCGCCGCTGAGCCTCCAACCGGGCATGGTCGTGTGTGACAACGGCTGTGACCTGGTGGCGGCTCTGCAGCTCGGCAGCCTCACACACGTGCCATGCCTGGCCCACATCTTCAATTTGGTGGTTCAGCGGTTTCTGAAAAACTACCCGCACTTGTCTGACCTGCTCGGCAAGGTGCGCCGCGTCTGCGCACATTTCCGCATGTCCACCACGGACGCTGCTACCCTGAGGACCCTGCAACATCGGTTTAATCTGCCAGAGCACCGACTGCTGTGTGACATGCCCACACGGTGGAATTCTACGCTGCACATGTTGGCCAGGCTCTATGAGCAGCGTAGAGCAATAGTGGAATACCAACTCCAACATGGGCGGCGTAGTGGGTGTCAGCCTCCTCAATTCTTTATCGATGAGTGGGCCTGGATGGCAGATATCTGCCAGGTCCTTGGAAACTTTGAGGAGTCTACCCAGATGGTGAGCGGCGATGCTGCAATCATTAGCATCACCATTCCTCTGCTATGTCTGCTGAGAAGTTTCGCTGAAAAGCATAAAGGCTGACGCTTTGCGGTCGGAACAGGAGATGGGAGAAGAGAGTATGTCGCTTGATAGTCAGAGCACCCTCATGTCTATGTCTCAGCGCGTTTTGGAGGAGGAGGAGGGGGAGGAACAGGAGGAGGAGGGGATGAGACAGCTGTGCCCACTGCAGAGGGTACCCATGCTGCTTGCCTCTCATCTATTCAGCGTGTATGGCTTGTGGAGGAGGAGGAGGATCCTCAAAGTGATCTTCCTAGTGAGGACAGCGATGTGTTGCATACAGGTACCCTGGCACACATGGCTGACTTCATGTTAGGCTGCCTTTCTCGTGACCCTCGCGTTAGACGCATTCTGGCCACTACGGATTACTGGGTGTACACCCTTCTCGACCCACGGTATAAGGAGAACCTTTCCACTCTCATTCCCGAAGAGGAAAAGGGTTCGAGAGTGATGCTATACCACAGGGCCCTGGTGGACAAACTGATGGTAAACTTCCCATCTGACAGCGCTAGCGGCAGAAGGCGCAGTTCTGAGGGCCAAGTAGCAGGGGAGGCGCGGAGATCAGGCAGCATGTACAGCACAGGCAGGGAAACACTCTCCAAGGCCTTTGCCAGCTTTATAGCTCCCCAGCAAGATTGCGTCACCACTCCCCAGTCAAGGATGAGTCGGAGGGAGCACTGTAAAAAGATGGTGAGGGAGTATGTAGCCGATCGTACTACCGTCCTCCGCGAAGCCTCAGCTCCATATAACTATTCTCTCACGTTACCACAGCTATCCGGGGCACTGCAATAGGATTTCTTTATGTACCGTCTGTGGGTTCCTGGGAGCCACCCATGCTATGGGTGCACACAGACTTCCCATAGCGGAGTTGTACCTGGCACTTTAAAAAAACACAGACTGACTAGGGCATGGAGTGTGGGCCGAAGCCAACATGTATTTTCTCTCACGTTACCACAGCTATCCGGGGCACTGCAATGGGATTTCTTTATGTACCGTCGGTGGGTTCCTGGGAGCCACCCATGCTGTGGGTGCACACTGACTTCCCATAGAGGTGTTTTACCTGTCTGTCCCCAAAACACTGACAGACTTGGGTAGGGTGCAGAGTGCAGATGGTTTACCCCTTGCATTATCGATGAGGTATCCGACACCCAAACAGAATGAGTAGTGTGTGGACACATGGAGTCCCCATTGCTATGTCACTCGCAGCACCTTGGGCCACACAAGGTGTTTGCTGGGACAGAGGCTGACCCAGGGTCCGCTCACATACTTCCCACACAGAGTATTGCTGCATTGTGGAGATGTGTAGAAGTGCTGGGCTGGCAGCTGACTCCCCTTTATGCCCAGGTTTGCAGCTCCTGACGGAGGTGGCAAAGGATTGGAATGAAGATCGAACATCAATTTCTCATCGATTCTCTACAGCATTGTGGGCTATCGCCCCCCCCCTCCCCCTTTTAAAGAGGGTCGTTACCTGGCCTTGCCAACCCTCTGCAGTGTGTGCCTCTGGTTCCTTCTCATCGCAGACGCACTTATAAATAGACATGAGGGTGATGTGGCTATGAAGCGAGCGTGTGGCATGAGGGCAGCTGAGGGCAGCTGAAGGCTGCGCAGGGACACTTTCGTGTGCGCTGCGGACACTGGGTCGTGCGAGGGGGTTGGTCAGCATGTAACCCAGGAGAAGAGGCAGCGGTGTGTCCTGCAGGCAGTGATTGTGCTTGGTTGGAGGTAGTGTGGTGCTTAGCTAAGGTGTGCCTTGCTAATGAGGGTTTGTCCAAAGTAAAAATTGTAAGGGGGGGGGTCCCACTCTTGCCGCTATTGTGGCTTAAAGGGGTTGTGTCGCGAAAGCAAGTGGGGTTAAGCACTTCTGTATGGCCATATTAATGCACTTTGTAATGTACATTGTGCATTAAATATGAGCCATACAGAAGTTATTCACTTACCTGCTCCGTTGCTAGCGTCCCCGTCGCCATGGATCCGTCTAATTTTGATGTCTTCTGGCGTTTTTAGACGCGCTTGCGCAGTCCGGTCTTCTGCCTGGTGAATGGGGCCGCTCGTGCCGGAGAGCTGCTCACCGCGTCGTCATCGTAGCTCCGCCCCGTCACGTGTGCCGATTCCAGACAATCAGGAGGCTGGAATCGGCAATGGAACGCAAGGAAGGAGAAGAAAATCCACGGTGCACCATGGGAGAAGACCCGCGGTGCACCGTGGGAGAAGACCAGCGGCGCCATCTTTAAAAGAAGAATAGAGGAAGCTGCAGAACGCTGATGCAGGTAAGCGCAATGTGCTTTTTAAAAACTAACCTATGCTTTCTTTTTAACAGGGCAGAATGCGGGGGTAAGTGAAAAACATTTTTTTTCGCTTTCGCCGCGAGACAACCCCTTTAATAGTGAGACCTGGAAACCTGAGATGCAGCCCTGCATGTTGCCCCTCGCCTGCCCTATACGTATCTGTGTCGTTTCCATCACTTTCGTAGGTTTTCCAGATTTTCACAAATGAAAACCTTAGCGGAGCATGGGTCATATACAAAAATGCTTGAGTCGTCCATTGACTTCAATGGGGTTCGTTACTCGAAACGAAATCTCAAGCATCGCGGAAAGTTCGACTCGAGTAACGAGCACCCGAGCATTTTGGTGCTCGCTCATCTCTAGTTTTAAACTTTAGAAAGTCCCATTGACAATCGGGTGAAAAAAAACGCAGCGATATCGTGTGAAAAAAACATGCAAGAAAAATGCAAGTGTGCAGGAGCCCCTACTCTGAAATTACTAGAGAGACTCTACTCTGCTAAAATCTTCACTAAACTAGATCTAAGAGGGGCCTATATCCTTGTATGGATTCCCCCGGAGAATGAATGGAAGACTGCATTTAGAACAAAGTATGGTCATTTTGAATATCTGGTAATGCCGTTTGGCCTCTGCAGTGCACTCTCTACCTTCCAGCACTTCATGAACAATGTCTTCTGGTACCTATTGGACCAATTTGTCATGGCATATTTAGAAGACCTCTTTATCTTCTCTGATAATTTGGAGGAACATCACAGGCACATCTGGGTGGTCCTGGAATGACTCCAAAAGAATCAGTTCTGCATCAAATTGGAGAAGTTCAAATTTGAACAAACTTAGATGCAATTCCTGGGATACATTAGATTAAAGCCATCACTGATTGGCCCATTCCAATAAATGTTCCAAAGATGTTCAGAGCCTTATCAGATTTGTAAATTTCTATAGAAGATTTATTAAGGACTTCTCAAAGGTCATCTCTCCTATCACCTACCTCACAAAGAAAGCACATGCGTTTTCTTGGACCCCGGAAGCACTGCTCGCTTTAGAGAAACTAAAGACTCTTTTTACTTTGGCATAAGTGTTAATCCACCCAAGACCAGAAATGCCTTCGGTTGTTGAGGTAGACGCCTCCATCTCCGCAGTAGGGCTATCCTGTCACAACAAGTGGGAGAGAGGATGCAACTACATCCTTGTGTATTTCTGTTGTATTTCTTGTCACTCGCAGAGAACTCTGATATCAGCAACAAAGAACTTCTGGCCTTACACCAAATGGAGGCACCACCTAGAAGGAGCCTACCACCCAGAAACAGTCCTTAGTGACCATACTATATTAGAATTTCACAGTACAGCCAATAGGATAGCAGCAAGACAAGTATTATGCGCTCTGTTTTTCTCCAGGTTCAACTTTGTTGTTTCCTACCAACCCAGCTCCAGAAATAGCAAGGCAGATGCCATGTCCAAACATTTTTTGGAGCCTGAAGGGGGGGGGGGGGTTAAACATGGGCTGCATTATTCTGTCCCCAAGAATTTGGGGGGGCAGTGTGCACTCAGAAAACCTACTAGCTAAGATTTAAGAAGGAGTCGTCCCTCTAAAGATCTGGAGCTTGTTTTAAAGAATGGACTGTGGATACAAAAGGACCAACTATATGTTCCCAAGGCTGGTTGACTCAAAGTCCCTAAACTGGTCCACGATTCCAAACTTGCCGGTCACCTTGAGGTCACAAAAACCTTGGAACTCTTTCTTCATTCCTTCTGCTGGCCCGACTGCTGGCCCGTATGTCATCTCTTCCGACACATGTGCTCGAAAAAAGATGCCATAGGCTCATCCTCTGGGTCTCCTACAACCTTTTCCAGTCCCATCCAGGCCATCGGGATCTATATCTATGGACTTCATTGTGGATCTGCCCCCCTCAAAAGGAATAACTACCATTCTTGTTGTCGTGGTTCGACTTACAAAGATGGCTCACTTCATCCGCATCAAGATAATTCACACCAGCGAGCACATTGTGGAATTAATGATCCAAGAAGTTTTCTGACTACATAGAATTCACTATGGTGTGGTCTTGGACAGAGGGGTTCAGTGCATGTCAAAATTCTGGAAACACTTCTGCACAGCCCTAGGAACTACTAGGAATCTCTCCTCTGCCTTTCATCCTCAGTCTAACGGCAAGACCGAGAGAACAAACCAGACCCTGGAGCACTATCTCCACTGCTTGATTTCCAATCTACAGGGTGACTGAGTGGACTATTTGTTAACAGCGGAGTTCACTTAATAACATGGACAAGACAGTTCAACTGCCCAGAACCCATTCTATGCGTACTACGGTATGCATCCCATCTTCTTTCCTGGTCTTCCTATCAACACTCCTGTCTTGACTGTCAATCACAGATTGACAGCGTTGGCTGAAACCCAAAAGGAATTAAAGGAGGCCTTACATGAAGCCCAGGATGCCTAAAAGAAAGCGACAGATTGACACCGCCAAGTGACTCCTACCTTCCAGGTTGGAGAAAGGGTGCACAATGTGTGCACTTTTTGCATGTTCCTCTAGATCTAATACAATGCTACTCTTGTATATGTTCCGCTAAATATGGTACAATGTGCGCTCCTTATACATATTCCTATAGATATGGCACAATATACCAATTGTACATGATCCTATAGATATGATACAATGTGCTCCTTGCACATGTTCTTATAGATATAGTACAAGGTGCATCGGAGTGGACATGCTCCTTTGCCTCACCAAACTTTCTTGTCGCGCTCCCTAGAGAACTCCTATAATTGTTTTGGATAAAACGTAGAAAAGTTCCTTCCTCAAGATGCAAGCTATCTCCCTGCCAAATTTCATCAAAATTGCATCAACAGTTTGGCTGTGAACAGGTAACGAACAGACAGACAGACAAAGTTACTTTTACATTATTAATATTACTATGGATATGTGGTCCTTGTATATTTTCCTATAGATATGGTATAATGTGCTCATTGTACATGTTTCTATAGATATACTAAAATGTGCTACTTGTACATGTTCCTTTTGATATGGTATAATGTGTGCTCCTTGTACATGTTCCTATAGATAAGGTACAATATGCCAATTGTACATGATCCTATAGATATGGTACAATGTGCTTCTTGTACATGTTCCTATAGATATGGTACAATGTGCTCCTTGTACATGTTCCTATAGATATGGTACAATGTGCTCCTTGTACATGTTCCTATAGATATGGTATAATGTGCTACTTGTACATGTTCCTATAGATATGGTACAATGTGCTTCTTGTACATGTTCCTATAGATATGGTACAATGTGCTCCTTGTACATGTTCCTATAGATATGGTACAATGTGCTCCTCGTACATGTTCCTATAGATATGGTACAATGTGCTCCTTGTACATGTTCCTATTGATATGGTACAATGTGCTCCTTGTACATGTTCCTATAGATATGGTACAATGTGCTCCTTATACATGTTCCTATAGATATGGTATAATGTGCTCTCCTTGTACAGGTTCCTATAGATATGGTACAATGTGATCCTTATACATGTTCCTATAGATATGGTACAATGTGCTCTCCTTGCACATGTTCCTATAGATATGGTACAATGTGCTCCTCGTACATGTTCCTATAGATATGGTACAATGTGCTACTTGTACATGTTCCTATAGATATGGTACAATGTGCTCTCCTTGTATAGGTTCCTATAGATATGGTACAATATGCTCCTTATACATGTTCCTATAGATATGGTACAATGTGCTCTCCTTGCACATGTTCCTATAGATATGGTACAATGTATGCTCCTTGTATATGTTCCTATAGATATGGTACAATGTATGCTCCTTGTATATGTTCCTATAGATATGGTACAATGTGCTCTCCCTGTAGAAGTTCCTATAGATATGGTACAATGTGCTCTCCTTGTATAGGTTGCTATAGATATGGTACAACTTGCTCCTTATACATGTTCCTATAGATATGGTATAATGTGCTCTCCTTGTACATGTTCCTATAGATATGGTACAATGTGCTTCTTGTATATGTTCCTATAGATATGGTACAATGTGCTCTCCTTGTATATGTTCCTATAGATATGGTACAATGTGCTCTCCTTGTATAGGTTCCTATAGATATGGTACAATGTGCTCTCCTTGTATAGGTTGCTATAGATATGGTACAATGTGCTCCTTATACATGTTCCTATAGATATGGTATAATGTGCTCTCCTTGTATAGGTTCCTATAAATATGGTACAATGTGCTCTCCTTGTACAGGTTCCTATAGATATGGTACAACGTGCTCTCCTTGTATAGGTCCCTATAGATATGGTACAACGTGCTCCTTATACATGTTCCTATAGATGTGGTATAATGTGCTCCTTATACATGTTCCTATAGATATGGTACAATGTGCTCCTTGTACAGGTTCCTATAGATATGCTACAATGTATGCTCCTTGTATATGTTCCTATAGATATGGTACAATGTGCTCCTTGTACATGTTCCTATGTATATGGTACAATGTGCTCTCCTTGTACATGTCCCTATAAATATGGTACAATGTGTGCTCCTTGTACATGTTCCTATATATATGCTACAATGTATGCTCCTTGTACATGTTCCTATAGATATGGTACAATGTGTTCTCCTTGTACATGTTCCTATAGATATGGTACAATGTGCTCTCCTTGTACATGTTCCTATAGATATGGTGCAATGTATTCTCCTTGTATATGTTCCTATAGATATGCTACAATGTATGCTTCTTGTACATGTTCCTATAGATATGGTACAATGTGTTCTCCTTGTACAGGTTCCTATAGATATGGTACAACGTGCTCTCCTTGTACAGGTTCCTATAGATATGGTACAATGTGTGCTCCTTGTACATGTTCCTATAGATATGGTACAATGTGTGCTCCTTGTACATGTTCCTATAGATATGGTACAATGTGTGCTCCTTGCACATGTTCCTTTAGATATGGTACAATGTGTGCTCCTTGCACATGTTCCTACAGATATAGTACAATGTGTTCTCCTTGTACATGTTCCTATAGATATGGTACAATGTGTTCTCCTTGTACATGTTCCTATAGATATGGTACAATGTGCTCTCCTTGTACATGTTCCTATAGATATTGTACAATGTGTACTCCTTGTACAGGTTCCTATAGATATGGTACAATGTATGCTCCTTGTATATGTTCCTATAGATATGGTACAATGTATGCTCCTTGTATATGTTCCTATAGATATGGTACAATGTGTTCTCCTAGTACAGGTTCCTATAGATATGGTACAATGTGCGCTCCTTGTACAGGTTCCCATAGATATGGTACAATGTATGCTCCCTGTATATGTTTACTGAGTTTGCTGCCTCTTTGCTGATAACATATAATTAGTATATTACATTGAGGCAATATATAAATTAGTGAATCAGCGCCTCTATCCAAATAAATGTGTAGAGTCTAGA
Source organism: Eleutherodactylus coqui (assembly GCF_035609145.1). Lineage (NCBI taxonomy): Eukaryota > Metazoa > Chordata > Amphibia > Anura > Eleutherodactylidae > Eleutherodactylus > Eleutherodactylus coqui. Next base: position 75,625,853 of record NC_089841.1, read on the forward strand.
AAAACAGGTGGGTGAGTACTCACCTGGTGCTTAGTGGAT